>NC_142629.1:9390000-10015000 GCF_059453375.1 Lepisosteus platostomus
TGCAGAAACATGTTTATTTCTGCTGAAATACACGTTTTGATGCTTTCTGCACACTGGGGTTAAGAGCTTTGGCAGTGAGCTCCTCATAGCCTAGCAGTTACATTGGGATTCAACAATCTGAAAAAACGCGTTTATCTCGGGCTGAAAAACACGTTTTGAAAAGTCTGCTGCTCCTGCCCCATAAGTAACATGGGGGTAGCCAAAGTTTCAGAAACATGTTTATTTCTGCTGAAATACACGTTTTGACACTTTCTGCACACTGGGGTTAAGAGCTTTGGCAGTGAGCTCCTCTTTGCCTAGCAGTTACATTGGGATTCAAGAATCTGAAAAAACGTGTTTATCTCGGGCTGAAAAACACGTTTTGAAAAGTCTGCTGCTCCTGCCCCTTAAGTTACATGGGGGTAGCCAAAGTTGCAGAAACATGTTTATTTCTGCTGAAATACACATTTTGACACTTTCTGCACACTGGGGTTAAGAGCTTTGGCAGTGAGCTCCTCTTTGCCTAGCTGTTACATTGGGATTCAACAATCTGAAAAAACGTGTTTATCTCGGGCTGAAAAACACGTTTTGAAAAGTCTGCTACTCCTGCCCCATAAGTTACATGGGGGTAGCCAAAGTTGCAGAAACATGTTTATTTTTGCTGAAATACACGTTTTGACACTTTCTGCACACTGGGGTTAAGAGCTTTGGCAGTGAGCTCCTCTTAGCCTAGCAGTTACATTGGGATTCAACAATCTGAAAAAACGCGTTTATCTCGGGCTGAAAAACACGTTTTGAAAAGTCTGCTGTTCCTGCCATACAAGTTACATCTGGGTGACCAAAGTTGCAGAAACATGTTTATTTCTGCTGAAATACACGTTTTGACACTTTCTGCACACTGGGGTTAAGAGCTCTGGCAGTGAGCTCCTCTTTGCCTACCAGTTACATTGAGATTCAAAAATCTGAAAAAAAGTGTTTATCTCGGGCTGAAAAACACGGTTTGAAAAGTCTGCTGCTCCTGCCCCATAAGTAACATGGGGGTAGCCAAAGTTGCAGAAACATGTTTATTTCTGCTGAAATACACGTTTTTACACTTTCTGCACACTGGGGTTAAGATCTGAGGCAGTGAGCTCTTCTGAGCCTAGCAGTTACATTGCATTTCAACAATCTGAAAAAACGCGTTTATCTCGGGCTGAAAAACACGTTTTGAAAAGTCTGCTGCTCCTCCCCATAAGTAACATGGGGGTAGCCAAAGATGCAGAAACATGTTTATATCTGCTTACATACACGTTTTTACACTTTCTGCACACTGGGGTTAAGATCTGAGGCAGTGAGCTCTTCTGAGCCTAGCAGTTACATTGGATTTCAACAATCTGAAAAAACGCGTTTATCTCGGGCTGAAAAACACGTTTTGAAAAGTCTGCTGCTCCTGTCCCATAAGTTACATGGGGGTAGCCAAAGTTGCAGAAACATGTTTATTTCTGCTGAAATACACGTTTTGACGCTTTCTGTACACTGGGGTTAAGATCTGAGGCAGTGAGCTCTTCTGAGCCTAGCAGTTACATTGGATTTCAACAATCTGAAAAAACGCGTTTATCTCGGGCTGAAAAACACGTTTTGAAAAGTCGGCTGTTTCTGCCATACAAGTTACATGGGGGTGACCAAAGTTGCAGAAACATGTTTATTTCTGCTGAAATACACGTTTTGACACTTTCTGCACACTGGGGTTAAGAGCTTTGGCAGTGAGCTCCTCTTTGCCTAGCAGTTACATTGGGATTCAACAATTTGAAAAAACGTGTTTATCTCGGGCTGAAAAACACGTTTTGAAAAGTCTGCTGCTCCTGCCCCATAAGTTACATGGGGGTAGCCAAAGTTGCAGAAACATGTTTATTTTTGCTGAAATACACGTTTTGACACTTTCTGGCCACTGGGGTTAAGAGCTTTGGCAGTGAGCTCCTCTTGGCCAAGCAGTTACATTGGTATTCAACAATCTGAAAAAACGCGTTTATCTCGGGCTGAAAAACACGTTTTGAAAAGTCTGCTGCTCCTGCCCCATAAGTAACATGGGGGTAGCCAAAGTTGCAGAAACATGTTTATTTCTGCTGAAATACATGTTTTGACACTTTCTGCACACTGGGGTTAAGATCTTAGGAAGTGAGCTCTTCTGAGCCTAGCAGTTACATTGGATTTCAACAATCTGAAAAAACGCGTTTATCTCGGGCTGAAAAACACGTTTTGAAAAGTCTGCTGCTCCTGTCCCATAAGTTACATGGGGGTAGCCAAAGTTGCAGAAACATGTTTATTTCTGCTGAAATACACGTTTTGACGCTTTCTGTACACTGGGGTTAAGATCTTAGGCAGTGAGCTCTTCTGAGCCTAGCAGTTACATTGGATTTCAACAATCTGAAAAAACGCGTTTATCTCGGGCTGAAAAACACGTTTTGAAAAGTCTGCTGCTCCTGTCCCATAAGTTACATGGGGGTAGCCAAAGTTGCAGAAACATGTTTATCTCTGCTGAAATACACGTTTTGACACTTTCTGCACACTGGGGTTAAGAGCTTTGGCAGTGAGCTCCTCTTTGCCTACCAGTTACATTGAGATTCAACAATCTGAAAAAAAGTGTTTATCTCGGGCTGAAAAACACGTTTTGAAAAGTCTGCTGCTCCTGCCCCATAAGTAACATGGGGGTAGCCAAAGTTGCAGAAGCATGTTTATTTCTGCTGAAATACACGTTTTGACACTTTCTGCACACTGGGGTTAAGAGCTTTGGCAGTGAGCTTCTCTTTGCCTAGCAGTTACATTGGGATTCAACAATTTGAAAAAACGTGTTTATCTCGGGCTGAAAAACACGTTTTGAAAAGTCTGCTGCTCCTGCCCCATAAGTTACATGGGGCTAGCCAAAGTTGCAGAAACATGTTTATTTTTGCTGAAATACACGTTTTGACACTTTCTGCACACTGGGGTTAAGATCTTAGGCAGTGAGCTCTTCTGAGCCTAGCAGTTACATTGGGTTTCAACAATCTGAAAAAACGCGTTTATCTCGGGCTGAAAAACACGTTTTGAAAAGTCTGCTGCTCCTCCCCATAAGTAACATGGGGGTAGCCAAAGATGCAGAAACATGTTTATATCTGCTTACATACACGTTTTTACACTTTCTGCACACTGGGGTTAAGATCTGAGGCAGTGAGCTCTTCTGAGCCTAGCAGTTACATTGGATTTCAACAATCTGAAAAAACGCGTTTATCTCGGGCTGAAAAACACGTTTTGAAAAGTCTGCTGCTTCTGCCCCATAAGTTACATGGGGGTATCCAAAGTTGCAGAAACATGTTTATTTTTGCTGAAATACACGTTTTGACACTTTCTGCACACTGGGGTTAAGATCTTAGGCAGTGAGCTCTTCTGAGCCTAGCAGTTACATTGGATTTCAACAACCTGAAAAAACGCGTTTATCTCGGGCTGAAAAACACGTTTTGAAAAGTCGGCTGTTTCTGCCATACAAGTTACATGGGGGTGACCAAAGTTGCAGAAACATGTTTATTTCTGCTGAAATACACGTTTTGACACTTTCTGCACACTGGGGTTAAGAGCTTTGGCAGTGAGCTCCTCTTTGCCTAGCAGTTACATTGGGATTCAACAATTTGAAAAAACGTGTTTATCTCGGGCTGAAAAACACGTTTTGAAAAGTCTGCTGCTCCTGCCCCATAAGTTACATGGGGGTAGCCAAAGTTGCAGAAACATGTTTATTTTTGCTGAAATACACGTTTTGACACTTTCTGCACACTGGGGTTAAGAGCTTTGGCAGTGAGCTCCTCTTGGCCAAGCAGTTACATTGGTATTCACCAATCTGAAAAAACGCGTTTATCTCGGGCTGAAAAACACGTTTTGAAAAGTCTGCTGCTCCTGCCCCATAAGTTACATGGGGGTAGCCAAAGTTGCAGAAACATGTTTATTTCTGCTGAAATACACGTTTTGACACTTTCTGCACACTGGGGTTAAGATCTTAGGCAGTGAGCTCTTCTGAGCCTAGCAGTTACATTGGATTTCAACAATCTGAAAAAACGCGTTTATCTCGGGCTGAAAAACACGTTTTGAAAAGTCTGCTGCTCCTGTCCCATAAGTTACATGGGGGTAGCCAAAGTTGCAGAAACATGTTTATTTCTGCTGAAATACACGTTTTTACACTTTCTGCACACTGGGGTTAAGATCTGAGGCAGTGAGCTCTTCTGAGCCTAGCAGTTACATTGGATTTCAACAATCTGGAAAAACGCGTTTATCTCGGACTGAAAAACACGTTTTGAAAAGTCTGCTGCTCCTGCCCCATAAGTTACATGGGGGTAGCCAAAGTTGCAGAAACATGTTTATTTCTGCTGAAATACACGCTTTGACACTTTCTGCAAACTGGGGTTAAGAGCTTTGGCAGTGAGCTCCTCTTTGCCTAGCAGTTACATTGGGATTCAAGAATCTGAAAAAACGTGTTTATCTCGGGCTGAAAAACACGTTTTGAAAAGTCTGCTGCTCCTGCCCCATAAGTTACATGGGGGTAGCCAAAGTTGCAGAAACATGTTTATTTCTGCTGAAATACACGTTTTGACACTTTCTGCACATTGGGTTTAAGAGCTTTGGCAGTGAGCTCCTCATAGCCTAGCAGTTACATTGGGATTCAACAATCTGAAAAAACGCGTTTATCTCGGACTGAAAAACACGTTTTGAAAAGTCTGCTGCTCCTGCCCCATAAGTTACATGGGGGTATCCAAAGTTGCAGAAACATGTTTATTTCTGCTGAAATACACGTTTTGTCACTTTCTGCACACTGGGGTTAAGATCTTAGGCAGTGAGCTACTCTGAGCCTAGCAGTTACATTGGATTTCAACAATCTGAAAAAACGCGTTTATCTCGGGCTGAAAAACACGTTTTGAAAAGTCTGCTGCTCCTGTCCCATAAGTTACATGGGGGTAGCCAAACTTGCAGAAACATGTTTATTTCTGCTGAAATACACGTTTTGACACTTTCTGCACACTGGGGTTAAGAGCTCTGGCAGTGAGCTCCTCTTTGCCTACCAGTTACATTGAGATTCAACAATCTGAAAAAAAGTGTTTATCTCGGGCTGAAAAACACGTTTTGAAAAGTCTGCTGCTCCTGCCCCATAAGTTACATGGGGGTAGCCAAAGTTGCAGAAACATGTTTATTTCTGCTGAAATACACGTTTTTACACTTTCTGCACACTGGGGTTAAGATCTGAGGCAGTGAGCTCTTCTGAGCCTAGCAGTTACATTGGATTTCAACAATCTGAAAAAACGCGTTTATCTCGGGCTGAAAAACACGTTTTGAAAAGTCTGCTGCTTCTGCCCCATAAGTTACATGGGGGTAGCCAAAGTTGCAGAAACATGTTTATTTCTGCTGAAATACACGCTTTGACACTTTCTGCACACTGGGGTTAAGATCTTAGGCAGTGAGCTCTTCTGAGCCTAGCAGTTACATTGGATTTCAACAATCTGAAAAAACGCGTTTATCTCGGGCTGAAAAACACGTTTTGAAAAGTCTGCTGCTCCTGTCCCATAAGTTACATGGGGGTAGCCAAAGTTGCAGAAACATGTTTATTTCTGCTGAAATACACGTTTTGACGCTTTCTGCACACTGGGGTTAAGAGCTTTGGCAGTGAGCTCCTCATAGCCTAGCAGTTACATTGGGATTCAACAATCTGAAAAAACGCGTTTATCTCGGGCTGAAAAACACGTTTTGAAAAGTCTGCTGCTCCTGCCCCATAAGTAACATGGGGGTAGCCAAAGTTTCAGAAACATGTTTATTTCTGCTGAAATACACGTTTTGACACTTTCTGCACACTGGGGTTAAGAGCTTTGGCAGTGAGCTCCTCTTTGCCTAGCAGTTACATTGGGATTCAAGAATCTGAAAAAACGTGTTTATCTCGGGCTGAAAAACACGTTTTGAAAAGTCTGCTGCTCCTGCCCCTTAAGTTACATGGGGGTAGCCAAAGTTGCAGAAACATGTTTATTTCTGCTGAAATACACATTTTGACACTTTCTGCACACTGGGGTTAAGAGCTTTGGCAGTGAGCTCCTCTTTGCCTAGCTGTTACATTGGGATTCAACAATCTGAAAAAACGTGTTTATCTCGGGCTGAAAAACACGTTTTGAAAAGTCTGCTACTCCTGCCCCATAAGTTACATGGGGGTAGCCAAAGTTGCAGAAACATGTTTATTTTTGCTGAAATACACGTTTTGACACTTTCTGCACACTGGGGTTAAGAGCTTTGGCAGTGAGCTCCTCTTAGCCTAGCAGTTACATTGGGATTCAACAATCTGAAAAAACGCGTTTATCTCGGGCTGAAAAACACGTTTTGAAAAGTCTGCTGTTCCTGCCATACAAGTTACATCTGGGTGACCAAAGTTGCAGAAACATGTTTATTTCTGCTGAAATACACGTTTTGACACTTTCTGCACACTGGGGTTAAGAGCTCTGGCAGTGAGCTCCTCTTTGCCTACCAGTTACATTGAGATTCAAAAATCTGAAAAAAAGTGTTTATCTCGGGCTGAAAAACACGGTTTGAAAAGTCTGCTGCTCCTGCCCCATAAGTAACATGGGGGTAGCCAAAGTTGAAGAAACATGTTTATTTCTGCTGAAATACACGTTTTTACACTATCTGCACACTGGGGTTAAGATCTGAGGCAGTGAGCTCTTCTGAGCCTAGCAGTTACATTGCATTTCAACAATCTGAAAAAACGCGTTTATCTCGGGCTGAAAAACACGTTTTGAAAAGTCTGCTGCTCCTCCCCATAAGTAACATGGGGGTAGCCAAAGATGCAGAAACATGTTTATATCTGCTTACATACACGTTTTTACACTTTCTGCACACTGGGGTTAAGATCTGAGGCAGTGAGCTCTTCTGAGCCTAGCAGTTACATTGGATTTCAACAATCTGAAAAAACGCGTTTATCTCGGGCTGAAAAACACGTTTTGAAAAGTCTGCTGCTTCTGCCCCATAAGTTACATGGGGGTATCCAAAGTTGCAGAAACATGTTTATTTTTGCTGAAATACACGTTTTGACACTTTCTGCACACTGGGGTTAAGATCTTAGGCAGTGAGCTCTTCTGAGCCTAGCAGTTACATTGGATTTCAACAATCTGAAAAAACGCGTTTATCTCGGGCTGAAAAACACGTTTTGAAAAGTCGGCTGTTTCTGCCATACAAGTTACATGGGGGTGACCAAAGTTGCAGAAACATGTTTATTTCTGCTGAAATACACGTTTTGACACTTTCTGCACACTGGGGTTAAGAGCTTTGGCAGTGAGCTCCTCTTTGCCTAGCAGTTACATTGGGATTCAACAATTTGAAAAAACGCGTTTATCTCGGGCTGAAAAACACGTTTTGAAAAGTCTGCTGCTCCTGCCCCATAAGTTACATGGGGGTAGCCAAAGTTGCAGAAACATGTTTATTTCTGCTGAAATACACGTTTTGACACTTTCTGCACACTGGGGTTAAGATCTTAGGCAGTGAGCTCTTCTGAGCCTAGCAGTTACATTGGATTTCAACAATCTGAAAAAACGCGTTTATCTCGGGCTGAAAAACACGTTTTGAAAAGTCTGCTGCTCCTGTCCCATAAGTTACATGGGGGTAGCCAAAGTTGCAGAAACATGTTTATTTCTGCTGAAATACACGTTTTTACACTTTCTGCACACTGGGGTTAAGATCTGAGGCAGTGAGCTCTTCTGAGCCTAGCAGTTACATTGGATTTCAACAATCTGGAAAAACGCGTTTATCTCGGGCTGAAAAACACGTTTTGAAAAGTCTGCTGCTCCTGCCCCATAAGTAACATGGGGGTAGCCAAAGTTGCAGAAACATGTTTATTTCTGCTGAAATACACACTTTGACACTTTCTGCAAACTGGGGTTAAGAGCTTTGGCAGTGAGCTCCTCTTTGCCTAGCAGTTACATTGGGATTCAAGAATCTGAAAAAACGTGTTTATCTCGGGCTGAAAAACACGTTTTGAAAAGTCTGCTGCTCCTGCCCCATAAGTTACATGGGGGTAGCCAAAGTTGCAGAAACATGTTTATTTCTGCTGAAATACACGTTTTGACACTTTCTGCACATTGGGTTTAAGAGCTTTGGCAGTGAGCTCCTCATAGCCTAGCAGTTACATTGGGATTCAACAATCTGAAAAAACGCGTTTATCTCGGACTGAAAAACACGTTTTGAAAAGTCAGCTGCTCCTGCCCCATAAGTTACATGGGGGTATCCAAAGTTGCAGAAACATGTTTATTTCTGCTGAAATACACGTTTTGTCACTTTCTGCACACTGGGGTTAAGATCTGAGGCAGTGAGCTCTTCTGAGCCTAGCAGTTACATTGGATTTCAACAATCTGAAAAAACGCGTTTATCTCGGGCTGAAAAACACGTTTTGAAAAGTCTGCTGCTCCTGTCCCATAAGTTACATGGGGGTAGCCAAAGTTGCAGAAACATGTTTATTTCTGCTGAAATACACGTTTTGACACTTTCTGCACACTGGGGTTAAGAGCTTTGGCAGTGAGCTCCTCTTTGCCTAGCAGTTACATTGGATTTCAACAATCTGAAAAAACGTGTTTATCTCGGGCTGAAAAACACGTTTTGAAAAGTCTGCTGCTCCTGCCCCTTAAGTTACATGGGGGTAGCCAAAGTTGCAGAAACATGTTTATTTCTGCTGAAATACACATTTTGACACTTTCTGCACACTGGGGTTAAGAGCTTTGGCAGTGAGCTCCTCTTTGCCTAGCTGTTACATTGGGATTCAACAATCTGAAAAAACGTGTTTATCTCGGGCTGAAAAACACGTTTTGAAAAGTCTGCTACTCCTGCCCCATAAGTTACATGGGGGTAGCCAAAGTTGCAGAAACATGTTTATTTTTGCTGAAATACACGTTTTGACACTTTCTGCACACTGGGGTTAAGAGCTTTGGCAGTGAGCTCCTCTTAGCCTAGCAGTTACATTGGGATTCAACAATCTGAAAAAACGCGTTTATCTCGGACTGAAAAACACGTTTTGAAAAGTCTGCTGCTCCTGCCCCATAAGTTACATGGGGGTATCCAAAGTTGCAGAAACATGTTTATTTCTGCTGAAATACACGTTTTGTCACTTTCTGCACACTGGGGTTAAGATCTTAGGCAGTGAGCTACTCTGAGCCTAGCAGTTACATTGGATTTCAACAATCTGAAAAAACGCGTTTATCTCGGGCTGAAAAACACGTTTTGAAAAGTCTGCTGCTCCTGTCCCATAAGTTACATGGGGGTAGCCAAACTTGCAGAAACATGTTTATTTCTGCTGAAATACACGTTTTGACACTTTCTGCACACTGGGGTTAAGAGCTCTGGCAGTGAGCTCCTCTTTGCCTACCAGTTACATTGAGATTCAACAATCTGAAAAAAAGTGTTTATCTCGGGCTGAAAAACACGTTTTGAAAAGTCTGCTGCTCCTGCCCCATAAGTTACATGGGGGTAGCCAAAGTTGCAGAAACATGTTTATTTCTGCTGAAATACACGTTTTTACACTTTCTGCACACTGGGGTTAAGATCTGAGGCAGTGAGCTCTTCTGAGCCTAGCAGTTACATTGGATTTCAACAATCTGAAAAAACGCGTTTATCTCGGGCTGAAAAACACGTTTTGAAAAGTCTGCTGCTTCTGCCCCATAAGTTACATGGGGGTAGCCAAAGTTGCAGAAACATGTTTATTTCTGCTGAAATACACGCTTTGACACTTTCTGCACACTGGGGTTAAGATCTTAGGCAGTGAGCTCTTCTGAGCCTAGCAGTTACATTGGATTTCAACAATCTGAAAAAACGCGTTTATCTCGGGCTGAAAAACACGTTTTGAAAAGTCTGCTGCTCCTGTCCCATAAGTTACATGGGGGTAGCCAAAGTTGCAGAAACATGTTTATTTCTGCTGAAATACACGTTTTGACGCTTTCTGCACACTGGGGTTAAGAGCTTTGGCAGTGAGCTCCTCATAGCCTAGCAGTTACATTGGGATTCAACAATCTGAAAAAACGCGTTTATCTCGGGCTGAAAAACACGTTTTGAAAAGTCTGCTGCTCCTGCCCCATAAGTAACATGGGGGTAGCCAAAGTTTCAGAAACATGTTTATTTCTGCTGAAATACACGTTTTGACACTTTCTGCACACTGGGGTTAAGAGCTTTGGCAGTGAGCTCCTCTTTGCCTAGCAGTTACATTGGGATTCAAGAATCTGAAAAAACGTGTTTATCTCGGGCTGAAAAACACGTTTTGAAAAGTCTGCTGCTCCTGCCCCTTAAGTTACATGGGGGTAGCCAAAGTTGCAGAAACATGTTTATTTCTGCTGAAATACACATTTTGACACTTTCTGCACACTGGGGTTAAGAGCTTTGGCAGTGAGCTCCTCTTTGCCTAGCTGTTACATTGGGATTCAACAATCTGAAAAAACGTGTTTATCTCGGGCTGAAAAACACGTTTTGAAAAGTCTGCTACTCCTGCCCCATAAGTTACATGGGGGTAGCCAAAGTTGCAGAAACATGTTTATTTTTGCTGAAATACACGTTTTGACACTTTCTGCACACTGGGGTTAAGAGCTTTGGCAGTGAGCTCCTCTTTGCCTAGCTGTTACATTGGGATTCAACAATCTGAAAAAACGCGTTTATCTCGGGCTGAAAAACACGTTTTGAAAAGTCTGCTGCTCCTCCCCATAAGTAACATGGGGGTAGCCAAAGATGCAGAAACATGTTTATATCTGCTTACATACACGTTTTTACACTTTCTGCACACTGGGGTTAAGATCTGAGGCAGTGAGCTCTTCTGAGCCTAGCAGTTACATTGGATTTCAACAATCTGAAAAAACGCGTTTATCTCGGGCTGAAAAACACGTTTTGAAAAGTCTGCTGCTCCTGTCCCATAAGTTACATGGGGGTAGCCAAAGTTGCAGAAACATGTTTATTTCTGCTGAAATACACGTTTTGACGCTTTCTGTACACTGGGGTTAAGATCTGAGGCAGTGAGCTCTTCTGAGCCTAGCAGTTACATTGGATTTCAACAATCTGAAAAAACGCGTTTATCTCGGGCTGAAAAACACGTTTTGAAAAGTCGGCTGTTTCTGCCATACAAGTTACATGGGGGTGACCAAAGTTGCAGAAACATGTTTATTTCTGCTGAAATACACGTTTTGACACTTTCTGCACACTGGGGTTAAGAGCTTTGGCAGTGAGCTCCTCTTTGCCTAGCAGTTACATTGGGATTCAACAATTTGAAAAAACGTGTTTATCTCGGGCTGAAAAACACGTTTTGAAAAGTCTGCTGCTCCTGCTCCATAAGTTACATGGGGGTAGCCAAAGTTGCAGAAACATGTTTATTTTTGCTGAAATACACGTTTTGACACTTTCTGCACACTGGGGTTAAGAGCTTTGGCAGTGAGCTCCTCTTGGCCAAGCAGTTACATTGGTATTCAACAATCTGAAAAAACGCGTTTATCTCGGGCTGAAAAACACGTTTTGAAAAGTCTGCTGCTCCTGCCCCATAAGTAACATGGGGGTAGCCAAAGTTGCAGAAACATGTTTATTTCTGCTGAAATACATGTTTTGACACTTTCTGCACACTGGGGTTAAGATCTTAGGAAGTGAGCTCTTCTGAGCCTAGCAGTTACATTGGATTTCAACAATCTGAAAAAACGCGTTTATCTCGGGCTGAAAAACACGTTTTGAAAAGTCTGCTGCTCCTGTCCCATAAGTTACATGGGGGTAGCCAAAGTTGCAGAAACATGTTTATTTCTGCTGAAATACACGTTTTGACGCTTTCTGTACACTGGGGTTAAGATCTTAGGCAGTGAGCTCTTCTGAGCCTAGCAGTTACATTGGATTTCAACAATCTGAAAAAACGCGTTTATCTCGGGCTGAAAAACACGTTTTGAAAAGTCTGCTGCTCCTGTCCCATAAGTTACATGGGGGTAGCCAAAGTTGCAGAAACATGTTTATCTCTGCTGAAATACACGTTTTGACACTTTCTGCACACTGGGGTTAAGAGCTTTGGCAGTGAGCTCCTCTTTGCCTACCAGTTACATTGAGATTCAACAATCTGAAAAAAAGTGTTTATCTCGGGCTGAAAAACACGTTTTGAAAAGTCTGCTGCTCCTGCCCCATAAGTAACATGGGGGTAGCCAAAGTTGCAGAAGCATGTTTATTTCTGCTGAAATACACGTTTTGACACTTTCTGCACACTGGGGTTAAGAGCTTTGGCAGTGAGCTTCTCTTTGCCTAGCAGTTACATTGGGATTCAACAATTTGAAAAAACGTGTTTATCTCGGGCTGAAAAACACGTTTTGAAAAGTCTGCTGCTCCTGCCCCATAAGTTACATGGGGCTAGCCAAAGTTGCAGAAACATGTTTATTTTTGCTGAAATACACGTTTTGACACTTTCTGCACACTGGGGTTAAGAGCTTTGGCAGTGAGCTCCTCTTGGCCAAGCAGTTACATTGGTATTCAACAATCTGAAAAAACGCGTTTATCTCGGGCTGAAAAACACGTTTTGAAAAGTCTGCTGCTCCTGCCCCATAAGTAACATGGGGGTAGCCAAAGTTGCAGAAACATGTTTATTTCTGCTGAAATACATGTTTTGACACTTTCTGCACACTGGGGTTAAGATCTTAGGCAGTGAGCTCTTCTGAGCCTAGCAGTTACATTGGGTTTCAACAATCTGAAAAAACGCGTTTATCTCGGGCTGAAAAACACGTTTTGAAAAGTCTGCTGCTCCTCCCCATAAGTAACATGGGGGTAGCCAAAGATGCAGAAACATGTTTATATCTGCTTACATACACGTTTTTACACTTTCTGCACACTGGGGTTAAGATCTGAGGCAGTGAGCTCTTCTGAGCCTAGCAGTTACATTGGATTTCAACAATCTGAAAAAACGCGTTTATCTCGGGCTGAAAAACACGTTTTGAAAAGTCTGCTGCTTCTGCCCCATAAGTTACATGGGGGTATCCAAAGTTGCAGAAACATGTTTATTTTTGCTGAAATACACGTTTTGACACTTTCTGCACACTGGGGTTAAGATCTTAGGCAGTGAGCTCTTCTGAGCCTAGCAGTTACATTGGATTTCAACAATCTGAAAAAACGCGTTTATCTCGGGCTGAAAAACACGTTTTGAAAAGTCGGCTGTTTCTGCCATACAAGTTACATGGGGGTGACCAAAGTTGCAGAAACATGTTTATTTCTGCTGAAATACACGTTTTGACACTTTCTGCACACTGGGGTTAAGAGCTTTGGCAGTGAGCTCCTCTTTGCCTAGCAGTTACATTGGGATTCAACAATTTGAAAAAACGTGTTTATCTCGGGCTGAAAAACACGTTTTGAAAAGTCTGCTGCTCCTGCCCCATAAGTTACATGGGGGTAGCCAAAGTTGCAGAAACATGTTTATTTTTGCTGAAATACACGTTTTGACACTTTCTGCACACTGGGGTTAAGAGCTTTGGCAGTGAGCTCCTCTTGGCCAAGCAGTTACATTGGTATTCACCAATCTGAAAAAACGCGTTTATCTCGGGCTGAAAAACACGTTTTGAAAAGTCTGCTGCTCCTGCCCCATAAGTTACATGGGGGTAGCCAAAGTTGCAGAAACATGTTTATTTCTGCTGAAATACACGTTTTGACACTTTCTGCACACTGGGGTTAAGATCTTAGGCAGTGAGCTCTTCTGAGCCTAGCAGTTACATTGGATTTCAACAATCTGAAAAAACGCGTTTATCTCGGGCTGAAAAACACGTTTTGAAAAGTCTGCTGCTCCTGTCCCATAAGTTACATGGGGGTAGCCAAAGTTGCAGAAACATGTTTATTTCTGCTGAAATACACGTTTTTACACTTTCTGCACACTGGGGTTAAGATCTGAGGCAGTGAGCTCTTCTGAGCCTAGCAGTTACATTGGATTTCAACAATCTGGAAAAACGCGTTTATCTCGGGCTGAAAAACACGTTTTGAAAAGTCTGCTGCTCCTGCCCCATAAGTAACATGGGGGTAGCCAAAGTTGCAGAAACATGTTTATTTCTGCTGAAATACACGCTTTGACACTTTCTGCAAACTGGGGTTAAGAGCTTTGGCAGTGAGCTCCTCTTTGCCTAGCAGTTACATTGGGATTCAAGAATCTGAAAAAACGTGTTTATCTCGGGCTGAAAAACACGTTTTGAAAAGTCTGCTGCTCCTGCCCCATAAGTTACATGGGGGTAGCCAAAGTTGCAGAAACATGTTTATTTCTGCTGAAATACACGTTTTGACACTTTCTGCACATTGGGTTTAAGAGCTTTGGCAGTGAGCTCCTCATAGCCTAGCAGTTACATTGGGATTCAACAATCTGAAAAAACGCGTTTATCTCGGACTGAAAAACACGTTTTGAAAAGTCTGCTGCTCCTGCCCCATAAGTTACATGGGGGTATCCAAAGTTGCAGAAACATGTTTATTTCTGCTGAAATACACGTTTTGTCACTTTCTGCACACTGGGGTTAAGATCTGAGGCAGTGAGCTCTTCTGAGCCTAGCAGTTACATTGGATTTCAACAATCTGAAAAAACGCGTTTATCTCGGGCTGAAAAACACGTTTTGAAAAGTCTGCTGCTCCTGCCCCATAAGTAACATGGGGGTAGCCAAAGTTGCAGAAGCATGTTTATTTCTGCTGAAATACACGTTTTGACACTTTCTGCACACTGGGGTTAAGAGCTTTGGCAGTGAGCTTCTCTTTGCCTAGCAGTTACATTGGGATTCAACAATTTGAAAAAACGTGTTTATCTCGGGCTGAAAAACACGTTTTGAAAAGTCTGCTGCTCCTGCCCCATAAGTTACATGGGGCTAGCCAAAGTTGCAGAAACATGTTTATTTTTGCTGAAATACACGTTTTGACACTTTCTGCACACTGGGGTTAAGAGCTTTGGCAGTGAGCTCCTCTTGGCCAAGCAGTTACATTGGTATTCAACAATCTGAAAAAACGCGTTTATCTCGGGCTGAAAAACACGTTTTGAAAAGTCTGCTGCTCCTGCCCCATAAGTAACATGGGGGTAGCCAAAGTTGCAGAAACATGTTTATTTCTGCTGAAATACATGTTTTGACACTTTCTGCACACTGGGGTTAAGATCTTAGGCAGTGAGCTCTTCTGAGCCTAGCAGTTACATTGGGTTTCAACAATCTGAAAAAACGCGTTTATCTCGGGCTGAAAAACACGTTTTGAAAAGTCTGCTGCTCCTCCCCATAAGTAACATGGGGGTAGCCAAAGATGCAGAAACATGTTTATATCTGCTTACATACACGTTTTTACACTTTCTGCACACTGGGGTTAAGATCTGAGGCAGTGAGCTCTTCTGAGCCTAGCAGTTACATTGGATTTCAACAATCTGAAAAAACGCGTTTATCTCGGGCTGAAAAACACGTTTTGAAAAGTCTGCTGCTTCTGCCCCATAAGTTACATGGGGGTATCCAAAGTTGCAGAAACATGTTTATTTTTGCTGAAATACACGTTTTGACACTTTCTGCACACTGGGGTTAAGATCTTAGGCAGTGAGCTCTTCTGAGCCTAGCAGTTACATTGGATTTCAACAATCTGAAAAAACACGTTTATCTCGGGCTGAAAAACACGTTTTGAAAAGTCGGCTGTTTCTGCCATACAAGTTACATGGGGGTGACCAAAGTTGCAGAAACATGTTTATTTCTGCTGAAATACACGTTTTGACACTTTCTGCACACTGGGGTTAAGAGCTTTGGCAGTGAGCTCCTCTTTGCCTAGCAGTTACATTGGGATTCAACAATTTGAAAAAACGTGTTTATCTCGGGCTGAAAAACACGTTTTGAAAAGTCTGCTGCTCCTGCCCCATAAGTTACATGGGGGTAGCCAAAGTTGCAGAAACATGTTTATTTTTGCTGAAATACACGTTTTGACACTTTCTGCACACTGGGGTTAAGAGCTTTGGCAGTGAGCTCCTCTTGGCCAAGCAGTTACATTGGTATTCACCAATCTGAAAAAACGCGTTTATCTCGGGCTGAAAAACACGTTTTGAAAAGTCTGCTGCTCCTGCCCCATAAGTTACATGGGGGTAGCCAAAGTTGCAGAAACATGTTTATTTCTGCTGAAATACACGTTTTGACACTTTCTGCACACTGGGGTTAAGATCTTAGGCAGTGAGCTCTTCTGAGCCTAGCAGTTACATTGGATTTCAACAATCTGAAAAAACGCGTTTATCTCGGGCTGAAAAACACGTTTTGAAAAGTCTGCTGCTCCTGTCCCATAAGTTACATGGGGGTAGCCAAAGTTGCAGAAACATGTTTATTTCTGCTGAAATACACGTTTTTACACTTTCTGCACACTGGGGTTAAGATCTGAGGCAGTGAGCTCTTCTGAGCCTAGCAGTTACATTGGATTTCAACAATCTGGAAAAACGCGTTTATCTCGGGCTGAAAAACACGTTTTGAAAAGTCTGCTGCTCCTGCCCCATAAGTAACATGGGGGTAGCCAAAGTTGCAGAAACATGTTTATTTCTGCTGAAATACACGCTTTGACACTTTCTGCAAACTGGGGTTAAGAGCTTTGGCAGTGAGCTCCTCTTTGCCTAGCAGTTACATTGGGATTCAAGAATCTGAAAAAACGTGTTTATCTCGGGCTGAAAAACACGTTTTGAAAAGTCTGCTGCTCCTGCCCCATAAGTTACATGGGGGTAGCCAAAGTTGCAGAAACATGTTTATTTCTGCTGAAATACACGTTTTGACACTTTCTGCACATTGGGTTTAAGAGCTTTGGCAGTGAGCTCCTCATAGCCTAGCAGTTACATTGGGATTCAACAATCTGAAAAAACGCGTTTATCTCGGACTGAAAAACACGTTTTGAAAAGTCTGCTGCTCCTGCCCCATAAGTTACATGGGGGTATCCAAAGTTGCAGAAATATGTTTATTTCTGCTGAAATACACGTTTTGTCACTTTCTGCACACTGGGGTTAAGATCTTAGGCAGTGAGCTACTCTGAGCCTAGCAGTTACATTGGATTTCAACAATCTGAAAAAACGCGTTTATCTCGGGCTGAAAAACACGTTTTGAAAAGTCTGCTGCTCCTGTCCCATAAGTTACATGGGGGTAGCCAAACTTGCAGAAACATGTTTATTTCTGCTGAAATACACGTTTTGACACTTTCTGCACACTGGGGTTAAGAGCTCTGGCAGTGAGCTCCTCTTTGCCTACCAGTTACATTGAGATTCAACAATCTGAAAAAAAGTGTTTATCTCGGGCTGAAAAACACGTTTTGAAAAGTCTGCTGCTCCTGCCCCATAAGTTACATGGGGGTAGCCAAAGTTGCAGAAACATGTTTATTTCTGCTGAAATACACGTTTTTACACTTTCTGCACACTGGGGTTAAGATCTGAGGCAGTGAGCTCTTCTGAGCCTAGCAGTTACATTGGATTTCAACAATCTGAAAAAACGCGTTTATCTCGGGCTGAAAAACACGTTTTGAAAAGTCTGCTGCTTCTGCCCCATAAGTTACATGGGGGTAGCCAAAGTTGCAGAAACATGTTTATTTCTGCTGAAATACACGCTTTGACACTTTCTGCACACTGGGGTTAAGATCTTAGGCAGTGAGCTCTTCTGAGCCTAGCAGTTACATTGGATTTCAACAATCTGAAAAAACGCGTTTATCTCGGGCTGAAAAACACGTTTTGAAAAGTCTGCTGCTCCTGTCCCATAAGTTACATGGGGGTAGCCAAAGTTGCAGAAACATGTTTATTTCTGCTGAAATACACGTTTTGACGCTTTCTGCACACTGGGGTTAAGAGCTTTGGCAGTGAGCTCCTCATAGCCTAGCAGTTACATTGGGATTCAACAATCTGAAAAAACGCGTTTATCTCGGGCTGAAAAACACGTTTTGAAAAGTCTGCTGCTCCTGCCCCATAAGTAACATGGGGGTAGCCAAAGTTTCAGAAACATGTTTATTTCTGCTGAAATACACGTTTTGACACTTTCTGCACACTGGGGTTAAGAGCTTTGGCAGTGAGCTCCTCTTTGCCTAGCAGTTACATTGGGATTCAAGAATCTGAAAAAACGTGTTTATCTCGGGCTGAAAAACACGTTTTGAAAAGTCTGCTGCTCCTGCCCCTTAAGTTACATGGGGGTAGCCAAAGTTGCAGAAACATGTTTATTTCTGCTGAAATACACATTTTGACACTTTCTGCACACTGGGGTTAAGAGCTTTGGCAGTGAGCTCCTCTTTGCCTAGCTGTTACATTGGGATTCAACAATCTGAAAAAACGTGTTTATCTCGGGCTGAAAAACACGTTTTGAAAAGTCTGCTACTCCTGCCCCATAAGTTACATGGGGGTAGCCAAAGTTGCAGAAACATGTTTATTTTTGCTGAAATACACGTTTTGACACTTTCTGCACACTGGGGTTAAGAGCTTTGGCAGTGAGCTCCTCTTAGCCTAGCAGTTACTTTGGGATTCAACAATCTGAAAAAACGCGTTTATCTCGGGCTGAAAAACACGTTTTGAAAAGTCTGCTGTTCCTGCCATACAAGTTACATCTGGGTGACCAAAGTTGCAGAAACATGTTTATTTCTGCTGAAATACACGTTTTGACACTTTCTGCACACTGGGGTTAAGAGCTCTGGCAGTGAGCTCCTCTTTGCCTACCAGTTACATTGAGATTCAAAAATCTGAAAAAAAGTGTTTATCTCGGGCTGAAAAACACGGTTTGAAAAGTCTGCTGCTCCTGCCCCATAAGTAACATGGGGGTAGCCAAAGTTGCAGAAATATGTTTATTTCTGCTGAAATACACGTTTTTACACTATCTGCACACTGGGGTTAAGATCTGAGGCAGTGAGCTCTTCTGAGCCTAGCAGTTACATTGCATTTCAACAATCTGAAAAAACGCGTTTATCTCGGGCTGAAAAACACGTTTTGAAAAGTCTGCTGCTCCTCCCCATAAGTAACATGGGGGTAGCCAAAGATGCAGAAACATGTTTATATCTGCTTACATACACGTTTTTACACTTTCTGCACACTGGGGTTAAGATCTGAGGCAGTGAGCTCTTCTGAGCCTAGCAGTTACATTGGATTTCAACAATCTGAAAAAACGCGTTTATCTCGGGCTGAAAAACACGTTTTGAAAAGTCTGCTGCTTCTGCCCCATAAGTTACATGGGGGTATCCAAAGTTGCAGAAACATGTTTATTTTTGCTGAAATACACGTTTTGACACTTTCTGCACACTGGGGTTAAGATCTTAGGCAGTGAGCTCTTCTGAGCCTAGCAGTTACATTGGATTTCAACAATCTGAAAAAACGCGTTTATCTCGGGCTGAAAAACACGTTTTGAAAAGTCGGCTGTTTCTGCCATACAAGTTACATGGGGGTGACCAAAGTTGCAGAAACATGTTTATTTCTGCTGAAATACACGTTTTGACACTTTCTGCACACTGGGGTTAAGAGCTTTGGCAGTGAGCTCCTCTTTGCCTAGCAGTTACATTGGGATTCAACAATTTGAAAAAACGTGTTTATCTCGGGCTAAAAAACACGTTTTGAAAAGTCTGCTGCTCCTGCCCCATAAGTTACATGGGGGTAGCCAAAGTTGCAGAAACATGTTTATTTTTGCTGAAATACACGTTTTGACACTTTCTGCACACTGGGGTTAAGAGCTTTGGCAGTGAGCTCCTCTTGGCCAAGCAGTTACATTGGTATTCACCAATCTGAAAAAACGCGTTTATCTCGGGCTGAAAAACACGTTTTGAAAAGTCTGCTGCTCCTGCCCAATAAGTTACATGGGGGTAGCCAAAGTTGCAGAAACATGTTTATTTCTGCTGAAATACACGTTTTGACACTTTCTGCACACTGGGGTTAAGATCTTAGGCAGTGAGCTCTTCTGAGCCTAGCAGTTACATTGGATTTCAACAATCTGAAAAAACGCGTTTATCTCGGGCTGAAAAACACGTTTTGAAAAGTCTGCTGCTCCTGTCCCATAAGTTACATGGGGGTAGCCAAAGTTGCAGAAACATGTTTATTTCTGCTGAAATACACGTTTTTACACTTTCTGCACACTGGGGTTAAGATCTGAGGCAGTGAGCTCTTCTGAGCCTAGCAGTTACATTGGATTTCAACAATCTGGAAAAACGCGTTTATCTCGGGCTGAAAAACACGTTTTGAAAAGTCTGCTGCTCCTGCCCCATAAGTAACATGGAGGTAGCCAAAGTTGCAGAAACATGTTTATTTCTGCTGAAATACACACTTTGACACTTTCTGCAAACTGGGGTTAAGAGCTTTGGCAGTGAGCTCCTCTTTGCCTAGCAGTTACATTGGGATTCAAGAATCTGAAAAAACGTGTTTATCTCGGGCTGAAAAACACGTTTTGAAAAGTCTGCTGCTCCTGCCCCATAAGTTACATGGGGGTAGCCAAAGTTGCAGAAACATGTTTATTTCTGCTGAAATACACGTTTTGACACTTTCTGCACATTGGGTTTAAGAGCTTTGGCAGTGAGCTCCTCATAGCCTAGCAGTTACATTGGGATTCAACAATCTGAAAAAACGCGTTTATCTCGGACTGAAAAACACGTTTTGAAAAGTCTGCTGCTCCTGCCCCATAAGTTACATGGGGGTATCCAAAGTTGCAGAAACATGTTTATTTCTGCTGAAATACACGTTTTGTCACTTTCTGCACACTGGGGTTAAGATCTGAGGCAGTGAGCTCTTCTGAGCCTAGCAGTTACATTGGATTTCAACAATCTGAAAAAACGCGTTTATCTCGGGCTGAAAAACACGTTTTGAAAAGTCTGCTGCTCCTGTCCCATAAGTTACATGGGGGTAGCCAAAGTTGCAGAAACATGTTTATTTCTGCTGAAATACACGTTTTGACACTTTCTGCACACTGGGGTTAAGAGCTTTGGCAGTGAGCTCCTCTTTGCCTAGCAGTTACATTGGATTTCAACAATCTGAAAAAACGTGTTTATCTCGGGCTGAAAAACACGTTTTGAAAAGTCTGCTGCTCCTGCCCCTTAAGTTACATGGGGGTAGCCAAAGTTGCAGAAACATGTTTATTTCTGCTGAAATACACATTTTGACACTTTCTGCACACTGGGGTTAAGAGCTTTGGCAGTGAGCTCCTCTTTGCCTAGCTGTTACATTGGGATTCAACAATCTGAAAAAACGTGTTTATCTCGGGCTGAAAAACACGTTTTGAAAAGTCTGCTACTCCTGCCCCATAAGTTACATGGGGGTAGCCAAAGTTGCAGAAACATGTTTATTTTGGCTGAAATACACGTTTTGACACTTTCTGCACACTGGGGTTAAGAGCTTTGGCAGTGAGCTCCTCTTAGCCTAGCAGTTACATTGGGATTCAACAATCTGAAAAAACGCGTTTATCTCGGGCTGAAAAACATGTTTTGAAAAGTCTGCTGTTCCTGCCATACAAGTTACATCTGGGTGACCAAAGTTGCAGAAACATGTTTATTTCTGCTGAAATACACGTTTTGACACTTTCTGCACACTGGGGTTAAGAGCTCTGGCAGTGAGCTCCTCTTTGCCTACCAGTTACATTGAGATTCAAAAATCTGAAAAAAAGTGTTTATCTCGGGCTGAAAAACACGGTTTGAAAAGTCTGCTGCTCCTGCCCCATAAGTAACATGGGGGTAGCCAAAGTTGCAGAAACATGTTTATTTCTGCTGAAATACACGTTTTTACACTTTCTGCACACTGGGGTTAAGATCTGAGGCAGTGAGCTCTTCTGAGCCTAGCAGTTACATTGGATTTCAACAATCTGAAAAAACGCGTTTATCTCGGGCTGAAAAACACGTTTTGAAAAGTCTGCTGCTTCTGCCCCATAAGTTACATGGGGGTATCCAAAGTTGCAGAAACATGTTTATTTCTGCTGAAATACACGTTTTGACACTTTCTGCACACTGGGGTTAAGATCTTAGGCAGTGAGCTCTTCTGAGCCTAGCAGTTACATTGGATTTCAACAATCTGAAAAAACGCGTTTATCTCGGGCTGAAAAACACGTTTTGAAAAGTCTGCTGTTTCTCCCACACAAGTTACATGGGGGTGACCAAAGTTGCAGAGACATGTTTATTTCTGCTGAAATACACGTTTTGACACGTTCTTCACACTGGGGTTAAGAGCTTTGGCAGTGAGCTCCTCTTTGCCTAGCAGTTACATTGGGATTCAACAATCTGAAAAAACGTGTTTATCTCGGGCTGAAAAACACGTTTTGAAAAGTCTGCTGCTCCTGCCCCATAAGTTACATGGGGGTAGCCAAAGTTGCAGAAACATGTTTATTTCTGCTGAAATACACGTTTTGACACTTTTTGCACACTGGGGTTAAGATCTTAGGCAGTGAGCTCTTCTGAGCCTAGCAGTTACATTGGATTTCAACAATCTGAAAAAACGCGTTTATCTCGGGCTGAAAAACACGTTTTGAAAAGTCTGCTGCTTCTGCCCCATAAGTTACATGGGGGTATCCAAAGTTGCAGAAACATGTTTATTTCTGCTGAAATACACGTTTTGACACTTTCTGCACACTGGGGTTAAGATCTTAGGCAGTGAGCTCTTCTGAGCCTAGCAGTTACATTGGATTTCAACAATCTGAAAAAACGCGTTCATCTCGGGCTGAAAAACACGTTTTGAAAAGTCTGCTGTTTCTGCCACACAAGTTACATGGGGGTGACCAAAGTTGCAGAGACATGTTTATTTCTGCTGAAATACACGTTTTGACACGTTCTGCACACTGGGGTTAAGAGCTTTGGCAGTGAGCTCCTCTTTGCCTAGCAGTTACATTGGGATTCAACAATCTGAAAAAACGTGTTTATCTCGGGCTGAAAAACACGTTTTGAAAAGTCTGCTGCTCCTGCCCCATAAGTTACATGGGGGTAGCCAAAGTTGCAGAAACATGTTTATTTCTGCTGAAATACACGTTTTGACACTTTTTGCACACTGGGGTTAAGATCTTAGGCAGTGAGCTCTTCTGAGCCTAGCAGTTACATTGGATTTCAACAATCTGAAAAAACGCGTTTATCTCGGGCTGAAAAACACGTTTTGAAAAGTCTGCTGCTTCTGTCCCATAAGTTACATGGGGGTAGCCAAAGTTGCAGAAACATGTTTATTTCTGCTGAAATACACGTTTTGACACTTTCTGCACACTGGGGTTAAGAGCTTTGGCAGTGAGCTCCTCTTTGCCTACCAGTTACATTGAGATTCAACAATCTGAAAAAACGCGTTTATCTCGGGCTGAAAAACACGTTTTAAAAAGTCTGCTGCTCCTGTCCCATAAGTTACATGGGGGTAGCCAAAGTTGCAGAAACATGTTTATTTCTGCTGAAATACACGTTTTGACACTTTCTGCACACTGGGGTTAAGATCTGAGGCAGTGAGCTCTTCTGAGCCTAGCAGTTACATTGGATTTCAACAATCTGAAAAAACGCGTTTATCTCGGGCTGAAAAACACGTTTTGAAAAGTCTGCTGCTCCTGCCCCATAAGTAACATGGGGGTAGCCAAAGTTGCAGAAACATGTTTATTTCTGCTGAAATACACGTTTTGACACTTTCTGCATACTGGGGTTAAGATCTGAAGCAGTGAGCTCTTCTGAGCCTAGCAGTTACATTGGATTTCAACAATCTGAAAAAACGCGTTTATCTCGGGCTGAAAAACACGTTTTGAAAAGTCTGCTGCTCCTGCCCCATAAGTAACATGGGGGTAGCCAAAGTTGCAGAAACATGTTTATTTCTGCTGAAATATACGTTTTGACACTTTCTGCACACTGGGGTTAAGAGCTTTGGCAGTGAGCTCCTCTTTGCCTAGCAGTTACATTGGGATTCAAGAATCTGAAAAAACGTGTTTATCTCGGGCTGAAAAACACGTTTTGAAAAG
Organism: Lepisosteus platostomus; assembly: GCF_059453375.1. NCBI lineage: Eukaryota > Metazoa > Chordata > Actinopteri > Semionotiformes > Lepisosteidae > Lepisosteus > Lepisosteus platostomus. The sequence continues at coordinate 9,413,847 of NC_142629.1, forward strand.
TCTGCTGCTCCTGCCCCTTAAGTTACATGGGGGTAGCCAAAGATGCAGAAACATGTTTATTTCTGCTGAAATACACGTTTTGACACTTTCTGCACACTGGGGTTATGAGCTTTGGCAGTGAGCTCCTCTTTGCCTAGCTGTTACATTGGGATTCAACAATCTGAAAAAACGCGTTTATCTCGGGCTGAAAAACACGTTTTGAAAAGTCTGCTGTTCCTGCCATACAAGTTACATCTGGGTGACCAAAGTTGCAGAAACATGTTTATTTCTGCTGAAATACACGTTTTGACACTTTCTGCACACTGGGGTTAAGAGCTCTGGCAGTGAGCTCCTCTTTGCCTACCAGTTACATTGAGATTCAAAAATCTGAAAAAAAGTGTTTATCTCGGGCTGAAAAACACGTTTTGAAAAGTCTGCTGCTCCTGCCCCATAAGTAACATGGGGGTAGCCAAAGTTGCAGAAACATGTTTATTTCTGCTGAAATACACGTTTTTACACTTTCTGCACACTGGGGTTAAGATCTGAGGCAGTGAGCTCTTCTGAGCCTAGCAGTTACATTGGATTTCAACAATCTGAAAAAACGCGTTTATCTCGGGCTGAAAAACACGTTTTGAAAAGTCTGCTGCTTCTGCCCCATAAGTTACATGGGGGTATCCAAAGTTGCAGAAACATGTTTATTTCTGCTGAAATACACGTTTTGACACTTTCTGCACACTGGGGTTAAGATCTTAGGCAGTGAGCTCTTCTGAGCCTAGCAGTTACATTGGATTTCAACAATCTGAAAAAACGCGTTTATCTCGGGCTGAAAAACACGTTTTGAAAAGTCTGCTGTTTCTGCCACACAAGTTACATGGGGGTGACCAAAGTTGCAGAGACATGTTTATTTCTGCTGAAATACACGTTTTGACACTTTCTGCACACTGGGGTTAAGAGCTTTGGCAGTGAGCTCCTCTTTGCCTAGCAGTTACATTGGGATTCAACAATCTGAAAAAACGTGTTTATCTCGGGCTGAAAAACACGTTTTGAAAAGTCTGCTGCTCCTGCCCCATAAGTTACATGGGGGTAGCCAAAGTTGCAGAAACATGTTTATTTCTGCTGAAATACACGTTTTGACACTTTTTGCACACTGGGGTTAAGATCTTAGGCAGTGAGCTCTTCTGAGCCTAGCAGTTACATTGGATTTCAACAATCTGAAAAAACGCGTTTATATCGGGCTGAATAACATGTTTTGAAAAGTCTGCTGCTCCTATCCCATAAGTTACATGGGGGTAGCCAAAGTTGCAGAAACATGTTTATTTCTGCTGAAATACACGTTTTGACACTTTATGCACACTGGGGTTAAGAGCTTTGGCAGTGAGCTCCTCTTTGCCTACCAGTTACATTGAGATTCAACAATCTGAAAAAAAGTGTTTATCTCGGGCTGAAAAACACGTTTTGAAAAGTCTGCTGCTCCTGCCCCATAAGTAACATGGGGGTAGCCAAAGTTGCAGAAACATGTTTATTTCTGCTGAAATACACGTTTTTACACTTTCTGCACACTGGGGTTAAGATCTGAGGCAGTGAGCTCTTCTGAGCCTAGCAGTTACATTGGATTTCAACAATCTGGAAAAACGCGTTTATCTCGGGCTGAAAAACACGTTTTGAAAAGTCTGCTGCTCCTGCCCCATAAGTAACATGGGGGTAGCCAAAGTTGCAGAAACATGTTTATTTCTGCTGAAATACACGTTTTGACACTTTCTGCAAACTGGGGTTAAGAGCTTTGGCAGTGAGCTCCTCTTTGCCTAGCAGTTACATTGGGATTCAAGAATCTGAAAAATCGTGTTTATCTCGGGCTGAAAAACACGTTTTGAAAAGTCTGCTGCTCCTGCCCCATAAGTTACATGGGGGTAGCCAAACTTGCAGAAACATGTTTATTTCTGCTGAAATACACGTTTTGACACTTTCTGCACACTGGGGTTAAGAGCTCTGGCAGTGAGCTCCTCTTTGCCTACCAGTTACATTGAGATTCAACAATCTGAAAAAAAGTGTTTATCTCGGGCTGAAAAACACGTTTTGAAAAGTCTGCTGCTTCTGCCCCATAAGTTACATGGGGGTAGCCAAAGTTGCAGAAACATGTTTATTTCTGCTGAAATACACGTTTTGACGCTTTCTGCACACTGGGGTTAAGAGCTTTGGCAGTGAGCTCCTCATAGCCTAGCAGTTACATTGGGATTCAACAATCTGAAAAAACGCGTTTATCTCGGGCTGAAAAACACGTTTTGAAAAGTCTGCTGTTCCTGCCATACAAGTTACATCTGGGTGACCAAAGTTGCAGAAACATGTTTATTTCTGCTGAAATACACGTTTTGACACTTTCTGCACACTGGGGTTAAGATCTGAGGCAGTGAGCTCTTCTGAGCCTAGCAGTTACATTGGATTTCAGCAATCTGAAAAAAAGTGTTTATCTCGGGCTGAAAAACACTTTTTGAAAAGTCTGCTGCTCCTGCCCCATAAGTAACATGGGGGTAGCCAAAGTTACAGAAACATGTTTATTTCTGCTGAAATACACGTTTTGACACTTTCTGCACACTGGGGTTAAGATCTGAAGCAGTGAGCTCTTCTGAGCCTAGCAGTTACATTGGATTTCAACAATCTGAAAAAAAGCGTTTATCTCGGGCTGAAAAACACGTTTTGAAAAGTCTGCTGCTCCTGCCCCATAAGTAACATGGGGGTAGCCAAAGTTGCAGAAACATGTTTATTTCTGCTGAAATACACGTTTTGACACTTTCTGCACACTGGGGTTATGAGCTTTGGCAGTGAGCTCCTCTTTGCCTAGCAGTTACATTGGGATTCAAGAATCTGAAAAAACGTGTTTATCTCGGGCTGAAAAACACGTTTTGAAAAGTCTGCTGCTCCTGCCCCTTAAGTTTCATGGGGGTAGCCAAAGTTGCAGAAACATGTTTATTTCTGCTGAAATACACGTTTTGACACTTTCTGCACACTGGGGTTAAGAGCTTTGGCAGTGAGCACCTCTTTGCCTAGCTGTTACATTGGGATTCAACAATCTGAAAAAACGTGTTTATCTCGGGCTGAAAAACACGTTTTGAAAAGTCTGCTGCTCCTGCCCCATAAGTTACATGGGGGTAGCCAAAGTTGCAGAAACATGTTTATTTTTGCTGAAATACACGTTTTGACACTTTCTGCACACTGGGGTTAAGAGCTTTGGCAGTGAGCTCCTCTTTGCCTAGCTGTTACATTGGGATTCAACAATCTGAAAAAACGCGTTTATCTCGGGCTGAAAAACACGTTTTGAAAAGTCTGCTGTTCCTGCCATACAAGTTACATCTGGGTGACCAAAGTTGCAGAAACATGTTTATTTCTGCTGAAATACACGTTTTTACACTTTCTGCACACTGGGGTTAAGATCTGAGGCAGTGAGCTCTTCTGAGCCTAGCAGTTACATTGGATTTCAACAATCTGAAAAAACGCGTTTATCTCGGGCTGAAAAACACGTTTTGAAAAGTCTGCTGTTTCTGCCACACAAGTTACATGGGGGTGACCAAAGTTGCAGAGACATGTTTATTTCTGCTGAAATACACGTTTTGACACTTTCTGCACACTGGGGTTAAGAGCTTTGGCAGTGAGCTCCTCTTTGCCTAGCAGTTACATTGGGATTCAACAATCTGAAAAAACGTGTTTATCTCGGGCTGAAAAACACGTTTTGAAAAGTCTGCTGCTCCTGCCCCATAAGTTACATGGGGGTAGCCAAAGTTGCAGAAACATGTTTATTTCTGCTGAAATACACGTTTTGACACTTTTTGCACACTGGGGTTAAGATGTTAGGCAGTGAGCTCTTCTGAGCCTAGCAGTTACATTGGATTTCAACAATCTGAAAAAACGCGTTTATCTCGGGCTGAAAAACACGTTTTGAAAAGTCTGCTGCTCCTGTCCCATAAGTTACATGGGGGTAGCCAAAGTTGCAGAAACATGTTTATTTCTGCTGAAATACACGTTTTGACGCTTTCTGTACACTGGGGTTAAGATCTTAGGCAGTGAGCTCTTCTGAGCCTAGCAGTTACATTGGATTTCAACAATCTGAAAAAACGCGTTTATCTCGGGCTGAATAACATGTTTTGAAAAGTCTGCTGCTCCTGTCCCATAAGTTACATGGGGGTAGCCAAAGTTGCAGAAACATGTTTATTTCTGCTGAAATACACGTTTTGACACTTTCTGCACACTGGGGTTAAGAGCTTTGGCAGTGAGCTCCTCTTTGCCTACCAGTTACATTGAGATTCAACAATCTGAAAAAAAGTGTTTATCTCGGGCTGAAAAACACGTTTTGAAAAGTCTGCTGCTCCTGCCCCATAAGTAACATGGGGGTAGCCAAAGTTGCAGAAACATGTTTATTTCTGCTGAAATACACGTTTTTACACTTTCTGCACACTGGGGTTAAGATCTGAGGCAGTGAGCTCTTCTGAGCCTAGCAGTTACATTGGATTTCAACAATCTGGAAAAACGCGTTTATCTCGGGCTGAAAAACACGTTTTGAAAAGTCTGCTGCTCCTGCCCCATAAGTAACATGGGGGTAGCCAAAGTTGCAGAAACATGTTTATTTCTGCTGAAATACACGTTTTGACACTTTCTGCAAACTGGGGTTAAGAGCTTTGGCAGTGAGCTCCTCTTTGCCTAGCAGTTACATTGGGATTCAAGAATCTGAAAAAACGTGTTTATCTCGGGCTGAAAAACACGTTTTGAAAAGTCTGCTGCTCCTGCCCCATAAGTTACATGGGGGTAGCCAAAGTTGCAGAAACATGTTTATTTCTGCTGAAATACACGTTTTGACACTTTCTGCACATTGGGTTTAAGAGCTTTGGCAGTGAGCTCCTCATAGCCTAGAAGTTACATTGGGATTCAACAATCTGAAAAAACGCGTTTATCTCGGGCTGAAAAACACGTTTTGAAAAGTCTGCTGTTCCTGCCATACAAGTTACATCTGGGTGACCAAAGTTGCAGAAACATGTTTATTTCTGCTGAAATACACGTTTTGACACTTTCTGCACACTGGGGTTAAGATCTGAGGCAGTGAGCTCTTATGAGCCTAGCAGTTACATTGGATTTCAACAATCTGAAAAAAAGTGTTTATCTCGGGCTGAAAAACACGTTTTGAAAAGTCTGCTGCTCCTGCCCCATAAGTAACATGGGGGTAGCCAAAGTTGCAGAAACATGTTTATTTCTGCTGAAATACACGTTTTTACACTTTCTGCACACTGGGGTTAAGATCTGAGGCAGTGAGCTCTTCTGAGCCTAGCAGTTACATTGGATTTCAACAATCTGAAAAAACGCGTTTATCTCGGGCTGAAAAACACGTTTTGAAAAGTCTGCTGCTTCTGCCCCATAAGTTACATGGGGGTATCCAAAGTTGCAGAAACATGTTTATTTCTGCTGAAATACACGTTTTGACACTTTCTGCACACTGGGGTTACGATCTTAGGCAGTGAGCTCTTCTGAGCCTAGCAGTTACATTGGATTTCAACAATCTGAAAAAACGCGTTTATCTCGGGCTGAAAAACACGTTTTGAAAAGTCTGCTGTTTCTGCCACACAAGTTACATGGGGGTGACCAAAGTTGCAGAGACATGTTTATTTCTGCTGAAATACACGTTTTGACACTTTCTGCACACTGGGGTTAAGAGCTTTGGAAGTGAGCTCCTCTTTGCCTAGCAGTTACATTGGGATTCAACAATCTGAAAAAACGTGTTTATCTCGGGCTGAAAAACACGTTTTGAAAAGTCTGCTGCTCCTGCCCCATAAGTAACATGGGGGTAGCCAAAGTTGCAGAAACATGTTTATTTCTGCTGAAATACACGTTTTGACACTTTTTGCACACTGGGGTTAAGATGTTAGGCAGTGAGCTCTTCTGAGCCTAGCAGTTACATTGGATTTCAACAATCTGAAAAAACGCGTTTATCTCGGGCTGAAAAACACGTTTTGAAAAGTCTGCTGCTCCTGTCCCATAAGTTACATGGGGGTAGCCAAAGTTGCAGAAACATGTTTATTTCTGCTGAAATACACGTTTTGACGCTTTCTGTACCCTGGGGTTAAGATCTTAGGCAGTGAGCTCTTCTGAGCCTAGCAGTTACATTGGATTTCAACAATCTGAAAAAACGCGTTTATCTCGGGCTGAATAACATGTTTTGAAAAGTCTGCTGCTCCTGTCCCATAAGTTACATGGGGGTAGCCAAAGTTGCAGAAACATGTTTATTTCTGCTGAAATACACGTTTTGACACTTTCTGCACACTGGGGTTAAGAGCTTTGGCAGTGAGCTCCTCTTTGCCTACCAGTTACATTGAGATTCAACAATCTGAAAAAAAGTGTTTATCTCGGGCTGAAAAACACGTTTTGAAAAGTCTGCTTCTCCTGCCCCATAAGTAACATGGGGGTAGCCAAAGTTGCAGAAACATGTTTATTTCTGCTGAAATACACGTTTTTACACTTTCTGCACACTGGGGTTAAGATCTGAGGCAGTGAGCTCTTCTGAGCCTAGCAGTTACATTGGTATTCAACAATCTGAAAAAACGCGTTTATCTCGGGCTGAAAAACACGTTTTGAAAAGTCTGCTGCTCCTGCCCCATAAGTAACATGGGGGTAGCCAAAGTTGCAGAAACATGTTTATTTCTGCTGAAATACATGTTTTGACACTTTCTGCACACTGGGGTTAAGAGCTTTGGCAGTGAGCTCTTCTGAGCCTAGCAGTTACATTGGGTTTCAACAATCTGAAAAAACGCGTTTATCTCGGGCTGAAAAACACGTTTTGAAAAGTCTGCTGCTCCTCCCCATAAGTAACATGGGGGTAGCCAAAGATGCAGAAACATGTTTATATCTGCTTACATACACGTTTTTACACTTTCTGCACACTGGGGTTAAGATCTGAGGCAGTGAGCTCTTCTGAGCCTAGCAGTTACATTGGATTTCAACAATCTGAAAAAACGCGTTTATCTCGGGCTGAAAAACACGTTTTGAAAAGTCTGCTGCTTCTGCCCCATAAGTTACATGGGGGTATCCAAAGTTGCAGAAACATGTTTATTTTTGCTGAAATACACGTTTTGACACTTTCTGCACACTGGGGTTAAGATCTTAGGCAGTGAGCTCTTCTGAGCCTAGCAGTTACATTGGATTTCAACAATCTGAAAAAACGCGTTTATCTCGGGCTGAAAAACACGTTTTGAAAAGTCGGCTGTTTCTGCCATACAAGTTACATGGGGGTGACCAAAGTTGCAGAAACATGTTTATTTCTGCTGAAATACACGTTTTGACACTTTCTGCACACTGGGGTTAAGAGCTTTGGCAGTGAGCTCCTCTTTGCCTAGCAGTTACATTGGGATTCAACAATTTGAAAAAACGTGTTTATCTCGGGCTGAAAAACACGTTTTGAAAAGTCTGCTGCTCCTGCCCCATAAGTTACATGGGGGTAGCCAAAGTTGCAGAAACATGTTTATTTTTGCTGAAATACACGTTTTGACACTTTCTGCACACTGGGGTTAAGAGCTTTGGCAGTGAGCTCCTCTTGGCCAAGCAGTTACATTGGTATTCACCAATCTGAAAAAACGCGTTTATCTCGGGCTGAAAAACACGTTTTGAAAAGTCTGCTGCTCCTGCCCCATAAGTTACATGGGGGTAGCCAAAGTTGCAGAAACATGTTTATTTCTGCTGAAATACACGTTTTGACACTTTCTGCACACTGGGGTTAAGATCTTAGGCAGTGAGCTCTTCTGAGCCTAGCAGTTACATTGGATTTCAACAATCTGAAAAAACGCGTTTATCTCGGGCTGAAAAACACGTTTTGAAAAGTCTGCTGCTCCTGTCCCATAAGTTACATGGGGGTAGCCAAAGTTGCAGAAACATGTTTATTTCTGCTGAAATACACGTTTTTACACTTTCTGCACACTGGGGTTAAGATCTGAGGCAGTGAGCTCTTCTGAGCCTAGCAGTTACATTGGATTTCAACAATCTGGAAAAACGCGTTTATCTCGGGCTGAAAAACACGTTTTGAAAAGTCTGCTGCTCCTGCCCCATAAGTAACATGGGGGTAGCCAAAGTTGCAGAAACATGTTTATTTCTGCTGAAATACACGCTTTGACACTTTCTGCAAACTGGGGTTAAGAGCTTTGGCAGTGAGCTCCTCTTTGCCTAGCAGTTACATTGGGATTCAAGAATCTGAAAAAACGTGTTTATCTCGGGCTGAAAAACACGTTTTGAAAAGTCTGCTGCTCCTGCCCCATAAGTTACATGGGGGTAGCCAAAGTTGCAGAAACATGTTTATTTCTGCTGAAATACACGTTTTGACACTTTCTGCACATTGGGTTTAAGAGCTTTGGCAGTGAGCTCCTCATAGCCTAGCAGTTACATTGGGATTCAACAATCTGAAAAAACGCGTTTATCTCGGACTGAAAAACACGTTTTGAAAAGTCTGCTGCTCCTGCCCCATAAGTTACATGGGGGTATCCAAAGTTGCAGAAACATGTTTATTTCTGCTGAAATACACGTTTTGTCACTTTCTGCACACTGGGGTTAAGATCTTAGGCAGTGAGCTACTCTGAGCCTAGCAGTTACATTGGATTTCAACAATCTGAAAAAACGCGTTTATCTCGGGCTGAAAAACACGTTTTGAAAAGTCTGCTGCTCCTGCCCCATAAGTTACATGGGGGTAGCCAAAGTTGCAGAAACATGTTTATTTCTGCTGAAATACACGTTTTTACACTTTCTGCACACTGGGTTTAAGATCTGAGGCAGTGAGCTCTTCTGAGCCTAGCAGTTACATTGGATTTCAACAATCTGAAAAAACGCGTTTATCTCGGGCTGAAAAACACGTTTTGAAAAGTCTGCTGCTTCTGCCCCATAAGTTACATGGGGGTAGCCAAAGTTGCAGAAACATGTTTATTTCTGCTGAAATACACGCTTTGACACTTTCTGCACACTGGGGTTAAGATCTTAGGCAGTGAGCTCTTCTGAGCCTAGCAGTTACATTGGATTTCAACAATCTGAAAAAACGCGTTTATCTCGGGCTGAAAAACACGTTTTGAAAAGTCTGCTGCTCCTGTCCCATAAGTTACATGGGGGTAGCCAAAGTTGCAGAAACATGTTTATTTCTGCTGAAATACACGTTTTGACGCTTTCTGCACACTGGGGTTAAGAGCTTTGGCAGTGAGCTCCTCATAGCCTAGCAGTTACATTGGGATTCAACAATCTGAAAAAACGCGTTTATCTCGGGCTGAAAAACACGTTTTGAAAAGTCTGCTGCTCCTGCCCCATAAGTAACATGGGGGTAGCCAAAGTTTCAGAAACATGTTTATTTCTGCTGAAATACACGTTTTGACACTTTCTGCACACTGGGGTTAAGAGCTTTGGCAGTGAGCTCCTCTTTGCCTAGCTGTTACATTGGGATTCAACAATCTGAAAAAACGTGTTTATCTCGGGCTGAAAAACACGTTTTGAAAAGTCTGCTACTCCTGCCCCATAAGTTACATGGGGGTAGCCAAAGTTGCAGAAACATGTTTATTTTTGCTGAAATACACGTTTTGACACTTTCTGCACACTGGGGTTAAGAGCTTTGGCAGTGAGCTCCTCTTAGCCTAGCAGTTACATTGGGATTCAACAATCTGAAAAAACGCGTTTATCTCGGGCTGAAAAACACGTTTTGAAAAGTCTGCTGTTCCTGCCATACAAGTTACATCTGGGTGACCAAAGTTGCAGAAACATGTTTATTTCTGCTGAAATACACGTTTTGACACTTTCTGCACACTGGGGTTAAGAGCTCTGGCAGTGAGCTCCTCTTTGCCTACCAGTTACATTGAGATTCAAAAATCTGAAAAAAAGTGTTTATCTCGGGCTGAAAAACACGGTTTGAAAAGTCTGCTGCTCCTGCCCCATAAGTAACATGGGGGTAGCCAAAGTTGCAGAAACATGTTTATTTCTGCTGAAATACACGTTTTTACACTTTCTGCACACTGGGGTTAAGATCTGAGGCAGTGAGCTCTTCTGAGCCTAGCAGTTACATTGCATTTCAACAATCTGAAAAAACGCGTTTATCTCGGGCTGAAAAACACGTTTTGAAAAGTCTGCTGCTCCTCCCCATAAGTAACATGGGGGTAGCCAAAGATGCAGAAACATGTTTATATCTGCTTACATACACGTTTTTACACTTTCTGCACACTGGGGTTAAGATCTGAGGCAGTGAGCTCTTCTGAGCCTAGCAGTTACATTGAATTTCAACAATCTGAAAAAACGCGTTTATCTCGGGCTGAAAAACACGTTTTGAAAAGTCTGCTGCTTCTGCCCCATAAGTTACATGGGGGTATCCAAAGTTGCAGAAACATGTTTATTTTTGCTGAAATACACGTTTTGACACTTTCTGCACACTGGGGTTAAGATCTTAGGCAGTGAGCTCTTCTGAGCCTAGCAGTTACATTGGATTTCAACAATCTGAAAAAACGCGTTTATCTCGGGCTGAAAAACACGTTTTGAAAAGTCGGCTGTTTCTGCCATACAAGTTACATGGGGGTGACCAAAGTTGCAGAAACATGTTTATTTCTGCTGAAATACACGTTTTGACACTTTCTGCACACTGGGGTTAAGAGCTTTGGCAGTGAGCTCCTCTTTGCCTAGCAGTTACATTGGGATTCAACAATTTGAAAAAACGTGTTTATCTCGGGCTGAAAAACACGTTTTGAAAAGTCTGCTGCTCCTGCCCCATAAGTTACATGGGGGTAGCCAAAGTTGCAGAAACATGTTTATTTTTGCTGAAATACACGTTTTGACACTTTCTGCACACTGGGGTTAAGAGCTTTGGCAGTGAGCTCCTCTTGGCCAAGCAGTTACATTGGTATTCACCAATCTGAAAAAACGCGTTTATCTCGGGCTGAAAAACACGTTTTGAAAAGTCTGCTGCTCCTGCCCCATAAGTTACATGGGGGTAGCCAAAGTTGCAGAAACATGTTTATTTCTGCTGAAATACACGTTTTGACACTTTCTGCACATTGGGTTTAAGAGCTTTGGCAGTGAGCTCCTCATAGCCTAGCAGTTACATTGGGATTCAACAATCTGAAAAAACGCGTTTATCTCGGACTGAAAAACACGTTTTGAAAAGTCTGCTGCTCCTGCCCCATAAGTTACATGGGGGTATCCAAAGTTGCAGAAACATGTTTATTTCTGCTGAAATACACGTTTTGTCACTTTCTGCACACTGGGGTTAAGATCTTAGGCAGTGAGCTACTCTGAGCCTAGCAGTTACATTGGATTTCAACAATCTGAAAAAACGCGTTTATCTCGGGCTGAAAAACACGTTTTGAAAAGTCTGCTGCTCCTGTCCCATAAGTTACATGGGGGTAGCCAAACTTGCAGAAACATGTTTATTTCTGCTGAAATACACGTTTTGACACTTTCTGCACACTGGGGTTAAGAGCTCTGGCAGTGAGCTCCTCTTTGCCTACCAGTTACATTGAGATTCAACAATCTGAAAAAAAGTGTTTATCTCGGGCTGAAAAACACGTTTTGAAAAGTCTGCTGCTCCTGCCCCATAAGTTACATGGGGGTAGCCAAAGTTGCAGAAACATGTTTATTTCTGCTGAAATACACGTTTTTACACTTTCTGCACACTGGGGTTAAGATCTGAGGCAGTGAGCTCTTCTGAGCCTAGCAGTTACATTGGATTTCAACAATCTGAAAAAACGCGTTTATCTCGGGCTGAAAAACACGTTTTGAAAAGTCTGCTGCTTCTGCCCCATAAGTTACATGGGGGTAGCCAAAGTTGCAGAAACGTTTATTTCTGCTGAAATACACGCTTTGACACTTTCTGCACACTGGGGTTAAGATCTTAGGCAGTGAGCTCTTCTGAGCCTAGCAGTTACATTGGATTTCAACAATCTGAAAAAACGCGTTTATCTCGGGCTGAAAAACACGTTTTGAAAAGTCTGCTGCTCCTGTCCCATAAGTTACATGGGGGTAGCCAAAGTTGCAGAAACATGTTTATTTCTGCTGAAATACACGTTTTGACGCTTTCTGCACACTGGGGTTAAGAGCTTTGGCAGTGAGCTCCTCTTTGCCTAGCAGTTACATTGGGATTCAAGATTCTGAAAAAACGTGTTTATCTCGGGCTGAAAAACACGTTTTGAAAAGTCTGCTGCTCCTGCCCCTTAAGTTACATGGGGGTAGCCAAAGTTGCAGAAACATGTTTATTTCTGCTGAAATACACATTTTGACACTTTCTGCACACTGGGGTTAAGAGCTTTGGCAGTGAGCTCCTCTTTGCCTAGCTGTTACATTGGGATTCAACAATCTGAAAAAACGTGTTTATCTCGGGCTGAAAAACACGTTTTGAAAAGTCTGCTACTCCTGCCCCATAAGTTACATGGGGGTAGCCAAAGTTGCAGAAACATGTTTATTTTTGCTGAAATACACGTTTTGACACTTTCTGCACACTGGGGTTAAGAGCTTTGGCAGTGAGCTCCTCTTAGCCTAGCAGTTACATTGGGATTCAACAATCTGAAAAAACGCGTTTATCTCGGGCTGAAAAACACGTTTTGAAAAGTCTGCTGTTCCTGCCATACAAGTTACATCTGGGTGACCAAAGTTGCAGAAACATGCTTATTTCTGCTGAAATACACGTTTTGACACTTTCTGCACACTGGGGTTAAGAGCTCTGGCAGTGAGCTCCTCTTTGCCTACCAGTTACATTGAGATTCAAAAATCTGAAAAAAAGTGTTTATCTCGGGCTGAAAAACACGGTTTGAAAAGTCTGCTGCTCCTGCCCCATAAGTAACATGGGGGTAGCCAAAGTTGCAGAAACATGTTTATTTCTGCTGAAATACACGTTTTTACACTTTCTGCACACTGGGGTTAAGATCTGAGGCAGTGAGCTCTTCTGAGCCTAGCAGTTACATTGGATTTCAACAATCTGAAAAAACGCGTTTATCTCGGGCTGAAAAACACGGTTTGAAAAGTCTGCTGCTTCTGCCCCATAAGTTACATGGGGGTATCCAAAGTTGCAGAAACATGTTTATTTCTGCTGAAATACACGTTTTGACACTTTCTGCACACTGGGGTTAAGATCTTAGGCAGTGAGCTCTTCTGAGCCTAGCAGTTACATTGGATTTCAACAATCTGAAAAAACGCGTTTATCTCGGGCTGAAAAACACGTTTTGAAAAGTCTGCTGTTTCTCCCACACAAGTTACATGGGGGTGACCAAAGTTGCAGAGACATGTTTATTTCTGCTGAAATACACGTTTTGACACGTTCTGCACACTGGGGTTAAGAGCTTTGGCAGTGAGCTCCTCTTTGCCTAGCAGTTACATTGGGATTCAACAATCTGAAAAAACGTGTTTATCTCGGGCTGAAAAACACGTTTTGAAAAGTCTGCTGCTCCTGCCCCATAAGTTACATGGGGGTAGCCAAAGTTGCAGAAACATGTTTATTTCTGCTGAAATACACGTTTTGACACTTTTTGCACACTGGGGTTAAGATCTTAGGCAGTGAGCTCTTCTGAGCCTAGCAGTTACATTGGATTTCAACAATCTGAAAAAACGCGTTTATCTCGGGCTGAAAAACACGTTTTGAAAAGTCTGCTGCTTCTGCCCCATAAGTTACATGGGGGTATCCAAAGTTGCAGAAACATGTTTATTTCTGCTGAAATACACGTTTTGACACTTTCTGCACACTGGGGTTAAGATCTTAGGCAGTGAGCTCTTCTGAGCCTAGCAGTTACATTGGATTTCAACAATCTGAAAAAACGCGTTTATCTCGGGCTGAAAAACACGTTTTGAAAAGTCTGCTGTTTCTGCCACACAAGTTACATGGGGGTGACCAAAGTTGCAGAGACATGTTTATTTCTGCTGAAATACACGTTTTGACACGTTCTGCACACTGGGGTTAAGAGCTTTGGCAGTGAGCTCCTCTTTGCCTAGCAGTTACATTGGGATTCAACAATCTGAAAAAACGTGTTTATCTCGGGCTGAAAAACACGTTTTGAAAAGTCTGCTGCTCCTGCCCCATAAGTTACATGGGGGTAGCCAAAGTTGCAGAAACATGTTTATTTCTGCTGAAATACACGTTTTGACACTTTTTGCACACTGGGGTTAAGATCTTAGGCAGTGAGCTCTTCTGAGCCTAGCAGTTACATTGGATTTCAACAATCTGAAAAAACGCGTTTATCTCGGGCTGAAAAACACGTTTTGAAAAGTCTGCTGCTTCTGTCCCATAAGTTACATGGGGGTAGCCAAAGTTGCAGAAACATGTTTATTTCTGCTGAAATACACGTTTTGACACTTTCTGCACACTGGGGTTAAGAGCTTTGGCAGTGAGCTCCTCTTTGCCTACCAGTTACATTGAGATTCAACAATCTGAAAAAACGCGTTTATCTCGGGCTGAAAAACACGTTTTAAAAAGTCTGCTGCTCCTGTCCCATAAGTTACATGGGGGTAGCCAAAGTTGCAGAAACATGTTTATTTCTGCTGAAATACACGTTTTGACACTTTCTGCACACTGGGGTTAAGATCTGAGGCAGTGAGCTCTTCTGAGCCTAGCAGTTACATTGGATTTCAACAATCTGAAAAAACGCGTTTATCTCGGGCTGAAAAACACGTTTTGAAAAGTCTGCTGCTCCTGCCCCATAAGTAACATGGGGGTAGCCAAAGTTGCAGAAACATGTTTATTTCTGCTGAAATACACGTTTTGACACTTTCTGCACACTGGGGTTAAGATCTGAAGCAGTGAGCTCTTCTGAGCCTAGCAGTTACATTGGATTTCAACAATCTGAAAAAACGCGTTTATCTCGGGCTGAAAAACACGTTTTGAAAAGTCTGCTGCTCCTGCCCCATAAGTAACATGGGGGTAGCCAAAGTTGCAGAAACATGTTTATTTCTGCTGAAATATACGTTTTGACACTTTCTGCACACTGGGGTTAAGAGCTTTGGCAGTGAGCTCCTCTTTGCCTAGCAGTTACATTGGGATTCAAGAATCTGAAAAAACGTGTTTATCTCGGGCTGAAAAACACGTTTTGAAAAGTCTGCTGCTCCTGCCCCTTAAGTTACATGGGGGTAGCCAAAGATGCAGAAACATGTTTATTTCTGCTGAAATACACGTTTTGACACTTTCTGCACACTGGGGTTATGAGCTTTGGCAGTGAGCTCCTCTTTGCCTAGCTGTTACATTGGGATTCAACAATCTGAAAAAACGCGTTTATCTCGGGCTGAAAAACACGTTTTGAAAAGTCTGCTGTTCCTGCCATACAAGTTACATCTGGGTGACCAAAGTTGCAGAAACATGTTTATTTCTGCTGAAATACACGTTTTGACACTTTCTGCACACTGGGGTTAAGAGCTCTGGCAGTGAGCTCCTCTTTGCCTACCAGTTACATTGAGATTCAAAAATCTGAAAAAAAGTGTTTATCTCGGGCTGAAAAACACGTTTTGAAAAGTCTGCTGCTCCTGCCCCATAAGTAACATGGGGGTAGCCAAAGTTGCAGAAACATGTTTATTTCTGCTGAAATACACGTTTTTACACTTTCTGCACACTGGGGTTAAGATCTGAGGCAGTGAGCTCTTCTGAGCCTAGCAGTTACATTGGATTTCAACAATCTGAAAAAACGCGTTTATCTCGGGCTGAAAAACACGTTTTGAAAAGTCTGCTGCTTCTGCCCCATAAGTTACATGGGGGTATCCAAAGTTGCAGAAACATGTTTATTTCTGCTGAAATACACGTTTTGACACTTTCTGCACACTGGGGTTAAGATCTTAGGCAGTGAGCTCTTCTGAGCCTAGCAGTTACATTGGATTTCAACAATCTGAAAAAACGCGTTTATCTCGGGCTGAAAAACACGTTTTGAAAAGTCTGCTGTTTCTGCCACACAAGTTACATGGGGGTGACCAAAGTTGCAGAGACATGTTTATTTCTGCTGAAATACACGTTTTGACACTTTCTGCACACTGGGGTTAAGAGCTTTGGCAGTGAGCTCCTCTTTGCCTAGCAGTTACATTGGGATTCAACAATCTGAAAAAACGTGTTTATCTCGGGCTGAAAAACACGTTTTGAAAAGTCTGCTGCTCCTGCCCCATAAGTTACATGGGGGTAGCCAAAGTTGCAGAAACATGTTTATTTCTGCTGAAATACACGTTTTGACACTTTTTGCACACTGGGGTTAAGATCTTAGGCAGTGAGCTCTTCTGAGCCTAGCAGTTACATTGGATTTCAACAATCTGAAAAAACGCGTTTATCTCGGGCTGAATAACATGTTTTGAAAAGTCTGCTGCTCCTATCCCATAAGTTACATGGGGGTAGCCAAAGTTGCAGAAACATGTTTATTTCTGCTGAAATACACGTTTTGACACTTTATGCACACTGGGGTTAAGAGCTTTGGCAGTGAGCTCCTCTTTGCCTACCAGTTACATTGAGATTCAACAATCTGAAAAAAAGTGTTTATCTCGGGCTGAAAAACACGTTTTGAAAAGTCTGCTGCTCCTGCCCCATAAGTAACATGGGGGTAGCCAAAGTTGCAGAAACATGTTTATTTCTGCTGAAATACACGTTTTTACACTTTCTGCACACTGGGGTTAAGATCTGAGGCAGTGAGCTCTTCTGAGCCTAGCAGTTACATTGGATTTCAACAATCTGGAAAAACGCGTTTATCTCGGGCTGAAAAACACGTTTTGAAAAGTCTGCTGCTCCTGCCCCATAAGTAACATGGGGGTAGCCAAAGTTGCAGAAACATGTTTATTTCTGCTGAAATACACGTTTTGACACTTTCTGCAAACTGGGGTTAAGAGCTTTGGCAGTGAGCTCCTCTTTGCCTAGCAGTTACATTGGGATTCAAGAATCTGAAAAATCGTGTTTATCTCGGGCTGAAAAACACGTTTTGAAAAGTCTGCTGCTCCTGCCCCATAAGTTACATGGGGGTAGCCAAACTTGCAGAAACATGTTTATTTCTGCTGAAATACACGTTTTGACACTTTCTGCACCCTGGGGTTAAGAGCTCTGGCAGTGAGCTCCTCTTTGCCTACCAGTTACATTGAGATTCAACAATCTGAAAAAAAGTGTTTATCTCGGGCTGAAAAACACGTTTTGAAAAGTCTGCTGCTTCTGCCCCATAAGTTACATGGGGGTAGCCAAAGTTGCAGAAACATGTTTATTTCTGCTGAAATACACGTTTTGACACTTTCTGCACACTGGGGTTAAGATCTTAGGCAGTGAGCTCTTCTGAGCCTAGCAGTTACATTGGATTTCAACAATCTGAAAAAACGCGTTTATCTCGGGCTGAAAAACACGTTTTGAAAAGTCTGCTGTTTCTCCCACACAAGTTACATGGGGGTGACCAAAGTTGCAGAGACATGTTTATTTCTGCTGAAATACACGTTTTGACACGTTCTGCACACTGGGGTTAAGAGCTTTGGCAGTGAGCTCCTCTTTGCCTAGCAGTTACATTGGGATTCAACAATCTGAAAAAACGTGTTTATCTCGGGCTGAAAAACACGTTTTGAAAAGTCTGCTGCTCCTGCCCCATAAGTTACATGGGGGTAGCCAAAGTTGCAGAAACATGTTTATTTCTGCTGAAATACACGTTTTGACACTTTTTGCACACTGGGGTTAAGATCTTAGGCAGTGAGCTCTTCTGAGCCTAGCAGTTACATTGGATTTCAACAATCTGAAAAAACGCGTTTATCTCGGGCTGAAAAACACGTTTTGAAAAGTCTGCTGCTTCTGCCCCATAAGTTACATGGGGGTATCCAAAGTTGCAGAAACATGTTTATTTCTGCTGAAATACACGTTTTGACACTTTCTGCACACTGGGGTTAAGATCTTAGGCAGTGAGCTCTTCTGAGCCTAGCAGTTACATTGGATTTCAACAATCTGAAAAAACGCGTTTATCTCGGGCTGAAAAACACGTTTTGAAAAGTCTGCTGTTTCTGCCACACAAGTTACATGGGGGTGACCAAAGTTGCAGAGACATGTTTATTTCTGCTGAAATACACGTTTTGACACGTTCTGCACACTGGGGTTAAGAGCTTTGGCAGTGAGCTCCTCTTTGCCTAGCAGTTACATTGGGATTCAACAATCTGAAAAAACGTGTTTATCTCGGGCTGAAAAACACGTTTTGAAAAGTCTGCTGCTCCTGCCCCATAAGTTACATGGGGGTAGCCAAAGTTGCAGAAACATGTTTATTTCTGCTGAAATACACGTTTTGACACTTTTTGCACACTGGGGTTAAGATCTTAGGCAGTGAGCTCTTCTGAGCCTAGCAGTTACATTGGATTTCAACAATCTGAAAAAACGCGTTTATCTCGGGCTGAAAAACACGTTTTGAAAAGTCTGCTGCTTCTGTCCCATAAGTTACATGGGGGTAGCCAAAGTTGCAGAAACATGTTTATTTCTGCTGAAATACACGTTTTGACACTTTCTGCACACTGGGGTTAAGAGCTTTGGCAGTGAGCTCCTCTTTGCCTACCAGTTACATTGAGATTCAACAATCTGAAAAAACGCGTTTATCTCGGGCTGAAAAACACGTTTTAAAAAGTCTGCTGCTCCTGTCCCATAAGTTACATGGGGGTAGCCAAAGTTGCAGAAACATGTTTATTTCTGCTGAAATACACGTTTTGACACTTTCTGCACACTGGGGTTAAGATCTGAGGCAGTGAGCTCTTCTGAGCCTAGCAGTTACATTGGATTTCAACAATCTGAAAAAACGCGTTTATCTCGGGCTGAAAAACACGTTTTGAAAAGTCTGCTGCTCCTGCCCCATAAGTAACATGGGGGTAGCCAAAGTTGCAGAAACATGTTTATTTCTGCTGAAATACACGTTTTGACACTTTCTGCACACTGGGGTTAAGATCTGAAGCAGTGAGCTCTTCTGAGCCTAGCAGTTACATTGGATTTCAACAATCTGAAAAAACGCGTTTATCTCGGGCTGAAAAACACGTTTTGAAAAGTCTGCTGCTCCTGCCCCATAAGTAACATGGGGGTAGCCAAAGTTGCAGAAACATGTTTATTTCTGCTGAAATATACGTTTTGACACTTTCTGCACACTGGGGTTAAGAGCTTTGGCAGTGAGCTCCTCTTTGCCTAGCAGTTACATTGGGATTCAAGAATCTGAAAAAACGTGTTTATCTCGGGCTGAAAAACACGTTTTGAAAAGTCTGCTGCTCCTGCCCCTTAAGTTACATGGGGGTAGCCAAAGATGCAGAAACATGTTTATTTCTGCTGAAATACACGTTTTGACACTTTCTGCACACTGGGGTTATGAGCTTTGGCAGTGAGCTCCTCTTTGCCTAGCTGTTACATTGGGATTCAACAATCTGAAAAAACGCGTTTATCTCGGGCTGAAAAACACGTTTTGAAAAGTCTGCTGTTCCTGCCATACAAGTTACATCTGGGTGACCAAAGTTGCAGAAACATGTTTATTTCTGCTGAAATACACGTTTTGACACTTTCTGCACACTGGGGTTAAGAGCTCTGGCAGTGAGCTCCTCTTTGCCTACCAGTTACATTGAGATTCAAAAATCTGAAAAAAAGTGTTTATCTCGGGCTGAAAAACACGTTTTGAAAAGTCTGCTGCTCCTGCCCCATAAGTAACATGGGGGTAGCCAAAGTTGCAGAAACATGTTTATTTCTGCTGAAATACACGTTTTTACACTTTCTGCACACTGGGGTTAAGATCTGAGGCAGTGAGCTCTTCTGAGCCTAGCAGTTACATTGGATTTCAACAATCTGAAAAAACGCGTTTATCTCGGGCTGAAAAACACGTTTTGAAAAGTCTGCTGCTTCTGCCCCATAAGTTACATGGGGGTATCCAAAGTTGCAGAAACATGTTTATTTCTGCTGAAATACACGTTTTGACACTTTCTGCACACTGGGGTTAAGATCTTAGGCAGTGAGCTCTTCTGAGCCTAGCAGTTACATTGGATTTCAACAATCTGAAAAAACGCGTTTATCTCGGGCTGAAAAACACGTTTTGAAAAGTCTGCTGTTTCTGCCACACAAGTTACATGGGGGTGACCAAAGTTGCAGAGACATGTTTATTTCTGCTGAAATACACGTTTTGACACTTTCTGCACACTGGGGTTAAGAGCTTTGGCAGTGAGCTCCTCTTTGCCTAGCAGTTACATTGGGATTCAACAATCTGAAAAAACGTGTTTATCTCGGGCTGAAAAACACGTTTTGAAAAGTCTGCTGCTCCTGCCCCATAAGTTACATGGGGGTAGCCAAAGTTGCAGAAACATGTTTATTTCTGCTGAAATACACGTTTTGACACTTTTTGCACACTGGGGTTAAGATCTTAGGCAGTGAGCTCTTCTGAGCCTAGCAGTTACATTGGATTTCAACAATCTGAAAAAACGCGTTTATCTCGGGCTGAATAACATGTTTTGAAAAGTCTGCTGCTCCTATCCCATAAGTTACATGGGGGTAGCCAAAGTTGCAGAAACATGTTTATTTCTGCTGAAATACACGTTTTGACACTTTATGCACACTGGGGTTAAGAGCTTTGGCAGTGAGCTCCTCTTTGCCTACCAGTTACATTGAGATTCAACAATCTGAAAAAAAGTGTTTATCTCGGGCTGAAAAACACGTTTTGAAAAGTCTGCTGCTCCTGCCCCATAAGTAACATGGGGGTAGCCAAAGTTGCAGAAACATGTTTATTTCTGCTGAAATACACGTTTTTACACTTTCTGCACACTGGGGTTAAGATCTGAGGCAGTGAGCTCTTCTGAGCCTAGCAGTTACATTGGATTTCAACAATCTGGAAAAACGCGTTTATCTCGGGCTGAAAAACACGTTTTGAAAAGTCTGCTGCTCCTGCCCCATAAGTAACATGGGGGTAGCCAAAGTTGCAGAAACATGTTTATTTCTGCTGAAATACACGTTTTGACACTTTCTGCAAACTGGGGTTAAGAGCTTTGGCAGTGAGCTCCTCTTTGCCTAGCAGTTACATTGGGATTCAAGAATCTGAAAAATCGTGTTTATCTCGGGCTGAAAAACACGTTTTGAAAAGTCTGCTGCTCCTGCCCCATAAGTTACATGGGGGTAGCCAAACTTGCAGAAACATGTTTATTTCTGCTGAAATACACGTTTTGACACTTTCTGCACACTGGGGTTAAGAGCTCTGGCAGTGAGCTCCTCTTTGCCTACCAGTTACATTGAGATTCAACAATCTGAAAAAAAGTGTTTATCTCGGGCTGAAAAACACGTTTTGAAAAGTCTGCTGCTTCTGCCCCATAAGTTACATGGGGGTAGCCAAAGTTGCAGAAACATGTTTATTTCTGCTGAAATACACGTTTTGACGCTTTCTGCACACTGGGGTTAAGAGCTTTGGCAGTGAGCTCCTCATAGCCAAGCAAGTTACATTGGGATTCAACAATCTGAAAAAACGCGTTTATCTCGGGCTGAAAAACACGTTTTGAAAAGTCTGCTGTTCCTGCCATACAAGTTACATCTGGGTGACCAAAGTTGCAGAAACATGTTTATTTCTGCTGAAATACACGTTTTGACACTTTCTGCACACTGGGGTTAAGATCTGAGGCAGTGAGCTCTTCTGAGCCTAGCAGTTACATTGGATTTCAACAATCTGAAAAAAAGTGTTTATCTCGGGCTGAAAAACACTTTTTGAAAAGTCTGCTGCTCCTGCCCCATAAGTAACATGGGGGTAGCCAAAGTTACAGAAACATGTTTATTTCTGCTGAAATACACGTTTTGACACTTTCTGCACACTGGGGTTAAGATCTGAAGCAGTGAGCTCTTCTGAGCCTAGCAGTTACATTGGATTTCAACAATCTGAAAAAAAGCGTTTATCTCGGGCTGAAAAACACGTTTTGAAAAGTCTGCTGCTCCTGCCCCATAAGTAACATGGGGGTAGCCAAAGTTGCAGAAACATGTTTATTTCTGCTGAAATACACGTTTTGACACTTTCTGCACACTGGGGTTATGAGCTTTGGCAGTGAGCTCCTCTTTGCCTAGCAGTTACATTGGGATTCAAGAATCTGAAAAAACGTGTTTATCTCGGGCTGAAAAACACGTTTTGAAAAGTCTGCTGCTCCTGCCCCTTAAGTTTCATGGGGGTAGCCAAAGTTGCAGAAACATGTTTATTTCTGCTGAAATACACGTTTTGACACTTTCTGCACACTGGGGTTAAGAGCTTTGGCAGTGAGCACCTCTTTGCCTAGCTGTTACATTGGGATTCAACAATCTGAAAAAACGTGTTTATCTCGGGCTGAAAAACACGTTTTGAAAAGTCTGCTGCTCCTGCCCCATAAGTTACATGGGGGTAGCCAAAGTTGCAGAAACATGTTTATTTTTGCTGAAATACACGTTTTGACACTTTCTGCACACTGGGGTTAAGAGCTTTGGCAGTGAGCTCCTCTTTGCCTAGCTGTTACATTGGGATTCAACAATCTGAAAAAACGCGTTTATCTCGGGCTGAAAAACACGTTTTGAAAAGTCTGCTGTTCCTGCCATACAAGTTACATCTGGGTGACCAAAGTTGCAGAAACATGTTTATTTCTGCTGAAATACACGTTTTGACACTTTCTGCACACTGGGGTTAAGAGCTTTGGCAGTGAGCTCCTCTTTGCCTAGCAGTTACATTGGGATTCAACAATCTGAAAAAACGTGTTTATCTCGGGCTGAAAAACACGTTTTGAAAAGTCTGCTGCTCCTGCCCCATAAGTTACATGGGGGTAGCCAAAGTTGCAGAAACATGTTTATTTCTGCTGAAATACACGTTTTGACACTTTTTGCACACTGGGGTTAAGATGTTAGGCAGTGAGCTCTTCTGAGCCTAGCAGTTACATTGGATTTCAACAATCTGAAAAAACGCGTTTATCTCGGGCTGAAAAACACGTTTTGAAAAGTCTGCTGCTCCTGTCCCATAAGTTACATGGGGGTAGCCAAAGTTGCAGAAACATGTTTATTTCTGCTGAAATACACGTTTTGACGCTTTCTGTACACTGGGGTTAAGATCTTAGGCAGTGAGCTCTTCTGAGCCTAGCAGTTACATTGGATTTCAACAATCTGAAAAAACGCGTTTATCTCGGGCTGAATAACATGTTTTGAAAAGTCTGCTGCTCCTGTCCCATAAGTTACATGGGGGTAGCCAAAGTTGCAGAAACATGTTTATTTCTGCTGAAATACACGTTTTGACACTTTCTGCACACTGGGGTTAAGAGCTTTGGCAGTGAGCTCCTCTTTGCCTACCAGTTACATTGAGATTCAACAATCTGAAAAAAAGTGTTTATCTCGGGCTGAAAAACACGTTTTGAAAAGTCTGCTGCTCCTGCCCCATAAGTAACATGGGGGTAGCCAAAGTTGCAGAAACATGTTTATTTCTGCTGAAATACACGTTTTTACACTTTCTGCACACTGGGGTTAAGATCTGAGGCAGTGAGCTCTTCTGAGCCTAGCAGTTACATTGGATTTCAACAATCTGGAAAAACGCGTTTATCTCGGGCTGAAAAACACGTTTTGAAAAGTCTGCTGCTCCTGCCCCATAAGTAACATGGGGGTAGCCAAAGTTGCAGAAACATGTTTATTTCTGCTGAAATACACGTTTTGACACTTTCTGCAAACTGGGGTTAAGAGCTTTGGCAGTGAGCTCCTCTTTGCCTAGCAGTTACATTGGGATTCAAGAATCTGAAAAAACGTGTTTATCTCGGGCTGAAAAACACGTTTTGAAAAGTCTGCTGCTCCTGCCCCATAAGTTACATGGGGGTAGCCAAAGTTGCAGAAACATGTTTATTTCTGCTGAAATACACGTTTTGACACTTTCTGCACATTGGGTTTAAGAGCTTTGGCAGTGAGCTCCTCATAGCCTAGAAGTTACATTGGGATTCAACAATCTGAAAAAACGCGTTTATCTCGGGCTGAAAAACACGTTTTGAAAAGTCTGCTGTTCCTGCCATACAAGTTACATCTGGGTGACCAAAGTTGCAGAAACATGTTTATTTCTGCTGAAATACACGTTTTGACACTTTCTGCACACTGGGGTTAAGATCTGAGGCAGTGAGCTCTTCTGAGCCTAGCAGTTACATTGGATTTCAACAATCTGAAAAAAAGTGTTTATCTCGGGCTGAAAAACACGTTTTGAAAAGTCTGCTGCTCCTGTCCCATAAGTAACATGGGGGTAGCCAAAGTTGCAGAAACATGTTTATTTCTGCTGAAATACACGTTTTTACACTTTCTGCACACTGGGGTTAAGATCTGAGGCAGTGAGCTCTTCTGAGCCTAGCAGTTACATTGGATTTCAACAATCTGAAAAAACGCGTTTATCTCGGGCTGAAAAACACGTTTTGAAAAGTCTGCTGCTTCTGCCCCATAAGTTACATGGGGGTATCCAAAGTTGCAGAAACATGTTTATTTCTGCTGAAATACACGTTTTGACACTTTCTGCACACTGGGGTTACGATCTTAGGCAGTGAGCTCTTCTGAGCCTAGCAGTTACATTGGATTTCAACAATCTGAAAAAACGCGTTTATCTCGGGCTGAAAAACACGTTTTGAAAAGTCTGCTGTTTCTGCCACACAAGTTACATGGGGGTGACCAAAGTTGCAGAGACATGTTTATTTCTGCTGAAATACACGTTTTGACACTTTCTGCACACTGGGGTTAAGAGCTTTGGCAGTGAGCTCCTCTTTGCCTAGCAGTTACATTGGGATTCAACAATCTGAAAAAACGTGTTTATCTCGGGCTGAAAAACACGTTTTGAAAAGTCTGCTGCTCCTGCCCCATAAGTAACATGGGGGTAGCCAAAGTTGCAGAAACATGTTTATTTCTGCTGAAATACACGTTTTGACACTTTTTGCACACTGGGGTTAAGATGTTAGGCAGTGAGCTCTTCTGAGCCTAGCAGTTACATTGGATTTCAACAATCTGAAAAAACGCGTTTATCTCGGGCTGAAAAACACGTTTTGAAAAGTCTGCTGCTCCTGTCCCATAAGTTACATGGGGGTAGCCAAAGTTGCAGAAACATGTTTATTTCTGCTGAAATACACGTTTTGACGCTTTCTGTACACTGGGGTTAAGATCTTAGGCAGTGAGCTCTTCTGAGCCTAGCAGTTACATTGGATTTCAACAATATGAAAAAACGCGTTTATCTCGGGCTGAATAACATGTTTTGAAAAGTCTGCTGCTCCTGTCCCATAAGTTACATGGGGGTAGCCAAAGTTGCAGAAACATGTTTATTTCTGCTGAAATACACGTTTTGACACTTTCTGCACACTGGGGTTAAGAGCTTTGGCAGTGAGCTCCTCTTTGCCTACCAGTTACATTGAGATTCAACAATCTGAAAAAAAGTGTTTATCTCGGGCTGAAAAACACGTTTTGAAAAGTCTGCTTCTCCTGCCCCATAAGTAACATGGGGGTAGCCAAAGTTGCAGAAACATGTTTATTTCTGCTGAAATACACGTTTTTACACTTTCTGCACACTGGGGTTAAGATCTGAGGCAGTGAGCTCTTCTGAGCCTAGCAGTTACATTGGATTTCAACAATCTGAAAAAACGCGTTTATCTCGGGCTGAAAAACACGTTTTGAAAAGTCTGCTGCTTCTGCCCCATAAGTTACATGGGGGTATCCAAAGTTGCAGAAACATGTTTATTTCTGCTGAAATACACGTTTTGACACTTTCTGCACACTGGGGTTACGATCTTAGGCAGTGAGCTCTTCTGAGCCTAGCAGTTACATTGGATTTCAACAATCTGAAAAAACGCGTTTATCTCGGGCTGAAAAACACGTTTTGAAAAGTCTGCTGTTTCTGCCACACAAGTTACATGGGGGTGACCAAAGTTGCAGAGACATGTTTATTTCTGCTGAAATACACGTTTTGACACTTTCTGCACACTGGGGTTAAGAGCTTTGGCAGTGAGCTCCTCTTTGCCTAGCAGTTACATTGGGATTCAACAATCTGAAAAAACGTGTTTATCTCGGGCTGAAAAACACGTTTTGAAAAGTCTGCTGCTCCTGCCCCATAAGTTACATGGGGGTATCCAAAGTTGCAGAAACATGTTTATTTCTGCTGAAATACACGTTTTGACACTTTTTGCACACTGGGGTTAAGATGTTAGGCAGTGAGCTCTTCTGAGCCTAGCAGTTACATTGGATTTCAACAATCTGAAAAAACGCGTTTATCTCGGGCTGAAAAACACGTTTTGAAAAGTCTGCTGCTCCTGCCCCATAAGTAACATGGGGGTAGCCAAAGTTGCAGAAACATGTTTATTTCTGCTGAAATATACGTTTTGACACTTTCTGCACACTGGGGTTAAGAGCTTTGGCAGTGAGCTCCTCTTTGCCTAGCAGTTACATTGGGATTCAAGAATCTGAAAAAACGTGTTTATCTCGGGCTGAAAAACACGTTTTGAAAAGTCTGCTGCTCCTGCCCCTTAAGTTACATGGGGGTAGCCAAAGATGCAGAAACATGTTTATTTCTGCTGAAATACACGTTTTGACACTTTCTGCACACTGGGGTTATGAGCTTTGGCAGTGAGCTCCTCTTTGCCTAGCTGTTACATTGGGATTCAACAATCTGAAAAAACGCGTTTATCTCGGGCTGAAAAACACGTTTTGAAAAGTCTGCTGTTCCTGCCATACAAGTTACATCTGGGTGACCAAAGTTGCAGAAACATGTTTATTTCTGCTGAAATACACGTTTTGACACTTTCTGCACACTGGGGTTAAGAGCTCTGGCAGTGAGCTCCTCTTTGCCTACCAGTTACATTGAGATTCAAAAATCTCAAAAAAAGTGTTTATCTCGGGCTGAAAAACACGTTTTGAAAAGTCTGCTGCTCCTGCCCCATAAGTAACATGGGGGTAGCCAAAGTTGCAGAAACATGTTTATTTCTGCTGAAATACATGTTTTTACACTTTCTGCACACTGGGGTTAAGATCTGAGGCAGTGAGCTCTTCTGAGCCTAGCAGTTACATTGGATTTCAACAATCTGAAAAAACGCGTTTATCTCGGGCTGAAAAACACGTTTTGAAAAGTCTGCTGCTTCTGCCCCATAAGTTACATGGGGGTATCCAAAGTTGCAGAAACATGTTTATTTCTGCTGAAATACACGTTTTGACACTTTCTGCACACTGGGGTTAAGATCTTAGGCAGTGAGCTCTTCTGAGCCTAGCAGTTACATTGGATTTCAACAATCTGAAAAAACGCGTTTATCTCGGGCTGAAAAACACGTTTTGAAAAGTCTGCTGTTTCTGCCACACAAGTTACATGGGGGTGACCAAAGTTGCAGAGACATGTTTATTTCTGCTGAAATACACGTTTTGACACTTTCTGCACACTGGGGTTAAGAGCTTTGGCAGTGAGCTCCTCTTTGCCTAGCAGTTACATTGGGATTCAACAATCTGAAAAAACGTGTTTATCTCGGGCTGAAAAACACGTTTTGAAAAGTCTGCTGCTCCTGCCCCATAAGTTACATGGGGGTAGCCAAAGTTGCAGAAACATGTTTATTTCTGCTGAAATACACGTTTTGACACTTTTTGCACACTGGGGTTAAGATCTTAGGCAGTGAGCTCTTCTGAGCCTAGCAGTTACATTGGATTTCAACAATCTGAAAAAACGCGTTTATCTCGGGCTGAATAACATGTTTTGAAAAGTCTGCTGCTCCTATCCCATAAGTTACATGGGGGTAGCCAAAGTTGCAGAAACATGTTTATTTCTGCTGAAATACACGTTTTGACACTTTATGCACACTGGGGTTAAGAGCTTTGGCAGTGAGCTCCTCTTTGCCTACCAGTTACATTGAGATTCAACAATCTGAAAAAAAGTGTTTATCTCGGGCTGAAAAACACGTTTTGAAAAGTCTGCTGCTCCTGCCCCATAAGTAACATGGGGGTAGCCAAAGTTGCAGAAACATGTTTATTTCTGCTGAAATACACGTTTTTACACTTTCTGCACACTGGGGTTAAGAGCTTTGGCAGTGAGCTCCTCATAGCCTAGCAGTTACATTGGGATTCAACAATCTGAAAAAACGCGTTTATCTCGGGCTGAAAAACACGTTTTGAAAAGTCTGCTGTTCCTGCCATACAAGTTACATCTGGGTGACCAAAGTTGCAGAAACATGTTTATTTCTGCTGAAATACACGTTTTGACACTTTCTGCACACTGGGGTTAAGATCTGAGGCAGTGAGCTCTTCTGAGCCTAGCAGTTACATTGGATTTCAACAATCTGAAAAAAAGTGTTTATCTCGGGCTGAAAAACACTTTTTGAAAAGTCTGCTGCTCCTGCCCCATAAGTAACATGGGGGTAGCCAAAGTTACAGAAACATGTTTATTTCTGCTGAAATACACGTTTTGACACTTTCTGCACACTGGGGTTAAGATCTGAAGCAGTGAGCTCTTCTGAGCCTAGCAGTTACATTGGATTTCAACAATCTGAAAAAACGCGTTTATCTCGGGCTGAAAAACACGTTTTGAAAAGTCTGCTGCTCCTGCCCCATAAGTAACATGGGGGTAGCCAAAGTTGCAGAAACATGTTTATTTCTGCTGAAATACACGTTTTGACACTTTCTGCACACTGGGGTTATGAGCTTTGGCAGTGAGCTCCTCTTTGCCTAGCAGTTACATTGGGATTCAAGAATCTGAAAAAACGTGTTTATCTCGGGCTGAAAAACACTTTTTGAAAAGTCTGCTGCTCCTGCCCCTTAAGTTTCATGGGGGTAGCCAAAGTTGCAGAAACATGTTTATTTCTGCTGAAATACACGTTTTGACACTTTCTGCACACTGGGGTTAAGAGCTTTGGAAGTGAGCACCTCTTTGCCTAGCTGTTACATTGGGATTCAACAATCTGAAAAAACGTGTTTATCTCGGGCTGAAAAACACGTTTTGAAAAGTCTGCTGCTCCTGCCCCATAAGTTACATGGGGGTAGCCAAAGTTGCAGAAACATGTTTATTTTTGCTGAAATACACGTTTTGACACTTTCTGCACACTGGGGTTAAGAGCTTTGGCAGTGAGCTCCTCTTTGCCTAGCTGTTACATTGGGATTCAACAATCTGAAAAAACGCGTTTATCTCGGGCTGAAAAACACGTTTTGAAAAGTCTGCTGTTCCTGCCATACAAGTTACATCTGGGTGACCAAAGTTGCAGAAACATGTTTATTTCTGCTGAAATACACGTTTTGACACTTTCTGCACACTGGGGTTAAGAGCTCTGGCAGTGAGCTCCTCTTTGCCTACCAGTTACATTGAGATTCAAAAATCTGAAAAAAAGTGTTTATCTCGGGCTGAAAAACACGTTTTGAAAAGTCTGCTGCTCCTGCCCCATAAGTAACATGGGGGTAGCCAAAGTTGCAGAAACATGTTTATTTCTGCTGAAATACACGTTTTTACACTTTCTGCACACTGGGGTTAAGATCTGAGGCAGTGAGCTCTTCTGAGCCTAGCAGTTACATTGGATTTCAACAATCTGAAAAAACGCGTTTATCTCGGGCTGAAAAACACGTTTTGAAAAGTCTGCTGCTTCTGCCCCATAAGTTACATGGGGGTATCCAAAGTTGCAGAAACATGTTTATTTCTGCTGAAATACACGTTTTGACACTTTCTGCACACTGGGGTTACGATCTTAGGCAGTGAGCTCTTCTGAGCCTAGCAGTTACATTGGATTTCAACAATCTGAAAAAACGCGTTTATCTCGGGCTGAAAAACACGTTTTGAAAAGTCTGCTGTTTCTGCCACACAAGTTACATGGGGGTGACCAAAGTTGCAGAGACATGTTTATTTCTGCTGAAATACACGTTTTGACACTTTCTGCACACTGGGGTTAAGAGCTTTGGCAGTGAGCTCCTCTTTGCCTAGCAGTTACATTGGGATTCAACAATCTGAAAAAACGTGTTTATCTCGGGCTGAAAAACACGTTTTGAAAAGTCTGCTGCTCCTGCCCCATAAGTTACATGGGGGTAGCCAAAGTTGCAGAAACATGTTTATTTCTGCTGAAATACACGTTTTGACACTTTTTGCACACTGGGGTTAAGATGTTAGGCAGTGAGCTCTTCTGAGCCTAGCAGTTACATTGGATTTCAACAATCTGAAAAAACGCGTTTATCTCGGGCTGAAAAACACGTTTTGAAAAGTCTGCTGCTCCTGTCCCATAAGTTACATGGGGGTAGCCAAAGTTGCAGAAACATGTTTATTTCTGCTGAAATACACGTTTTGACGCTTTCTGTACACTGGGGTTAAGATCTTAGGCAGTGAGCTCTTCTGAGCCTAGCAGTTACATTGGATTTCAACAATCTGAAAAAACGCGTTTATCTCGGGCTGAATAACATGTTTTGAAAAGTCTGCTGCTCCTGTCCCATAAGTTACATGGGGGTAGCCAAAGTTGCAGAAACATGTTTATTTCTGCTGAAATACACGTTTTGACACTTTCTGCACACTGGGGTTAAGATCTGAAGCAGTGAGCTCTTCTGAGCCTAGCAGTTACATTGGATTTCAACAATCTGAAAAAACGCGTTTATCTCGGGCTGAAAAACACGTTTTGAAAAGTCTGCTGCTCCTGCCCCATAAGTAACATGGGGGTAGCCAAAGTTGCAGAAACATGTTTATTTCTGCTGAAATACACGTTTTGACACTTTCTGCAAACTGGGGTTAAGAGCTTTGGCAGTGAGCTCCTCTTTGCCTAGCAGTTACATTGGGATTCAAGAATCTGAAAAAACGTGTTTATCTCGGGCTGAAAAACACGTTTTGAAAAGTCTGCTGCTCCTGCCCCATAAGTTACATGGGGGTAGCCAAAGTTGCAGAAACATGTTTATTTCTGCTGAAATACACGTTTTGACACTTTCTGCACATTGGGTTTAAGAGCTTTGGCAGTGAGCTCCTCATAGCCTAGAAGTTACATTGGGATTCAACAATCTGAAAAAACGCGTTTATCTCGGGCTGAAAAACACGTTTTGAAAAGTCTGCTGTTCCTGCCATACAAGTTACATCTGGGTGACCAAAGTTGCAGAAACATGTTTATTTCTGCTGAAATACACGTTTTGACACTTTCTGCACACTGGGGTTAAGATCTGAGGCAGTGAGCTCTTCTGAGCCTAGCAGTTACATTGGATTTCAACAATCTGAAAAAAAGTGTTTATCTCGGGCTGAAAAACACGTTTTGAAAAGTCTGCTGCTCCTGCCCCATAAGTAACATGGGGGTAGCCAAAGTTGCAGAAACATGTTTATTTCTGCTGAAATACACGTTTTTACACTTTCTGCACACTGGGGTTAAGATCTGAGGCAGTGAGCTCTTCTGAGCCTAGCAGTTACATTGGATTTCAACAATCTGAAAAAACGCGTTTATCTCGGGCTGAAAAACACGTTTTGAAAAGTCTGCTGCTTCTGCCCCATAAGTTACATGGGGGTATCCAAAGTTGCAGAAACATGTTTATTTCTGCTGAAATACACGTTTTGACACTTTCTGCACACTGGGGTTACGATCTTAGGCAGTGAGCTCTTATGAGCGTAGCAGTTACATTGGATTTCAACAATCTGAAAAAACGCGTTTATCTCGGGCTGAAAAACACGTTTTGAAAAGTCTGCTGTTTCTGCCACACAAGTTACATGGGGGTGACCAAAGTTGCAGAGACATGTTTATTTCTGCTGAAATACACGTTTTGACACTTTCTGCACACTGGGGTTAAGAGCTTTGGCAGTGAGCTCCTCTTTGCCTAGCAGTTACATTGGGATTCAACAATCTGAAAAAACGTGTTTATCTCGGGCTGAAAAACACGTTTTGAAAAGTCTGCTGCTCCTGCCCCATAAGTAACATGGGGGTAGCCAAAGTTGCAGAAACATGTTTATTTCTGCTGAAATACACGTTTTGACACTTTTTGCACACTGGGGTTAAGATGTTAGGCAGTGAGCTCTTCTGAGCCTAGCAGTTACATTGGATTTCAACAATCTGAAAAAACGCGTTTATCTCGGGCTGAAAAACACGTTTTGAAAAGTCTGCTGCTCCTGTCCCATAAGTTACATGGGGGTAGCCAAAGTTGCAGAAACATGTTTATTTCTGCTGAAATACACGTTTTGACGCTTTCTGTACACTGGGGTTAAGATCTTAGGCAGTGAGCTCTTCTGAGCCTAGCAGTTACATTGGATTTCAACAATCTGAAAAAACGCGTTTATCTCGGGCTGAATAACATGTTTTGAAAAGTCTGCTGCTCCTGTCCCATAAGTTACATGGGGGTAGCCAAAGTTGCAGAAACATGTTTATTTCTGCTGAAATACACGTTTTGACACTTTCTGCACACTGGGGTTAAGAGCTTTGGCAGTGAGCTCCTCTTTGCCTACCAGTTACATTGAGATTCAACAATCTGAAAAAAAGTGTTTATCTCGGGCTGAAAAACACGTTTTGAAAAGTCTGCTTCTCCTGCCCCATAAGTAACATGGGGGTAGCCAAAGTTGCAGAAACATGTTTATTTTTGCTGAAATACACGTTTTTACACTTTCTGCACACTGGGGTTAAGATCTGAGGCAGTGAGCTCTTCTGAGCCTAGCAGTTACATTGGATTTCAACAATCTGAAAAAACGCGTTTATCTCGGGCTGAAAAACACGTTTTGAAAAGTCTGCTGCTTCTGCCCCATAAGTTACATGGGGGTATCCAAAGTTGCAGAAACATGTTTATTTCTGCTGAAATACACGTTTTGACACTTTCTGCACACTGGGGTTACGATCTTAGGCAGTGAGCTCTTCTGAGCCTAGCAGTTACATTGGATTTCAACAATCTGAAAAAACGCGTTTATCTCGGGCTGAAAAACACGTTTTGAAAAGTCTGCTGTTTCTGCCACACAAGTTACATGGGGGTGACCAAAGTTGCAGAGACATGTTTATTTCTGCTGAAATACACGTTTTGACACTTTCTGCACACTGGGGTTAAGAGCTTTGGCAGTGAGCTCCTCTTTGCCTAGCAGTTACATTGGGATTCAACAATCTGAAAAAACGTGTTTATCTCGGGCTGAAAAACACGTTTTGAAAAGTCTGCTGCTCCTGCCCCATAAGTTACATGGGGGTAGCCAAAGTTGCAGAAACATGTTTATTTCTGCTGAAATACACGTTTTGACACTTTTTGCACACTGGGGTTAAGATGTTAGGCAGTGAGCTCTTCTGAGCCTAGCAGTTACATTGGATTTCAACAATCTGAAAAAACGCGTTTATCTCGGGCTGAAAAACACGTTTTGAAAAGTCTGCTGCTCCTGTCCCATAAGTTACATGGGGGTAGCCAAAGTTGCAGAAACATGTTTATTTCTGCTGAAATACACGTTTTGACGCTTTCTGTACACTGGGGTTAAGATCTTAGGCAGTGAGCTCTTCTGAGCCTAGCAGTTACATTGGATTTCAACAATCTGAAAAAACGCGTTTATCTCGGGCTGAAAAACACATTTTGAAAAGTCTGCTGCTCCTGCCCCATAAGTAACATGGGGGTAGCCAAAGTTGCAGAAACATGTTTATTTCTGCTGAAATATACGTTTTGACACTTTCTGCACACTGGGGTTAAGAGCTTTGGCAGTGAGCTCCTCTTTGCCTAGCAGTTACATTGGGATTCAAGAATCTGAAAAAACGTGTTTATCTCAGGCTGAAAAACACGTTTTGAAAAGTCTGCTGCTCCTGCCCCTTAAGTTACATGGGGGTAGCCAAAGATGCAGAAACATGTTTATTTCTGCTGAAATACACGTTTTGACACTTTCTGCACACTGGGGTTATGAGCTTTGGCAGTGAGCTCCTCTTTGC
Source organism: Lepisosteus platostomus (assembly GCF_059453375.1). NCBI lineage: Eukaryota > Metazoa > Chordata > Actinopteri > Semionotiformes > Lepisosteidae > Lepisosteus > Lepisosteus platostomus. Next base: position 9,447,555 of record NC_142629.1, read on the forward strand.
CTAGCTGTTACATTGGGATTCAACAATCTGAAAAAACGCGTTTATCTCGGGCTGAAAAACACGTTTTGAAAAGTCTGCTGTTCCTGCCATACAAGTTACATCTGGGTGACCAAAGTTGCAGAAACATGTTTATTTCTGCTGAAATACACGTTTTGACACTTTCTGCACACTGGGGTTAAGAGCTCTGGCAGTGAGCTCCTCTTTGCCTACCAGTTACATTGAGATTCAAAAATCTCAAAAAAAGTGTTTATCTCGGGCTGAAAAACACGTTTTGAAAAGTCTGCTGCTCCTGCCCCATAAGTAACATGGGGGTAGCCAAAGTTGCAGAAACATGTTTATTTCTGCTGAAATACACGTTTTTACACTTTCTGCACACTGGGGTTAAGATCTGAGGCAGTGAGCTCTTCTGAGCCTAGCAGTTACATTGGATTTCAACAATCTGAAAAAACGCGTTTATCTCGGGCTGAAAAACACGTTTTGAAAAGTCTGCTGCTTCTGCCCCATAAGTTACATGGGGGTATCCAAAGTTGCAGAAACATGTTTATTTCTGCTGAAATACACGTTTTGACACTTTCTGCACACTGGGGTTAAGATCTTAGGCAGTGAGCTCTTCTGAGCCTAGCAGTTACATTGGATTTCAACAATCTGAAAAAACGCGTTTATCTCGGGCTGAAAAACACGTTTTGAAAAGTCTGCTGTTTCTGCCACACAAGTTACATGGGGGTGACCAAAGTTGCAGAGACATGTTTATTTCTGCTGAAATACACGTTTTGACACTTTCTGCACACTGGGGTTAAGAGCTTTGGCAGTGAGCTCCTCTTTGCCTAGCAGTTACATTGGGATTCAACAATCTGAAAAAACGTGTTTATCTCGGGCTGAAAAACACGTTTTGAAAAGTCTGCTGCTCCTGCCCCATAAGTTACATGGGGGTAGCCAAAGTTGCAGAAACATGTTTATTTCTGCTGAAATACACGTTTTGACACTTTCTGCACACTGGGGTTAAGATCTTAGGCAGTGAGCTCTTCTGAGCCTAGCAGTTACATTGGATTTCAACAATCTGAAAAAACGCGTTTATCTCGGGCTGAATAACATGTTTTGAAAAGTCTGCTGCTCCTATCCCATAAGTTACATGGGGGTAGCCAAAGTTGCAGAAACATGTTTATTTCTGCTGAAATACACGTTTTGACACTTTCTGCACACTGGGGTTAAGAGCTTTGGCAGTGAGCTCCTCTTTGCCTAGCAGTTACATTGGGATTCAACAATCTGAAAAAACGTGTTTATCTCGGGCTGAAAAACACGTTTTGAAAAGTCTGCTGTTTCTGCCACACAAGTTACATGGGGGTGACCAAAGTTGCAGAGACATGTTTATTTCTGCTGAAATACACGTTTTGACACTTTCTGCACACTGGGGTTAAGAGCTTTGGCAGTGAGCTCCTCTTTGCCTAGCAGTTACATTGGGATTCAACAATCTGAAAAAACGTGTTTATCTCGGGCTGAAAAACACGTTTTGAAAAGTCTGCTGCTCCTGCCCCATAAGTTACATGGGGGTAGCCAAAGTTGCAGAAACATGTTTATTTCTGCTGAAATACACGTTTTGACACTTTTTGCACACTGGGGTTAAGATGTTAGGCAGTGAGCTCTTCTGAGCCTAGCAGTTACATTGGATTTCAACAATCTGAAAAAACGCGTTTATCTCGGGCTGAAAAACACGTTTTGAAAAGTCTGCTGCTCCTGTCCCATAAGTTACATGGGGGTAGCCAAAGTTGCAGAAACATGTTTATTTCTGCTGAAATACACGTTTTGACGCTTTCTGTACACTGGGGTTAAGATCTTAGGCAGTGAGCTCCTCTGAGCCTAGCAGTTACATTGGATTTCAACAATCTGGAAAAACGCGTTTATCTCGGGCTGAAAAACACGTTTTGAAAAGTCTGCTGCTCCTGCCCCATAAGTAACATGGGGGTAGCCAAAGTTGCAGAAACATGTTTATTTCTGCTGAAATACACGTTTTGACACTTTCTGCAAACTGGGGTTAAGAGCTTTGGCAGTGAGCTCCTCTTTGCCTAGCAGTTACATTGGGATTCAAGAATCTGAAAAAACGTGTTTATCTCGGGCTGAAAAACACGTTTTGAAAAGTCTGCTGCTCCTGCCCCATAAGTAACATGGGGGTAGCCAAAGTTGCAGAAACATGTTTATTTCTGCTGAAATACACGTTTTGACACTTTCTGCACATTGGGTTTAAGAGCTTTGGCAGTGAGCTCCTCATAGCCTAGAAGTTACATTGGGATTCAACAATCTGAAAAAACGCGTTTATCTCGGGCTGAAAAACACGTTTTGAAAAGTCTGCTGTTCCTGCCATACAAGTTACATCTGGGTGACCAAAGTTGCAGAAACATGTTTATTTCTGCTGAAATACACGTTTTGACACTTTCTGCACACTGGGGTTAAGATCTGAGGCAGTGAGCTCTTCTGAGCCTAGCAGTTACATTGGATTTCAACAATCTGAAAAAAAGTGTTTATCTCGGGCTGAAAAACACGTTTTGAAAAGTCTGCTGCTCCTGCCCCATAAGTAACATGGGGGTAGCCAAAGTTGCAGAAACATGTTTATTTCTGCTGAAATACACGTTTTTACACTTTCTGCACACTGGGGTTAAGATCTGAGGCAGTGAGCTCTTCTGAGCCTAGCAGTTACATTGGATTTCAACAATCTGAAAAAACGCGTTTATCTCGGGCTGAAAAACACGTTTTGAAAAGTCTGCTGCTTCTGCCCCATAAGTTACATGGGGGTATCCAAAGTTGCAGAAACATGTTTATTTCTGCTGAAATACACGTTTTGACACTTTCTGCACACTGGGGTTACGATCTTAGGCAGTGAGCTCTTCTGAGCCTAGCAGTTACATTGGATTTCAACAATCTGAAAAAACGCGTTTATCTCGGGCTGAAAAACACGTTTTGAAAAGTCTGCTGTTTCTGCCACACAAGTTACATGGGGGTGACCAAAGTTGCAGAGACATGTTTATTTCTGCTGAAATACACGTTTTGACACTTTCTGCACACTGGGGTTAAGAGCTTTGGCAGTGAGCTCCTCTTTGCCTAGCAGTTACATTGGGATTCAACAATCTGAAAAAACGTGTTTATCTCGGGCTGAAAAACACGTTTTGAAAAGTCTGCTGCTCCTGCCCCATAAGTTACATGGGGGTAGCCAAAGTTGCAGAAACATGTTTATTTCTGCTGAAATACACGTTTTGACACTTTTTGCACACTGGGGTTAAGATGTTAGGCAGTGAGCTCTTCTGAGCCTAGCAGTTACATTGGATTTCAACAATCTGAAAAAACGCGTTTATCTCGGGCTGAAAAACACGTTTTGAAAAGTCTGCTGCTCCTGTCCCATAAGTTACATGGGGGTAGCCAAAGTTGCAGAAACATGTTTATTTCTGCTGAAATACACGTTTTGACGCTTTCTGTACACTGGGGTTAAGATCTTAGGCAGTGAGCTCTTCTGAGCCTAGCAGTTACATTGGATTTCAACAATCTGAAAAAACGCGTTTATCTCGGGCTGAATAACATGTTTTGAAAAGTCTGCTGCTCCTGTCCCATAAGTTACATGGGGGTAGCCAAAGTTGCAGAAACATGTTTATTTCTGCTGAAATACACGTTTTGACACTTTCTGCACACTGGGGTTAAGAGCTTTGGCAGTGAGCTCCTCTTTGCCTACCAGTTACATTGAGATTCAACAATCTGAAAAAAAGTGTTTATCTCGGGCTGAAAAACACGTTTTGAAAAGTCTGCTGCTCCTGCCCCATAAGTAACATGGGGGTAGCCAAAGTTGCAGAAACATGTTTATTTCTGCTGAAATACACGTTTTTACACTTTCTGCACACTGGGGTTAAGATCTGAGGCAGTGATCTCTTCTGAGCCTAGCAGTTACATTGGATTTCAACAATCTGGAAAAACGCGTTTATCTCGGGCTGAAAAACACGTTTTGAAAAGTCTGCTGCTCCTGCCCCATAAGTAACATGGGGGTAGCCAAAGTTGCAGAAACATGTTTATTTCTGCTGAAATACACGTTTTGACACTTTCTGCAAACTGGGGTTAAGAGCTTTGGCAGTGAGCTCCTCTTTGCCTAGCAGTTACATTGGGATTCAAGAATCTGAAAAAACGTGTTTATCTCGGGCTGAAAAACACGTTTTGAAAAGTCTGCTGCTCCTGCCCCATAAGTTACATGGGGGTATCCAAAGTTGCAGAAACATGTTTATTTCTGCTGAAATACACGTTTTGACACTTTCTGCACACTGGGGTTAAGATCTTAGGCAGTCAGCTCTTCTGAGCCTAGCAGTTACATTGGATTTCAACAATCTGAAAAAACGCGTTTATCTCGGGCTGAAAAACACGTTTTGAAAAGTCTGCTGCTTCTGCCCCATAAGTTACATGGGGGTAGCCAAAGTTGCAGAAACATGTTTATTTCTGCTGAAATACACGCTTTGACACTTTCTGCACACTGGGGTTAAGATGTTAGGCAGTGAGCTCTTCTGAGCCTAGCAGTTACATTGGATTTCAACAATCTGAAAAAACGCGTTTATCTCGGGCTGAAAAACACGTTTTGAAAAGTCTGCTGCTCCTGTCCCATAAGTTACATGGGGGTAGCCAAAGTTGCAGAAACATGTTTATTTCTGCTGAAATACACGTTTTGACGCTTTCTGTACACTGGGGTTAAGATCTTAGGCAGTGAGCTCTTCTGAGCCTAGCAGTTACATTGGATTTCAACAATCTGAAAAAACGCGTTTATCTCGGGCTGAATAACATGTTTTGAAAAGTCTGCTGCTCCTGTCCCATAAGTTACATGGGGGTAGCCAAAGTTGCAGAAACATGTTTATTTCTGCTGAAATACACGTTTTGACACTTTCTGCACACTGGGGTTAAGAGCTTTGGCAGTGAGCTCCTCTTTGCCTACCAGTTACATTGAGATTCAACAATCTGAAAAAAAGTGTTTATCTCGGGCTGAAAAACACGTTTTGAAAAGTCTGCTGCTCCTGCCCCATAAGTAACATGGGGGTAGCCAAAGTTGCAGAAACATGTTTATTTCTGCTGAAATACACGTTTTTACACTTTCTGCACACTGGGGTTAAGATCTGAGGCAGTGAGCTCTTCTGAGCCTAGCAGTTACATTGGATTTCAACAATCTGGAAAAACGCGTTTATCTCGGGCTGAAAAACACGTTTTGAAAAGTCTGCTGCTCCTGCCCCATAAGTAACATGGGGGTAGCCAAAGTTGCAGAAACATGTTTATTTCTGCTGAAATACACGTTTTGACACTTTCTGCAAACTGGGGTTAAGAGCTTTGGCAGTGAGCTCCTCTTTGCCTAGCAGTTACATTGGGATTCAAGAATCTGAAAAAACGTGTTTATCTCGGGCTGAAAAACACGTTTTGAAAAGTCTGCTGCTCCTGCCCCATAAGTTACATGGGGGTAGCCAAAGTTGCAGAAACATGTTTATTTCTGCTGAAATACACGTTTTGACACTTTCTGCACACTGGGGTTAAGAGCTCTGGCAGTGAGCTCCTCTTTGCCTACCAGTTACATTGAGATTCAACAATCTGAAAAAAAGTGTTTATCTCGGGCTGAAAAACACGTTTTGAAAAGTCTGCTGCTCCTGCCCCATAAGTTACATGGGGGTAGCCAAAGTTGCAGAAACATGTTTATTTCTGCTGAAATACACGTTTTGACACTTTTTGCACACTGGGGTTAAGATGTTAGGCAGTGAGCTCTTCTGAGCCTAGCAGTTACATTGGATTTCAACAATCTGAAAAAACGCGTTTATCTCGGGCTGAAAAACACGTTTTGAAAAGTCTGCTGCTTCTGCCCCATAAGTTACATGGGGGTAGCCAAAGTTGCAGAAACATGTTTATTTCTGCTGAAATACACGCTTTGACACTTTCTGCACACTGGGGTTAAGATCTTAGGCAGTGAGCTCTTCTGAGCCTCGCAGTTACATTGGATTTCAACAATCTGAAAAAACGCGTTTATCTCGGGCTGAAAAACACGTTTTGAAAAGTCTGCTGCTCCTGTCCCATAAGTTACATGGGGGTAGCCAAAGTTGCAGAAACATGTTTATTTCTGCTGAAATACACGTTTTGACGCTTTCTGCACACTGGGGTTAAGAGCTTTGGCAGTGAGCTCCAAATAGCCTAGCAGTTACATTGGGATTCAACAATCTGAAAAAACGCGTTTATCTCGGGCTGAAAAACACGTTTTGAAAAGTCTGCTGTTCCTGCCATACAAGTTACATCTGGGTGACCAAAGTTGCAGAAACATGTTTATTTCTGCTGAAATACACGTTTTGACACTTTCTGCACACTGGGGTTAAGATCTGAGGCAGTGAGCTCTTCTGAGCCTAGCAGTTACATTGGATTTCAACAATCTGAAAAAAAGTGTTTATCTCGGGCTGAAAAACACGTTTTGAAAAGTCTGCTGCTCCTGCCCCATAAGTAACATGGGGGTAGCCAAAGTTGCAGAAACATGTTTATTTCTGCTGAAATACACGTTTTGACACTTTCTGCACACTGGGGTTAAGAGCTTTGGCAGTGAGCTCCTCTTTGCCTACCAGTTACATTGAGATTCAACAATCTGAAAAAAAGTGTTTATCTCGGGCTGAAAAACACGTTTTGAAAAGTCTGCTGCTCCTGCCCCATAAGTAACATGGGGGTAGCCAAAGTTGCAGAAACATGTTTATTTCTGCTGAAATACACGTTTTTACACTTTCTGCACACTGGGGTTAAGATCTGAGGCAGTGAGCTCTTCTGAGCCTAGCAGTTACATTGGATTTCAACAATCTGGAAAAACGCGTTTATCTCGGGCTGAAAAACACGTTTTGAAAAGTCTGCTGCTCCTGCCCCATAAGTAACATGGGGGTAGCCAAAGTTGCAGAAACATGTTTATTTCTGCTGAAATACACGTTTTGACACTTTCTGCAAACTGGGGTTAAGAGCTTTGGCAGTGAGCTCCTCTTTGCCTAGCAGTTACATTGGGATTCAAGAATCTGAAAAATCGTGTTTATCTCGGGCTGAAAAACACGTTTTGAAAAGTCTGCTGCTCCTGCCCCATAAGTTACATGGGGGTAGCCAAACTTGCAGAAACATGTTTATTTCTGCTGAAATACACGTTTTGACACTTTCTGCACACTGGGGTTAAGAGCTCTGGCAGTGAGCTCCTCTTTGCCTACCAGTTACATTGAGATTCAACAATCTGAAAAAAAGTGTTTATCTCGGGCTGAAAAACACGTTTTGAAAAGTCTGCTGCTCCTGCCCCATAAGTTACATGGGGGTAGCCAAAGTTGCAGAAACATGTTTATTTCTGCTGAAATACACGTTTTGACACTTTCTGCACACTGGGGTTAAGAGCTTTGGCAGTGAGCACCTCTTTGCCTAGCTGTTACATTGGGATTCAACAATCTGAAAAAACGTGTTTATCTCGGGCTGAAAAACACGTTTTGAAAAGTCTGCTGCTCCTTCCCCATAAGTTACATGGGGGTAGCCAAAGTTGCAGAAACATGTTTATTTTTGCTGAAATACATGTTTTGACACTTTCTGCACACTGGGGTTAAGAGCTTTGGCAGTGAGCTCCTCTTTGCCTAGCTGTTACATTGGGATTCAACAATCTGAAAAAACGCGTTTATCTCGGGCTGAAAAACACGTTTTGAAAAGTCTGCTGTTCCTGCCATACAAGTTACATCTGGGTGACCAAAGTTGCAGAAACATGTTTATTTCTGCTGAAATACACGTTTTGACACTTTCTGCACACTGGGGTTAAGAGCTCTGGCAGTGAGCTCCTCTTTGCCTACCAGTTACATTGAGATTCAAAAATCTGAAAAAAAGTGTTTATCTCGGGCTGAAAAACACGTTTTGAAAAGTCTGCTGCTTCTGCCCCATAAGTTACATGGGGGTATCCAAAGTTGCAGAAACATGTTTATTTCTGCTGAAATACACGTTTTGACACTTTCTGCACACTGGGGTTAAGATCTTAGGCAGTGAGCTCTTCTGAGCCTAGCAGTTACATTGGATTTCAACAATCTGAAAAAACGCGTTTATCTCGGGCTGAAAAACACGTTTTGAAAAGTCTGCTGCTCCTGCCCCATAAGTTACATGGGGGTAGCCAAAGTTGCAGAAACATGTTTATTTCTGCTGAAATACACGTTTTGACACTTTTTGCACACTGGGGTTAAGATGTTAGGCAGTGAGCTCTTCTGAGCCTAGCAGTTACATTGGATTTCAACAATCTGAAAAAACGCGTTTATCTCGGGCTGAAAAACACGTTTTGAAAAGTCTGCTGCTTCTGCCCCATAAGTTACATGGGGGTAGCCAAAGTTGCAGAAACATGTTTATTTCTGCTGAAATACACGCTTTGACACTTTCTGCACACTGGGGTTAAGATCTTAGGCAGTGAGCTCTTCTGAGCCTCGCAGTTACATTGGATTTCAACAATCTGAAAAAACGCGTTTATCTCGGGCTGAAAAACACGTTTTGAAAAGTCTGCTGCTCCTGTCCCATAAGTTACATGGGGGTAGCCAAAGTTGCAGAAACATGTTTATTTCTGCTGAAATACACGTTTTGACGCTTTCTGCACACTGGGGTTAAGAGCTTTGGCAGTGAGCTCCAAATAGCCTAGCAGTTACATTGGGATTCAACAATCTGAAAAAACGCGTTTATCTCGGGCTGAAAAACACGTTTTGAAAAGTCTGCTGTTCCTGCCATACAAGTTACATCTGGGTGACCAAAGTTGCAGAAACATGTTTATTTCTGCTGAAATACACGTTTTGACACTTTCTGCACACTGGGGTTAAGATCTGAGGCAGTGAGCTCTTCTGAGCCTAGCAGTTACATTGGATTTCAACAATCTGAAAAAAAGTGTTTATCTCGGGCTGAAAAACACGTTTTGAAAAGTCTGCTGCTCCTGCCCCATAAGTAACATGGGGGTAGCCAAAGTTGCAGAAACATGTTTATTTCTGCTGAAATACACGTTTTGACACTTTCTGCACACTGGGGTTAAGAGCTTTGGCAGTGAGCTCCTCTTTGCCTACCAGTTACATTGAGATTCAACAATCTGAAAAAAAGTGTTTATCTCGGGCTGAAAAACACGTTTTGAAAAGTCTGCTGCTCCTGCCCCATAAGTAACATGGGGGTAGCCAAAGTTGCAGAAACATGTTTATTTCTGCTGAAATACACGTTTTTACACTTTCTGCACACTGGGGTTAAGATCTGAGGCAGTGAGCTCTTCTGAGCCTAGCAGTTACATTGGATTTCAACAATCTGGAAAAACGCGTTTATCTCGGGCTGAAAAACACGTTTTGAAAAGTCTGCTGCTCCTGCCCCATAAGTAACATGGGGGTAGCCAAAGTTGCAGAAACATGTTTATTTCTGCTGAAATACACGTTTTGACACTTTCTGCAAACTGGGGTTAAGAGCTTTGGCAGTGAGCTCCTCTTTGCCTAGCAGTTACATTGGGATTCAAGAATCTGAAAAATCGTGTTTATCTCGGGCTGAAAAACACGTTTTGAAAAGTCTGCTGCTCCTGCCCCATAAGTTACATGGGGGTAGCCAAACTTGCAGAAACATGTTTATTTCTGCTGAAATACACGTTTTGACACTTTCTGCACACTGGGGTTAAGAGCTCTGGCAGTGAGCTCCTCTTTGCCTACCAGTTACATTGAGATTCAACAATCTGAAAAAAAGTGTTTATCTCGGGCTGAAAAACACGTTTTGAAAAGTCTGCTGCTCCTGCCCCATAAGTTACATGGGGGTAGCCAAAGTTGCAGAAACATGTTTATTTCTGCTGAAATACACGTTTTGACACTTTCTGCACACTGGGGTTAAGAGCTTTGGCAGTGAGCACCTCTTTGCCTAGCTGTTACATTGGGATTCAACAATCTGAAAAAACGTGTTTATCTCGGGCTGAAAAACACGTTTTGAAAAGTCTGCTGCTCCTTCCCCATAAGTTACATGGGGGTAGCCAAAGTTGCAGAAACATGTTTATTTTTGCTGAAATACATGTTTTGACACTTTCTGCACACTGGGGTTAAGAGCTTTGGCAGTGAGCTCCTCTTTGCCTAGCTGTTACATTGGGATTCAACAATCTGAAAAAACGCGTTTATCTCGGGCTGAAAAACACGTTTTGAAAAGTCTGCTGTTCCTGCCATACAAGTTACATCTGGGTGACCAAAGTTGCAGAAACATGTTTATTTCTGCTGAAATACACGTTTTGACACTTTCTGCACACTGGGGTTAAGAGCTCTGGCAGTGAGCTCCTCTTTGCCTACCAGTTACATTGAGATTCAAAAATCTGAAAAAAAGTGTTTATCTCGGGCTGAAAAACACGTTTTGAAAAGTCTGCTGCTCCTGCCCCATAAGTAACATGGGGGTAGCCAAAGTTGCAGAAACATGTTTATTTCTGCTGAAATACACGTTTTTACACTTTCTGCACACTGGGGTTAAGATCTGAGGCAGTGAGCTCTTCTGAGCCTAGCAGTTACATTGGATTTCAACAATCTGAAAAAACGCGTTTATCTCGGGCTGAAAAACACGTTTTGAAAAGTCTGCTGCTCCTGCCCCATAAGTTACATGGGGGTATCCAAAGTTGCAGAAACATGTTTATTTCTGCTGAAATACACGTTTTTACACTTTCTGCACACTGGGGTTAAGATCTGAGGCAGTGAGCTCTTCTGAGCCTAGCAGTTACATTGGATTTCAACAATCTGAAAAAACGCGTTTATCTCGGGCTGAAAAACACGTTTTGAAAAGTCTGCTGCTTCTGCCCCATAAGTTACATGGGGGTATCCAAAGTTGCAGAAACATGTTTATTTCTGCTGAAATACACGTTTTGACACTTTCTGCACACTGGGGTTAAGATCTTAGGCAGTGAGCTCTTCTGAGCCTAGCAGTTACATTGGATTTCAACAATCTGAAAAAACGCGTTTATCTCGGGCTGAAAAACACGTTTTGAAAAGTCTGCTGCTCCTGCCCCATAAGTTACATGGGGGTAGCCAAAGTTGCAGAAACATGTTTATTTCTGCTGAAATACACGTTTTGACACTTTTTGCACACTGGGGTTAAGATGTTAGGCAGTGAGCTCTTCTGAGCCTAGCAGTTACATTGGATTTCAACAATCTGAAAAAACGCGTTTATCTCGGGCTGAAAAACACGTTTTGAAAAGTCTGCTGCTCCTGTCCCATAAGTTACATGGGGGTAGCCAAAGTTGCAGAAACATGTTTATTTCTGCTGAAATACACGTTTTGACGCTTTCTGTACACTGGGGTTAAGATCTTAGGCAGTGAGCTCTTCTGAGCCTAGCAGTTACATTGGATTTCAACAATCTGAAAAAACGCGTTTATCTCAGGCTGAATAACATGTTTTGAAAAGTCTGCTGCTCCTGTCCCATAAGTTACATGGGGGTAGCCAAAGTTGCAGAAACATGTTTATTTCTGCTGAAATACACGTTTTGACACTTTCTGCAAACTGGGGTTAAGAGCTTTGGCAGTGAGCTCCTCTTTGCCTACCAGTTACATTGAGATTCAACAATCTGAAAAAAAGTGTTTATCTCGGGCTGAAAAACACGTTTTGAAAAGTCTGCTGCTCCTGCCCCATAAGTAACATGGGGGTAGCCAAAGTTGCAGAAACATGTTTATTTCTGCTGAAATACACGTTTTGACGCTTTCTGCACACTGGGGTTAAGATCTGAGGCAGTGAGCTCTTCTGAGCCTAGCAGTTACATTGGATTTCAACAATCTGGAAAAACGCGTTTATCTCGGGCTGAAAAACACGTTTTGAAAAGTCTGCTGCTCCTGCCCCATAAGTAACATGGGGGTAGCCAAAGTTGCAGAAACATGTTTATTTCTGCTGAAATACACGTTTTGACACTTTCTGCAAACTGGGGTTAAGAGCTTTGGCAGTGAGCTCCTCTTTGCCTAGCAGTTACATTGGGATTCAAGAATCTGAAAAAAAGTGTTTATCTCGGGCTGAAAAACACGTTTTGAAAAGTCTGCTGCTCCTGCCCCATAAGTTACATGGGGGTAGCCAAAGTTGCAGAAACATGTTTATTTCTGCTGAAATACACGTTTTGACACTTTCTGCACATTGGGTTTAAGAGCTTTGGCAGTGAGCTCCTCATAGCCTAGCAGTTACATTGGGATTCAAGAATCTGAAAAAACGTGTTTATCTCGGGCTGAAAAACACGTTTTGAAAAGTCTGCTGCTCCTGCCCCATAAGTTACATGGGGGTATCCAAAGTTGCAGAAACATGTTTATTTCTGCTGAAATACACGTTTTGACACTTTCTGCACACTGGGGTTAAGATCTTAGGCAGTGAGCTCTTCTGAGCCTAGCAGTTACATTGGATTTCAACAATCTGAAAAAACGCGTTTATCTCGGGCTGAAAAACACGTTTTGAATAGTCTGCTGCTCCTGTCCCATAAGTTACATGGGGGTAGCCAAACTTGCAGAAACATGTTTATTTCTGCTGAAATACACGTTTTGACACTTTCTGCACACTGGGGTTAAGAGCTCTGGCAGTGAGCTCCTCTTTGCCTACCAGTTACATTGGGATTCAACAATCTGAAAAAACGCGTTTATCTCGGGCTGAAAAACACGTTTTGAAAAGTCTGCTGCTCCTGCCCCATAAGTAACATGGGGGTAGCCAAAGTTGCAGAAACATGTTTATTTCTGCTGAAATACACGTTTTGACACTTTCTGCACACTGGGGTTAAGATCTGAAGCAGTGAGCTCTTCTGAGCCTAGCAGTTACATTGGATTTCAACAATCTGAAAAAACGCGTTTATCTCGGGCTGAAAAACACGTTTTGAAAAGTCTGCTGTTTCTGCCACACAAGTTACATGGGGGTGACCAAATTTGCAGAGACATGTTTATTTCTGCTGAAATACACGTTTTGACACGTTCTGCACACTGGGGTTAAGAGCTTTGGCAGTGAGCTCCTCTTTGCCTAGCAGTTACATTGGGATTCAAGAATCTGAAAAAACGTGTTTATCTCGGGCTGAAAAACACGTTTTGAAAAGTCTGCTGCTCCTGCCCCTTAAGTTACATGGGGGTAGCCAAAGTTGCAGAAACATGTTTATTTCTGCTGAAATACACGTTTTGACACTTTCTGCACACTGGGGTTAAGAGCTTTGGCAGTGAGCTCCTCTTTGCCTAGCTGTTACATTGGGATTCAAGAATCTGAAAAAACGTGTTTATCTCGGGCTGAAAAACACGTTTTGAAAAGTCTGCTGCTCCTGCCCCTTAAGTTACATGGGGGTAGCCAAAGTTGCAGAAACATGTTTATTTCTGCTGAAATACACGTTTTGACACTTTCTGCACACTGGGGTTAAGAGCTTTGGCAGTGAGCTCCTCTTTGCCTAGCTGTTACATTGGGATTCAACAATCTGAAAAAACGTGTTTATCTCGGGCTGAAAAACACGTTTTGAAAAGTCTGCTGCTCCTGCCCCATAAGTTACATGGGGGTAGCCAAAGTTGCAGAAACATGTTTATTTCTGCTGAAATACACGTTTTTACACTTTCTGCACACTGGGGTTAAGATCTGAGGCAGTGAGCTCTTCTGAGCCTAGCAGTTACATTGGATTTCAACAATCTGAAAAAACGCGTTTATCTCGGGCTGAAAAACACGTTTTGAAAAGTCTGCTGCTTCTGCCATACAAGTTACATCTGGGTGACCAAAGTTGCAGAAACATGTTTATTTCTGCTGAAATACACGTTTTGACACTTTCTGCACACTGGGGTTAAGAGCTCTGGCAGTGAGCTCCTCTTTGCCTACCAGTTACATTGAGATTCAAAAATCTGAAAAAAAGTGTTTATCTCGGGCTGAAAAACACGTTTTGAAAAGTCTGCTGCTCCTGCCCCATAAGTAACATGGGGGTAGCCAAAGTTGCAGAAACATGTTTATTTCTGCTGAAATACACGTTTTTACACTTTCTGCACACTGGGGTTAAGATCTGAGGCAGTGAGCTCTTCTGAGCCTAGCAGTTACATTGGATTTCAACAATCTGAAAAAACGCGTTTATCTCGGGCTGAAAAACACGTTTTGAAAAGTCTGCTGTTTCTGCCACACAAGTTACATGGGGGTGACCAAAGTTGCAGAGACATGTTTATTTCTGCTGAAATACACGTTTTGACACTTTCTGCACACTGGGGTTAAGAGCTTTGGCAGTGAGCTCCTCTTTGCCTAGCAGTTACATTGGGATTAAACAATCTGAAAAAACGTGTTTATCTCGGGCTGAAAAACACGTTTTGAAAAGTCTGCTGCTCCTGCCCCATAAGTTACATGGGGGTAGCCAAAGTTGCAGAAACATGTTTATTTCTGCTGAAAAACACGTTTTGACACTTTCTGCACATTGGGTTTAAGAGCTTTGGCAGTGAGCTCCTCATAGCCTAGCAGTTACATTGGGATTCAACAATCTGAAAAAACGCGTTTATCTCGGGCTGAAAAACACGTTTTGAAAAGTCTGCTGCTTCTGCCCCACAGGTTACATGGGGGTATCCAAAGTTGCAGAAACATGTTTATTTCTGCTGAAATACACGTTTTGACACTTTCTGCACACTGGGGTTAAGATCTTAGGCAGTGAGCTCTTCTGAGCCTAGCAGTTACATTGGATTTCAACAATCTGAAAAAACGCGTTTATCTCGGGCTGAAAAACACGTTTTGAAAAGTCTGCTGCTCCTGTCCCATAAGTTACATGGGGGTAGCCAAAGTTGCAGAAACATGTTTATTTCTGCTGAAATACACGTTTTGACGCTTTCTGTACACTGGGGTTAAGATCTTAGGCAGTGAGCTCTTCTGAGCCTAGCAGTTACATTGGATTTCAACAATCTGAAAAAACGCGTTTATCTCGGGCTGAATAACGTTTTGAAAAGTCTGCTGCTCCTGTCCCATAAGTTACATGGGGGTAGCCAAAGTTGCAGAAACATGTTTATTTCTGCTGAAATACACGTTTTGACACTTTCTGCACACTGGGGTTAAGAGCTTTGGCAGTGAGCTCCTCTTTGCCTACCAGTTACATTGAGATTCAACAATCTGAAAAAAAGTGTTTATCTCGGGCTGAAAAACACGTTTTGAAAAGTCTGCTGCTCCTGCCCCATAAGTAACATGGGGGTAGCCAAAGTTGCAGAAACATGTTTATTTCTGCTGAAATACACGTTTTGACACTTTCTGTACACTGGGGTTAAGAGCTTTGGCAGTGAGCTCCTCTTTGCCTAGCAGTTACATTGGGATTCAAGAATCTGAAAAAACGTGTTTATCTCGGGCTGAAAAACACGTTTTGAAAAGTCTGCTGTTTCTGCCACACAAGTTACATGGGGGTGACCAAAGTTGCAGAGACATGTTTATTTCTGCTGAAATACACGTTTTGACACGTTCTGCACACTGGGGTTAAGAGCTTAGGCAGTGAGCTCTTCTGAGCCTAGCAGTTACATTGGATTTCAACAATCTGAAAAAACGCGTTTATCTCGGGCTGAAAAACACGTTTTGAAAAGTCTGCTGCTCCTGTCCCATAAGTTACATGGGGGTAGCCAAAGTTGCAGAAACATGTTTATTTCTGCTGAAATACACGTTTTGACGCTTTCTGTACACTGGGGTTAAGATCTTAGGCAGTGAGCTCTTCTGAGCCTAGCAGTTACATTGGATTTCAACAATCTGAAAAAACGCGTTTATCTCGGGCTGAATAACGTTTTGAAAAGTCTGCTGCTCCTGTCCCATAAGTTACATGGGGGTAGCCAAAGTTGCAGAAACATGTTTATTTCTGCTGAAATACACGTTTTGACACTTTCTGCACACTGGGGTTAAGAGCTTTGGCAGTGAGCTCCTCTTTGCCTACCAGTTACATTGAGATTCAACAATCTGAAAAAAAGTGTTTATTTCGGGCTGAAAAACACGTTTTGAAAAGTCTGCTGCTCCTGCCCCATAAGTAACATGGGGGTAGCCAAAGTTGCAGAAACATGTTTATTTCTGCTGAAATACACGTTTTGACACTTTCTGTACACTGGGGTTAAGATCTTAGGCAGTGAGCTCTTCTGAGCCTAGCAGTTACATTGGATTTCAACAATCTGAAAAAACGCGTTTATCTCGGGCTGAAAAACACGTTTTGAATAGTCTGCTGCTCCTGTCCCATAAGTTACATGGGGGTAGCCAAACTTGCAGAAACATGTTTATTTCTGCTGAAATACACGTTTTGACACTTTCTGCACACTGGGGTTAAGAGCTCTGGCAGTGAGCTCCTCTTTGCCTACCAGTTACATTGGGATTCAACAATCTGAAAAAACGCGTTTATCTCGGGCTGAAAAACACGTTTTGAAAAGTCTGCTGTTTCTGCCACACAAGTTACATGGGGGTGACCAAAGTTGCAGAGACATGTTTATTTCTGCTGAAATACACGTTTTGACACGTTCTGCACACTGGGGTTAAGAGCTTTGGCAGTGAGCTCCTCTTTGCCTAGCAGTTACATTGGGATTCAAGAATCTGAAAAAACGTGTTTATCTCGGGCTGAAAAACACGTTTTGAAAAGTCTGCTGCTCCTGCCCCTTAAGTTACATGGGGGTAGC
The DNA here is from genome assembly GCF_059453375.1 of Lepisosteus platostomus. NCBI lineage: Eukaryota > Metazoa > Chordata > Actinopteri > Semionotiformes > Lepisosteidae > Lepisosteus > Lepisosteus platostomus. The sequence goes on from NC_142629.1 coordinate 9,464,141, forward strand.
CAAAGTTGCAGAAACATGTTTATTTCTGCTGAAATACACGTTTTGACACTTTCTGCACACTGGGGTTAAGAGCTTTGGCAGTGAGCTCCTCTTTGCCTAGCTGTTACATTGGGATTCAAGAATCTGAAAAAACGTGTTTATCTCGGGCTGAAAAACACGTTTTGAAAAGTCTGCTGCTCCTGCCCCTTAAGTTACATGGGGGTAGCCAAAGTTGCAGAAACATGTTTATTTCTGCTGAAATACACGTTTTGACACTTTCTGCACACTGGGGTTAAGAGCTTTGGCAGTGAGCTCCTCTTTGCCTAGCTGTTACATTGGGATTCAACAATCTGAAAAAACGTGTTTATCTCGGGCTGAAAAACACGTTTTGAAAAGTCTGCTGCTCCTGCCCCATAAGTTACATGGGGGTAGCCAAAGTTGCAGAAACATGTTTATTTCTGCTGAAATACACGTTTTTACACTTTCTGCACACTGGGGTTAAGATCTGAGGCAGTGAGCTCTTCTGAGCCTAGCAGTTACATTGGATTTCAACAATCTGAAAAAACGCGTTTATCTCGGGCTGAAAAACACGTTTTGAAAAGTCTGCTGCTTCTGCCATACAAGTTACATCTGGGTGACCAAAGTTGCAGAAACATGTTTATTTCTGCTGAAATACACGTTTTGACACTTTCTGCACACTGGGGTTAAGAGCTCTGGCAGTGAGCTCCTCTTTGCCTACCAGTTACATTAAGATTCAAAAATCTGAAAAAAAGTGTTTATCTCGGGCTGAAAAACACGTTTTGAAAAGTCTGCTGCTCCTGCCCCATAAGTAACATGGGGGTAGCCAAAGTTGCAGAAACATGTTTATTTCTGCTGAAATACACGTTTTTACACTTTCTGCACACTGGGGTTAAGATCTGAGGCAGTGAGCTCTTCTGAGCCTAGCAGTTACATTGGATTTCAACAATCTGAAAAAACGCGTTTATCTCGGGCTGAAAAACACGTTTTGAAAAGTCTGCTGTTTCTGCCACACAAGTTACATGGGGGTGACCAAAGTTGCAGAGACATGTTTATTTCTGCTGAAATACACGTTTTTACACTTTCTGCACACTGGGGTTAAGATCTGAGGCAGTGAGCTCTTCTGAGCCTAGCAGTTACATTGGATTTCAACAATCTGAAAAAACGCGTTTATCTCGGGCTGAAAAACACGTTTTGAAAAGTCTGCTGCTTCTGCCATACAAGTTACATCTGGGTGACCAAAGTTGCAGAAACATGTTTATTTCTGCTGAAATACACGTTTTGACACTTTCTGCACACTGGGGTTAAGAGCTCTGGCAGTGAGCTCCTCTTTGCCTACCAGTTACATTGAGATTCAAAAATCTGAAAAAAAGTGTTTATCTCGGGCTGAAAAACACGTTTTGAAAAGTCTGCTGCTCCTGCCCCATAAGTAACATGGGGGTAGCCAAAGTTGCAGAAACATGTTTATTTCTGCTGAAATACACGTTTTTACACTTTCTGCACACTGGGGTTAAGATCTGAGGCAGTGAGCTCTTCTGAGCCTAGCAGTTACATTGGATTTCAACAATCTGAAAAAACGCGTTTATCTCGGGCTGAAAAACACGTTTTGAAAAGTCTGCTGTTTCTGCCACACAAGTTACATGGGGGTGACCAAAGTTGCAGAGACATGTTTATTTCTGCTGAAATACACGTTTTGACACTTTCTGCACACTGGGGTTAAGAGCTTTGGCAGTGAGCTCCTCTTTGCCTAGCAGTTACATTGGGATTCAACAATCTGAAAAAACGTGTTTATCTCGGGCTGAAAAACACGTTTTGAAAAGTCTGCTGCTCCTGCCCCATAAGTTACATGGGGGTAGCCAAAGTTGCAGAAACATGTTTATTTCTGCTGAAATACACGTTTTGACACTTTTTGCACACTGGGGTTAAGATCTTAGGCAGTGAGCTCTTCTGAGCCTAGCAGTTACATTGGATTTCAACAATCTGAAAAAACGCGTTTATCTCGGGCTGAAAAACACGTTTTGAAAAGTCAGCTGCTCCTGTCCCATAAGTTACATGGGGGTAGCCAAAGTTGCAGAAACATGTTTATTTCTGCTGAAATACACGTTTTGACGCTTTCTGCACACTGGGGTTAAGAGCTTTGGCAGTGAGCTCCTCTTTGCCTAGCAGTTACATTGGGATTCAACAATCTGAAAAAACGTGTTTATCTCGGGCTGAAAAACACGTTTTGAAAAGTCTGCTGCTCCTGCCCCATAAGTTACATGGGGGTAGCCAAAGTTGCAGAAACATGTTTATTTCTGCTGAAATACACGTTTTGACACTTTCTGCACACTGGGGTTAAGATCTGAGGCAGTGAGCTCTTCTGAGCCTAGCAGTTACATTGGATTTCAACAATCTGAAAAAACGCGTTTATCTCGGGCTGAAAAACACGTTTTGAAAAGTCTGCTGCTCCTGTCCCATAAGTTACATGGGGGTAGCCAAAGTTGCAGAAACATGTTTATTTCTGCTGAAATACACGTTTTGACGCTTTCTGCACACTGGGGTTAAGAGCTTTGGCAGTGAGCTCCTCATAGCCTAGCAGTTACATTGGGATTCAACAATCTGAAAAAACGCGTTTATCTCGGGCTGAAAAACACGTTTTGAAAAGTCTGCTGTTCCTGCCATACAAGTTACATCTGGGTGACCAAAGTTGCAGAAACATGTTTATTTCTGCTGAAATACACGTTTTGACACTTTCTGCACACTGGGGTTAAGATCTGAGGCAGTGAGCTCTTCTGAGCCTAGCAGTTACATTGGATTTCAACAATCTGAAAAAAAGCGTTTATCTCGGGCTGAAAAACACGTTTTGAAAAGTCTGCTGCTCCTGCTCCATAAGTAACATGGGGGTAGCCAAAGTTGCAGAAACATGTTTATTTCTGCTGAAATACACGTTTTGACACTTTCTGCACACTGGGGTTAAGAGCTTTGGCAGTGAGCTCCTCTTTGCCTAGCAGTTACATTGGGATTCAAGAATCTGAAAAAACGTGTTTATCTCCGGCTGAAAAACACGTTTTGAAAAGTCTGCTGCTCCTGCCCCTTAAGTTACATGGGGGTAGCCAAAGTTGCAGAAACATGTTTATTTCTGCTGAAATACACGTTTTGACACTTTCTGCACACTGGGGTTAAGAGCTTTGGCAGTGAGCTCCTCTTTGCCTAGCTGTTACATTGGGATTCAACAATCTGAAAAAACGTGTTTATCTCGGGCTGAAAAACACGTTTTGAAAAGTCTGCTGCTCCTGCCCCATAAGTTACATGGGGGTAGCCAAAGTTGCAGAAACATGTTTATTTTTGCTGAAATACACGTTTTGACACTTTCTGCACACTGGGGTTAAGAGCTTTGGCAGTGAGCTCCTCTAAGCCTAGCAGTTACATTGGGATTCAACAATCTGAAAAAACGCGTTTATCTCGGGCTGAAAAACACGTTTTGAAAAGTCTGCTGTTCCTGCCATACAAGTTACATCTGGGTGACCAAAGTTGCAGAAACATGTTTATTTCTGCTGAAATACACGTTTTGACACGTTCTGCACACTGGGGTTAAGAGCTTTGGCAGTGAGCTCCTCTTTGCCTAGCAGTTACATTGGGATTCAACAATCTGAAAAAACGTGTTTATCTCGGGCTGAAAAACACGTTTTGAAAAGTCTGCTGCTCCTGCCCCATAAGTTACATGGGGGTAGCCAAAGTTGCAGAAACATGTTTATTTCTGCTGAAATACACGTTTTGACACTTTTTGCACACTGGGGTTAAGATCTTAGGCAGTGAGCTCTTCTGAGCCTAGCAGTTACATTGGATTTCAACAATCTGAAAAAACGCGTTTATCTCGGGCTGAAAAACACGTTTTGAAAAGTCTGCTGCTCCTGTCCCATAAGTTACATGGGGGTAGCCAAAGTTGCAGAAACATGTTTATTTCTGCTGAAATACACGTTTTGACGCTTTCTGTACACTGGGGTTAAGATCTTAGGCAGTGAGCTCTTCTGAGCCTAGCAGTTACATTGGATTTCAACAATCTGAAAAAACGCGTTTATCTCGGGCTGAATAACATGTTTTGAAAAGTCTGCTGCTCCTGTCCCATAAGTTACATGGGGGTAGCCAAAGTTGCAGAAACATGTTTATTTCTGCTGAAATACACGTTTTGACACTTTCTGCACACTGGGGTTTAGAGCTTTGGCAGTGAGCTCCTCTTTGCCTAGCAGTTACATTGGAATTCAACAATCTGAAAAAACGCGTTTATCTCGGGCTGAAAAACACGTTTTGAAAAGTCTGCTGCTCCTGCCCCATAAGTTACATGGGGGTAGCCAAAGTTGCAGAAACATGTTTATTTCTGCTGAAATACACGTTTTGACACTTTCTGCACATTGGGTTTAAGAGCTTTGGCAGTGAGCTCCTCATAGCCTAGCAGTTACATTGGGATTCAACAATCTGAAAAAAACGCGTTTATCTCGGGCTGAAAAACACGTTTTGAAAAGTCTGCTGCTCCTGCCCCATAAGTTACATGGGGGTATCCAAAGTTGCAGAAACATGTTTATTTCTGCTGAAATACACGTTTTGACACTTTCTGCACACTGGGGTTAAGATCTTAGGCAGTGAGCTCTTCTGAGCCTAGCAGTTACATTGGGATTCAACAATCTGAAAAAAAGTGTTTATCTCGGGCTGAAAAACACGTTTTGAAAAGTCTGCTGCTCCTGTCCCATAAGTTACATGGGGGTAGCCAAACTTGCAGAAACATGTTTATTTCTGCTGAAATACACGTTTTGACACTTTCTGCACACTGGGGTTAAGAGCTCTGGCAGTGAGCTCCTCTTTGCCTACCAGTTACATTGAGATTCAACAATCTGAAAAAAAGTGTTTATCTCGGGCTGAAAAACACGTTTTGAAAAGTCTGCTGCTCCTGCCCCATAAGTTACATGGGGGTAGCCAAAGTTGCAGAAACATGTTTATTTCTGCTGAAATACACGTTTTTACACTTTCTGCACACTGGGGTTAAGATCTGAGGCAGTGAGCTCTTCTGAGCCTAGCAGTTACATTGGATTTCAACAATCTGAAAAAACGCGTTTATCTCGGGCTGAAAAACACGTTTTGAAAAGTCTGCTGCTTCTGCCCCATAAGTTACATGGGGGTAGCCAAAGTTGCAGAAACATGTTTATTTCTGCTGAAATACACGTTTTGACACTTTCTGCACACTGGGGTTAAGATCTTAGGCAGTGAGCTCTTCTGAGCCTAGCAGTTACATTGGATTTCAACAATCTGAAAAAACGCGTTTATCTCGGGCTGAAAAACACGTTTTGAAAAGTCTGCTGCTCCTGTCCCATAAGTTACATGGAGGTAGCCAAAGTTGCAGAAACATGTTTATTTCTGCTGAAATAGACGTTTTGACGCTTTCTGCACACTGGGGTTAAGAGCTTTGGCAGTGAGCTCCTCATAGCCTAGCAGTTACATTGGGATTCAACAATCTGAAAAAACGCGTTTATCTCGGGCTGAAAAACACGTTTTGAAAAGTCTACTGTTCCTGCCATACAAGTTACATCTGGGTGACCAAAGTTGCAGAAACATGTTTATTTCTGCTGAAATACACGTTTTGACACTTTCTGCACACTGGGGTTAAGATCTGAGGCAGTGAGCTCTTCTGAGCCTAGCAGTTACATTGGATTTCAACAATCTGAAAAAAAGTGTTTATCTCGGGCTGAAAAACACGTTTTGAAAAGTCTGCTGCTCCTGCCCCATAAGTAACATGGGGGTAGCCAAAGTTGCAGAAACATGTTTATTTCTGCTGAAATACACGTTTTGACACTTTCTGCACACTGGGGTTAAGATCTGAAGCAGTGAGCTCTTCTGAGCCTAGCAGTTACATTGGATTTCAACAATCTGAAAAAACGCGTTTATCTCGGGCTGAAAAACACGTTTTGAAAAGTCTGCTGCTCCTGCCCCATAAGTAACATGGGGGTAGCCAAAGTTGCAGAAACATGTTTATTTCTGCTGAAATACACGTTTTGACACTTTCTGCACACTGGGGTTAAGAGCTTTGGCAGTGAGCTCCTCTTTGCCTAGCAGTTACATTGGGATTCAAGAATCTGAAAAAACGTGTTTATCTCGGGCTGAAAAACACGTTTTGAAAAGTCTGCTGCTCCTGCCCCTTAAGTTACATGGGGGTAGCCAAAGTTGCAGAAACATGTTTATTTCTGCTGAAATACACGTTTTGACACTTTCTGCACACTGGGGTTAAGAGCTTTGGCAGTGAGCTCCTCTTTGCCTAGCTGTTACATTGGGATTCAACAATCTGAAAAAACGTGTTTATCTCGGTCTGAAAAACACGTTTTGAAAAGTCTGCTGCTCCTGCCCCATAAGTTACATGGGGGTAGCCAAAGTTGCAGAAACATGTTTATTTTTGCTGAAATACACGTTTTGACACTTTCTGCACACTGGGGTTAAGAGCTTTGGCAGTGAGCTCCTCTAAGCCTAGCAGTTACATTGGGATTCAACAATCTGAAAAAACGCGTTTATCTCGGGCTGAAAAACACGTTTTGAAAAGTCTGCTGTTCCTGCCATACAAGTTACATCTGGGTGACCAAAGTTGCAGAAACATGTTTATTTCTGCTGAAATACACGTTTTGACACGTTCTGCACACTGGGGTTAAGAGCTTTGGCAGTGAGCTCCTCTTTGCCTAGCAGTTACATTGGGATTCAACAATCTGAAAAAACGTGTTTATCTCGGGCTGAAAAACACGTTTTGAAAAGTCTGCTGCTCCTGCCCCATAAGTTACATGGGGGTAGCCAAAGTTGCAGAAACATGTTTATTTCTGCTGAAATACACGTTTTGACACTTTCTGCACATTGGGTTTAAGAGCTTTGGCAGTGAGCTCCTCATAGCCTAGCAGTTACATTGGGATTCAACAATCTGAAAAAACGCGTTTATCTCGGGCTGAAAAACACGTTTTGAAAAGTCTGCTGCTCCTGCCCCATAAGTTACATGGGGGTATCCAAAGTTGCAGAAACATGTTTATTTCTGCTGAAATACACGTTTTGACACTTTCTGCACACTGGGGTTAAGATCTTAGGCAGTGAGCTCTTCTGAGCCTAGCAGTTACATTGGATTTCAACAATCTGAAAAAACGCGTTTATCTCGGGCTGAAAAACACATTTTGAAAAGTCTGCTGCTCCTGTCCCATAAGTTACATGGGGGTAGCCAAACTTGCAGAAACATGTTTATTTCTGCTGAAATACACGTTTTGACACTTTCTGCACACTGGGGTTAAGAGCTCTGGCAGTGAGCTCCTCTTTGCCTACCAGTTACATTGAGATTCAACAATCTGAAAAAAAGTGTTTATCTCGGGCTGAAAAACACGTTTTGAAAAGTCTGCTGCTCCTGCCCCATAAGTTACATGGGGGTAGCCAAAGTTGCAGAAACATGTTTATTTCTGCTGAAATACACGTTTTTACACTTTCTGCACACTGGGGTTAAGATCTGAGGCAGTGAGCTCTTCTGAGCCTAGCAGTTACATTGGATTTCAACAATCTGAAAAAACGCGTTTATCTCGGGCTGAAAAACACGTTTTGAAAAGTCTGCTGCTTCTGCCCCATAAGTTACATGGGGGTAGCCAAAGTTGCAGAAACATGTTTATTTCTGCTGAAATACACGTTTTGACACTTTCTGCACACTGGGGTTAAGATCTTAGGCAGTGAGCTCTTCTGAGCCTAGCAGTTACATTGGATTTCAACAATCTGAAAAAACGCGTTTATCTCGGGCTGAAAAACACGTTTTGAAAAGTCTGCTGCTCCTGTCCCATAAGTTACATGGAGGTAGCCAAAGTTGCAGAAACATGTTTATTTCTGCTGAAATACACGTTTTGACGCTTTCTGCACACTGGGGTTAAGAGCTTTGGCAGTGAGCTCCTCATAGCCTAGCAGTTACATTGGGATTCAACAATCTGAAAAAACGCGTTTATCTCGGGCTGAAAAACACGTTTTGAAAAGTCTGCTGTTCCTGCCATACAAGTTACATCTGGGTGACCAAAGTTGCAGAAACATGTTTATTTCTGCTGAAATACACGTTTTGACACTTTCTGCACACTGGGGTTAAGATCTGAGGCAGTGAGCTCTTCTGAGCCTAGCAGTTACATTGGATTTCAACAATCTGAAAAAAAGTGTTTATCTCGGGCTGAAAAACACGTTTTGAAAAGTCTGCTGCTCCTGCCCCATAAGTAACATGGGGGTAGCCAAAGTTGCAGAAACATGTTTATTTCTGCTGAAATACACGTTTTGACACTTTCTGCACACTGGGGTTAAGAGCTCTGGCAGTGAGCTCCTCTTTGCCTACCAGTTACATTGAGATTCAAAAATCTGAAAAAAAGTGTTTATCTCGGGCTGAAAAACACGTTTTGAAAAGTCTGCTGCTCCTGCCCCATAAGTTACATGGGGGTAGCCAAAGTTGCAGAAACATGTTTATTTCTGCTGAAATACACGTTTTTACACTTTCTGCACACTGGGGTTAAGATCTGAGGCAGTGAGCTCTTCTGAGCCTAGCAGTTACATTGGATTTCAACAATCTGAAAAAACGCGTTTATCTCGGGCTGAAAAACACGTTTTGAAAAGTCTGCTGCTTCTGCCATACAAGTTACATCTGGGTGACCAAAGTTGCAGAAACATGTTTATTTCTGCTGAAATACACGTTTTGACACTTTCTGCACACTGGGGTTAAGAGCTCTGGCAGTGAGCTCCTCTTTGCCTAGCAGTTACATTGGGATTCAAGAATCTGAAAAAACGTGTTTATCTCGGGCTGAAAAACACGTTTTGAAAAGTCTGCTGCTCCTGCCCCTTAAGTTACATGGGGGTAGCCAAAGTTGCAGAAACATGTTTATTTCTGCTGAAATACACGTTTTGACACTTTCTGCACACTGGGGTTAAGAGCTTTGGCAGTGAGCTCCTCTTTGCCTAGCTGTTACATTGGGATTCAACAATCTGAAAAAACGTGTTTATCTCGGTCTGAAAAACACGTTTTGAAAAGTCTGCTGCTCCTGCCCCATAAGTTACATGGGGGTAGCCAAAGTTGCAGAAACATGTTTATTTTTGCTGAAATACACGTTTTGACACTTTCTGCACACTGGGGTTAAGAGCTTTGGCAGTGAGCTCCTCTAAGCCTAGCAGTTACATTGGGATTCAACAATCTGAAAAAACGCGTTTATCTCGGGCTGAAAAACACGTTTTGAAAAGTCTGCTGTTCCTGCCATACAAGTTACATCTGGGTGACCAAAGTTGCAGAAACATGTTTATTTCTGCTGAAATACACGTTTTGACACGTTCTGCACACTGGGGTTAAGAGCTTTGGCAGTGAGCTCCTCTTTGCCTAGCAGTTACATTGGGATTCAACAATCTGAAAAAACGTGTTTATCTCGGGCTGAAAAACACGTTTTGAAAAGTCTGCTGCTCCTGCCCCATAAGTTACATGGGGGTAGCCAAAGTTGCAGAAACATGTTTATTTCTGCTGAAATACACGTTTTGACACTTTCTGCACATTGGGTTTAAGAGCTTTGGCAGTGAGCTCCTCATAGCCTAGCAGTTACATTGGGATTCAACAATCTGAAAAAACGCGTTTATCTCGGGCTGAAAAACACGTTTTGAAAAGTCTGCTGCTCCTGCCCCATAAGTTACATGGGGGTATCCAAAGTTGCAGAAACATGTTTATTTCTGCTGAAATACACGTTTTGACACTTTCTGCACACTGGGGTTAAGATCTTAGGCAGTGAGCTCTTCTGAGCCTAGCAGTTACATTGGATTTCAACAATCTGAAAAAACGCGTTTATCTCGGGCTGAAAAACACATTTTGAAAAGTCTGCTGCTCCTGTCCCATAAGTTACATGGGGGTAGCCAAACTTGCAGAAACATGTTTATTTCTGCTGAAATACACGTTTTGACACTTTCTGCACACTGGGGTTAAGAGCTCTGGCAGTGAGCTCCTCTTTGCCTACCAGTTACATTGAGATTCAACAATCTGAAAAAAAGTGTTTATCTCGGGCTGAAAAACACGTTTTGAAAAGTCTGCTGCTCCTGCCCCATAAGTTACATGGGGGTAGCCAAAGTTGCAGAAACATGTTTATTTCTGCTGAAATACACGTTTTTACACTTTCTGCACACTGGGGTTAAGATCTGAGGCAGTGAGCTCTTCTGAGCCTAGCAGTTACATTGGATTTCAACAATCTGAAAAAACGCGTTTATCTCGGGCTGAAAAACACGTTTTGAAAAGTCTGCTGCTTCTGCCCCATAAGTTACATGGGGGTAGCCAAAGTTGCAGAAACATGTTTATTTCTGCTGAAATACACGTTTTGACACTTTCTGCACACTGGGGTTAAGATCTTAGGCAGTGAGCTCTTCTGAGCCTAGCAGTTACATTGGATTTCAACAATCTGAAAAAACGCGTTTATCTCGGGCTGAAAAACACGTTTTGAAAAGTCTGCTGCTCCTGTCCCATAAGTTACATGGAGGTAGCCAAAGTTGCAGAAACATGTTTATTTCTGCTGAAATACACGTTTTGACGCTTTCTGCACACTGGGGTTAAGAGCTTTGGCAGTGAGCTCCTCATAGCCTAGCAGTTACATTGGGATTCAACAATCTGAAAAAACGCGTTTATCTCGGGCTGAAAAACACGTTTTGAAAAGTCTGCTGTTCCTGCCATACAAGTTACATCTGGGTGACCAAAGTTGCAGAAACATGTTTATTTCTGCTGAAATACACGTTTTGACACTTTCTGCACACTGGGGTTAAGATCTGAGGCAGTGAGCTCTTCTGAGCCTAGCAGTTACATTGGATTTCAACAATCTGAAAAAAAGTGTTTATCTCGGGCTGAAAAACACGTTTTGAAAAGTCTGCTGCTCCTGCCCCATAAGTAACATGGGGGTAGCCAAAGTTGCAGAAACATGTTTATTTCTGCTGAAATACACGTTTTGACACTTTCTGCACACTGGGGTTAAGAGCTCTGGCAGTGAGCTCCTCTTTGCCTACCAGTTACATTGAGATTCAAAAATCTGAAAAAAAGTGTTTATCTCGGGCTGAAAAACACGTTTTGAAAAGTCTGCTGCTCCTGCCCCATAAGTTACATGGGGGTAGCCAAAGTTGCAGAAACATGTTTATTTCTGCTGAAATACACGTTTTTACACTTTCTGCACACTGGGGTTAAGATCTGAGGCAGTGAGCTCTTCTGAGCCTAGCAGTTACATTGGATTTCAACAATCTGAAAAAACGCGTTTATCTCGGGCTGAAAAACACGTTTTGAAAAGTCTGCTGCTTCTGCCATACAAGTTACATCTGGGTGACCAAAGTTGCAGAAACATGTTTATTTCTGCTGAAATACACGTTTTGACACTTTCTGCACACTGGGGTTAAGAGCTCTGGCAGTGAGCTCCTCTTTGCCTATCAGTTACATTGAGATTCAAAAATCTGAAAAAAAGTGTTTATCTCGGGCTGAAAAACACGTTTTGAAAAGTCTGCTGCTCCTGCCCCATAAGTAACATGGGGGTAGCCAAAGTTGCAGAAACATGTTTATTTCTGCTGAAATACACGTTTTTACACTTTCTGCACACTGGGGTTAAGATCTGAGGCAGTGAGCTCTTCTGAGCCTAGCAGTTACATTGGATTTCAACAATCTGAAAAAACGCGTTTATCTCGGGCTGAAAAACACGTTTTGAAAAGTCTGCTGTTTCTGCCACACAAGTTACATGGGGGTGACCAAAGTTGCAGAGACATGTTTATTTCTGCTGAAATACACGTTTTGACACTTTCTGCACACTGGGGTTAAGAGCTTTGGCAGTGAGCTCCTCTTTGCCTAGCAGTTACATTGGGATTCAACAATCTGAAAAAACGTGTTTATCTCGGGCTGAAAAACACGTTTTGAAAAGTCTGCTGCTCCTGCCCCATAAGTTACATGGGGGTAGCCAAAGTTGCAGAAACATGTTTATTTCTGCTGAAATACACGTTTTGACACTTTTTGCTCACTGGGGTTAAGATCTTAGGCAGTGAGCTCTTCTGAGCCTAGCAGTTACATTGGATTTCAACAATCTGAAAAAACGTGTTTATCTCGGGCTGAAAAACACGTTTTGAAAAGTCTGCTGCTCCTGCCCCATAAGTTACATGGGGGTAGCCAAAGTTGCAGAAACATGTTTATTTCTGCTGAAAAACACGTTTTGACACTTTCTGCACACTGGGGTTAAGATCTTAGGCAGTGAGCTCTTCTGAGCCTAGCAGTTACATTGGATTTCAACAATCTGGAAAAACGCGTTTATCTCGGGCTGAAAAACACGTTTTGAAAAGTCAGCTGCTCCTGTCCCATAAGTTACATGGGGGTAGCCAAAGCTGCAGAAACATGTTTATTTCTGCTGAAATACACGTTTTGACGCTTTCTGCACACTGGGGTTAAGAGCTTTGGCAGTGAGCTCCTCTTTGCCTACCAGTTACATTGAGATTCAACAATCTGAAAAAAAGTGTTTATCTCGGGCTGAAAAACACGTTTTGAAAAGTCTGCTGCTCCTGCCCCATAAGTAACATGGGGGTAGCCAAAGTTGCAGAAACATGTTTATTTCTGCTGAAATACACGTTTTTACACTTTCTGCACACTGGGGTTAAGATCTGAGGCAGTGAGCTCTTCTGAGCCTAGCAGTTACATTGGATTTCAACAATCTGAAAAAACGCGTTTATCTCGGGCTGAAAAACACGTTTTGAAAAGTCTGCTGCTCCTGTCCCATAAGTTACATGGGGGTAGCCAAAGTTGCAGAAACATGTTTATTTCTGCTGAAATACACGTTTTGACGCTTTCTGCACACTGGGGTTAAGAGCTTTGGCAGTGAGCTCCTCATAGCCTAGCAGTTACATTGGGATTCAACAATCTGAAAAAACGCGTTTATCTCGGGCTGAAAAACACGTTTTGAAAATTCTGCTGTTCCTGCCATACAAGTTACATCTGGGTGACCAAAGTTGCAGAAACATGTTTATTTCTGCTGAAATACACGTTTTGACACTTTCTGCAAACTGGGGTTAAGAGCTTTGGCAGTGAGCTCCTCTTTGCCTAGCTGTTACATTGGGATTCAACAATCTGAAAAAACGTGTTTATCTCGGGCTGAAAAACACGTTTTGAAAAGTCTGCTGCTCCTGCCCCATAAGTTACATGGGGGTAGCCAAAGTTGCAGAAACATGTTTATTTTTGCTGAAATACACGTTTTGACACTTTCTGCACACTGGGGTTAAGAGCTTTGGCAGTGAGCTCTTCTGAGCCTAGCAGTTACATTGGATTTCAACAATCTGAAAAAACGCGTTTATCTCGGGCTGAAAAACACGTTTTGAAAAGTCTGCTGCTTCTGCCCCATAAGTTACATGGGGGTATCCAAAGTTGCAGAAACATGTTTATTTCTGCTGAAATACACGTTTTGACACTTTCTGCACACTGGGGTTAAGATCTTAGGCAGTGAGCTCTTCTGAGCCTAGCAGTTACATTGGATTTCAACAATCTGAAAAAACGCGTTTATCTCGGGCTGAAAAACACGTTTTGAAAAGTCTGCTGCTCCTGTCCCATAAGTTACATGGGGGTAGCCAAAGTTGCAGAAACATGTTTATTTCTGCTGAAATACACGTTTTGACGCTTTCTGTACACTGGGGTTAAGATCTTAGGCAGTGAGCTCTTCTGAGCCTAGCAGTTACATTGGATTTCAACAATCTGAAAAAACGCGTTTATCTCGGGCTGAATAACATGTTTTGAAAAGTCTGCTGCTCCTGTCCCATAAGTTACATGGGGGTAGCCAAAGTTGCAGAAACATGTTTATTTCTGCTGAAATACACGTTTTGACACTTTCTGCACACTGGGGTTAAGAGCTTTGGCAGTGAGCTCCTCTTTGCCTACCAGTTACATTGAGATTCAACAATCTGAAAAAAAGTGTTTATCTCGGGCTGAAAAACACGTTTTGAAAAGTCTGCTGCTCCTGCCCCATAAGTAACATGGGGGTAGCCAAAGTTGCAGAAACATGTTTATTTCTGCTGAAATACACGTTTTGACACTTTCTGCACACTGGGGTTAAGAGCTTTGGCAGTGAGCTCCTCTTTGCCTAGCAGTTACATTGGGATTCAAGAATCTGAAAAAACGTGTTTATCTCGGGCTGAAAAACACGTTTTGAAAAGTCTGCTGCTCCTGCCCCATAAGTTACATGGGGGTATCCAAAGTTGCAGAAACATGTTTATTTCTGCTGAAATACACGTTTTGACACTTTCTGCACACTGGGGTTAAGATCTTAGGCAGTGAGCTCTTCTGAGCCTAGCAGTTACATTGGATTTCAACAATCTGAAAAAACGCGTTTATCTCGGGCTGAAAAACACGTTTTGAATAGTCTGCTGCTCCTGTCCCATAAGTTACATGGGGGTAGCCAAACTTGCAGAAACATGTTTATTTCTGCTGAAATACACGTTTTGACACTTTCTGCACACTGGGGTTAAGAGCTCTGGCAGTGAGCTCCTCTTTGCCTACCAGTTACATTGGATTTCAACAATCTGAAAAAACGCGTTTATCTCGGGCTGAAAAACACGTTTTGAAAAGTCTGCTGTTTCTGCCACACAAGTTACATGGGGGTGACCAAAGTTGCAGAGACATGTTTATTTCTGCTGAAATACACGTTTTGACACGTTCTGCACACTGGGGTTAAGAGCTTTGGCAGTGAGCTCCTCTTTGCCTAGCAGTTACATTGGGATTCAAGAATCTGAAAAAACGTGTTTATCTCGGGCTGAAAAACACGTTTTGAAAAGTCTGCTGCTCCTGCCCCTTAAGTTACATGGGGGTAGCCAAAGTTGCAGAAACATGTTTATTTCTGCTGAAATACACGTTTTGACACTTTCTGCACACTGGGGTTAAGAGCTTTGGCAGTGAGCTCCTCTTTGCCTAGCTGTTACATTGGGATTCAAGAATCTGAAAAAACGTGTTTATCTCGGGCTGAAAAACACGTTTTGAAAAGTCTGCTGCTCCTGCCCCATAAGTTACATGGGGGTAGCCAAAGTTGCAGAAACATGTTTATTTCTGCTGAAATACACGTTTTTACACTTTCTGCACACTGGGGTTAAGATCTGAGGCAGTGAGCTCTTCTGAGCCTAGCAGTTACATTGGATTTCAACAATCTGAAAAAACGCGTTTATCTCGGGCTGAAAAACACGTTTTGAAAAGTCTGCTGCTTCTGCCATACAAGTTACATCTGGGTGACCAAAGTTGCAGAAACATGTTTATTTCTGCTGAAATACACGTTTTGACACTTTCTGCACACTGGGGTTAAGAGCTCTGGCAGTGAGCTCCTCTTTGCCTACCAGTTACATTGAGATTCAAAAATCTGAAAAAAAGTGTTTATCTCGGGCTGAAAAACACGTTTTGAAAAGTCTGCTGCTCCTGCCCCATAAGTAACATGGGGGTAGCCAAAGTTGCAGAAACATGTTTATTTCTGCTGAAATACACGTTTTTACACTTTCTGCACACTGGGGTTAAGATCTGAGGCAGTGAGCTCTTCTGAGCCTAGCAGTTACATTGGATTTCAACAATCTGAAAAAACGCGTTTATCTCGGGCTGAAAAACACGTTTTGAAAAGTCTGCTGTTTCTGCCACACAAGTTACATGGGGGTGACCAAAGTTGCAGAGACATGTTTATTTCTGCTGAAATACACGTTTTGACACTTTTTGCACACTGGGGTTAAGATCTTAGGCAGTTAGCTCTTCTGAGCCTAGCAGTTACATTGGATTTCAACAATCTGAAAAAACGCGTTTATCTCGGGCTGAAAAACACGTTTTGAAAAGTCTGCTGCTCCTGCCCCATAAGTTACATGGGGGTAGCCAAAGTTGCAGAAACATGTTTATTTCTGCTGAAAAACACGTTTTGACACTTTCTGCACACTGGGGTTAAGATCTTAGGCAGTGAGCTCTTCTGAGCCTAGCAGTTACATTGGATTTCAACAATCTGAAAAAACGCGTTTATCTCGGGCTGAAAAACACGTTTTGAAAAGTCAGCTGCTCCTGTCCCATAAGTTACATGGGGGTAGCCAAAGTTGCAGAAACATGTTTATTTCTGCTGAAATACACGTTTTGACGCTTTCTGCACACTGGGGTTAAGAGCTTTGGCAGTGAGCTCCTCATAGCCTAGCAGTTACATTGGGATTCAACAATCTGAAAAAACGCGTTTATCTCGGGCTGAAAAACACGTTTTGAAAAGTCTGCTGTTCCTGCCATACAAGTTACATCTGGGTGACCAAAGTTGCAGAAACATGTTTATTTCTGCTGAAATACACGTTTTGACACTTTCTGCACACTGGGGTTAAGATCTGAGTCAGTGAGCTCTTCTGAGCCTAGCAGTTACATTGGATTTCAACAATCTGAAAAAAAGTGTTTATCTCGGGCTGAAAAACACGTTTTGAAAAGTCTGCTGCTCCTGCCCCATAAGTAACATGGGGGTAGCCAAAGTTGCAGAAACATGTTTATTTCTGCTGAAATACACGTTTTGACACTTTCTGCACACTGGGGTTAAGATCTGAAGCAGTGAGCTCTTCTGAGCCTAGCAGTTACATTGGATTTCAACAATCTGAAAAAACGCGTTTATCTCGGGCTGAAAAACACGTTTTGAAAAGTCTGCTGCTCCTGCCCCATAAGTAACATGGGGGTAGCCAAAGTTGCAGAAACATGTTTATTTCTGCTGAAATACACGTTTTGACACTTTCTGCACACTGGGGTTAAGAGCTTTGGCAGTGAGCTCCTCTTTGCCTAGCAGTTACATTGGGATTCAAGAATCTGAAAAAACGTGTTTATCTCGGGCTGAAAAACACGTTTTGAAAAGTCTGCTGCTCCTGCCCCTTAAGTTACATGGGGGTAGCCAAAATTGCAGAAACATGTTTATTTCTGCTGAAATACACGTTTTGACACTTTCTGCACACTGGGGTTAAGAGCTTTGGCAGTGAGCTCCTCTTTGCCTAGCTGTTACATTGGGATTCAACAATCTGAAAAAACGTGTTTATTTCGGGCTGAAAAACACGTTTTGAAAAGTCTGCTGCTCCTGCCCCATAAGTTACATGGGGGTAGCCAAAGTTGCAGAAACATGTTTATTTCTGCTGAAATACACGTTTTGACACTTTCTGCACACTGGGGTTAAGATCTGAAGCAGTGAGCTCTTCTGAGCCTAGCAGTTACATTGGATTTCAACAATCTGAAAAAACGCGTTTATCTCGGGCTGAAAAACACGTTTTGAAAAGTCTGCTGTTTCTGCCACACAAGTTACATGGGGGTGACCAAAGTTGCAGAGACATGTTTATTTCTGCTGAAATACACGTTTTGACACGTTCTGCACACTGGGGTTAAGAGCTTTGGCAGTGAGCTCCTCTTTGCCTAGCAGTTACATTGGGATTCAAGAATCTGAAAAAACGTGTTTATCTCGGGCTGAAAAACACGTTTTGAAAAGTCTGCTGCTCCTGCCCCTTAAGTTACATGGGGGTAGCCAAAGTTGCAGAAACATGTTTATTTCTGCTGAAATACACGTTTTGACACTTTCTGCACACTGGGGTTAAGATCTGAGGCAGTGAGCTCTTCTGAGCCTAGCAGTTACATTGGATTTCAACAATCTGAAAAAACGCGTTTATCTCGGGCTGAAAAACACGTTTTGAAAAGTCTGCTGCTTCTGCCATACAAGTTACATCTGGGTGACCAAAGTTGCAGAAACATGTTTATTTCTGCTGAAATACACGTTTTGACACTTTCTGCACACTGGGGTTAAGAGCTCTGGCAGTGAGCTCCTCTTTGCCTACCAGTTACATTGAGATTCAAAAATCTGAAAAAAAGTGTTTATCTCGGGCTGAAAAACACGTTTTGAAAAGTCTGCTGCTCCTGCCCCATAAGTAACATGGGGGTAGCCAAAGTTGCAGAAACATGTTTATTTCTGCTGAAATACACGTTTTTACACTTTCTGCACACTGGGGTTAAGATCTGAGGCAGTGAGCTCTTCTGAGCCTAGCAGTTACATTGGATTTCAACAATCTGAAAAAACGCGTTTATCTCGGGCTGAAAAACACGTTTTGAAAAGTCTGCTGTTTCTGCCACACAAGTTACATGGGGGTGACCAAAGTTGCAGAGACATGTTTATTTCTGCTGAAATACACGTTTTGACACTTTCTGCACACTGGGGTTAAGAGCTTTG
The DNA here is from genome assembly GCF_059453375.1 of Lepisosteus platostomus. Lineage (NCBI taxonomy): Eukaryota > Metazoa > Chordata > Actinopteri > Semionotiformes > Lepisosteidae > Lepisosteus > Lepisosteus platostomus. The sequence continues at coordinate 9,482,347 of NC_142629.1, forward strand.
GCAGTGAGCTCCTCTTTGCCTAGCAGTTACATTGGGATTCAACAATCTGAAAAAACGTGTTTATCTCGGGCTGAAAAACACGTTTTGAAAAGTCTGCTGCTCCTGCCCCATAAGTTACATGGGGGTAGCCAAAGTTGCAGAAACATGTTTATTTCTGCTGAAATACACGTTTTGACACTTTTTGCACACTGGGGTTAAGATCTTAGGCAGTTAGCTCTTCTGAGCCTAGCAGTTACATTGGATTTCAACAATCTGAAAAAACGCGTTTATCTCGGGCTGAAAAACACGTTTTGAAAAGTCTGCTGCTCCTGCCCCATAAGTTACATGGGGGTAGCCAAAGTTGCAGAAACATGTTTATTTCTGCTGAAAAACACGTTTTGACACTTTCTGCACACTGGGGTTAAGATCTTAGGCAGTGAGCTCTTCTGAGCCTAGCAGTTACATTGGATTTCAACAATCTGAAAAAACGCGTTTATCTCGGGCTGAAAAACACGTTTTGAAAAGTCAGCTGCTCCTGTCCCATAAGTTACATGGGGGTAGCCAAAGTTGCAGAAACATGTTTATTTCTGCTGAAATACACGTTTTGACGCTTTCTGCACACTGGGGTTAAGAGCTTTGGCAGTGAGCTCCTCTTTGCCTACCAGTTACATTGAGATTCAACAATCTGAAAAAAAGTGTTTATCTCGGGCTGAAAAACACGTTTTGAAAAGTCTGCTGCTCCTGCCCCATAAGTAACATGGGGGTAGCCAAAGTTGCAGAAACATGTTTATTTCTGCTGAAATACACGTTTTTACACTTTCTGCACACTGGGGTTAAGATCTGAGGCAGTGAGCTCTTCTGAGCCTAGCAGTTACATTGGATTTCAACAATCTGAAAAAACGCGTTTATCTCGGGCTGAATAACATGTTTTGAAAAGTCTGCTGCTCCTGTCCCATAAGTTACATGGGGGTAGCCAAAGTTGCAGAAACATGTTTATTTCTGCTGAAATACACGTTTTGACGCTTTCTGTACACTGGGGTTAAGATCTTAGGCAGTGAGCTCTTCTAAGCCTAGCAGTTACATTGGATTTCAACAATCTGAAAAAACGCGTTTATCTCGGGCTGAATAACATGTTTTGAAAAGTCTGCTGCTCCTGTCCCATAAGTTACATGGGGGTAGCCAAAGTTGCAGAAACATGTTTATTTCTGCTGAAATACACGTTTTGACACTTTCTGCACACTGGGGTTAAGAGCTTTGGCAGTGAGCTCCTCTTTGCCTACCAGTTACATTGAGATTCAACAATCTGAAAAAAAGTGTTTATCTCGGGCTGAAAAACACGTTTTGAAAAGTCTGCTGCTCCTGCCCCATAAGTAACATGGGGGTAGCCAAAGTTGCAGAAACATGTTTATTTCTGCTGAAATACACGTTTTGACACTTTCTGCACACTGGGGTTAAGAGCTTTGGCAGTGAGCTCCTCTTTGCCTAGCAGTTACATTGGGATTCAAGAATCTGAAAAAACGTGTTTATCTCGGGCTGAAAAACACGTTTTGAAAAGTCTGCTGCTCCTGCCCCATAAGTTACATGGGGGTAGCCAAAGTTGCAGAAACATGTTTATTTCTGCTGAAATACACGTTTTGACACTTTCTGCACATTGGGTTTAAGAGCTTTGGCAGTGAGCTCCTCATAGCCTAGCAGTTACATTGGGATTCAACAATCTGAAAAAACGCGTTTATCTCGGGCTGAAAAACACGTTTTGAAAAGTCTGCTGTTCCTGCCATACAAGTTACATCTGGGTGACCAAAGTTGCAGAAACATGTTTATTTCTGCTGAAATACACGTTTTGACACTTTCTGCACACTGGGGTTAAGAGCTCTGGCAGTGAGCTCCTCTTTGCCTACCAGTTACATTGAGATTCAACAATCTGAAAAAAAGTGTTTATCTCGGGCTGAAAAACACGTTTTGAAAAGTCTGCTGCTCCTGCCCCATAAGTTACATGGGGGTAGCCAAAGTTGCAGAAACATGTTTATTTCTGCTGAAATACACGTTTTACACTTTCTGCACACTGGGGTTAAGATCTGAGGCAGTGAGCTCTTCTGAGCCTAGCAGTTACATTGGATTTCAACAATCTGAAAAAACGCGTTTATCTCGGGCTGAAAAACACGTTTTGAAAAGTCTGCTGCTTCTGCCCCATAAGTTACATGGGGGTAGCCAAAGTTGCAGAAACATGTTTATTTCTGCTGAAATACACGTTTTGACACTTTCTGCACACTGGGGTTAAGATCTTAGGCAGTGAGCTCTTCTGAGCCTAGCAGTTACATTGGATTTCAACAATCTGAAAAAACGCGTTTATCTCGGGCTGAAAAACACGTTTTGAAAAGTCTGCTGCTCCTGTCCCATAAGTTACATGGAGGTAGCCAAAGTTGCAGAAACATGTTTATTTCTGCTGAAATACACGTTTTGCCGCTTTCTGCACACTGGGGTTAAGAGCTTTGGCAGTGAGCTCCTCATAGCCTAGCAGTTACTTTGGGATTCAACAATCTGAAAAAACGCGTTTATCTCGGGCTGAAAAACACGTTTTGAAAAGTCTGCTGTTCCTGCCATACAAGTTACATCTGGGTGACCAAAGTTGCAGAAACATGTTTATTTCTGCTGAAATACACGTTTTGACACTTTCTGCACACTGGGGTTAAGATCTGAGGCAGTGAGCTCTTCTGAGCCTAGCAGTTACATTGGATTTCAACAATCTGAAAAAAAGTGTTTATCTCGGGCTGAAAAACACGTTTTGAAAAGTCTGCTGCTCCTGCCCCATAAGTAACATGGGGGTAGCCAAAGTTGCAGAAACATGTTTATTTCTGCTGAAATACACGTTTTGACACTTTCTGCACACTGGGGTTAAGATCTGAAGCAGTGAGCTCTTCTGAGCCTAGCAGTTACATTGGATTTCAACAATCTGAAAAAACGCGTTTATCTCGGGCTGAAAAACACGTTTTGAAAAGTCTGCTGCTCCTGCCCCATAAGTAACATGGGGGTAGCCAAAGTTGCAGAAACATGTTTATTTCTGCTGAAATACACGTTTTGACACTTTCTGCACACTGGGGTTAAGAGCTTTGGCAGTGAGCTCCTCTTTGCCTAGCAGTTACATTGGGATTCAAGAATCTGAAAAAACGTGTTTATCTCGGGCTGAAAAACACGTTTTGAAAAGTCTGCTGCTCCTGCCCCATAAGTTACATGGGGGTAGCCAAAGTTGCAGAAACATGTTTATTTTTGCTGAAATACACGTTTTGACACTTTCTGCACACTGGGGTTAAGAGCTTTGGCAGTGAGCTCCTCTAAGCCTAGCAGTTACATTGCGATTCAACAATCTGAAAAAACGCGTTTATCTCGGGCTGAAAAACACGTTTTGAAAAGTCTGCTGTTCCTGCCATACAAGTTACATCTGGGTGACCAAAGTTGCAGAAACATGTTTATTTCTGCTGAAATACACGTTTTGACACGTTCTGCACACTGGGGTTAAGAGCTTTGGCAGTGAACTCCTCTTTGCCTAGCAGTTACATTGGGATTCAACAATCTGAAAAAACGTGTTTATCTCGGGCTGAAAAACACGTTTTGAAAAGTCTGCTGCTCCTGCCCCATAAGTTACATGGGGGTAGCCAAAGTTGCAGAAACATGTTTATTTCTGCTGAAATACACGTTTTGACACTTTCTGCACATTGGGTTTAAGAGCTTTGGCAGTGAGCTCCTCATAGCCTAGCAGTTACATTGGGATTCAACAATCTGAAAAAACGCGTTTATCTCGGGCTGAAAAACACGTTTTGAAAAGTCTGCTGCTCCTGCCCCATAAGTTACATGGGGGTATCCAAAGTTGCAGAAACATGTTTATTTCTGCTGAAATACACGTTTTGACACTTTCTGCACACTGGGGTTAAGATCTTAGGCAGTGAGCTCTTCTGAGCCTAGCAGTTACATTGGATTTCAACAATCTGAAAAAACGCGTTTATCTCGGGCTGAAAAACACGTTTTGAAAAGTCTGCTGCTCCTGTCCCATAAGTTACATGGGGGTAGCCAAACTTGCAGAAACATGTTTATTTCTGCTGAAATACACGTTTTGACACTTTCTGCACACTGGGGTTAAGAGCTCTGGCAGTGAGCTCCTCTTTGCCTACCAGTTACATTGAGATTCAACAATCTGAAAAAAAGTGTTTATCTCGGGCTGAAAAACACGTTTTGAAAAGTCTGCTGCTCCTGCCCCATAAGTTACATGGGGGTAGCCAAAGTTGCAGAAACATGTTTATTTCTGCTGAAATACACGTTTTTACACTTTCTGCACACTGGGGTTAAGATCTGAGGCAGTGAGCTCTTCTGAGCCTAGCAGTTACATTGGATTTCAACAATCTGAAAAAACGCGTTTATCTCGGGCTGAAAAACACGTTTTGAAAAGTCTGCTGCTTCTGCCCCATAAGTTACATGGGGGTAGCCAAAGTTGCAGAAACATGTTTATTTCTGCTGAAATACACGTTTTGACACTTTCTGCAGACTGGGGTTAAGATCTTAGGCAGTGAGCTCTTCTGAGCCTAGCAGTTACATTGGATTTCAACAATCTGAAAAAACGCGTTTATCTCGGGCTGAAAAACACGTTTTGAAAAGTCTGCTGCTCCTGTCCCATAAGTTACATGGAGGTAGCCAAAGTTGCAGAAACATGTTTATTTCTGCTGAAATACACGTTTTGACGCTTTCTGCACACTGGGGTTAAGAGCTTTGGCAGTGAGCTCCTCATAGCCTAGCAGTTACATTGGGATTCAACAATCTGAAAAAACGCGTTTATCTCGGGCTGAAAAACACGTTTTGAAAAGTCTGCTGTTCCTGCCATACAAGTTACATCTGGGTGACCAAAGTTGCAGAAACATGTTTATTTCTGCTGAAATACACGTTTTGACACTTTCTGCACACTGGGGTTAAGATCTGAGGCAGTGAGCTCTTCTGAGCCTAGCAGTTACATTGGATTTCAACAATCTGAAAAAACGCGTTTATCTCGGGCTGAAAAACACGTTTTGAAAAGTCTGCTGCTCCTGCCCCATAAGTAACATGGGGGTAGCCAAAGTTGCAGAAACATGTTTATTTCTGCTGAAATACACGTTTTGACACTTTCTGCACACTGGGGTTAAGATCTGAGGCAGTGAGCTCTTCTGAGCCTAGCAGTTACATTGGATTTCAACAATCTGAAAAAAATTGTTTATCTCGGGCTGAAAAACACGTTTTGAAAAGTCTGCTGCTCCTGCCCCATAAGTTACATGGGGGTAGCCAAAGTTGCAGAAACATGTTTATTTTTGCTGAAATACACGTTTTGACACTTTCTGCACACTGGGGTTAAGAGCTTTGGCAGTGAGCTCCTCTAAGCCTAGCAGTTACATTGGGATTCAACAATCTGAAAAAACGCGTTTATCTCGGGCTGAATAACATGTTTTGAAAAGTCTGCTGCTCCTGTCCCATAAGTTACATGGGGGTAGCCAAAGTTGCAGAAACATGTTTATTTCTGCTGAAATACACGTTTTGACACTTTCTGCACACTGGGGTTAAGAGCTTTGGCAGTGAGCTCCTCTTTGCCTACCAGTTACATTGAGATTCAACAATCTGAAAAAAAGTGTTTATCTCGGGCTGAAAAACACGTTTTGAAAAGTCTGCTGCTCCTGCCCCATAAGTAACATGGGGGTAGCCAAAATTGCAGAAACATGTTTATTTCTGCTGAAATACACGTTTTGACACTTTCTGCACACTGGGGTTAAGAGCTTTGGCAGTGAGCTCCTCTTTGCCTAGCAGTTACATTGGGATTCAAGAATCTGAAAAAACGTGTTTATCTCGGGCTGAAAAACACGTTTTGAAAAGTCTGCTGCTCCTGCCCCATAAGTTACATGGGGGTAGCCAAAGTTGCAGAAACATGTTTATTTCTGCTGAAATACACGTTTTGACACTTTCTGCACATTGGGTTTAAGAGCTTTGGCAGTGAGCTCCTCATAGCCTAGCAGTTACATTGGGATTCAACAATCTGAAAAAACGCGTTTATCTCGGGCTGAATAACATGTTTTGAAAAGTCTGCAGTTTCTGCCACACAAGTTACATGGGGGTGACCAAAGTTGCAGAGACATGTTTATTTCTGCTGAAATACACGTTTTGACACTTTCTGCACACTGGGGTTAAGAGCTTTGGCAGTGAGCTCCTCTTTGCCTAGCAGTTTCATTGGGATTCAAGAATCTGAAAAAACGTGTTTATCTCGGGCTGAAAAACACGTTTTGAAAAGTCTGCTGCTCCTGCCCCTTAAGTTACATGGGGGTAGCCAAAGTTGCAGAAACATGTTTATTTCTGCTGAAATACACGTTTTGACACTTTCTGCACACTGGGGTTAAGAGCTTTGGCAGTGAGCTCCTCTTTGCCTAGCTGTTACATTGGGATTCAACAATCTGAAAAAACGTGTTTATCTCGGGCTGAAAAACACGTTTTGAAAAGTCTGCTGCTCCTGCCCCATAAGTTACATGGGGGTAGCCAAAGTTGCAGAAACATGTTTATTTTTGCTGAAATACACGTTTTGACACTTTCTGCACACTGGGGTTAAGAGCTTTGGCAGTGAGCTCCTCTAAGCCTAGCAGTTACATTGGGATTCAACAATCTGAAAAAACGCGTTTATCTCGGGCTGAAAAACACGTTTTGAAAAGTCTGCTGTTCCTGCCATACAAGTTACATCTGGGTGACCAAAGTTGCAGAAACATGTTTATTTCTGCTGAAATACACGTTTTGACACGTTCTGCACACTGGGGTTAAGAGCTTTGGCAGTGAGCTCCTCTTTGCCTAGCAGTTACATTGGGATTCAACAATCTGAAAAAACGTGTTTATCTCGGGCTGAAAAACACGTTTTGAAAAGTCTGCTGCTCCTGCCCCATAAGTTACATGGGGGTAGCCAAAGTTGCAGAAACATGTTTATTTCTGCTGAAATACACGTTTTGACACTTTTTGCACACTGGGGTTAAGATCTTAGGCAGTGAGCTCTTCTGAGCCTAGCAGTTACATTGGATTTCAACAATCTGAAAAAACGCGTTTATCTCGGGCTGAAAAACACGTTTTGAAAAGTCTGCTGCTCCTGTCCCATAAGTTACATGGGGGTAGCCAAAGTTGCAGAAACATGTTTATTTCTGCTGAAATACACGTTTTGACGCTTTCTGTACACTGGGGTTAAGATCTTAGGCAGTGAGCTCTTCTAAGCCTAGCAGTTACATTGGATTTCAACAATCTGAAAAAACGCGTTTATCTCGGGCTGAAAAACACGTTTTGAAAAGTCTGCTGCTCCTGCCCCATAAGTTACATGGGGGTAGCCAAAGTTGCAGAAACATGTTTATTTCTGCTGAAATACACGTTTTGACACTTTCTGCACATTGGGTTTAAGAGCTTTGGCAGTGAGCTCCTCATAGCCTAGCAGTTACATTGGGATTCAAGAATCTGAAAAAACGTGTTTATCTCGGGCTGAAAAACACGTTTTGAAAAGTCTGCTGCTCCTGCCCCATAAGTTACATGGGGGTAGCCAAAGTTGCAGAAACATGTTTATTTCTGCTGAAATACACGTTTTGACACTTTCTGCACATTGGGTTTAAGAGCTTTGGCAGTGAGCTCCTCATAGCCTAGCAGTTACATTGGGATTCAACAATCTGAAAAAACGCGTTTATCTCGGGCTGAATAACATGTTTTGAAAAGTCTGCAGTTTCTGCCACACAAGTTACATGGGGGTGACCAAAGTTGCAGAGACATGTTTATTTCTGCTGAAATACACGTTTTGACACTTTCTGCACACTGGGGTTAAGAGCTTTGGCAGTGAGCTCCTCTTTGCCTAGCAGTTACATTGGGATTCAACAATCTGAAAAAACGTGTTTATCTCGGGCTGAAAAACACGTCTTGAAAAGTCTGCTGCTCCTGCCCCATAAGTTACATGGGGGTAGCCAAAGTTGCAGAAACATGTTTATTTCTGCTGAAATACACGTTTTGACACTTTTTGCACACTGGGGTTAAGATCTTAGGCAGTGAGCTCTTCTGAGCCTAGCAGTTACATTGGATTTCAACAATCTGAAAAAACGCGTTTATCTCGGGCTGAAAAACACGTTTTGAAAAGTCTGCTGCTCCTGCCCCATAAGTTACATGGGGGTAGCCAAAGTTGCAGAAACATGTTTATTTCTACTGAAAAACACGTTTTGACACTTTCTGCACACTGGGGTTAAGATCTTAGGCAGTGAGCTCTTCTGAGCCTAGCAGTTACATTGGATTTCAACAATCTGAAAAAACGCGTTTATCTCGGGCTGAAAAACACGTTTTGAAAAGTCAGCTGCTCCTGTCCCATAAGTTACATGGGGGTAGCCAAAGTTGCAGAAACATGTTTATTTCTGCTGAAATACACGTTTTGACGCTTTCTGCACACTGGGGTTAAGAGCTTTGGCAGTGAGCTCCTCTTTGCCTACCAGTTACATTGAGATTCAACAATCTGAAAAAAAGTGTTTATCTCGGGCTGAAAAACACGTTTTGAAAAGTCTGCTGCTCCTGCCCCATAAGTAACATGGGGGTAGCCAAAGTTGCAGAAACATGTTTATTTCTGCTGAAATACACGTTTTGACACTTTCTGCACACTGGGGTTAAGAGCTTTGGCAGTGAGCTCCTCTTTGCCTACCAGTTACATTGAGATTCAACAATCTGAAAAAAAGTGTTTATCTCGGGCTGAAAAACACGTTTTGAAAAGTCTGCTGCTCCTGCCCCATAAGTAACATGGGGGTAACCAAAGTTGCAGAAACATGTTTATTTCTGCTGAAATACACGTTTTTACACTTTGTGCACACTGGGGTTAAGATCTGAGGCAGTGAGCTCTTCTGAGCCTAGCAGTTACATTGGATTTCAACAATCTGAAAAAACGCGTTTATCTCGGGCTGAAAAACACGTTTTGAAAAGTCTGCTGCTCCTGCCCCATAAGTTACACGGGGGTAGCCAAAGTTGCAGAAACATGTTTATTTCTGCTGAAAAACACGTTTTGACACTTTCTGCACACTGGGGTTAAGATCTTAGGCAGTGAGCTCTTCTGAGCCTAGCAGTTACATTGGATTTCAACAATCTGAAAAAACGCGTTTATCTCGGGCTGAATAACATGTTTTGAAAAGTCTGCTGCTCCTGTCCCATAAGTTACATGGGGGTAGCCAAAGTTGCAGAAACATGTTTATTTCTGCTGAAATACACGTTTTGACACTTTCTGCACACTGGGGTTAAGAGCTTTGGCAGTGAGCTCCTCTTTGCCTACCAGTTACATTGAGATTCAACAATCTGAAAAAAAGTGTTTATCTCGGGCTGAAAAACACGTTTTGAAAAGTCTGCTGCTCCTGCCCCATAAGTAACATGGGGGTAGCCAAAGTTGCAGAAACATGTTTATTTCTGCTGAAATACACGTTTTGACACTTTCTGCACACTGGGGTTAAGAGCTTTGGCAGTGAGCTCCTCTTTGCCTAGCAGTTACATTGGGATTCAAGAATCTGAAAAAACGTGTTTATCTCGGGCTGAAAAACACGTTTTGAAAAGTCTGCTGCTCCTGCCCCATAAGTTACATGGGGGTAGCCAAAGTTGCAGAAACATGTTTATTTCTGCTGAAATACACGTTTTGACACTTTCTGCACATTGGGTTTAAGAGCTTTGGCAGTGAGCTCCTCATAGCCTAGCAGTTACATTGGGATTCAACAATCTGAAAAAACGCGTTTATCTCGGGCTGAATAACATGTTTTGAAAAGTCTGCAGTTTCTGCCACACAAGTTACATGGGGGTGACCAAAGTTGCAGAGACATGTTTATTTCTGCTGAAATACACGTTTTGACACTTTCTGCACACTGGGGTTAAGAGCTTTGGCAGTGAGCTCCTCTTTGCCTAGCAGTTACATTGGGATTCAACAATCTGAAAAAACGTGTTTATCTCGGGCTGAAAAACACGTCTTGAAAAGTCTGCTGCTCCTGCCCCATAAGTTACATGGGGGTAGCCAAAGTTGCAGAAACATGTTTATTTCTGCTGAAATACACGTTTTGACACTTTTTGCACACTGGGGTTAAGATCTTAGGCAGTGAGCTCTTCTGAGCCTAGCAGTTACATTGGATTTCAACAATCTGAAAAAACGCGTTTATCTCGGGCTGAAAAACACGTTTTGAAAAGTCTGCTGCTCCTGCCCCATAAGTTACATGGGGGTAGCCAAAGTTGCAGAAACATGTTTATTTCTACTGAAAAACACGTTTTGACACTTTCTGCACACTGGGGTTAAGATCTTAGGCAGTGAGCTCTTCTGAGCCTAGCAGTTACATTGGATTTCAACAATCTGAAAAAACGCGTTTATCTCGGGCTGAAAAACACGTTTTGAAAAGTCAGCTGCTCCTGTCCCATAAGTTACATGGGGGTAGCCAAAGTTGCAGAAACATGTTTATTTCTGCTGAAATACACGTTTTGACGCTTTCTGCACACTGGGGTTAAGAGCTTTGGCAGTGAGCTCCTCTTTGCCTACCAGTTACATTGAGATTCAACAATCTGAAAAAAAGTGTTTATCTCGGGCTGAAAAACACGTTTTGAAAAGTCTGCTGCTCCTGCCCCATAAGTAACATGGGGGTAGCCAAAGTTGCAGAAACATGTTTATTTCTGCTGAAATACACGTTTTGACACTTTCTGCACACTGGGGTTTAGAGCTTTGGCAGTGAGCTCCTCTTTGCCTAGCAGTTACATTGGAATTCAACAATCTGAAAAAACGCGTTTATCTCGGGCTGAAAAACACGTTTTGAAAAGTCTGCTGCTCCTGCCCCATAAGTTACATGGGGGTAGCCAAAGTTGCAGAAACATGTTTATTTCTGCTGAAATACACGTTTTGACACTTTCTGCACACTGGGGTTAAGATCTTAGGCAGTGAGCTCTTCTGAGCCTAGCAGTTACATTGGATTTCAACAATCTGAAAAAACGCGTTTATCTCGGGCTGAAAAACACGTTTTGAAAAGTCTGCTGCTCCTGCCCCATAAGTTACATGGGGGTAGCCAAAGTTGCAGAAACATGTTTATTTCTGCTGAAAAACACGTTTTGACACTTTCTGCACACTGGGGTTAAGATCTTAGGCAGTGAGCTCTTCTGAGCCTAGCAGTTACATTGGATTTCAACAATCTGAAAAAACGCGTTTATCTTGGGCTGAAAAACACGTTTTGAAAAGTCAGCTGCTCCTGTCCCATAAGTTACATGGGGGTAGCCAAAGTTGCAGAAACATGTTTATTTTTGCTGAAATACACGTTTTGACGCTTTCTGCACACTGGGGTTAAGAGCTTTGGCAGTGAGCTCCTCTTTGCCTACCAGTTACATTGAGATTCAACAATCTGAAAAAAAGTGTTTATCTCGGGCTGAAAAACACGTTTTGAAAAGTCTGCTGCTCCTGCCCCATAAGTAACATGGGGGTAACCAAAGTTGCAGAAACATGTTTATTTCTGCTGAAATACACGTTTTTACACTTTGTGCACACTGGGGTTAAGATCTGAGGCAGTGAGCTCTTCTGAGCCTAGCAGTTACATTGGATTTCAACAATCTGAAAAAACGCGTTTATCTCGGGCTGAAAAACACGTTTTGAAAAGTCTGCTGCTCCTGCCCCATAAGTTACATGGGGGTAGCCAAAGTTGCAGAAACATGTTTATTTCTGCTGAAAAACACGTTTTGACACTTTCTGCACACTGGGGTTAAGATCTTAGGCAGTGAGCTCTTCTGAGCCTAGCAGTTACATTGGATTTCAACAATCTGAAAAAACGCGTTTATCTCGGGCTGAAAAACACGTTTTGAAAAGTCAGCTGCTCCTGTCCCATAAGTTACATGGGGGTAGCCAAAGTTGCAGAAACATGTTTATTTTTGCTGAAATACACGTTTTGACGCTTTCTGCACACTGGGGTTAAGAGCTTTGGCAGTGAGCTCCTCTTTGCCTACCAGTTACATTGAGATTCAACAATCTGAAAAAAAGTGTTTATCTCGGGCTGAAAAACACGTTTTGAAAAGTCTGCTGCTCCTGCCCCATAAGTAACATGGGGGTAACCAAAGTTGCAGAAACATGTTTATTTCTGCTGAAATACACGTTTTTACACTTTCTGCACACTGGGGTTAAGATCTGAGGCAGTGAGCTCTTCTGAGCCTAGCAGTTACATTGGATTTCAACAATCTGAAAAAACGCGTTTATCTCGGGCTGAAAAACACGTTTTGAAAAGTCTGCTGCTCCTGCCCCATAAGTAACATGGGGGTAGCCAAAGTTGCAGAAACATGTTTATTTCTGCTGAAATACACGTTTTGACACTTTCTGCACACTGGGGTTAAGATCTGAGGCAGTGAGCTCTTCTGAGCCTAGCAGTTACATTGGATTTCAACAATCTGAAAAAACGCGTTTATCTCGGGCTGAAAAACACGTTTTGAAAAGTCAGCTGCTCCTGTCCCATAAGTTACATGGGGGTAGCCATAGTTGCAGAAACATGTTTATTTTTGCTGAAATACACGTTTTGACGCTTTCTGCACACTGGGGTTAAGAGCTTTGGCAGTGAGCTCCTCTTTGCCTACCAGTTACATTGAGATTCAACAATCTGAAAAAAAGTGTTTATCTCGGGCTGAAAAACACGTTTTGAAAAGTCTGCTGCTCCTGCCCCATAAGTAACATGGGGGTAACCAAAGTTGCAGAAACATGTTTATTTCTGCTGAAATACACGTTTTTACACTTTCTGCACACTGGGGTTAAGATCTGAGGCAGTGAGCTCTTCTGAGCCTAGGAGTTACATTGGATTTCAACAATCTGAAAAAACGCGTTTATCTCGGGCTGAAAAACACGTTTTGAAAAGTCTGCTGCTCCTGTCCCATAAGTTACATGGGGGTAGCCAAAGTTGAAGAAACATGTTTATTTCTGCTGAAATACACGTTTTGACACTTTCTGCACATTGGGGTTAAGAGCTTTGGCAGTGAGCTCCTCATAGCCTAGCAGTTACATTGGGATTCAACAATCTGAAAAAACGCGTTTATCTCGGGCTGAAAAACACGTTTTGAAAAGTCTGCTGTTCCTGCCATACAAGTTACATCTGGGTGACCAAAGTTGCAGAAACATGTTTATTTCTGCTGAAATACACGTTTTGACACTTTCTGCACACTGGGGTTAAGATCGGAGGCAGTGAGCTCTTCTGAGCCTAGCAGTTACATTGGATTTCAACAATCTGAAAAAACGCGTTTATCTCGGGCTGAAAAACACGTTTTGAAAAGTCAGCTGCTCCTGTCCCATAAGTTACATGGGGGTAGCCAAAGTTGCAGAAACATGTTTATTTTTGCTGAAATACACGTTTTGACGCTTTCTGCACACTGGGGTTAAGAGATTTTGGCAGTGAGCTCCTCTTTGCCTACCAGTTACATTGAGATTCAACAATCTGAAAAAAAGTTTTTATCTCGGGCTGAAAAACACGTTTTGAAAAGTCTGCTGCTCCTGCCCCATAAGTAACATGGGGGTAACCAAAGTTGCAGAAACATGTTTATTTCTGCTGAAATACACGTTTTTACACTTTCTGCACACTGGGGTTAAGATCTGAGGCAGTGAGCTCTTCTGAGCCTAGCAGTTACATTGGATTTCAACAATCTGAAAAAACGCGTTTATCTCGGGCTGAAAAACACGTTTTGAAAAGTCTGCTGCTCCTGCCCCATAAGTAACATGGGGGTAGCCAAAGTTGCAGAAACATGTTTATTTCTGCTGAAATACACGTTTTGACACTTTCTGCACACTGGGGTTAAGATCTGAGGCAGTGAGCTCTTCTGAGCCTAGCAGTTACATTGGATTTCAACAATCTGAAAAAATGCGTTTATCTCGGGCTGAAAAACACGTTTTGAAAAGTCAGCTGCTCCTGTCCCATAAGTTACATGGGGGTAGCCATAGTTGCAGAAACATGTTTATTTTTGCTGAAATACACGTTTTGACGCTTTCTGCACACTGGGGTTAAGAGCTTTGGCAGTGAGCTCCTCTTTGCCTACCAGTTACATTGAGATTCAACAATCTGAAAAAAAGTGTTTATCTCGGGCTGAAAAACACGTTTTGAAAAGTCTGCTGCTCCTGCCCCATAAGTAACATGGGGGTAACCAAAGTTGCAGAAACATGTTTATTTCTGCTGAAATACACGTTTTTACACTTTCTGCACACTGGGGTTAAGATCTGAGGCAGTGAGCTCTTCTGAGCCTAGGAGTTACATTGGATTTCAACAATCTGAAAAAACGCGTTTATCTCGGGCTGAAAAACACGTTTTGAAAAGTCTGCTGCTCCTGTCCCATAAGTTACATGGGGGTAGCCAAAGTTGAAGAAACATGTTTATTTCTGCTGAAATACACGTTTTGACACTTTCTGCACATTGGGGTTAAGAGCTTTGGCAGTGAGCTCCTCATAGCCTAGCAGTTACATTGGGATTCAACAATCTGAAAAAACGCGTTTATCTCGGGCTGAAAAACACGTTTTGAAAAGTCTGCTGTTCCTGCCATACAAGTTACATCTGGGTGACCAAAGTTGCAGAAACATGTTTATTTCTGCTGAAATACACGTTTTGACACTTTCTGCACACTGGGGTTAAGATCGGAGGCAGTGAGCTCTTCTGAGCCTAGCAGTTACATTGGATTTCAACAATCTGAAAAAACGCGTTTATCTCGGGCTGAAAAACACGTTTTGAAAAGTCTGCTGCTCCTGCCCCATAAGTAACATGCGGGTAGCCAAAGTTGCAGAAACATGTTTATTTCTGCTGAAATACACGTTTTGACACTATCTGCACACTGGGGTTAAGAGCTTTGGCAGTGAGCTCCTCTTTGCCTAGCAGTTACATTGGGATTCAACAATCTGAAAAAACGTGTTATCTCGGGCTGAAAAACACGTTTTGAAAAGTCTGCTGCTCCTGCCCCATAAGTTACATGGGGGTAGCCAAAGTTGCAGAAACATGTTTATTTCTCCTGAAATACACGTTTTGACACTTTCTGCACATTGGGTTTAAGAGCTTTGGCAGTGAGCTCCTCATAGCCTAGCAGTTACATTGGGATTCAACAATCTGAAAAAACGCGTTTATCTCGGGCTGAATAACATGTTTTGAAAAGTCTGCAGTTTCTGCCACACAAGTTACATGGGGGTGACCAAAGTTGCAGAGACATGTTTATTTCTGCTGAAATACACGTTTTGACACTTTCTGCACACTGGGGTTAAGAGCTTTGGCAGTGAGCTCCTCTTTGCCTAGCAGTTTCATTGGGATTCAAGAATCTGAAAAAACGTGTTTATCTCGGGCTGAAAAACACGTTTTGAAAAGTCTGCTGCTCCTGCCCCTTAAGTTACATGGGGGTAGCCAAAGTTGCAGAAACATGTTTATTTCTGCTGAAATACACGTTTTGACACTTTCTGCACACTGGGGTTAAGAGCTTTGGCAGTGAGCTCCTCTTTGCCTAGCTGTTACATTGGGATTCAACAATCTGAAAAAACGTGTTTATCTCGGGCTGAAAAACACGTTTTGAAAAGTCTGCTGCTCCTGCCCCATAAGTTTCATGGGGGTAGCCAAAGTTGCAGAAACATGTTTATTTTTGCTGAAATACACGTTTTGACACTTTCTGCACACTGGGGTTAAGAGCTTTGGCAGTGAGCTCCTCTAAGCCTAGCAGTTACATTGGGATTCAAAAATCTGAAAAAACGCGTTTATCTCGGGCTGAAAAACACGTTTTGAAAAGTCTGCTGTTCCTGCCATACAAGTTACATCTGGGTGACCAAAGTTGCAGAAACATGTTTATTTCTGCTGAAATACACGTTTTGACACGTTCTGCACACTGGGGTTAAGAGCTTTGGCAGTGAGCTCCTCTTTGCCTAGCAGTTACATTGGGATTCAACAATCTGAAAAAACGTGTTTATCTCGGGCTGAAAAACACGTTTTGAAAAGTCTGCTGCTCCTGCCCCATAAGTTACATGGGGGTAGCCAAAGTTGCAGAAACATGTTTATTTCTGCTGAAATACACGTTTTGACACTTTTTGCACACTGGGGTTAAGATCTTAGGCAGTGAGCTCTTCTGAGCCTAGCAGTTACATTGGATTTCAACAATCTGAAAAAACGCGTTTATCTCGGGCTGAAAAACACGTTTTGAAAAGTCTGCTGCTCCTGTCCCATAAGTTACATGGGGGTAGCCAAAGTTGCAGAAACATGTTTATTTCTGCTGAAATACACGTTTTGACGCTTTCTGTACACTGGGGTTAAGATCTTAGGCAGTGAGCTCTTCTAAGCCTAGCAGTTACATTGGATTTCAACAATCTGAAAAAACGCGTTTATCTCGGGCTGAATAACATGTTTTGAAAAGTCTGCTGCTCCTGTCCCATAAGTTACATGGGGGTAGCCAAAGTTGCAGAAACATGTTTATTTCTGCTGAAATACACGTTTTGACACTTTCTGCACACTGGGGTTAAGAGCTTTGGCAGTGAGCTCCTCTTTGCCTACCAGTTACATTGAGATTCAACAATCTGAAAAAAAGTGTTTATCTCGGGCTGAAAAACACGTTTTGAAAAGTCTGCTGCTCCTGCCCCATAAGTAACATGGGGGTAGCCAAAGTTGCAGAAACATGTTTATTTCTGCTGAAATACACGTTTTGACACTTTCTGCACACTGGGGTTAAGAGCTTTGGCAGTGAGCTCCTCTTTGCCTAGCAGTTACATTGGGATTCAAGAATCTGAAAAAACGTGTTTATCTCGGGCTGAAAAACACGTTTTGAAAAGTCTGCTGCTCCTGCCCCATAAGTTACATGGGGGTAGCCAAAGTTGCAGAAACATGTTTATTTCTGCTGAAATACACGTTTTGACACTTTCTGCACATTGGGTTTAAGAGCTTTGGCAGTGAGCTCCTCATAGCCTAGCAGTTACATTGGGATTCAACAATCTGAAAAAACGCGTTTATCTCGGGCTGAATAACATGTTTTGAAAAGTCTGCAGTTTCTGCCACACAAGTTACATGGGGGTGACCAAAGTTGCAGAGACATGTTTATTTCTGCTGAAATACACGTTTTGACACTTTCTGCACACTGGGGTTAAGATCTTAGGCAGTGAGCTCTTCTGAGCCTAGCAGTTACATTGGATTTCAACAATCTGAAAAAACGCGTTTATCTCGGGCTGAAAAACACGTTTTGAAAAGTCTGCTGCTCCTGCCCCATAAGTTACATGGGGGTAGCCAAAGTTGCAGAAACATGTTTATTTCTACTGAAAAACACGTTTTGACACTTTCTGCACACTGGGGTTAAGATCTTAGGCAGTGAGCTCTTCTGAGCCTAGCAGTTACATTGGATTTCAACAATCTGAAAAAACGCGTTTATCTCGGGCTGAAAAACACATTTTGAAAAGTCAGCTGCTCCTGTCCCATAAGTTACATGGGGGTAGCCAAAGTTGCAGAAACATGTTTATTTCTGCTGAAATACACGTTTTGACGCTTTCTGCACACTGGGGTTAAGAGCTTTGGCAGTGAGCTCCTCTTTGCCTACCAGTTACATTGAGATTCAACAATCTGAAAAAAAGTGTTTATCTCGGGCTGAAAAACACGTTTTGAAAAGTCTGCTGCTCCTGCCCCATAAGTAACATGGGGGTAGCCAAAGTTGCAGAAACATGTTTATTTCTGCTGAAATACACGTTTTGACACTTTCTGCACACTGGGGTTTAGAGCTTTGGCAGTGAGCTCCTCTTTGCCTAGCAGTTACATTGGAATTCAACAATCTGAAAAAACGCGTTTATCTCGGGCTGAAAAACACGTTTTGAAAAGTCTGCTGCTCCTGCCCCATAAGTTACATGGGGGTAGCCAAAGTTGCAGAAACATGTTTATTTCTGCTGAAATACACGTTTTGACACTTTCTGCACACTGGGGTTAAGATCTTAGGCAGTGAGCTCTTCTGAGCCTAGCAGTTACATTGGATTTCAACAATCTGAAAAAACGCGTTTATCTCGGGCTGAAAAACACGTTTTGAAAAGTCTGCTGCTCCTGCCCCATAAGTTACATGGGGGTAGCCAAAGTTGCAGAAACATGTTTATTTCTGCTGAAAAACACGTTTTGACACTTTCTGCACACTGGGGTTAAGATCTTAGGCAGTGAGCTCTTCTGAGCCTAGCAGTTACATTGGATTTCAACAATCTGAAAAAACGCGTTTATCTTGGGCTGAAAAACACGTTTTGAAAAGTCAGCTGCTCCTGTCCCATAAGTTACATGGGGGTAGCCAAAGTTGCAGAAACATGTTTATTTTTGCTGAAATACACGTTTTGACGCTTTCTGCACACTGGGGTTAAGAGCTTTGGCAGTGAGCTCCTCTTTGCCTACCAGTTACATTGAGATTCAACAATCTGAAAAAAAGTGTTTATCTCGGGCTGAAAAACACGTTTTGAAAAGTCTGCTGCTCCTGCCCCATAAGTAACATGGGGGTAACCAAAGTTGCAGAAACATGTTTATTTCTGCTGAAATACACGTTTTTACACTTTGTGCACACTGGGGTTAAGATCTGAGGCAGTGAGCTCTTCTGAGCCTAGCAGTTACATTGGATTTCAACAATCTGAAAAAACGCGTTTATCTCGGGCTGAAAAACACGTTTTGAAAAGTCTGCTGCTCCTGCCCCATAAGTTACATGGGGGTAGCCAAAGTTGCAGAAACATGTTTATTTCTGCTGAAAAACACGTTTTGACACTTTCTGCACACTGGGGTTAAGATCTTAGGCAGTGAGCTCTTCTGAGCCTAGCAGTTACATTGGATTTCAACAATCTGAAAAAACGCGTTTATCTCGGGCTGAAAAACACGTTTTGAAAAGTCAGCTGCTCCTGTCCCATAAGTTACATGGGGGTAGCCAAAGTTGCAGAAACATGTTTATTTTTGCTGAAATACACGTTTTGACGCTTTCTGCACACTGGGGTTAAGAGCTTTGGCAGTGAGCTCCTCTTTGCCTACCAGTTACATTGAGATTCAACAATCTGAAAAAAAGTGTTTATCTCGGGCTGAAAAACACGTTTTGAAAAGTCTGCTGCTCCTGCCCCATAAGTAACATGGGGGTAACCAAAGTTGCAGAAACATGTTTATTTCTGCTGAAATACACGTTTTTACACTTTCTGCACACTGGGGTTAAGATCTGAGGCAGTGAGCTCTTCTGAGCCTAGCAGTTACATTGGATTTCAACAATCTGAAAAAACGCGTTTATCTCGGGCTGAAAAACACGTTTTGAAAAGTCTGCTGCTCCTGCCCCATAAGTAACATGGGGGTAGCCAAAGTTGCAGAAACATGTTTATTTCTGCTGAAATACACGTTTTGACACTTTCTGCACACTGGGGTTAAGATCTGAGGCAGTGAGCTCTTCTGAGCCTAGCAGTTACATTGGATTTCAACAATCTGAAAAAACGCGTTTATCTCGGGCTGAAAAACACGTTTTGAAAAGTCAGCTGCTCCTGTCCCATAAGTTACATGGGGGTAGCCATAGTTGCAGAAACATGTTTATTTTTGCTGAAATACACGTTTTGACGCTTTCTGCACACTGGGGTTAAGAGCTTTGGCAGTGAGCTCCTCTTTGCCTACCAGTTACATTGAGATTCAACAATCTGAAAAAAAGTGTTTATCTCGGGCTGAAAAACACGTTTTGAAAAGTCTGCTGCTCCTGCCCCATAAGTAACATGGGGGTAACCAAAGTTGCAGAAACATGTTTATTTCTGCTGAAATACACGTTTTTACACTTTCTGCACACTGGGGTTAAGATCTGAGGCAGTGAGCTCTTCTGAGCCTAGGAGTTACATTGGATTTCAACAATCTGAAAAAACGCGTTTATCTCGGGCTGAAAAACACGTTTTGAAAAGTCTGCTGCTCCTGTCCCATAAGTTACATGGGGGTAGCCAAAGTTGAAGAAACATGTTTATTTCTGCTGAAATACACGTTTTGACACTTTCTGCACATTGGGGTTAAGAGCTTTGGCAGTGAGCTCCTCATAGCCTAGCAGTTACATTGGGATTCAACAATCTGAAAAAACGCGTTTATCTCGGGCTGAAAAACACGTTTTGAAAAGTCTGCTGTTCCTGCCATACAAGTTACATCTGGGTGACCAAAGTTGCAGAAACATGTTTATTTCTGCTGAAATACACGTTTTGACACTTTCTGCACACTGGGGTTAAGATCGGAGGCAGTGAGCTCTTCTGAGCCTAGCAGTTACATTGGATTTCAACAATCTGAAAAAAAGTGTTTATCTCGGGCTGAAAAACACGTTTTGAAAAGTCTGCTGCTCCTGCCCCATAAGTAACATGGGGGTAGCCAAAGTTGCAGAAACATGTTTATTTCTGCTGAAATACACGTTTTGACACTTTCTGCACACTGGGGTTAAGATCTGAGGCAGTGAGCTCTTCTGAGCCTAGCAGTTACATTGGATTTCAACAATCTGAAAAAACGCGTTTATCTCGGGCTGAAAAACACGTTTTGAAAAGTCTGCTGCTCCTGCCCCATAAGTAACATGCGGGTAGCCAAAGTTGCAGAAACATGTTTATTTCTGCTGAAATACACGTTTTGACACTTTCTGCACACTGGGGTTAAGAGCTTTGGCAGTGAGCTCCTCTTTGCCTAGCAGTTACATTGGGATTCAACAATCTGAAAAAACGTGTTATCTCGGGCTGAAAAACACGTTTTGAAAAGTCTGCTGCTCCTGCCCCATAAGTTACATGGGGGTAGCCAAAGTTGCAGAAACATGTTTGTTTCTCCTGAAATACACGTTTTGACACTTTCTGCACACTGGGGTTAAGAGCTCTGGCAGTGAGCTCCTCTTTGCCTACCAGTTACATTGAGATTCAACAATCTGAAAAAAAGTGTTTATCTCGGGCTGAAAAACACGTTTTGAAAAGTCTGCTGCTCCTGCCCCATAAGTAACATGGGGGTAGCCAAAGTTGCAGAAACATGTTTATTTCTGCTGAAATACACGTTTTTACACTTTCTGCACACTGGGGTTAAGATCTGAGGCAGTGAGCTCTTCTGAGCCTAGCAGTTACATTGGATTTCAACAATCTGAAAAAACGCGTTTATCTCGGGCTGAAAAACACGTTTTGAAAAGTCTGCTGCTCCTGTCCCATAAGTTACATGGGGGTATCCAAAGTTGCAGAAACATGTTTATTTCTGCTGAAATACACGTTTTGACACTTTCTGCACACTGGGGTTAAGATCTTAGGCAGTGAGCTCTTCTGAGCCTAGCAGTTACATTGGGATTCAACAATCTGAAAAAACGCGTTTATCTCAGGCTGAAAAACACGTTTTGAAAAGTCTGCTGTTCCTGCCATACAAGTTACATGGGGGTGACCAAAGTTGCAGAAACATGTTTATTTCTGCTGAAATACACGTTTTGACACTTTCTGCACACTGGGGTTAAGAGCTTTGGCAGTGAGCTCCTCTTTGCCTAGCAGTTACATTGGGATTCAATAATCTGAAAAAACGTGTTTATCTCGGGCTGAAAAACACGTTTTGAAAAGTCTGCTGCTCCTGCCCCATAAGTTACATGGGGGTAGCCAAAGTTGCAGAAACATGTTTATTTCTGCTGAAATACACGTTTTGACACTTTCTGCACACTGGGGTTAAGAGCTCTGGCAGTGAGCTCCTCTTTGCCTACCAGTTACATTGAGATTCAACAATCTGAAAAAAAGTGTTTATCTCGGGCTGAAAAACACGTTTTGAAAAGTCTGCTGCTCCTGCCCCATAAGTAACATGGGGGTAGCCAAAGTTGCAGAAACATGTTTATTTCTGCTGAAATACACGTTTTGACACTTTCTGCACACTGGGGTTAACAGCTTTGGCAGTGAGCTCCTCTTAGCCTAGCAGTTACATTGGGATTCAACAATCTGAAAAAACGCGTTTATCTCGTCTGAAAAACACGTTTTGAAAAGTCTGCTGTTCCTGCCATACAAGTTACATGGGGGTGACCAAAGTTGCAGAAACATGTTTATTTCTGCTGAAATACACGTTTTGACACTTTCTGCACATTGGGGTTAAGAGCTTTCGCAGTGAGCTCCTCTTTGCCTAGCTGTTACATTGGGATTCAACAATCTGAAAAAACGCGTTTATCTCGGGCTGAAAAACACGTTTTGAAAATTCTGCTGTTCCTGCCATACAAGTTACATCTGGGTGACCAAAGTTGCAGAAACATGTTTATTTCTGCTGAAATACACGTTTTGACACTTTCTGCACACTGGGGTTAAGAGCTCTGGCAGTGAGCTCCTCTTTGCCTACCAGTTACATTGAGATTCAAAAATCTGAAAAAAAGTGTTTATCTCGGGCTGAAAAACACGTTTTGAAAAGTCTGCTGCTCCTGCCCCATAAGTAACATGGGGGTAGCCAAAGTTGCAGAAACATGTTTATTTCTGCTGAAATACACGTTTTTACACTCTCTGCACACTGGGGTTAAGATCTGAGGCAGTGAGCTCTTCTGAGCCTAGCAGTTACATTGGATTTCAACAATCTGAAAAAACGCGTTTATCTCGGGCTGAAAAACACGTTTTGAAAAGTCTGCTGCTTCTGCCCCATAAGTTACATGGGGGTATCCAAAGTTGCAGAAACATGTTTATTTCTGCTGAAATACACGTTTTGACACTTTCTGCACACTGGGGTTAAGATCTTAGGCAGTGAGCTCTTCTGAGCCTAGCAGTTACATTGGATTTCAACAATCTGAAAAAACGCGTTTATCTCGGGCTGAAAAACACGTTTTGAAAAGTCTGCTGTTTCTGCCACACAAGTTACATGGGGGTGACCAAAGTTGTAGAGACATGTTTATTTCTGCTGAAATACACGTTTTGACACGTTCTGCACACTGGGGTTAAGAGCTTTGGCAGTGAGCTCCTCTTTGCCTAGCAGTTACATTGGGATTCAACAATCTGAAAAAACGTGTTTATCTCGGGCTGAAAAACACGTTTTGAAAAGTCTGCTGCTCCTGCCCCATAAGTTACATGGGGGTATCCAAAGTTGCAGAAACATGTTTATTTCTGCTGAAATACACGTTTTGTCACTTTCTGCACACTGGGGTTAAGATCTTAGGCAGTGAGCTCTTCTGAGCCTAGCAGTTACATTGGATTTCAACAATCTGAAAAAACGCGTTTATCTCGGGGTGAAAAACACGTTTTGAAAAGTCTGCTGCTCCTGTCCCATAAGTTACATGGGGGTAGCCAAAGTTGCAGAAACATGTTTATTTCTGCTGAAATACACGTTTTGACGCTTTCTGTACACTGGGGTTAAGATCTTAGGCAGTGAGCTCTTCTGAGCCTAGCAGTTACATTGGATTTCAACAATCTGAAAAAACGCGTTTATCTCGGGCTGAATAACATGTTTTGAAAAGTCTGCTGCTCCTGTCCCATAAGTTACATGGGGGTAGCCAAAGTTGCAGAAACATGTTTATTTCTGCTGAAATACACGTTTTGACACTTTCTGCACACTGGGGTTAAGAGCTTTGGCAGTGAGCTCCTCTTTGCCTACCAGTTACATTGAGATTCAACAATCTGAAAAAACGCGTTTATCTCGGGCTGAAAAACACGTTTTGAATAGTCTGCTGCTCCTGTCCCATAAGTTACATGGGGGTAGCCAAACTTGCAGAAACATGTTTATTTCTGCTGAAAGACACGTTTTGACACTTTCTGCACACTGGGGTTAAGAGCTCTGGCAGTGAGCTCCTCTTTGCCTACCAGTTACATTGGGATTCAACAATCTGAAAAAACGCGTTTATCTCGGGCTGAAAAACACGTTTTGAAAAGTCTGCTGTTCCTGCCATACAAGTTACATCTGGGTGACCAAAGTTGCAGAAACATGTTTATTTCTGCTGAAATACACGTTTTGACACTTTCTGCACACTGGGGTTAAGAGCTCTGGCAGTGAGCTCCTCTTTGCCTACCAGTTACATTGAGATTCAAAAATCTGAAAAAAAGTGTTTATCTCGGGCTGAAAAACACGTTTTGAAAAGTCTGCTGCTCCTGCCCCATAAGTAACATGGGGGTAGCCAAAGTTGCAGAAACATGTTTATTTCTGCTGAAATACACGTTTTTACACTTTCTGCACACTGGGGTTAAGATCTGAGGCAGTGAGCTCTTCTGAGCCTAGCAGTTACATTGGATTTCAACAATCTGAAAAAACGCGTTTATCTCGGGCTGAAAAACACGTTTTGAAAAGTCTGCTGCTTCTGCCCCATAAGTTACATGGGGGTATCCAAAGTTGCAGAAACATGTTTATTTCTGCTGAAATACACGTTTTGACACTTTCTGCACACTGGGGTTAAGATCTTAGGCAGTGAGCTCTTCTGAGCCTAGCAGTTACATTGGATTTCAACAATCTGAAAAAACGCGTTTATCTCGGGCTGAAAAACACGTTTTGAAAAGTCTGCTGTTTCTGCCACACAAGTTACATGGGGGTGACCAAAGTTGCAGAGACATGTTTATTTCTGCTGAAATACACGTTTTGACACGTTCTGCACACTGGGGTTAAGAGCTTTGGCAGTGAGCTCCTCTTTGCCTAGCAGTTACATTGGGATTCAACAATCTGAAAAAACGTGTTTATCTCGGGCTGAAAAACACGTTTTGAAAAGTCTGCTGCTCCTGCCCCATAAGTTACATGGGGGTATCCAAAGTTGCAGAAACATGTTTATTTCTGCTGAAATACACGTTTTGTCACTTTCTGCACACTGGGGTTAAGATCTTAGGCAGTGAGCTCTTCTGAGCCTAGCAGTTACATTGGATTTCAACAATCTGAAAAAACGCGTTTATCTCGGGGTGAAAAACACGTTTTGAAAAGTCTGCTGCTCCTGTCCCATAAGTTACATGGGGGTAGCCAAAGTTGCAGAAACATGTTTATTTCTGCTGAAATACACGTTTTGACGCTTTCTGTACACTGGGGTTAAGATCTTAGGCAGTGAGCTCTTCTGAGCCTAGCAGTTACATTGGATTTCAACAATCTGAAAAAACGCGTTTATCTCGGGCTGAATAACATGTTTTGAAAAGTCTGCTGCTCCTGTCCCATAAGTTACATGGGGGTAGCCAAAGTTGCAGAAACATGTTTATTTCTGCTGAAATACACGTTTTGACACTTTCTGCACACTGGGGTTAAGAGCTTTGGCAGTGAGCTCCTCTTTGCCTACCAGTTACATTGAGATTCAACAATCTGAAAAAACGCGTTTATCTCGGGCTGAAAAACACGTTTTGAATAGTCTGCTGCTCCTGTCCCATAAGTTACATGGGGGTAGCCAAACTTGCAGAAACATGTTTATTTCTGCTGAAAGACACGTTTTGACACTTTCTGCACACTGGGGTTAAGAGCTCTGGCAGTGAGCTCCTCTTTGCCTACCAGTTACATTGGGATTCAACAATCTGAAAAAACGCGTTTATCTCGGGCTGAAAAACACGTTTTGAAAAGTCTGCTGTTCCTGCCATACAAGTTACATCTGGGTGACCAAAGTTGCAGAAACATGTTTATTTCTGCTGAAATACACGTTTTGACACTTTCTGCACACTGGGGTTAAGATCTGAGGCAGTGAGCTCTTCTGAGCCTAGCAGTTACATTGGATTTCAACAATCTGAAAAAAAGTGTTTATCTCGGGCTGAAAAACACGTTTTGAAAAGTCTGCTGCTCCTGCCCCATAAGTAACATGGGGGTAGCCAAAGTTGCAGAAACATGTTTATTTCTGCTGAAATACACGTTTTGACACTTTCTGCACACTGGGGTTAAGATCTGAAGCAGTGAGCTCTTCTGAGCCTAGCAGTTACATTGGATTTATACAATCTGAAAAAACGCGTTTATCTCGGGCTGAAAAACACGTTTTGAAAAGTCTGCTGCTCCTGCCCCATAAGTAACATGGGGGTAGCCAAAGTTGCAGAAACATGTTTATTTCTGCTGAAATACACGTTTTGACACTTTCTGCACACTGGGGTTAAGAGCTTTGGCAGTGAGCTCCTCTTTGCCTAGCTGTTACATTGGGATTCAACAATCTGAAAAAACGTGTTTATCTCGGGCTGAAAAACACGTTTTGAAAAGTCTGCTGCTCCTGCCCCATAAGTTACATGGGGGTAGCCAAAGTTGCAGAAACATGTTTATTTTTGCTGAAATACACGTTTTGACACTTTCTGCACACTGGGGTTAAGAGCTTTGGCAGTGAGCTCTTCTGAGCCTAGCAGTTACATTGGATTTCAACAATCTGAAAAAACGCGTTTATCTCGGGCTGAAAAACACGTTTTGAAAAGTCTGCTGCTTCTGCCCCATAAGTTACATGGGGGTATCCAAAGTTGCAGAAACATGTTTATTTCTGCTGAAATACACGTTTTGACACTTTCTGCACACTGGGGTTAAGAGCTCTGGCAGTGAGCTCCTCTTTGCCTACCAGTTACATTGAGATTCAAAAATCTGAAAAAAAGTGTTTATCTCGGGCTGAAAAACACGTTTTGAAAAGTCTGCTGCTCCTGCCCCTTAAGTTACATGGGGGTAGCCAAAGTTGCAGAAACATGTTTATTTCTGCTGAAATACACGTTTTGACACTTTCTGCCCACTGGGGTTAAGAGCTTTGGCAGTGAGCTCCTCTTTGCCTAGCTGTTACATTGGGATTCAACAATCTGAAAAAACGTGTTTATCTCGGGCTGAAAAACACGTTTTGAAAAGTCTGCTGCTCCTGCCCCATAAGTTACATGGGGGTAGCCAAAGTTGCAGAAACATGTTTATTTTTGCTGAAATACACGTTTTGACACTTTCTGCACACTGGGGTTAAGAGCTTTGGCAGTGAGCTCCTCTAAGCCTAGCAGTTACATTGCGATTCAACAATCTGAAAAAACGCGTTTATCTCGGGCTGAAAAACACGTTTTGAAAAGTCTGCTGTTCCTGCCATACAAGTTACATCTGGGTGACCAAAGTTGCAGAAACATGTTTATTTCTGCTGAAATACACGTTTTGACACGTTCTGCACACTGGGGTTAAGAGCTTTGGCAGTGAACTCCTCTTTGCCTAGCAGTTACATTGGGATTCAACAATCTGAAAAAACGTGTTTATCTCGGGCTGAAAAACACGTTTTGAAAAGTCTGCTGCTCCTGCCCCATAAGTTACATGGGGGTAGCCAAAGTTGCAGAAACATGTTTATTTCTGCTGAAATACACGTTTTGACACTTTCTGCACATTGGGTTTAAGAGCTTTGGCAGTGAGCTCCTCATAGCCTAGCAGTTACATTGGGATTCAACAATCTGAAAAAACGCGTTTATCTCAGGCTGAAAAACACGTTTTGAAAAGTCTGCTGCTCCTGCCCCATAAGTTACATGGGGGTATCCAAAGTTGCAGAAACATGTTTATTTCTGCTGAAATACACGTTTTGACACTTTCTGCACACTGGGGTTAAGATCTTAGGCAGTGAGCTCTTCTGAGCCTAGCAGTTACATTGGATTTCAACAATCTGAAAAAACGCGTTTATCTCGGGCTGAAAAACACGTTTTGAAAAGTCTGCTGCTCCTGTCCCATAAGTTACATGGGGGTAGCCAAACTTGCAGAAACATGTTTATTTCTGCTGAAATACATGTTTTGACACTTTCTGCACACTGGGGTTAAGAGCTCTGGCAGTGAGCTCCTCTTTGCCTACCAGTTACATTGAGATTCAACAATCTGAAAAAAAGTGTTTATCTCGGGCTGAAAAACACGTTTTGAAAAGTCTGCTGCTCCTGCCCCATAAGTTACATGGGGGTAGCCAAAGTTGCAGAAACATGTTTATTTCTGCTGAAATACACGTTTTTACACTTTCTGCACACTGGGGTTAAGATCTGAGGCAGTGAGCTCTTCTGAGCCTAGCAGTTACATTGGATTTCAACAATCTGAAAAAACGCGTTTATCTCGGGCTGAAAAACACGTTTTGAAAAGTCTGCTGCTTCTGCCCCATAAGTTACATGGGGGTAGCCAAAGTTGCAGAAACATGTTTATTTCTGCTGAAATACACGTTTTGACACTTTCTGCACACTGGGGTTAAGATCTTAGGCAGTGAGCTCTTCTGAGCCTAGCAGTTACATTGGATTTCAACAATCTGAAAAAACGCGTTTATCTCGGGCTGAAAAACACGTTTTGAAAAGTCTGCTGCTCCTGTCCCATAAGTTACATGGAGGTAGCCAAAGTTGCAGAAACATGTTTATTTCTGCTGAAATACACGTTTTGACGCTTTCTGCACACTGGGGTTAAGAGCTTTGGCAGTGAGCTCCTCATAGCCTAGCAGTTACATTGGGATTCAACAATCTGAAAAAACGCGTTTATCTCGGGCTGAAAAACACGTTTTGAAAAGTCTGCTGTTCCTGCCATACAAGTTACATCTGGGTGACCAAAGTTGCAGAAACATGTTTATTTCTGCTGAAATACACGTTTTGACACTTTCTGCACACTGGGGTTAAGAGCTTTGGCAGTGAGCTCCTCTTTGCCTAGCTGTTACATTGGGATTCAACAATCTGAAAAAACGTGTTTATCTCGGGCTGAAAAACACGTTTTGAAAAGTCTGCTGCTCCTGCCCCATAAGTTACATGGGGGTAGCCAAAGTTGCAGAAACATGTTTATTTTTGCTGAAATACACGTTTTGACACTTTCTGCACACTGGGGTTAAGAGCTTTGGCAGTGAGCTCCTCTAAGCCTAGCAGTTACATTGCGATTCAACAATCTGAAAAAACGCGTTTATCTCGGGCTGAAAAACACGTTTTGAAAAGTCTGCTGTTCCTGCCATACAAGTTACATCTGGGTGACCAAAGTTGCAGAAACATGTTTATTTCTGCTGAAATACACGTTTTGACACGTTCTGCACACTGGGGTTAAGAGCTTTGGCAGTGAACTCCTCTTTGCCTAGCAGTTACATTGGGATTCAACAATTTGAAAAAACGTGTTTATCTCGGGCTGAAAAACACGTTTTGAAAAGTCTGCTGCTCCTGCCCCATAAGTTACATGGGGGTAGCCAAAGTTGCAGAAACATGTTTATTTCTGCTGAAATACACGTTTTGACACTTTCTGCACATTGGGTTTAAGAGCTTTGGCAGTGAGCTCCTCATAGCCTAGCAGTTACATTGGGATTCAACAATCTGAAAAAACGCGTTTATCTCGGGCTGAAAAACACGTTTTGAAAAGTCTGCTGCTCCTGCCCCATAAGTTACATGGGGGTATCCAAAGTTGCAGAAACATGTTTATTTCTGCTGAAATACACGTTTTGACACTTTCTGCACACTGGGGTTAAGATCTTAGGCAGTGAGCTCTTCTGAGCCTAGCAGTTACATTGGATTTCAACAATCTGAAAAAACGCGTTTATCTCGGGCTGAAAAACACGTTTTGAAAAGTCTGCTGCTCCTGTCCCATAAGTTACATGGGGGTAGCCAAACTTGCAGAAACATGTTTATTTCTGCTGAAATACACGTTTTGACACTTTCTGCACACTGGGGTTAAGAGCTCTGGCAGTGAGCTCCTCTTTGCCTACCAGTTACATTGAGATTCAACAATCTGAAAAAAAGTGTTTATCTCGGGCTGAAAAACACGTTTTGAAAAGTCTGCTGCTCCTGCCCCATAAGTTACATGGGGGTAGCCAAAGTTGCAGAAACATGTTTATTTCTGCTGAAATACACGTTTTTACACTTTCTGCACACTGGGGTTAAGATCTGAGGCAGTGAGCTCTTCTGAGCCTAGCAGTTACTTTGGATTTCAACAATCTGAAAAAACGCGTTTATCTCGGGCTGAAAAACACGTTTTGAAAAGTCTGCTGCTTCTGCCCCATAAGTTACATGGGGGTAGCCAAAGTTGCAGAAACATGTTTATTTCTGCTGAAATACACGTTTTGACACTTTCTGCACACTGGGGTTAAGATCTTAGGCAGTGAGCTCTTCTGAGCCTAGCAGTTACATTGGATTTCAACAATCTGAAAAAACGCGTTTATCTCGGGCTGAAAAACACGTTTTGAAAAGTCTGCTGCTCCTGTCCCATAAGTTACATGGAGGTAGCCAAAGTTGCAGAAACATGTTTATTTCTGCTGAAATACACGTTTTGACGCTTTCTGCACACTGGGGTTAAGAGCTTTGGCAGTGAGCTCCTCATAGCCTAGCAGTTACATTGGGATTCAACAATCTGAAAAAACGCGTTTATCTCGGGCTGAAAAACACGTTTTGAAAAGTCTGCTGTTCCTGCCATACAAGTTACATCTGGGTGACCAAAGTTGCAGAAACATGTTTATTTCTGCTGAAATACACGTTTTGACACTTTCTGCACACTGGGGTTAAGATCTGAGGCAGTGAGCTCTTCTGAGCCTAGCAGTTACATTGGATTTCAACAATCTGAAAAAAAGTGTTTATCTCGGGCTGAAAAACACGTTTTGAAAAGTCTGCTGCTCCTGCCCCATAAGTAACATGGGGGTAGCCAAAGTTGCAGAAACATGTTTATTTCTGCTGAAATACACGTTTTGACACTTTCTGCACACTGGGGTTAAGAGCTCTGGCAGTGAGCTCCTCTTTGCCTACCAGTTACATTGAGATTCAAAAATCTGAAAAAAAGTGTTTATCTCGGGCTGAA
The DNA here is from genome assembly GCF_059453375.1 of Lepisosteus platostomus. Lineage (NCBI taxonomy): Eukaryota > Metazoa > Chordata > Actinopteri > Semionotiformes > Lepisosteidae > Lepisosteus > Lepisosteus platostomus. Next base: position 9,512,907 of record NC_142629.1, read on the forward strand.
AAACACGTTTTGAAAAGTCTGCTGCTCCTGCCCCATAAGTTACATGGGGGTAGCCAAAGTTGCAGAAACATGTTTATTTCTGCTGAAATACACGTTTTTACACTTTCTGCACACTGGGGTTAAGATCTGAGGCAGTGAGCTCTTCTGAGCCTAGGAGTTACATTGGATTTCAACAATCTGAAAAAACGCGTTTATCTCGGGGTGAAAAACACGTTTTGAAAAGTCTGCTGCTCCTGTCCCATAAGTTACATGGGGGTAGCCAAAGTTGCAGAAACATGTTTATTTCTGCTGAAATACACGTTTTGACGCTTTCTGTACACTGGGGTTAAGATCTTAGGCAGTGAGCTCTTCTGAGCCTAGCAGTTACATTGGATTTCAACAATCTGAAAAAACGCGTTTATCTCGGGCTGAATAACATGTTTTGAAAAGTCTGCTGCTCCTGTCCCATAAGTTACATGGGGGTAGCCAAAGTTGCAGAAACATGTTTATTTCTGCTGAAATACACGTTTTGACACTTTCTGCACACTGGGGTTAAGAGCTTTGGCAGTGAGCTCCTCTTTGCCTACCAGTTACATTGAGATTCAACAATCTGAAAGAACGCGTTTATCTCGGGCTGAAAAACACGTTTTGAATAGTCTGCTGCTCCTGTCCCATAAGTTACATGGGGGTAGCCAAACTTGCAGAAACATGTTTATTTCTGCTGAAAGACACGTTTTGACACTTTCTGCACACTGGGGTTAAGAGCTCTGGCAGTGAGCTCCTCTTTGCCTACCAGTTACATTGGGATTCAACAATCTGAAAAAACGCGTTTATCTCGGGCTGAAAAACACGTTTTGAAAAGTCTGCTGTTCCTGCCATACAAGTTACATCTGGGTGACCAAAGTTGCAGAAACATGTTTATTTCTGCTGAAATACACGTTTTGACACTTTCTGCACACTGGGGTTAAGATCTGAGGCAGTGAGCTCTTCTGAGCCTAGCAGTTACATTGGATTTCAACAATCTGAAAAAAAGTGTTTATCTCGGGCTGAAAAACACGTTTTGAAAAGTCTGCTGCTCCTGCCCCATAAGTAACATGGGGGTAGCCAAAGTTGCAGAAACATGTTTATTTCTGCTGAAATACACGTTTTGACACTTTCTGCACACTGGGGTTAAGATCTGAAGCAGTGAGCTCTTCTGAGCCTAGCAGTTACATTGGATTTATACAATCTGAAAAAACGCGTTTATCTCGGGCTGAAAAACACGTTTTGAAAAGTCTGCTGCTCCTGCCCCATAAGTAACATGGGGGTAGCCAAAGTTGCAGAAACATGTTTATTTCTGCTGAAATACACGTTTTGACACTTTCTGCACACTGGGGTTAAGAGCTTTGGCAGTGAGCTCCTCTTTGCCTAGCTGTTACATTGGGATTCAACAATCTGAAAAAACGTGTTTATCTCGGGCTGAAAAACACGTTTTGAAAAGTCTGCTGCTCCTGCCCCATAAGTTACATGGGGGTAGCCAAAGTTGCAGAAACATGTTTATTTTTGCTGAAATACACGTTTTGACACTTTCTGCACACTGGGGTTAAGAGCTTTGGCAGTGAGCTCTTCTGAGCCTAGCAGTTACATTGGATTTCAACAATCTGAAAAAACGCGTTTATCTCGGGCTGAAAAACACGTTTTGAAAAGTCTGCTGCTTCTGCCCCATAAGTTACATGGGGGTATCCAAAGTTGCAGAAACATGTTTATTTCTGCTGAAATACACGTTTTGACACTTTCTGCACACTGGGGTTAAGAGCTCTGGCAGTGAGCTCCTCTTTGCCTACCAGTTACATTGAGATTCAAAAATCTGAAAAAAAGTGTTTATCTCGGGCTGAAAAACACGTTTTGAAAAGTCTGCTGCTCCTGCCCCTTAAGTTACATGGGGGTAGCCAAAGTTGCAGAAACATGTTTATTTCTGCTGAAATACACGTTTTGACACTTTCTGCCCACTGGGGTTAAGAGCTTTGGCAGTGAGCTCCTCTTTGCCTAGCTGTTACATTGGGATTCAACAATCTGAAAAAACGTGTTTATCTCGGGCTGAAAAACACGTTTTGAAAAGTCTGCTGCTCCTGCCCCATAAGTTACATGGGGGTAGCCAAAGTTGCAGAAACATGTTTATTTTTGCTGAAATACACGTTTTGACACTTTCTGCACACTGGGGTTAAGAGCTTTGGCAGTGAGCTCCTCTAAGCCTAGCAGTTACATTGCGATTCAACAATCTGAAAAAACGCGTTTATCTCGGGCTGAAAAACACGTTTTGAAAAGTCTGCTGTTCCTGCCATACAAGTTACATCTGGGTGACCAAAGTTGCAGAAACATGTTTATTTCTGCTGAAATACACGTTTTGACACGTTCTGCACACTGGGGTTAAGAGCTTTGGCAGTGAACTCCTCTTTGCCTAGCAGTTACCTTGGGATTCAACAATCTGAAAAAACGTGTTTATCTCGGGCTGAAAAACACGTTTTGAAAAGTCTGCTGCTCCTGCCCCATAAGTTACATGGGGGTAGCCAAAGTTGCAGAAACATGTTTATTTCTGCTGAAATACACGTTTTGACACTTTCTGCACATTGGGTTTAAGAGCTTTGGCAGTGAGCTCCTCATAGCCTAGCAGTTACATTGGGATTCAACAATCTGAAAAAACGCGTTTATCTCGGGCTGAAAAACACGTTTTGAAAAGTCTGCTGCTCCTGCCCCATAAGTTACATGGGGGTATCCAAAGTTGCAGAAACATGTTTATTTCTGCTGAAATACACGTTTTGACACTTTCTGCACACTGGGGTTAAGATCTTAGGCAGTGAGCTCTTCTGAGCCTAGCAGTTACATTGGATTTCAACAATCTGAAAAAACGCGTTTATCTCGGGCTGAAAAACACGTTTTGAAAAGTCTGCTGCTCCTGTCCCATAAGTTACATGGGGGTAGCCAAACTTGCAGAAACATGTTTATTTCTGCTGAAATACATGTTTTGACACTTTCTGCACACTGGGGTTAAGAGCTCTGGCAGTGAGCTCCTCTTTGCCTACCAGTTACATTGAGATTCAACAATCTGAAAAAAAGTGTTTATCTCGGGCTGAAAAACACGTTTTGAAAAGTCTGCTGCTCCTGCCCCATAAGTTACATGGGGGTAGCCAAAGTTGCAGAAACATGTTTATTTCTGCTGAAATACACGTTTTTACACTTTCTGCACACTGGGGTTAAGATCTGAGGCAGTGAGCTCTTCTGAGCCTAGCAGTTACATTGGATTTCAACAATCTGAAAAAACGCGTTTATCTCGGGCTGAAAAACACGTTTTGAAAAGTCTGCTGCTTCTGCCCCATAAGTTACATGGGGGTAGCCAAAGTTGCAGAAACATGTTTATTTCTGCTGAAATACACGTTTTGACACTTTCTGCACACTGGGGTTAAGATCTTAGGCAGTGAGCTCTTCTGAGCCTAGCAGTTACATTGGATTTCAACAATCTGAAAAAACGCGTTTATCTCGGGCTGAAAAACACGTTTTGAAAAGTCTGCTGCTCCTGTCCCATAAGTTACATGGAGGTAGCCAAAGTTGCAGAAACATGTTTATTTCTGCTGAAATACACGTTTTGACGCTTTCTGCACACTGGGGTTAAGAGCTTTGGCAGTGAGCTCCTCATAGCCTAGCAGTTACATTGGGATTCAACAATCTGAAAAAACGCGTTTATCTCGGGCTGAAAAACACGTTTTGAAAAGTCTGCTGTTCCTGCCATACAAGTTACATCTGGGTGACCAAAGTTGCAGAAACATGTTTATTTCTGCTGAAATACACGTTTTGACACTTTCTGCACACTGGGGTTAAGAGCTTTGGCAGTGAGCTCCTCTTTGCCTAGCTGTTACATTGGGATTCAACAATCTGAAAAAACGTGTTTATCTCGGGCTGAAAAACACGTTTTGAAAAGTCTGCTGCTCCTGCCCCATAAGTTACATGGGGGTAGCCAAAGTTGCAGAAACATGTTTATTTTTGCTGAAATACACGTTTTGACACTTTCTGCACACTGGGGTTAAGAGCTTTGGCAGTGAGCTCCTCTAAGCCTAGCAGTTACATTGCGATTCAACAATCTGAAAAAACGCGTTTATCTCGGGCTGAAAAACACGTTTTGAAAAGTCTGCTGTTCCTGCCATACAAGTTACATCTGGGTGACCAAAGTTGCAGAAACATGTTTATTTCTGCTGAAATACACGTTTTGACACGTTCTGCACACTGGGGTTAAGAGCTTTGGCAGTGAACTCCTCTTTGCCTAGCAGTTACATTGGGATTCAACAATTTGAAAAAACGTGTTTATCTCGGGCTGAAAAACACGTTTTGAAAAGTCTGCTGCTCCTGCCCCATAAGTTACATGGGGGTAGCCAAAGTTGCAGAAACATGTTTATTTCTGCTGAAATACACGTTTTGACACTTTCTGCACATTGGGTTTAAGAGCTTTGGCAGTGAGCTCCTCATAGCCTAGCAGTTACATTGGGATTCAACAATCTGAAAAAACGCGTTTATCTCGGGCTGAAAAACACGTTTTGAAAAGTCTGCTGCTCCTGCCCCATAAGTTACATGGGGGTATCCAAAGTTGCAGAAACATGTTTATTTCTGCTGAAATACACGTTTTGACACTTTCTGCACACTGGGGTTAAGATCTTAGGCAGTGAGCTCTTCTGAGCCTAGCAGTTACATTGGATTTCAACAATCTGAAAAAACGCGTTTATCTCGGGCTGAAAAACACGTTTTGAAAAGTCTGCTGCTCCTGTCCCATAAGTTACATGGGGGTAGCCAAACTTGCAGAAACATGTTTATTTCTGCTGAAATACACGTTTTGACACTTTCTGCACACTGGGGTTAAGAGCTCTGGCAGTGAGCTCCTCTTTGCCTACCAGTTACATTGAGATTCAACAATCTGAAAAAAAGTGTTTATCTCGGGCTGAAAAACACGTTTTGAAAAGTCTGCTGCTCCTGCCCCATAAGTTACATGGGGGTAGCCAAAGTTGCAGAAACATGTTTATTTCTGCTGAAATACACGTTTTTACACTTTCTGCACACTGGGGTTAAGATCTGAGGCAGTGAGCTCTTCTGAGCCTAGCAGTTACTTTGGATTTCAACAATCTGAAAAAACGCGTTTATCTCGGGCTGAAAAACACGTTTTGAAAAGTCTGCTGCTTCTGCCCCATAAGTTACATGGGGGTAGCCAAAGTTGCAGAAACATGTTTATTTCTGCTGAAATACACGTTTTGACACTTTCTGCACACTGGGGTTAAGATCTTAGGCAGTGAGCTCTTCTGAGCCTAGCAGTTACATTGGATTTCAACAATCTGAAAAAACGCGTTTATCTCGGGCTGAAAAACACGTTTTGAAAAGTCTGCTGCTCCTGTCCCATAAGTTACATGGAGGTAGCCAAAGTTGCAGAAACATGTTTATTTCTGCTGAAATACACGTTTTGACGCTTTCTGCACACTGGGGTTAAGAGCTTTGGCAGTGAGCTCCTCATAGCCTAGCAGTTACATTGGGATTCAACAATCTGAAAAAACGCGTTTATCTCGGGCTGAAAAACACGTTTTGAAAAGTCTGCTGTTCCTGCCATACAAGTTACATCTGGGTGACCAAAGTTGCAGAAACATGTTTATTTCTGCTGAAATACACGTTTTGACACTTTCTGCACACTGGGGTTAAGATCTGAGGCAGTGAGCTCTTCTGAGCCTAGCAGTTACATTGGATTTCAACAATCTGAAAAAAAGTGTTTATCTCGGGCTGAAAAACACGTTTTGAAAAGTCTGCTGCTCCTGCCCCATAAGTAACATGGGGGTAGCCAAAGTTGCAGAAACATGTTTATTTCTGCTGAAATACACGTTTTGACACTTTCTGCACACTGGGGTTAAGAGCTCTGGCAGTGAGCTCCTCTTTGCCTACCAGTTACATTGAGATTCAAAAATCTGAAAAAAAGTGTTTATCTCGGGCTGAAAAACACGTTTTGAAAAGTCTGCTGCTCCTGCCCCATAAGTTACATGGGGGTAGCCAAAGTTGCAGAAACATGTTTATTTCTGCTGAAATACACGTTTTTACACTTTCTGCACACTGGGGTTAAGATCTGAGGCAGTGAGCTCTTCTGAGCCTAGGAGTTACATTGGATTTCAACAATCTGAAAAAACGCGTTTATCTCGGGGTGAAAAACACGTTTTGAAAAGTCTGCTGCTCCTGTCCCATAAGTTACATGGGGGTAGCCAAAGTTGCAGAAACATGTTTATTTCTGCTGAAATACACGTTTTGACGCTTTCTGTACACTGGGGTTAAGATCTTAGGCAGTGAGCTCTTCTGAGCCTAGCAGTTACATTGGATTTCAACAATCTGAAAAAACGCGTTTATCTCGGGCTGAATAACATGTTTTGAAAAGTCTGCTGCTCCTGTCCCATAAGTTACATGGGGGTAGCCAAAGTTGCAGAAACATGTTTATTTCTGCTGAAATACACGTTTTGACACTTTCTGCACACTGGGGTTAAGAGCTTTGGCAGTGAGCTCCTCTTTGCCTACCAGTTACATTGAGATTCAACAATCTGAAAGAACGCGTTTATCTCGGGCTGAAAAACACGTTTTGAATAGTCTGCTGCTCCTGTCCCATAAGTTACATGGGGGTAGCCAAACTTGCAGAAACATGTTTATTTCTGCTGAAAGACACGTTTTGACACTTTCTGCACACTGGGGTTAAGAGCTCTGGCAGTGAGCTCCTCTTTGCCTACCAGTTACATTGGGATTCAACAATCTGAAAAAACGCGTTTATCTCGGGCTGAAAAACACGTTTTGAAAAGTCTGCTGTTCCTGCCATACAAGTTACATCTGGGTGACCAAAGTTGCAGAAACATGTTTATTTCTGCTGAAATACACGTTTTGACACTTTCTGCACACTGGGGTTAAGATCTGAGGCAGTGAGCTCTTCTGAGCCTAGCAGTTACATTGGATTTCAACAATCTGAAAAAAAGTGTTTATCTCGGGCTGAAAAACACGTTTTGAAAAGTCTGCTGCTCCTGCCCCATAAGTAACATGGGGGTAGCCAAAGTTGCAGAAACATGTTTATTTCTGCTGAAATACACGTTTTGACACTTTCTGCACACTGGGGTTAAGATCTGAAGCAGTGAGCTCTTCTGAGCCTAGCAGTTACATTGGATTTATACAATCTGAAAAAACGCGTTTATCTCGGGCTGAAAAACACGTTTTGAAAAGTCTGCTGCTCCTGCCCCATAAGTAACATGGGGGTAGCCAAAGTTGCAGAAACATGTTTATTTCTGCTGAAATACACGTTTTGACACTTTCTGCACACTGGGGTTAAGAGCTTTGGCAGTGAGCTCCTCTTTGCCTAGCTGTTACATTGGGATTCAACAATCTGAAAAAACGTGTTTATCTCGGGCTGAAAAACACGTTTTGAAAAGTCTGCTGCTCCTGCCCCATAAGTTACATGGGGGTAGCCAAAGTTGCAGAAACATGTTTATTTTTGCTGAAATACACGTTTTGACACTTTCTGCACACTGGGGTTAAGAGCTTTGGCAGTGAGCTCTTCTGAGCCTAGCAGTTACATTGGATTTCAACAATCTGAAAAAACGCGTTTATCTCGGGCTGAAAAACACGTTTTGAAAAGTCTGCTGCTTCTGCCCCATAAGTTACATGGGGGTATCCAAAGTTGCAGAAACATGTTTATTTCTGCTGAAATACACGTTTTGACACTTTCTGCACACTGGGGTTAAGAGCTCTGGCAGTGAGCTCCTCTTTGCCTACCAGTTACATTGAGATTCAAAAATCTGAAAAAAAGTGTTTATCTCGGGCTGAAAAACACGTTTTGAAAAGTCTGCTGCTCCTGCCCCTTAAGTTACATGGGGGTAGCCAAAGTTGCAGAAACATGTTTATTTCTGCTGAAATACACGTTTTGACACTTTCTGCCCACTGGGGTTAAGAGCTTTGGCAGTGAGCTCCTCTTTGCCTAGCTGTTACATTGGGATTCAACAATCTGAAAAAACGTGTTTATCTCGGGCTGAAAAACACGTTTTGAAAAGTCTGCTGCTCCTGCCCCATAAGTTACATGGGGGTAGCCAAAGTTGCAGAAACATGTTTATTTTTGCTGAAATACACGTTTTGACACTTTCTGCACACTGGGGTTAAGAGCTTTGGCAGTGAGCTCCTCTAAGCCTAGCAGTTACATTGCGATTCAACAATCTGAAAAAACGCGTTTATCTCGGGCTGAAAAACACGTTTTGAAAAGTCTGCTGTTCCTGCCATACAAGTTACATCTGGGTGACCAAAGTTGCAGAAACATGTTTATTTCTGCTGAAATACACGTTTTGACACGTTCTGCACACTGGGGTTAAGAGCTTTGGCAGTGAACTCCTCTTTGCCTAGCAGTTACCTTGGGATTCAACAATCTGAAAAAACGTGTTTATCTCGGGCTGAAAAACACGTTTTGAAAAGTCTGCTGCTCCTGCCCCATAAGTTACATGGGGGTAGCCAAAGTTGCAGAAACATGTTTATTTCTGCTGAAATACACGTTTTGACACTTTCTGCACATTGGGTTTAAGAGCTTTGGCAGTGAGCTCCTCATAGCCTAGCAGTTACATTGGGATTCAACAATCTGAAAAAACGCGTTTATCTCGGGCTGAAAAACACGTTTTGAAAAGTCTGCTGCTCCTGCCCCATAAGTTACATGGGGGTATCCAAAGTTGCAGAAACATGTTTATTTCTGCTGAAATACACGTTTTGACACTTTCTGCACACTGGGGTTAAGATCTTAGGCAGTGAGCTCTTCTGAGCCTAGCAGTTACATTGGATTTCAACAATCTGAAAAAACGCGTTTATCTCGGGCTGAAAAACACGTTTTGAAAAGTCTGCTGCTCCTGTCCCATAAGTTACATGGGGGTAGCCAAACTTGCAGAAACATGTTTATTTCTGCTGAAATACATGTTTTGACACTTTCTGCACACTGGGGTTAAGAGCTCTGGCAGTGAGCTCCTCTTTGCCTACCAGTTACATTGAGATTCAACAATCTGAAAAAAAGTGTTTATCTCGGGCTGAAAAACACGTTTTGAAAAGTCTGCTGCTCCTGCCCCATAAGTTACATGGGGGTAGCCAAAGTTGCAGAAACATGTTTATTTCTGCTGAAATACACGTTTTTACACTTTCTGCACACTGGGGTTAAGATCTGAGGCAGTGAGCTCTTCTGAGCCTAGCAGTTACATTGGATTTCAACAATCTGAAAAAACGCGTTTATCTCGGGCTGAAAAACACGTTTTGAAAAGTCTGCTGCTTCTGCCCCATAAGTTACATGGGGGTAGCCAAAGTTGCAGAAACATGTTTATTTCTGCTGAAATACACGTTTTGACACTTTCTGCACACTGGGGTTAAGATCTTAGGCAGTGAGCTCTTCTGAGCCTAGCAGTTACATTGGATTTCAACAATCTGAAAAAACGCGTTTATCTCGGGCTGAAAAACACGTTTTGAAAAGTCTGCTGCTCCTGTCCCATAAGTTACATGGAGGTAGCCAAAGTTGCAGAAACATGTTTATTTCTGCTGAAATACACGTTTTGACGCTTTCTGCACACTGGGGTTAAGAGCTTTGGCAGTGAGCTCCTCATAGCCTAGCAGTTACATTGGGATTCAACAATCTGAAAAAACGCGTTTATCTCGGGCTGAAAAACACGTTTTGAAAAGTCTGCTGTTCCTGCCATACAAGTTACATCTGGGTGACCAAAGTTGCAGAAACATGTTTATTTCTGCTGAAATACACGTTTTGACACTTTCTGCACACTGGGGTTAAGAGCTTTGGCAGTGAGCTCCTCTTTGCCTAGCTGTTACATTGGGATTCAACAATCTGAAAAAACGTGTTTATCTCGGGCTGAAAAACACGTTTTGAAAAGTCTGCTGCTCCTGCCCCATAAGTTACATGGGGGTAGCCAAAGTTGCAGAAACATGTTTATTTTTGCTGAAATACACGTTTTGACACTTTCTGCACACTGGGGTTAAGAGCTTTGGCAGTGAGCTCCTCTAAGCCTAGCAGTTACATTGCGATTCAACAATCTGAAAAAACGCGTTTATCTCGGGCTGAAAAACACGTTTTGAAAAGTCTGCTGTTCCTGCCATACAAGTTACATCTGGGTGACCAAAGTTGCAGAAACATGTTTATTTCTGCTGAAATACACGTTTTGACACGTTCTGCACACTGGGGTTAAGAGCTTTGGCAGTGAACTCCTCTTTGCCTAGCAGTTACATTGGGATTCAACAATCTGAAAAAACGTGTTTATCTCGGGCTGAAAAACACGTTTTGAAAAGTCTGCTGCTCCTGCCCCATAAGTTACATGGGGGTAGCCAAAGTTGCAGAAACATGTTTATTTCTGCTGAAATACACGTTTTGACACTTTCTGCACATTGGGTTTAAGAGCTTTGGCAGTGAGCTCCTCATAGCCTAGCAGTTACATTGGGATTCAACAATCTGAAAAAACGCGTTTATCTCGGGCTGAAAAACACGTTTTGAAAAGTCTGCTGCTCCTGCCCCATAAGTTACATGGGGGTATCCAAAGTTGCAGAAACATGTTTATTTCTGCTGAAATACACGTTTTGACACTTTCTGCACACTGGGGTTAAGATCTTAGGCAGTGAGCTCTTCTGAGCCTAGCAGTTACATTGGATTTCAACAATCTGAAAAAACGCGTTTATCTCGGGCTGAAAAACACGTTTTGAAAAGTCTGCTGCTCCTGTCCCATAAGTTACATGGGGGTAGCCAAACTTGCAGAAACATGTTTATTTCTGCTGAAATACACGTTTTGACACTTTCTGCACACTGGGGTTAAGAGCTCTGGCAGTGAGCTCCTCTTTGCCTACCAGTTACATTGAGATTCAACAATCTGAAAAAAAGTGTTTATCTCGGGCTGAAAAACACGTTTTGAAAAGTCTGCTGCTCCTGCCCCATAAGTTACATGGGGGTAGCCAAAGTTGCAGAAACATGTTTATTTCTGCTGAAATACACGTTTTTACACTTTCTGCACACTGGGGTTAAGATCTGAGGCAGTGAGCTCTTCTGAGCCTAGCAGTTACTTTGGATTTCAACAATCTGAAAAAACGCGTTTATCTCGGGCTGAAAAACACGTTTTGAAAAGTCTGCTGCTTCTGCCCCATAAGTTACATGGGGGTAGCCAAAGTTGCAGAAACATGTTTATTTCTGCTGAAATACACGTTTTGACACTTTCTGCACACTGGGGTTAAGATCTTAGGCAGTGAGCTCTTCTGAGCCTAGCAGTTACATTGGATTTCAACAATCTGAAAAAACGCGTTTATCTCGGGCTGAAAAACACGTTTTGAAAAGTCTGCTGCTCCTGTCCCATAAGTTACATGGAGGTAGCCAAAGTTGCAGAAACATGTTTATTTCTGCTGAAATACACGTTTTGACGCTTTCTGCACACTGGGGTTAAGAGCTTTGGCAGTGAGCTCCTCATAGCCTAGCAGTTACATTGGGATTCAACAATCTGAAAAAACGCGTTTATCTCGGGCTGAAAAACACGTTTTGAAAAGTCTGCTGTTCCTGCCATACAAGTTACATCTGGGTGACCAAAGTTGCAGAAACATGTTTATTTCTGCTGAAATACACGTTTTGACACTTTCTGCACACTGGGGTTAAGATCTGAGGCAGTGAGCTCTTCTGAGCCTAGCAGTTACATTGGATTTCAACAATCTGAAAAAAAGTGTTTATCTCGGGCTGAAAAACACGTTTTGAAAAGTCTGCTGCTCCTGCCCCATAAGTAACATGGGGGTAGCCAAAGTTGCAGAAACATGTTTATTTCTGCTGAAATACACGTTTTGACACTTTCTGCACACTGGGGTTAAGAGCTCTGGCAGTGAGCTCCTCTTTGCCTACCAGTTACATTGAGATTCAACAATCTGAAAAAAAGTGTTTATCTCGGGCTGAAAAACACGTTTTGAAAAGTCTGCTGCTCCTGCCCCATAAGTTACATGGGGGTAGCCAAAGTTGCAGAAACATGTTTATTTCTGCTGAAATACACGTTTTTACACTTTCTGCACACTGGGGTTAAGATCTGAGGCAGTGAGCTCTTCTGAGCCTAGCAGTTACATTGGATTTCAACAATCTGAAAAAACGCGTTTATCTCGGGCTGAAAAACACGTTTTGAAAAGTCTGCTGCTTCTGCCCCATAAGTTACATGGGGGTAGCCAAAGTTGCAGAAACATGTTTATTTCTGCTGAAATACACGTTTTGACACTTTCTGCACACTGGGGTTAAGATCTTAGGCAGTGAGCTCTTCTGAGCCTAGCAGTTACATTGGATTTCAACAATCTGAAAAAACGCGTTTATCTCGGGCTGAAAAACACGTTTTGAAAAGTCTGCTGCTCCTGTCCCATAAGTTACATGGAGGTAGCCAAAGTTGCAGAAACATGTTTATTTCTGCTGAAATACACGTTTTAACGCTTTCTGCACACTGGGGTTAAGAGCTTTGGCAGTGAGCTCCTCATAGCCTAGCAGTTACATTGGGATTCAACAATCTGAAAAAACGCGTTTATCTCGGGCTGAAAAACACGTTTTGAAAAGTCTGCTGTTCCTGCCATACAAGTTACATCTGGGTGACCAAAGTTGCAGAAACATGTTTATTTCTGCTGAAATACACGTTTTGACACTTTCTGCACACTGGGGTTAAGATCTGAGGCAGTGAGCTCTTCTGAGCCTAGCAGTTACATTGGATTTCAACAATCTGAAAAAAAGTGTTTATCTCGGGCTGAAAAACACGTTTTGAAAAGTCTGCTGCTCCTGCCCCATAAGTAACATGGGGGTAGCCAAAGTTGCAGAAACATGTTTATTTCTGCTGAAATACACGTTTTGACACTTTCTGCACACTGGGGTTAAGAGCTCTGGCAGTGAGCTCCTCTTTGCCTACCAGTTACATTGAGATTCAAAAATCTGAAAAAAAGTGTTTATCTCGGGCTGAAAAACACGTTTTGAAAAGTCTGCTGCTCCTGCCCCATAAGTTACATGGGGGTAGCCAAAGTTGCAGAAACATGTTTATTTCTGCTGAAATACACGTTTTTACACTTTCTGCACACTGGGGTTAAGATCTGAGGCAGTGAGCTCTTCTGAGCCTAGCAGTTACATTGGATTTCAACAATCTGAAAAAACGCGTTTATCTCGGGCTGAAAAACACGTTTTGAAAAGTCTGCTGCTTCTGCCATACAAGTTACATCTGGGTGACCAAAGTTGCAGAAACATGTTTATTTCTGCTGAAATACACGTTTTGACACTTTCTGCACACTGGGGTTAAGAGCTCTGGCAGTGAGCTCCTCTTTGCCTATCAGTTACATTGAGATTCAAAAATCTGAAAAAAAGTGTTTATCTCGGGCTGAAAAACACGTTTTGAAAAGTCTGCTGCTCCTGCCCCATAAGTAACATGGGGGTAGCCAAAGTTGCAGAAACATGTTTATTTCTGCTGAAATACACGTTTTTACACTTTCTGCACACTGGGGTTAAGATCTGAGGCAGTGAGCTCTTCTGAGCCTAGCAGTTACATTGGATTTCAACAATCTGAAAAAACGCGTTTATCTCGGGCTGAAAAACACGTTTTGAAAAGTCTGCTGTTTCTGCCACACAAGTTACATGGGGGTGACCAAAGTTGCAGAGACATGTTTATTTCTGCTGAAATACACGTTTTGACACTTTCTGCACACTGGGGTTAAGAGCTTTGGCAGTGAGCTCCTCTTTGCCTAGCAGTTACATTGGGATTCAACAATCTGAAAAAACGTGTTTATCTCGGGCTGAAAAACACGTTTTGAAAAGTCTGCTGCTCCTGCCCCATAAGTTACATGGGGGTAGCCAAAGTTGCAGAAACATGTTTATTTCTGCTGAAATACACGTTTTGACACTTTTTGCTCACTGGGGTTAAGATCTTAGGCAGTGAGCTCTTCTGAGCCTAGCAGTTACATTGGATTTCAACAATCTGAAAAAACGTGTTTATCTCGGGCTGAAAAACACGTTTTGAAAAGTCTGCTGCTCCTGCCCCATAAGTTACATGGGGGTAGCCAAAGTTGCAGAAACATGTTTATTTCTGCTGAAAAACACGTTTTGACACTTTCTGCACACTGGGGTTAAGATCTTAGGCAGTGAGCTCTTCTGAGCCTAGCAGTTACATTGGATTTCAACAATCTGAAAAAACGCGTTTATCTCGGGCTGAAAAACACGTTTTGAAAAGTCTGCTGCTCCTGTCCCATAAGTTACATGGGGGTAGCCAAACTTGCAGAAACATGTTTATTTCTGCTGAAATACACGTTTTGACACTTTCTGCACACTGGGGTTAAGAGCTCTGGCAGTGAGCTCCTCTTTGCCTACCAGTTACATTGAGATTCAACAATCTGAAAAAAAGTGTTTATCTCGGGCTGAAAAACACGTTTTGAAAAGTCTGCTGCTCCTGCCCCATAAGTTACATGGGGGTAGCCAAAGTTGCAGAAACATGTTTATTTCTGCTGAAATACACGTTTTTACACTTTCTGCACACTGGGGTTAAGATCTGAGGCAGTGAGCTCTTCTGAGCCTAGCAGTTACATTGGATTTCAACAATCTGAAAAAACGCGTTTATCTCGGGCTGAAAAACACGTTTTGAAAAGTCTGCTGCTTCTGCCCCATAAGTTACATGGGGGTAGCCAAAGTTGCAGAAACATGTTTATTTCTGCTGAAATACACGTTTTGACACTTTCTGCACACTGGGGTTAAGATCTTAGGCAGTGAGCTCTTCTGAGCCTAGCAGTTACATTGGATTTCAACAATCTGAAAAAACGCGTTTATCTCGGGCTGAAAAACACGTTTTGAAAAGTCTGCTGCTCCTGTCCCATAAGTTACATGGAGGTAGCCAAAGTTGCAGAAACATGTTTATTTCTGCTGAAATACACGTTTTGACGCTTTCTGCACACTGGGGTTAAGAGCTTTGGCAGTGAGCTCCTCATAGCCTAGCAGTTACATTGGGATTCAACAATCTGAAAAAACGCGTTTATCTCGGGCTGAAAAACACGTTTTGAAAAGTCTGCTGTTCCTGCCATACAAGTTACATCTGGGTGACCAAAGTTGCAGAAACATGTTTATTTCTGCTGAAATACACGTTTTGACACTTTCTGCACACTGGGGTTAAGATCTGAGGCAGTGAGCTCTTCTGAGCCTAGCAGTTACATTGGATTTCAACAATCTGAAAAAAAGTGTTTATCTCGGGCTGAAAAACACGTTTTGAAAAGTCTGCTGCTCCTGCCCCATAAGTAACATGGGGGTAGCCAAAGTTGCAGAAACATGTTTATTTCTGCTGAAATACACGTTTTGACACTTTCTGCACACTGGGGTTAAGAGCTCTGGCAGTGAGCTCCTCTTTGCCTACCAGTTACATTGAGATTCAAAAATCTGAAAAAAAGTGTTTATCTCGGGCTGAAAAACACGTTTTGAAAAGTCTGCTGCTCCTGCCCCATAAGTTACATGGGGGTAGCCAAAGTTGCAGAAACATGTTTATTTCTGCTGAAATACACGTTTTTACACTTTCTGCACACTGGGGTTAAGATCTGAGGCAGTGAGCTCTTCTGAGCCTAGCAGTTACATTGGATTTCAACAATCTGAAAAAACGCGTTTATCTCGGGCTGAAAAACACGTTTTGAAAAGTCTGCTGTTTCTGCCACACAAGTTACATGGGGGTGACCAAAGTTGCAGAGACATGTTTATTTCTGCTGAAATACACGTTTTGACACTTTCTGCACACTGGGGTTAAGAGCTTTGGCAGTGAGCTCCTCTTTGCCTAGCAGTTACATTGGGATTCAACAATCTGAAAAAACGTGTTTATCTCGGGCTGAAAAACACGTTTTGAAAAGTCTGCTGCTCCTGCCCCATAAGTTACATGGGGGTAGCCAAAGTTGCAGAAACATGTTTATTTCTGCTGAAATACACGTTTTGACACTTTTTGCTCACTGGGGTTAAGATCTTAGGCAGTGAGCTCTTCTGAGCCTAGCAGTTACATTGGATTTCAACAATCTGAAAAAACGTGTTTATCTCGGGCTGAAAAACACGTTTTGAAAAGTCTGCTGCTCCTGCCCCATAAGTTACATGGGGGTAGCCAAAGTTGCAGAAACATGTTTATTTCTGCTGAAAAACACGTTTTGACACTTTCTGCACACTGGGGTTAAGATCTTAGGCAGTGAGCTCTTCTGAGCCTAGCAGTTACATTGGATTTCAACAATCTGAAAAAACGCGTTTATCTCGGGCTGAAAAACACGTTTTGAAAAGTCTGCTGCTCCTGTCCCATAAGTTACATGGGGGTAGCCAAACTTGCAGAAACATGTTTATTTCTGCTGAAATACACGTTTTGACACTTTCTGCACACTGGGGTTAAGAGCTCTGGCAGTGAGCTCCTCTTTGCCTACCAGTTACATTGAGATTCAACAATCTGAAAAAAAGTGTTTATCTCGGGCTGAAAAACACGTTTTGAAAAGTCTGCTGCTCCTGCCCCATAAGTTACATGGGGGTAGCCAAAGTTGCAGAAACATGTTTATTTCTGCTGAAATACACGTTTTTACACTTTCTGCACACTGGGGTTAAGATCTGAGGCAGTGAGCTCTTCTGAGCCTAGCAGTTACATTGGATTTCAACAATCTGAAAAAACGCGTTTATCTCGGGCTGAAAAACACGTTTTGAAAAGTCTGCTGCTTCTGCCCCATAAGTTACATGGGGGTAGCCAAAGTTGCAGAAACATGTTTATTTCTGCTGAAATACACGTTTTGACACTTTCTGCACACTGGGGTTAAGATCTTAGGCAGTGAGCTCTTCTGAGCCTAGCAGTTACATTGGATTTCAACAATCTGAAAAAACGCGTTTATCTCGGGCTGAAAAACACGTTTTGAAAAGTCTGCTGCTCCTGTCCCATAAGTTACATGGAGGTAGCCAAAGTTGCAGAAACATGTTTATTTCTGCTGAAATACACGTTTTAACGCTTTCTGCACACTGGGGTTAAGAGCTTTGGCAGTGAGCTCCTCATAGCCTAGCAGTTACATTGGGATTCAACAATCTGAAAAAACGCGTTTATCTCGGGCTGAAAAACACGTTTTGAAAAGTCTGCTGTTCCTGCCATACAAGTTACATCTGGGTGACCAAAGTTGCAGAAACATGTTTATTTCTGCTGAAATACACGTTTTGACACTTTCTGCACACTGGGGTTAAGATCTGAGGCAGTGAGCTCTTCTGAGCCTAGCAGTTACATTGGATTTCAACAATCTGAAAAAAAGTGTTTATCTCGGGCTGAAAAACACGTTTTGAAAAGTCTGCTGCTCCTGCCCCATAAGTAACATGGGGGTAGCCAAAGTTGCAGAAACATGTTTATTTCTGCTGAAATACACGTTTTGACACTTTCTGCACACTGGGGTTAAGAGCTCTGGCAGTGAGCTCCTCTTTGCCTACCAGTTACATTGAGATTCAAAAATCTGAAAAAAAGTGTTTATCTCGGGCTGAAAAACACGTTTTGAAAAGTCTGCTGCTCCTGCCCCATAAGTTACATGGGGGTAGCCAAAGTTGCAGAAACATGTTTATTTCTGCTGAAATACACGTTTTTACACTTTCTGCACACTGGGGTTAAGATCTGAGGCAGTGAGCTCTTCTGAGCCTAGCAGTTACATTGGATTTCAACAATCTGAAAAAACGCGTTTATCTCGGGCTGAAAAACACGTTTTGAAAAGTCTGCTGCTTCTGCCATACAAGTTACATCTGGGTGACCAAAGTTGCAGAAACATGTTTATTTCTGCTGAAATACACGTTTTGACACTTTCTGCACACTGGGGTTAAGAGCTCTGGCAGTGAGCTCCTCTTTGCCTATCAGTTACATTGAGATTCAAAAATCTGAAAAAAAGTGTTTATCTCGGGCTGAAAAACACGTTTTGAAAAGTCTGCTGCTCCTGCCCCATAAGTAACATGGGGGTAGCCAAAGTTGCAGAAACATGTTTATTTCTGCTGAAATACACGTTTTTACACTTTCTGCACACTGGGGTTAAGATCTGAGGCAGTGAGCTCTTCTGAGCCTAGCAGTTACATTGGATTTCAACAATCTGAAAAAACGCGTTTATCTCGGGCTGAAAAACACGTTTTGAAAAGTCTGCTGTTTCTGCCACACAAGTTACATGGGGGTGACCAAAGTTGCAGAGACATGTTTATTTCTGCTGAAATACACGTTTTGACACTTTCTGCACACTGGGGTTAAGAGCTTTGGCAGTGAGCTCCTCTTTGCCTAGCAGTTACATTGGGATTCAACAATCTGAAAAAACGTGTTTATCTCGGGCTGAAAAACACGTTTTGAAAAGTCTGCTGCTCCTGCCCCATAAGTTACATGGGGGTAGCCAAAGTTGCAGAAACATGTTTATTTCTGCTGAAATACACGTTTTGACACTTTTTGCTCACTGGGGTTAAGATCTTAGGCAGTGAGCTCTTCTGAGCCTAGCAGTTACATTGGATTTCAACAATCTGAAAAAACGCGTTTATCTCGGGCTGAAAAACACGTTTTGAAAAGTCTGCTGCTCCTGTCCCATAAGTTACATGGGGGTAGCCAAACTTGCAGAAACATGTTTATTTCTGCTGAAATACACGTTTTGACACTTTCTGCACACTGGGGTTAAGAGCTCTGGCAGTGAGCTCCTCTTTGCCTACCAGTTACATTGAGATTCAACAATCTGAAAAAAAGTGTTTATCTCGGGCTGAAAAACACGTTTTGAAAAGTCTGCTGCTCCTGCCCCATAAGTTACATGGGGGTAGCCAAAGTTGCAGAAACATGTTTATTTCTGCTGAAATACACGTTTTTACACTTTCTGCACACTGGGGTTAAGATCTGAGGCAGTGAGCTCTTCTGAGCCTAGCAGTTACATTGGATTTCAACAATCTGAAAAAACGCGTTTATCTCGGGCTGAAAAACACGTTTTGAAAAGTCTGCTGCTTCTGCCCCATAAGTTACATGGGGGTAGCCAAAGTTGCAGAAACATGTTTATTTCTGCTGAAATACACGTTTTGACACTTTCTGCACACTGGGGTTAAGATCTTAGGCAGTGAGCTCTTCTGAGCCTAGCAGTTACATTGGATTTCAACAATCTGAAAAAACGCGTTTATCTCGGGCTGAAAAACACGTTTTGAAAAGTCTGCTGCTCCTGTCCCATAAGTTACATGGAGGTAGCCAAAGTTGCAGAAACATGTTTATTTCTGCTGAAATACACGTTTTAACGCTTTCTGCACACTGGGGTTAAGAGCTTTGGCAGTGAGCTCCTCATAGCCTAGCAGTTACATTGGGATTCAACAATCTGAAAAAACGCGTTTATCTCGGGCTGAAAAACACGTTTTGAAAAGTCTGCTGTTCCTGCCATACAAGTTACATCTGGGTGACCAAAGTTGCAGAAACATGTTTATTTCTGCTGAAATACACGTTTTGACACTTTCTGCACACTGGGGTTAAGATCTGAGGCAGTGAGCTCTTCTGAGCCTAGCAGTTACATTGGATTTCAACAATCTGAAAAAAAGTGTTTATCTCGGGCTGAAAAACACGTTTTGAAAAGTCTGCTGCTCCTGCCCCATAAGTAACATGGGGGTAGCCAAAGTTGCAGAAACATGTTTATTTCTGCTGAAATACACGTTTTGACACTTTCTGCACACTGGGGTTAAGAGCTCTGGCAGTGAGCTCCTCTTTGCCTACCAGTTACATTGAGATTCAAAAATCTGAAAAAAAGTGTTTATCTCGGGCTGAAAAACACGTTTTGAAAAGTCTGCTGCTCCTGCCCCATAAGTTACATGGGGGTAGCCAAAGTTGCAGAAACATGTTTATTTCTGCTGAAATACACGTTTTTACACTTTCTGCACACTGGGGTTAAGATCTGAGGCAGTGAGCTCTTCTGAGCCTAGCAGTTACATTGGATTTCAACAATCTGAAAAAACGCGTTTATCTCGGGCTGAAAAACACGTTTTGAAAAGTCTGCTGCTTCTGCCATACAAGTTACATCTGGGTGACCAAAGTTGCAGAAACATGTTTATTTCTGCTGAAATACACGTTTTGACACTTTCTGCACACTGGGGTTAAGAGCTCTGGCAGTGAGCTCCTCTTTGCCTATCAGTTACATTGAGATTCAAAAATCTGAAAAAAAGTGTTTATCTCGGGCTGAAAAACACGTTTTGAAAAGTCTGCTGCTCCTGCCCCATAAGTAACATGGGGGTAGCCAAAGTTGCAGAAACATGTTTATTTCTGCTGAAATACACGTTTTTACACTTTCTGCACACTGGGGTTAAGATCTGAGGCAGTGAGCTCTTCTGAGCCTAGCAGTTACATTGGATTTCAACAATCTGAAAAAACGCGTTTATCTCGGGCTGAAAAACACGTTTTGAAAAGTCTGCTGTTTCTGCCACACAAGTTACATGGGGGTGACCAAAGTTGCAGAGACATGTTTATTTCTGCTGAAATACACGTTTTGACACTTTCTGCACACTGGGGTTAAGAGCTTTGGCAGTGAGCTCCTCTTTGCCTAGCAGTTACATTGGGATTCAACAATCTGAAAAAACGTGTTTATCTCGGGCTGAAAAACACGTTTTGAAAAGTCTGCTGCTCCTGCCCCATAAGTTACATGGGGGTAGCCAAAGTTGCAGAAACATGTTTATTTCTGCTGAAATACACGTTTTGACACTTTTTGCTCACTGGGGTTAAGATCTTAGGCAGTGAGCTCTTCTGAGCCTAGCAGTTACATTGGATTTCAACAATCTGAAAAAACGTGTTTATCTCGGGCTGAAAAACACGTTTTGAAAAGTCTGCTGCTCCTGCCCCATAAGTTACATGGGGGTAGCCAAAGTTGCAGAAACATGTTTATTTCTGCTGAAAAACACGTTTTGACACTTTCTGCACACTGGGGTTAAGAGCTTTGGCAGTGAGCTCCTCTTTGCCTACCAGTTACATTGAGATTCAACAATCTGAAAAAAAGTGTTTATCTCGGGCTGAAAAACACGTTTTGAAAAGTCTGCTGCTCCTGCCCCATAAGTAACATGGGGATAGCCAAAGTTGCAGAAACATGTTTATTTCTGCTGAAATACACGTTTTTACACTTTCTGCACACTGGGGTTAAGATCTGAGGCAGTGAGCTCTTCTGAGCCTAGCAGTTACATTGGATTTCAACAATCTGAAAAAACGCGTTTATCTCGGGCTGAAAAACACGTTTTGAAAAGTCTGCTGCTCCTGTCCCATAAGTTACATGGGGGTAGCCAAAGTTGCAGAAACATGTTTATTTCTGCTGAAATACACGTTTTGACACTTTCTGCACACTGGGGTTAAGAGCTTTGGCAGTGAGCTCCTCATAGCCTAGCAGTTACATTGGGATTCAACAATCTGAAAAAACGCGTTTATCTCGGGCTGAAAAACACGTTTTGAAAAGTCTGCTGTTCCTGCCATACAAGTTACATCTGGGTGACCAAAGTTGCAGAAACATGTTTATTTCTGCTGAAATACACGTTTTGACACTTTCTGCACACTGGGGTTAAGATCTGAGGCAGTGAGCTCTTCTGAGCCTAGCAGTTACATTGGATTTCAACAATCTGAAAAAAAGTGTTTATCTCGGGCTGAAAAACACGTTTTGAAAAGTCTGCTGCTCCTGCCCCATAAGTAACATGGGGGTAGCCAAAGTTGCAGAAACATGTTTATTTCTGCTGAAATACACGTTTTGACACTTTCTGCACACTGGGGTTAAGATCTGAAGCAGTGAGCTCTTCTGAGCCTAGCAGTTACATTGGATTTCAACAATCTGAAAAAACGCGTTTATCTCGGGCTGAAAAACACGTTTTGAAAAGTCTGCTGCTCCTGCCCCATAAGTAACATGGGGGTAGCCAAAGTTGCAGAAACATGTTTATTTCTGCTGAAATACACGTTTTGACACTTTCTGCACACTGGGGTTAAGAGCTTTGGCAGTGAGCTCCTCTTTGCCTAGCAGTTACATTGGGATTGAAGAATCTGAAAAAACGTGTTTATCTCGGGCTGAAAAACACGTTTTGAAAAGTCTGCTGCTCCTGCCCCTTAAGTTACATGGGGGTAGCCAAAGTTGCAGAAACATGTTTATTTCTGCTGAAATACACGTTTTGACACTTTCTGCACACTGGGGTTAAGAGCTTTGGCAGTGAGCTCCTCTTTGCCTAGCTGTTACATTGGGATTCAACAATCTGAAAAAACGTGTTTATCTCGGGCTGAAAAACACGTTTTGAAAAGTCTGCTGCTCCTGCCCCATAAGTTACATGGGGGTAGCCAAAGTTGCAGAAACATGTTTATTTTTGCTGAAATACACGTTTTGACACTTTCTGCACACTGGGGTTAAGAGCTTTGGCAGTGAGCTCCTCTAAGCCTAGCAGTTACATTGGGATTCAACAATCTGAAAAAACGCGTTTATCTCGGGCTGAAAAACACGTTTTGAAAAGTCTGCTGTTCCTGCCATACAAGTTACATCTGGGTGACCAAAGTTGCAGAAACATGTTTATTTCTGCTGAAATACACGTTTTGACACTTTCTGCACACTGGGGTTAAGATCTGAGGCAGTGAGCTCTTCTGAGCCTAGCAGTTACATTGGATTTCAACAATCTGAAAAAAAGTGTTTATCTCGGGCTGAAAAACACGTTTTGAAAAGTCTGCTGCTCCTGCCCCATAAGTAACATGGGGGTAGCCAAAGTTGCAGAAACATGTTTATTTCTGCTGAAATACACGTTTTGACACTTTCTGCACACTGGGGTTAAGATCTGAAGCAGTGAGCTCTTCTGAGCCTAGCAGTTACATTGGATTTCAACAATCTGAAAAAACGCGTTTATCTCGGGCTGAAAAACACGTTTTGAAAAGTCTGCTGCTCCTGCCCCATAAGTAACATGGGGGTAGCCAAAGTTGCAGAAACATGTTTATTTCTGCTGAAATACACGTTTTGACACTTTCTGCACACTGGGGTTAAGAGCTTTGGCAGTGAGCTCCTCTTTGCCTAGCAGTTACATTGGGATTGAAGAATCTGAAAAAACGTGTTTATCTCGGGCTGAAAAACACGTTTTGAAAAGTCTGCTGCTCCTGCCCCTTAAGTTACATGGGGGTAGCCAAAGTTGCAGAAACATGTTTATTTCTGCTGAAATACACGTTTTGACACTTTCTGCACACTGGGGTTAAGAGCTTTGGCAGTGAGCTCCTCTTTGCCTAGCTGTTACATTGGGATTCAACAATCTGAAAAAACGTGTTTATCTCGGGCTGAAAAACACGTTTTGAAAAGTCTGCTGCTCCTGCCCCATAAGTTACATGGGGGTAGCCAAAGTTGCAGAAACATGTTTATTTTTGCTGAAATACACGTTTTGACACTTTCTGCACACTGGGGTTAAGAGCTTTGGCAGTGAGCTCCTCTAAGCCTAGCAGTTACATTGGGATTCAACAATCTGAAAAAACGCGTTTATCTCGGGCTGAAAAACACGTTTTGAAAAGTCTGCTGTTCCTGCCATACAAGTTACATCTGGGTGACCAAAGTTGCAGAAACATGTTTATTTCTGCTGAAATACACGTTTTGACACGTTCTGCACACTGGGGTTAAATGCTTTGGCAGTGAGCTCCTCTTTGCCTAGCAGTTACATTGGGATTCAACAATCTGAAAAAACGTGTTTATCTCGGGCTGAAAAACACGTTTTGAAAAGTCTGCTGCTCCTGCCCCATAAGTTACATGGGGGTAGCCAAAGTTGCAGAAACATGTTTATTTCTGCTGAAATACACGTTTTGACACTTTTTGCACACTGGGGTTAAGATCTTAGGCAGTGAGCTCTTCTGAGCCTAGCAGTTACATTGGATTTCAACAATCTGAAAAAACGCGTTTATCTCGGGCTGAATAACATGTTTTGAAAAGTCTGCTGCTCCTGTCCCATAAGTTACATGGGGGTAGCCAAAGTTGCAGAAACATGTTTATTTCTGCTGAAATACACGTTTTGACACTTTCTGCACACTGGGGTTAAGAGCTTTGGCAGTGAGCTCCTCTTTGCCTACCAGTTACATTGAGATTCAACAATCTGAAAAAAAGTGTTTATCTCGGGCTGAAAAACACGTTTTGAAAAGTCTGCTGCTCCTGCCCCATAAGTAACATGGGGGTAGCCAAAGTTGCAGAAACATGTTTATTTCTGCTGAAATACACGTTTTGACACTTTCTGCACACTGGGGTTAAGAGCTTTGGCAGTGAGCTCCTCTTTGCCTAGCAGTTACATTGGGATTCAAGAATCTGAAAAAACGTGTTTATCTCGGGCTGAAAAACACGTTTTGAAAAGTCTGCTGCTCCTGCCCCATAAGTTACATGGGGGTAGCCAAAGTTGCAGAAACATGTTTATTTCTGCTGAAATACACGTTTTGACACTTTCTGCACATTGGGTTTAAGAGCTTTGGCAGTGAGCTCCTCATAGCCTAGCAGTTACATTGGGATTCAACAATCTGAAAAAACGCGTTTATCTCGGGCTGAAAAACACGTTTTGAAAAGTCTGCTGCTCCTGCCCCATAAGTTACATGGGGGTATCCAAAGTTGCAGAAACATGTTTATTTCTGCTGAAATACACGTTTTGACACTTTCTGCACACTGGGGTTAAGATCTTAGGCAGTGAGCTCTTCTGAGCCTAGCAGTTACATTGGATTTCAACAATCTGAAAAAACGCGTTTATCTCGGGCTGAAAAACACGTTTTGAAAAGTCTGCTGCTCCTGTCCCATAAGTTACATGGAGGTAGCCAAAGTTGCAGAAACATGTTTATTTCTGCTGAAATACACGTTTTGACGCTTTCTGCACACTGGGGTTAAGAGCTTTGGCAGTGAGCTCCTTATAGCCTAGCAGTTACATTGGGATTCAACAATCTGAAAAAACGCGTTTATCTCGGGCTGAAAAACACGTTTTGAAAAGTCTGCTGTTCCTGCCATACAAGTTACATCTGGGTGACCAAAGTTGCAGAAACATGTTTATTTCTGCTGAAATACACGTTTTGACACTTTCTGCACACTGGGGTTAAGATCTGAGGCAGTGAGCTCTTCTGAGCCTAGCAGTTACATTGGATTTCAACAATCTGAAAAAAAGTGTTTATCTCGGGCTGAAAAACACGTTTTGAAAAGTCTGCTGCTCCTGCCCCATAAGTAACATGGGGGTAGCCAAAGTTGCAGAAACATGTTTATTTCTGCTGAAATACACGTTTTGACACTTTCTGCACACTGGGGTTAAGAGCTCTGGCAGTGAGCTCCTCTTTGCCTACCAGTTACATTGAGATTCAAAAATCTGAAAAAAAGTGTTTATCTCGGGCTGAAAAACACGTTTTGAAAAGTCTGCTGCTCCTGCCCCATAAGTTACATGGGGGTAGCCAAAGTTGCAGAAACATGTTTATTTCTGCTGAAATACACGTTTTGACACTTTCTGCACACTGGGGTTAAGATCTGAGGCAGTGAGCTCTTCTGAGCCTAGCAGTTACATTGGATTTCAACAATCTGAAAAAACGCGTTTATCTCGGGCTGAAAAACACGTTTTGAAAAGTCTGCTGTTTCTGCCACACAAGTTACATGGGGGTGACCAAAGTTGCAGAGACATGTTTATTTCTGCTGAAATACACGTTTTGACACTTTCTGCACACTGGGGTTAAGAGCTTTGGCAGTGAGCTCCTCTTTGCCTAGCAGTTACATTGGGATTCAACAATCTGAAAAAACGTGTTTATCTCGGGCTGAAAAACACGTTTTGAAAAGTCTGCTGCTCCTGCCCCATAAGTTACATGGGGGTAGCCAAAGTTGCAGAAACATGTTTATTTCTGCTGAAATACACGTTTTGACACTTTTTGCTCACTGGGGTTAAGATCTTAGGCAGTGAGCTCTTCTGAGCCTAGCAGTTACATTGGATTTCAACAATCTGAAAAAACGTGTTTATCTCGGGCTGAAAAACACGTTTTGAAAAGTCTGCTGCTCCTGCCCCATAAGTTACATGGGGGTAGCCAAAGTTGCAGAAACATGTTTATTTCTGCTGAAAAACACGTTTTGACACTTTCTGCACACTGGGGTTAAGATCTTAGGCAGTGAGCTCTTCTGAGCCTAGCAGTTACATTGGATTTCAACAATCTGAAAAAACGCGTTTATCTCGGGCTGAAAAACACGTTTTGAAAAGTCTGCTGCTCCTGTCCCATAAGTTACATGGGGGTAGCCAAACTTGCAGAAACATGTTTATTTCTGCTGAAATACACGTTTTGACACTTTCTGCACACTGGGGTTAAGAGCTCTGGCAGTGAGCTCCTCTTTGCCTACCAGTTACATTGAGATTCAACAATCTGAAAAAAAGTGTTTATCTCGGGCTGAAAAACACGTTTTGAAAAGTCTGCTGCTCCTGCCCCATAAGTAACATGGGGGTAGCCAAAGTTGCAGAAACATGTTTATTTCTGCTGAAATACACGTTTTTACACTTTCTGCACACTGGGGTTAAGATCTGAGGCAGTGAGCTCTTCTGAGCCTAGCAGTTACTTTGGATTTCAACAAACTGAAAAAACGCGTTTATCTCGGGCTGAAAAACACGTTTTGAAAAGTCTGCTGCTCCTGCCCCATAAGTTACATGGGGGTAGCCAAAGTTGCAGAAACATGTTTATTTCTGCTGAAATACACGTTTTGACACTTTTTGCTCACTGGGGTTAAGATCTTAGGCAGTGAGCTCTTCTGAGCCTAGCAGTTACATTGGATTTCAACAATCTGAAAAAACGTGTTTATCTCGGGCTGAAAAACACGTTTTGAAAAGTCTGCTGCTCCTGCCCCATAAGTTACATGGGGGTAGCCAAAGTTGCAGAAACATGTTTATTTCTGCTGAAAAACACGTTTTGACACTTTCTGCACACTGGGGTTAAGATCTTAGGCAGTGAGCTCTTCTGAGCCTAGCAGTTACATTGGATTTCAACAATCTGAAAAAACGCGTTTATCTCGGGCTGAAAAACACGTTTTGAAAAGTCTGCTGCTCCTGTCCCATAAGTTACATGGGGGTAGCCAAACTTGCAGAAACATGTTTATTTCTGCTGAAATACACGTTTTGACACTTTCTGCACACTGGGGTTAAGAGCTCTGGCAGTGAGCTCCTCTTTGCCTACCAGTTACATTGAGATTCAACAATCTGAAAAAAAGTGTTTATCTCGGGCTGAAAAACACGTTTTGAAAAGTCTGCTGCTCCTGCCCCATAAGTAACATGGGGGTAGCCAAAGTTGCAGAAACATGTTTATTTCTGCTGAAATACACGTTTTTACACTTTCTGCACACTGGGGTTAAGATCTGAGGCAGTGAGCTCTTCTGAGCCTAGCAGTTACATTGGATTTCAACAATCTGAAAAAACGCGTTTATCTCGGGCTGAAAAACACGTTTTGAAAAGTCTGCTGTTTCTGCCACACAAGTTACATGGGGGTGACCAAAGTTGCAGAGACATGTTTATTTCTGCTGAAATACACGTTTTGACACTTTCTGCACACTGGGGTTAAGAGCTTTGGCAGTGAGCTCCTCTTTGCCTAGCAGTTACATTGGGATTCAACAATCTGAAAAAACGTGTTTATCTCGGGCTGAAAAACACGTTTTGAAAAGTCTGCTGCTCCTGCCCCATAAGTTACATGGGGGTAGCCAAAGTTGCAGAAACATGTTTATTTCTGCTGAAATACACGTTTTGACACTTTTTGCTCACTGGGGTTAAGATCTTAGGCAGTGAGCTCTTCTGAGCCTAGCAGTTACATTGGATTTCAACAATCTGAAAAAACGTGTTTATCTCGGGCTGAAAAACACGTTTTGAAAAGTCTGCTGCTCCTGCCCCATAAGTTACATGGGGGTAGCCAAAGTTGCAGAAACATGTTTATTTCTGCTGAAAAACACGTTTTGACACTTTCTGCACACTGGGGTTAAGATCTTAGGCAGTGAGCTCTTCTGAGCCTAGCAGTTACATTGGATTTCAACAATCTGGAAAAACGCGTTTATCTCGGGCTGAAAAACACGTTTTGAAAAGTCAGCTGCTCCTGTCCCATAAGTTACATGGGGGTAGCCAAAGCTGCAGAAACATGTTTATTTCTGCTGAAATACACGTTTTGACGCTTTCTGCACACTGGGGTTAAGAGCTTTGGCAGTGAGCTCCTCTTTGCCTACCAGTTACATTGAGATTCAACAATCTGAAAAAAAGTGTTTATCTCGGGCTGAAAAACACGTTTTGAAAAGTCTGCTGCTCCTGCCCCATAAGTAACATGGGGGTAGCCAAAGTTGCAGAAACATGTTTATTTCTGCTGAAATACACGTTTTTACACTTTCTGCACACTGGGGTTAAGATCTGAGGCAGTGAGCTCTTCTGAGCCTAGCAGTTACATTGGATTTCAACAATCTGAAAAAACGCGTTTATCTCGGGCTGAAAAACACGTTTTGAAAAGTCTGCTGCTCCTGTCCCATAAGTTACATGGGGGTAGCCAAAGTTGCAGAAACATGTTTATTTCTGCTGAAATACACGTTTTGACACTTTCTGCACACTGGGGTTAAGAGCTTTGGCAGTGAGCTCCTCATAGCCTAGCAGTTACATTGGGATTCAACAATCTGAAAAAACGCGTTTATCTCGGGCTGAAAAACACGTTTTGAAAAGTCTGCTGTTCCTGCCATACAAGTTACATCTGGGTGACCAAAGTTGCAGAAACATGTTTATTTCTGCTGAAATACACGTTTTGACACTTTCTGCACACTGGGGTTAAGATCTGAGGCAGTGAGCTCTTCTGAGCCTAGCAGTTACATTGGATTTCAACAATCTGAAAAAAAGTGTTTATCTCGGGCTGAAAAACACGTTTTGAAAAGTCTGCTGCTCCTGCCCCATAAGTAACATGGGGGTAGCCAAAGTTGCAGAAACATGTTTATTTCTGCTGAAATACACGTTTTGACACTTTCTGCACACTGGGGTTAAGATCTGAAGCAGTGAGCTCTTCTGAGCCTAGCAGTTACATTGGATTTCAACAATCTGAAAAAACGCGTTTATCTCGGGCTGAAAAACACGTTTTGAAAAGTCTGCTGCTCCTGCCCCATAAGTAACATGGGGGTAGCCAAAGTTGCAGAAACATGTTTATTTCTGCTGAAATACACGTTTTGACACTTTCTGCACACTGGGGTTAAGAGCTTTGGCAGTGAGCTCCTCTTTGCCTAGCAGTTACATTGGGATTGAAGAATCTGAAAAAACGTGTTTATCTCGGGCTGAAAAACACGTTTTGAAAAGTCTGCTGCTCCTGCCCCTTAAGTTACATGGGGGTAGCCAAAGTTGCAGAAACATGTTTATTTCTGCTGAAATACACGTTTTGACACTTTCTGCACACTGGGGTTAAGAGCTTTGGCAGTGAGCTCCTCTTTGCCTAGCTGTTACATTGGGATTCAACAATCTGAAAAAACGTGTTTATCTCGGGCTGAAAAACACGTTTTGAAAAGTCTGCTGCTCCTGCCCCATAAGTTACATGGGGGTAGCCAAAGTTGCAGAAACATGTTTATTTTTGCTGAAATACACGTTTTGACACTTTCTGCACACTGGGGTTAAGAGCTTTGGCAGTGAGCTCCTCTAAGCCTAGCAGTTACATTGGGATTCAACAATCTGAAAAAACGCGTTTATCTCGGGCTGAAAAACACGTTTTGAAAAGTCTGCTGTTCCTGCCATACAAGTTACATCTGGGTGACCAAAGTTGCAGAAACATGTTTATTTCTGCTGAAATACACGTTTTGACACGTTCTGCACACTGGGGTTAAATGCTTTGGCAGTGAGCTCCTCTTTGCCTAGCAGTTACATTGGGATTCAACAATCTGAAAAAACGTGTTTATCTCGGGCTGAAAAACACGTTTTGAAAAGTCTGCTGCTCCTGCCCCATAAGTTACATGGGGGTAGCCAAAGTTGCAGAAACATGTTTATTTCTGCTGAAATACACGTTTTGACACTTTTTGCACACTGGGGTTAAGATCTTAGGCAGTGAGCTCTTCTGAGCCTAGCAGTTACATTGGATTTCAACAATCTGAAAAAACGCGTTTATCTCGGGCTGAATAACATGTTTTGAAAAGTCTGCTGCTCCTGTCCCATAAGTTACATGGGGGTAGCCAAAGTTGCAGAAACATGTTTATTTCTGCTGAAATACACGTTTTGACACTTTCTGCACACTGGGGTTAAGAGCTTTGGCAGTGAGCTCCTCTTTGCCTACCAGTTACATTGAGATTCAACAATCTGAAAAAAAGTGTTTATCTCGGGCTGAAAAACACGTTTTGAAAAGTCTGCTGCTCCTGCCCCATAAGTAACATGGGGGTAGCCAAAGTTGCAGAAACATGTTTATTTCTGCTGAAATACACGTTTTGACACTTTCTGCACACTGGGGTTAAGAGCTTTGGCAGTGAGCTCCTCTTTGCCTAGCAGTTACATTGGGATTCAAGAATCTGAAAAAACGTGTTTATCTCGGGCTGAAAAACACGTTTTGAAAAGTCTGCTGCTCCTGCCCCATAAGTTACATGGGGGTAGCCAAAGTTGCAGAAACATGTTTATTTCTGCTGAAATACACGTTTTGACACTTTCTGCACATTGGGTTTAAGAGCTTTGGCAGTGAGCTCCTCATAGCCTAGCAGTTACATTGGGATTCAACAATCTGAAAAAACGCGTTTATCTCGGGCTGAAAAACACGTTTTGAAAAGTCTGCTGCTCCTGCCCCATAAGTTACATGGGGGTATCCAAAGTTGCAGAAACATGTTTATTTCTGCTGAAATACACGTTTTGACACTTTCTGCACACTGGGGTTAAGATCTTTGGCAGTGAGCTCCTCTTTGCCTAGCAGTTACATTGGGATTCAACAATCTGAAAAAACGTGTTTATCTCGGGCTGAAAAACACGTTTTGAAAAGTCTGCTGCTCCTGCCCCATAAGTTACATGGGGGTAGCCAAAGTTGCAGAAACATGTTTATTTCTGCTGAAAAACACGTTTTGACACTTTCTGCACACTGGGGTTAAGATCTTAGGCAGTGAGCTCTTCTGAGCCTAGCAGTTACATTGGATTTCAACAATCTGGAAAAACGCGTTTATCTCGGGCTGAAAAACACGTTTTGAAAAGTCAGCTGCTCCTGTCCCATAAGTTACATGGGGGTAGCCAAAGCTGCAGAAACATGTTTATTTCTGCTGAAATACACGTTTTGACGCTTTCTGCACACTGGGGTTAAGAGCTTTGGCAGTGAGCTCCTCTTTGCCTACCAGTTACATTGAGATTCAACAATCTGAAAAAAAGTGTTTATCTCGGGCTGAAAAACACGTTTTGAAAAGTCTGCTGCTCCTGCCCCATAAGTAACATGGGGGTAGCCAAAGTTGCAGAAACATGTTTATTTCTGCTGAAATACACGTTTTTACACTTTCTGCACACTGGGGTTAAGATCTGAGGCAGTGAGCTCTTCTGAGCCTAGCAGTTACATTGGATTTCAACAATCTGAAAAAACGCGTTTATCTCGGGCTGAAAAACACGTTTTGAAAAGTCTGCTGCTCCTGTCCCATATGTTACATGGGGGTAGCCAAAGTTGCAGAAACATGTTTATTTCTGCTGAAATACACGTTTTGACACTTTCTGCACACTGGGGTTAAGAGCTTTGGCAGTGAGCTCCTCATAGCCTAGCAGTTACATTGGGATTCAACAATCTGAAAAAACGCGTTTATCTCGGGCTGAAAAACACGTTTTGAAAAGTCTGCTGTTCCTGCCATACAAGTTACATCTGGGTGACCAAAGTTGCAGAAACATGTTTATTTCTGCTGAAATACACGTTTTGACACTTTCTGCACACTGGGGTTAAGATCTGAGGCAGTGAGCTCTTCTGAGCCTAGCAGTTACATTGGATTTCAACAATCTGAAAAAAAGTGTTTATCTCGGGCTGAAAAACACGTTTTGAAAAGTCTGCTGCTCCTGCCCCATAAGTAACATGGGGGTAGCCAAAGTTGCAGAAACATGTTTATTTCAGCTGAAATACACGTTTTGACACTTTCTGCACACTGGGGTTAAGATCTGAAGCAGTGAGCTCTTCTGAGCCTAGCAGTTACATTGGATTTCAACAATCTGAAAAAACGCGTTTATCTCGGGCTGAAAAACACGTTTTGAAAAGTCTGCTGCTCCTGCCCCATAAGTAACATGGGGGTAGCCAAAGTTGCAGAAACATGTTTATTTCTGCTGAAATACACGTTTTGACACTTTCTGCACACTGGGGTTAAGAGCTTTGGCAGTGAGCTCCTCTTTGCCTAGCAGTTACATTGGGATTGAAGAATCTGAAAAAACGTGTTTATCTCGGGCTGAAAAACACGTTTTGAAAAGTCTGCTGCTCCTGCCCCTTAAGTTACATGGGGGTAGCCAAAGTTGCAGAAACATGTTTATTTCTGCTGAAATACACGTTTTGACACTTTCTGCACACTGGGGTTAAGAGCTTTGGCAGTCAGCTCCTCTTTGCCTAGCTGTTACATTGGGATTCAACAATCTGAAAAAACGTGTTTATCTCGGGCTGAAAAACACGTTTTGAAAAGTCTGCTGCTCCTGCCCCATAAGTTACATGGGGGTAGCCAAAGTTGCAGAAACATGTTTATTTTTGCTGAAATACACGTTTTGACACTTTCTGCACACTGGGGTTAAGAGCTTTGGCAGTGAGCTCCTCTAAGCCTAGCAGTTACATTGGGATTCAACAATCTGAAAAAACGCGTTTATCTCGGGCTGAAAAACACGTTTTGAAAAGTCTGCTGTTCCTGCCATACAAGTTACATCTGGGTGACCAAAGTTGCAGAAACATGTTTATTTCTGCTGAAATACACGTTTTGACACGTTCTGCACACTGGGGTTAAATGCTTTGGCAGTGAGCTCCTCTTTGCCTAGCAGTTACATTGGGATTCAACAATCTGAAAAAACGTGTTTATCTCGGGCTGAAAAACACGTTTTGAAAAGTCTGCTGCTCCTGCCCCATAAGTTACATGGGGGTAGCCAAAGTTGCAGAAACATGTTTATTTCTGCTGAAATACACGTTTTGACACTTTTTGCACACTGGGGTTAAGATCTTAGGCAGTGAGCTCTTCTGAGCCTACCAGTTACATTGAGATTCAACAATCTGAAAAAAAGTGTTTATCTCGGGCTGAAAAACACGTTTTGAAAAGTCTGCTGCTCCTGCCCCATAAGTAACATGGGGGTAGCCAAAGTTGCAGAAACATGTTTATTTCTGCTGAAATACACGTTTTGACACTTTCTGCACACTGGGGTTAAGAGCTTTGGCAGTGAGCTCCTCTTTGCCTAGCAGTTACATTGGGATTCAAGAATCTGAAAAAACGTGTTTATCTCGGGCTGAAAAACACGTTTTGAAAAGTCTGCTGCTCCTGCCCCATAAGTTACATGGGGGTAGCCAAAGTTGCAGAAACATGTTTATTTCTGCTGAAATACACGTTTTGACACTTTCTGCACATTGGGTTTAAGAGCTTTGGCAGTGAGCTCCTCATAGCCTAGCAGTTACATTGGGATTCAACAATCTGAAAAAACGCGTTTATCTCGGGCTGAAAAACACGTTTTGAAAAGTCTGCTGCTCCTGCCCCATAAGTTACATGGGGGTATCCAAAGTTGCAGAAACATGTTTATTTCTGCTGAAATACACGTTTTGACACTTTCTGCACACTGGGGTTAAGATCTTAGGCAGTGAGCTCTTCTGAGCCTAGCAGTTACATTGGATTTCAACAATCTGAAAAAACGCGTTTATCTCGGGCTGAAAAACACGTTTTGAAAAGTCTGCTGCTCCTGTCCCATAAGTTACATGGAGGTAGCCAAAGTTGCAGAAACATGTTTATTTCTGCTGAAATACACGTTTTGACGCTTTCTGCACACTGGGGTTAAGAGCTTTGGCAGTGAGCTCCTCATAGCCTAGCAGTTACATTGGGATTCAACAATCTGAAAAAACGCGTTTATCTCGGGCTGAAAAACACGTTTTGAAAAGTCTGCTGTTCCTGCCATACAAGTTACATCTGGGTGACCAAAGTTGCAGAAACACGTTTATTTCTGCTGAAATACACGTTTTGACACTTTCTGCACACTGGGGTTAAGATCTGAGGCAGTGAGCTCTTCTGAGCCTAGCAGTTACATTGGATTTCAACAATCTGAAAAAAAGTGTTTATCTCGGGCTGAAAAACACGTTTTGAAAAGTCTGCTGCTCCTGCCCCATAAGTAACATGGGGGTAGCCAAAGTTGCAGAAACATGTTTATTTCTGCTGAAATACACGTTTTGACACTTTCTGCACACTGGGGTTAAGATCTGAAGCAGTGAGCTCTTCTGAGCCTAGCAGTTACATTGGATTTCAACAATCTGAAAAAACGCGTTTATCTCGGGCTGAAAAACACGTTTTGAAAAGTCTGCTGCTCCTGCCCCATAAGTAACATGGGGGTAGCCAAAGTTGCAGAAACATGTTTATTTCTGCTGAAATACACGTTTTGACACTTTCTGCACACTGGGGTTAAGAGCTTTGGCAGTGAGCTCCTCTTTGCCTAGCAGTTTCATTGGGATTCAAGAATCTGAAAAAACGTGTTTATCTCGGGCTGAAAAACACGTTTTGAAAAGTCTGCTGCTCCTGCCCCTTAAGTTACATGGGGGTAGCCAAAGTTGCAGAAACATGTTTATTTCTGCTGAAATACACGTTTTGACACTTTCTGCACACTGGGGTTAAGAGCTTTGGCAGTGAGCTCCTCTTTGCCTAGCTGTTACATTGGGATTCAACAATCTGAAAAAACGTGTTTATCTCGGGCTGAAAAACACGTTTTGAAAAGTCTGCTGCTCCTGCCCCATAAGTTACATGGGGGTAGCCAAAGTTGCAGAAACATGTTTATTTTTGCTGAAATACACGTTTTGACACTTTCTGCACACTGGGGTTAAGAGCTTTGGCAGTGAGCTCCTCTAAGCCTAGCAGTTACATTGGGATTCAACAATCTGAAAAAACGCGTTTATCTCGGGCTGAAAAACACGTTTTGAAAAGTCTGCTGCTCCTGCCCCATAAGTTACATGGGGGTAGCCAAAGTTGCAGAAACATGTTTATTTCTGCTGAAATACACGTTTTGACACTTTTTGCACACTGGGGTTAAGATCTTAGGCAGTGAGCTCTTCTGAGCCTAGCAGTTACATTGGATTTCAACAATCTGAAAAAACGCGTTTATCTCGGGCTGAATAACATGTTTTGAAAAGTCTGCTGCTCCTGTCCCATAAGTTACATGGGGGTAGCCAAAGTTGCAGAAACATGTTTATTTCTGCTGAAATACACGTTTTGACACTTTCTGCACACTGGGGTTAAGAGCTTTGGCAGTGAGCTCCTCTTTGCCTACCAGTTACATTGAGATTCAACAATCTGAAAAAAAGTGTTTATCTCGGGCTGAAAAACACGTTTTGAAAAGTCTGCTGCTCCTGCCCCATAAGTAACATGGGGGTAGCCAAAGTTGCAGAAACATGTTTATTTCTGCTGAAATACACGTTTTGACACTTTCTGCACACTGGGGTTAAGAGCTTTGGCAGTGAGCTCCTCTTTGCCTAGCAGTTACATTGGGATTCAAGAATCTGAAAAAACGTGTTTATCTCGGGCTGAAAAACACGTTTTGAAAAGTCTGCTGCTCCTGCCCCATAAGTTACATGGGGGTAGCCAAAGTTGCAGAAACATGTTTATTTCTGCTGAAATACACGTTTTGACACTTTCTGCACATTGGGTTTAAGAGCTTTGGCAGTGAGCTCCTCATAGCCTAGCAGTTACATTGGGATTCAACAATCTGAAAAAACGCGTTTATCTCGGGCTGAAAAACACGTTTTGAAAAGTCTGCTGCTCCTGCCCCATAAGTTACATGGGGGTATCCAAAGTTGCAGAAACATGTTTATTTCTGCTGAAATACACGTTTTGACACTTTCTGCACACTGGGGTTAAGATCTTTGGCAGTGAGCTCCTCTTTGCCTAGCAGTTACATTGGGATTCAACAATCTGAAAAAACGTGTTTATCTCGGGCTGAAAAACACGTTTTGAAAAGTCTGCTGCTCCTGCCCCATAAGTTACATGGGGGTAGCCAAAGTTGCAGAAACATGTTTATTTCTGCTGAAAAACACGTTTTGACACTTTCTGCACACTGGGGTTAAGATCTTAGGCAGTGAGCTCTTCTGAGCCTAGCAGTTACATTGGATTTCAACAATCTGGAAAAACGCGTTTATCTCGGGCTGAAAAACACGTTTTGAAAAGTCAGCTGCTCCTGTCCCATAAGTTACATGGGGGTAGCCAAAGCTGCAGAAACATGTTTATTTCTGCTGAAATACACGTTTTGACGCTTTCTGCACACTGGGGTTAAGAGCTTTGGCAGTGAGCTCCTCTTTGCCTACCAGTTACATTGAGATTCAACAATCTGAAAAAAAGTGTTTATCTCGGGCTGAAAAACACGTTTTGAAAAGTCTGCTGCTCCTGCCCCATAAGTAACATGGGGGTAGCCAAAGTTGCAGAAACATGTTTATTTCTGCTGAAATACACGTTTTTACACTTTCTGCACACTGGGGTTAAGATCTGAGGCAGTGAGCTCTTCTGAGCCTAGCAGTTACATTGGATTTCAACAATCTGAAAAAACGCGTTTATCTCGGGCTGAAAAACACGTTTTGAAAAGTCTGCTGCTCCTGTCCCATATGTTACATGGGGGTAGCCAAAGTTGCAGAAACATGTTTATTTCTGCTGAAATACACGTTTTGACACTTTCTGCACACTGGGGTTAAGAGCTTTGGCAGTGAGCTCCTCATAGCCTAGCAGTTACATTGGGATTCAACAATCTGAAAAAACGCGTTTATCTCGGGCTGAAAAACACGTTTTGAAAAGTCTGCTGTTCCTGCCATACAAGTTACATCTGGGTGACCAAAGTTGCAGAAACATGTTTATTTCTGCTGAAATACACGTTTTGACACTTTCTGCACACTGGGGTTAAGATCTGAGGCAGTGAGCTCTTCTGAGCCTAGCAGTTACATTGGATTTCAACAATCTGAAAAAAAGTGTTTATCTCGGGCTGAAAAACACGTTTTGAAAAGTCTGCTGCTCCTGCCCCATAAGTAACATGGGGGTAGCCAAAGTTGCAGAAACATGTTTATTTCAGCTGAAATACACGTTTTGACACTTTCTGCACACTGGGGTTAAGATCTGAAGCAGTGAGCTCTTCTGAGCCTAGCAGTTACATTGGATTTCAACAATCTGAAAAAACGCGTTTATCTCGGGCTGAAAAACACGTTTTGAAAAGTCTGCTGCTCCTGCCCCATAAGTAACATGGGGGTAGCCAAAGTTGCAGAAAC
Source organism: Lepisosteus platostomus (assembly GCF_059453375.1). Taxonomy (NCBI): domain Eukaryota; kingdom Metazoa; phylum Chordata; class Actinopteri; order Semionotiformes; family Lepisosteidae; genus Lepisosteus; species Lepisosteus platostomus. The sequence goes on from NC_142629.1 coordinate 9,550,262, forward strand.
ATGTTTATTTCTGCTGAAATACACGTTTTGACACTTTCTGCACACTGGGGTTAAGAGCTTTGGCAGTGAGCTCCTCTTTGCCTAGCAGTTACATTGGGATTGAAGAATCTGAAAAAACGTGTTTATCTCGGGCTGAAAAACACGTTTTGAAAAGTCTGCTGCTCCTGCCCCTTAAGTTACATGGGGGTAGCCAAAGTTGCAGAAACATGTTTATTTCTGCTGAAATACACGTTTTGACACTTTCTGCACACTGGGGTTAAGAGCTTTGGCAGTCAGCTCCTCTTTGCCTAGCTGTTACATTGGGATTCAACAATCTGAAAAAACGTGTTTATCTCGGGCTGAAAAACACGTTTTGAAAAGTCTGCTGCTCCTGCCCCATAAGTTACATGGGGGTAGCCAAAGTTGCAGAAACATGTTTATTTTTGCTGAAATACACGTTTTGACACTTTCTGCACACTGGGGTTAAGAGCTTTGGCAGTGAGCTCCTCTAAGCCTAGCAGTTACATTGGGATTCAACAATCTGAAAAAACGCGTTTATCTCGGGCTGAAAAACACGTTTTGAAAAGTCTGCTGTTCCTGCCATACAAGTTACATCTGGGTGACCAAAGTTGCAGAAACATGTTTATTTCTGCTGAAATACACGTTTTGACACGTTCTGCACACTGGGGTTAAATGCTTTGGCAGTGAGCTCCTCTTTGCCTAGCAGTTACATTGGGATTCAACAATCTGAAAAAACGTGTTTATCTCGGGCTGAAAAACACGTTTTGAAAAGTCTGCTGCTCCTGCCCCATAAGTTACATGGGGGTAGCCAAAGTTGCAGAAACATGTTTATTTCTGCTGAAATACACGTTTTGACACTTTTTGCACACTGGGGTTAAGATCTTAGGCAGTGAGCTCTTCTGAGCCTACCAGTTACATTGAGATTCAACAATCTGAAAAAAAGTGTTTATCTCGGGCTGAAAAACACGTTTTGAAAAGTCTGCTGCTCCTGCCCCATAAGTAACATGGGGGTAGCCAAAGTTGCAGAAACATGTTTATTTCTGCTGAAATACACGTTTTGACACTTTCTGCACACTGGGGTTAAGAGCTTTGGCAGTGAGCTCCTCTTTGCCTAGCAGTTACATTGGGATTCAAGAATCTGAAAAAACGTGTTTATCTCGGGCTGAAAAACACGTTTTGAAAAGTCTGCTGCTCCTGCCCCATAAGTTACATGGGGGTAGCCAAAGTTGCAGAAACATGTTTATTTCTGCTGAAATACACGTTTTGACACTTTCTGCACATTGGGTTTAAGAGCTTTGGCAGTGAGCTCCTCATAGCCTAGCAGTTACATTGGGATTCAACAATCTGAAAAAACGCGTTTATCTCGGGCTGAAAAACACGTTTTGAAAAGTCTGCTGCTCCTGCCCCATAAGTTACATGGGGGTATCCAAAGTTGCAGAAACATGTTTATTTCTGCTGAAATACACGTTTTGACACTTTCTGCACACTGGGGTTAAGATCTTAGGCAGTGAGCTCTTCTGAGCCTAGCAGTTACATTGGATTTCAACAATCTGAAAAAACGCGTTTATCTCGGGCTGAAAAACACGTTTTGAAAAGTCTGCTGCTCCTGTCCCATAAGTTACATGGAGGTAGCCAAAGTTGCAGAAACATGTTTATTTCTGCTGAAATACACGTTTTGACGCTTTCTGCACACTGGGGTTAAGAGCTTTGGCAGTGAGCTCCTCATAGCCTAGCAGTTACATTGGGATTCAACAATCTGAAAAAACGCGTTTATCTCGGGCTGAAAAACACGTTTTGAAAAGTCTGCTGTTCCTGCCATACAAGTTACATCTGGGTGACCAAAGTTGCAGAAACACGTTTATTTCTGCTGAAATACACGTTTTGACACTTTCTGCACACTGGGGTTAAGATCTGAGGCAGTGAGCTCTTCTGAGCCTAGCAGTTACATTGGATTTCAACAATCTGAAAAAAAGTGTTTATCTCGGGCTGAAAAACACGTTTTGAAAAGTCTGCTGCTCCTGCCCCATAAGTAACATGGGGGTAGCCAAAGTTGCAGAAACATGTTTATTTCTGCTGAAATACACGTTTTGACACTTTCTGCACACTGGGGTTAAGATCTGAAGCAGTGAGCTCTTCTGAGCCTAGCAGTTACATTGGATTTCAACAATCTGAAAAAACGCGTTTATCTCGGGCTGAAAAACACGTTTTGAAAAGTCTGCTGCTCCTGCCCCATAAGTAACATGGGGGTAGCCAAAGTTGCAGAAACATGTTTATTTCTGCTGAAATACACGTTTTGACACTTTCTGCACACTGGGGTTAAGAGCTTTGGCAGTGAGCTCCTCTTTGCCTAGCAGTTTCATTGGGATTCAAGAATCTGAAAAAACGTGTTTATCTCGGGCTGAAAAACACGTTTTGAAAAGTCTGCTGCTCCTGCCCCTTAAGTTACATGGGGGTAGCCAAAGTTGCAGAAACATGTTTATTTCTGCTGAAATACACGTTTTGACACTTTCTGCACACTGGGGTTAAGAGCTTTGGCAGTGAGCTCCTCTTTGCCTAGCTGTTACATTGGGATTCAACAATCTGAAAAAACGTGTTTATCTCGGGCTGAAAAACACGTTTTGAAAAGTCTGCTGCTCCTGCCCCATAAGTTACATGGGGGTAGCCAAAGTTGCAGAAACATGTTTATTTTTGCTGAAATACACGTTTTGACACTTTCTGCACACTGGGGTTAAGAGCTTTGGCAGTGAGCTCCTCTAAGCCTAGCAGTTACATTGGGATTCAACAATCTGAAAAAACGCGTTTATCTCGGGCTGAAAAACACGTTTTGAAAAGTCTGCTGTTCCTGCCATACAAGTTACATCTGGGTGACCAAAGTTGCAGAAACATGTTTATTTCTGCTGAAATACACGTTTTGACACGTTCTGCACACTGGGGTTAAGAGCTTTGGCAGTGAGCTCCTCTTTGCCTAGCAGTTACATTGGGATTCAACAATCTGAAAAAACGTGTTTATCTCGGGCTGAAAAACACGTTTTGAAAAGTCTGCTGCTCCTGCCCCATAAGTTACATGGGGGTAGCCAAAGTTGCAGAAACATGTTTATTTCTGCTGAAATACACGTTTTGACACTTTTTGCACACTGGGGTTAAGATCTTAGGCAGTGAGCTCTTCTGAGCCTAGCAGTTACATTGGATTTCAACAATCTGAAAAAACGCGTTTATCTCGGGCTGAAAAACACGTTTTGAAAAGTCTGCTGCTCCTGTCCCATAAGTTACATGGGGGTAGCCAAAGTTGCAGAAACATGTTTATTTCTGCTGAAATACACGTTTTGACGCTTTCTGTACACTGGGGTTAAGATCTTAGGCAGTGAGCTCTTCTAAGCCTAGCAGTTACATTGGATTTCAACAATCTGAAAAAACGCGTTTATCTCGGGCTGAATAACATGTTTTGAAAAGTCTGCTGCTCCTGTCCCATAAGTTACATGGGGGTAGCCAAAGTTGCAGAAACATGTTTATTTCTGCTGAAATACACGTTTTGACACTTTCTGCACACTGGGGTTAAGAGCTTTGGCAGTGAGCTCCTCTTTGCCTAGCAGTTACATTGGGATTCAAGAATCTGAAAAAACGTGTTTATCTCGGGCTGAAAAACACGTTTTGAAAAGTCTGCTGCTCCTGCCCCATAAGTTACATGGGGGTAGCCAAAGTTGCAGAAACATGTTTATTTCTGCTGAAATACACGTTTTGACACTTTCTGCACATTGGGTTTAAGAGCTTTGGCAGTGAGCTCCTCATAGCCTAGCATTTACTTTGGGATTCAACAATCTGAAAAAACGCGTTTATCTCGGGCTGAATAACATGTTTTGAAAAGTCTGCAGTTTCTGCCACACAAGTTACATGGGGGTGACCAAAGTTGTAGAGACTTGTTTATTTCTGCTGAAATACACGTTTTGACACTTTCTGCACACTGGGGTTAAGAGCTTTGGCAGTGAGCTCCTCTTTGCCTAGCAGTTACATTGGGATTCAACAATCTGAAAAAACGTGTTTATCTCGGGCTGAAAAACACGTCTTGAAAAGTCTGCTGCTCCTGCCCCATAAGTTACATGGGGGTAGCCAAAGTTGCAGAAACATGTTTATTTCTGCTGAAATACACGTTTTGACACTTTTTGCACACTGGGGTTAAGATCTTAGGCAGTGAGCTCTTCTGAGCCTAGCAGTTACATTGGATTTCAACAATCTGAAAAAACGCGTTTATCTCGGGCTGAAAAACACGTTTTGAAAAGTCTGCTGCTCCTGCCCCATAAGTTACATGGGGGTAGCCAAAGTTGCAGAAACATGTTTATTTCTACTGAAAAACACGTTTTGACACTTTCTGCACACTGGGGTTAAGATCTTAGGCAGTGAGCTCTTCTGAGCCTAGCAGTTACATTGGATTTCAACAATCTGAAAAAACGCGTTTATCTCGGGCTGAAAAACACGTTTTGAAAAGTCAGCTGCTCCTGTCCCATAAGTTACATGGGGGTAGCCAAAGTTGCAGAAACATGTTTATTTCTGCTGAAATACACGTTTTGACGCTTTCTGCACACTGGGGTTAAGAGCTTTGGCAGTGAGCTCCTCTTTGCCTACCAGTTACATTGAGATTCAACAATCTGAAAAAAAGTGTTTATCTCGGGCTGAAAAACACGTTTTGAAAAGTCTGCTGCTCCTGCCCCATAAGTAACATGGGGGTAGCCAAAGTTGCAGAAACATGTTTATTTCTGCTGAAATACACGTTTTGACACTTTCTGCACACTGGGGTTTAGAGCTTTGGCAGTGAGCTCCTCTTTGCCTAGCAGTTACATTGGAATTCAACAATCTGAAAAAACGCGTTTATCTCGGGCTGAAAAACACGTTTTGAAAAGTCTGCTGCTCCTGCCCCATAAGTTACATGGGGGTAGCCAAAGTTGCAGAAACATGTTTATTTCTGCTGAAATACACGTTTTGACACTTTCTGCACACTGGGGTTAAGATCTTAGGCAGTGAGCTCTTCTGAGCCTAGCAGTTACATTGGATTTCAACAATCTGAAAAAACGCGTTTATCTCGGGCTGAAAAACACGTTTTGAAAAGTCTGCTGCTCCTGCCCCATAAGTTACATGGGGGTAGCCAAAGTTGCAGAAACATGTTTATTTCTGCTGAAAAACACGTTTTGACACTTTCTGCACACTGGGGTTAAGATCTTAGGCAGTGAGCTCTTCTGAGCCTAGCAGTTACATTGGATTTCAACAATCTGAAAAAACGCGTTTATCTTGGGCTGAAAAACACGTTTTGAAAAGTCAGCTGCTCCTGTCCCATAAGTTACATGGGGGTAGCCAAAGTTGCAGAAACATGTTTATTTTTGCTGAAATACACGTTTTGACGCTTTCTGCACACTGGGGTTAAGAGCTTTGGCAGTGAGCTCCTCTTTGCCTACCAGTTACATTGAGATTCAACAATCTGAAAAAAAGTGTTTATCTCGGGCTGAAAAACACGTTTTGAAAAGTCTGCTGCTCCTGCCCCATAAGTAACATGGGGGTAACCAAAGTTGCAGAAACATGTTTATTTCTGCTGAAATACACGTTTTTACACTTTGTGCACACTGGGGTTAAGATCTGAGGCAGTGAGCTCTTCTGAGCCTAGCAGTTACATTGGATTTCAACAATCTGAAAAAACGCGTTTATCTCGGGCTGAAAAACACGTTTTGAAAAGTCTGCTGCTCCTGCCCCATAAGTTACATGGGGGTAGCCAAAGTTGCAGAAACATGTTTATTTCTGCTGAAAAACACGTTTTGACACTTTCTGCACACTGGGGTTAAGATCTTAGGCAGTGAGCTCTTCTGAGCCTAGCAGTTACATTGGATTTCAACAATCTGAAAAAACGCGTTTATCTCGGGCTGAAAAACACGTTTTGAAAAGTCAGCTGCTCCTGTCCCATAAGTTACATGGGGGTAGCCAAAGTTGCAGAAACATGTTTATTTTTGCTGAAATACACGTTTTGACGCTTTCTGCACACTGGGGTTAAGAGCTTTGGCAGTGAGCTCCTCTTTGCCTACCAGTTACATTGAGATTCAACAATCTGAAAAAAAGTGTTTATCTCGGGCTGAAAAACACGTTTTGAAAAGTCTGCTGCTCCTGCCCCATAAGTAACATGGGGGTAACCAAAGTTGCAGAAACATGTTTATTTCTGCTGAAATACACGTTTTTACACTTTCTGCACACTGGGGTTAAGATCTGAGGCAGTGAGCTCTTCTGAGCCTAGCAGTTACATTGGATTTCAACAATCTGAAAAAACGCGTTTATCTCGGGCTGAAAAACACGTTTTGAAAAGTCTGCTGCTCCTGCCCCATAAGTAACATGGGGGTAGCCAAAGTTGCAGAAACATGTTTATTTCTGCTGAAATACACGTTTTGACACTTTCTGCACACTGGGGTTAAGATCTGAGGCAGTGAGCTCTTCTGAGCCTAGCAGTTACATTGGATTTCAACAATCTGAAAAAACGCGTTTATCTCGGGCTGAAAAACACGTTTTGAAAAGTCAGCTGCTCCTGTCCCATAAGTTACATGGGGGTAGCCATAGTTGCAGAAACATGTTTATTTTTGCTGAAATACACGTTTTGACGCTTTCTGCACACTGGGGTTAAGAGCTTTGGCAGTGAGCTCCTCTTTGCCTACCAGTTACATTGAGATTCAACAATCTGAAAAAAAGTGTTTATCTCGGGCTGAAAAACACGTTTTGAAAAGTCTGCTGCTCCTGCCCCATAAGTAACATGGGGGTAACCAAAGTTGCAGAAACATGTTTATTTCTGCTGAAATACACGTTTTTACACTTTCTGCACACTGGGGTTAAGATCTGAGGCAGTGAGCTCTTCTGAGCCTAGGAGTTACATTGGATTTCAACAATCTGAAAAAACGCGTTTATCTCGGGCTGAAAAACACGTTTTGAAAAGTCTGCTGCTCCTGTCCCATAAGTTACATGGGGGTAGCCAAAGTTGAAGAAACATGTTTATTTCTGCTGAAATACACGTTTTGACACTTTCTGCACATTGGGGTTAAGAGCTTTGGCAGTGAGCTCCTCATAGCCTAGCAGTTACATTGGGATTCAACAATCTGAAAAAACGCGTTTATCTCGGGCTGAAAAACACGTTTTGAAAAGTCTGCTGTTCCTGCCATACAAGTTACATCTGGGTGACCAAAGTTGCAGAAACATGTTTATTTCTGCTGAAATACACGTTTTGACACTTTCTGCACACTGGGGTTAAGATCGGAGGCAGTGAGCTCTTCTGAGCCTAGCAGTTACATTGGATTTCAACAATCTGAAAAAAAGTGTTTATCTCGGGCTGAAAAACACGTTTTGAAAAGTCTGCTGCTCCTGCCCCATAAGTAACATGGGGGTAGCCAAAGTTGCAGAAACATGTTTATTTCTGCTGAAATACACGTTTTGACACTTTCTGTACACTGGGGTTAAGATCTGAGGCAGTGAGCTCTTCTGAGCCTAGCAGTTACATTGGATTTCAACAATCTGAAAAAACGCGTTTATCTCGGGCTGAAAAACACGTTTTGAAAAGTCTGCTGCTCCTGCCCCATAAGTAACATGCGGGTAGCCAAAGTTGCAGAAACATGTTTATTTCTGCTGAAATACACGTTTTGACACTTTCTGCACACTGGGGTTAAGAGCTTTGGCAGTGAGCTCTTCTGAGCCTAGCAGTTACATTGGATTTCAACAATCTGAAAAAACGCGTTCATCTCGGGCTGAAAAACACGTTTTGAAAAGTCTGCTGCTTCTGCCCCATAAGTTACATGGGGGTATCCAAAGTTGCAGAAACATGTTTATTTCTGCTGAAATACACGTTTTGACACTTTCTGCACACTGGGGTTAAGATCTTAGGCAGTGAGCTCTTCTGAGCCTAGCAGTTACATTGGATTTCAACAATCTGAAAAAACTCGTTTATCTCGGGCTGAAAAACACGTTTTGAAAAGTCTGCTGCTCCTGCCCCATAAGTTACATGGGGGTAGCCAAAGTTGCAGAAACGTTTATTTCTGCTGAAAAACACGTTTTGACACTTTCTGCACACTGGGGTTAAGATCTTAGGCAGTGAGCTCTTCTGAGCCTAGCAGTTACATTGGATTTCAACAATCTGAAAAAACGCGTTTATCTCGGGCTGAAAAACACGTTTTGAAAAGTCAGCTGCTCCTGTCCCATAAGTTACATGGGGGTAGCCAAAGTTGCAGAAACATGTTTATTTCTGCTGAAATACACGTTTTGACGCTTTCTGTACACTGGGGTTAAGATCTTAGGCAGTGAGCTCTTCTGAGCCTAGCAGTTACTTTGGATTTCAACAATCTGAAAAAACGCGTTTATCTCGGGCTGAAAAACATGTTTTGAAAAGTCTGCTGCTCCTGTGCCCTCAGTTACATGGGGGTAGCCAAAGTTGCAGAAACATGTTTATTTCTGCTGAAATACACGTTTTGACACTTTCTGCACACTGGGGTTAAGAGCTTTGGCAGTGAGCTCCTCTTTGCCTACCAGTTACATTGAGATTCAACAATCTGAAAAAAAGTGTTTATCTCGGGCTGAAAAACACGTTTTGAAAAGTCTGCTGCTCCTGCCCCATAAGTAACATGGGGGTATCCAAAGTTGCAGAAACATGTTTATTTCTGCTGAAATACACGTTTTGACACTTTCTGCACACTGGGGTTAAGATCTTTGGCAGTGAGCTCTTCTGAGCCTAGCAGTTACATTGGATTTCAACAATCTGAAAAAACGCGTTTATCTCGGGCTGAAAAACACGTTTTGAAAAGTCTGCTGTTTCTGCCACACAAGTTACATGGGGGTGACCAAAGTTGCAGAGACATGTTTATTTCTGCTGAAAAACAGGTTTTGACACTTTCTGCACACTGGGGTTAAGAGCTGAGGCAGTCAGCTCTTCTGAGCCTAGCAGTTACATTGGATTTCAACAATCTGAAAAAACGCGTTTATCTCGGGCTGAAAAACACGTTTTGAAAAGTCCGCTGTTTCTGCCACACAAGTTACATGGGGGTGACCAAAGTTGCAGAGACATGTTTATTTCTGCTGAAATACACGTTTTGACACTTTCTGCACACTGGGGTTAAGATCTGAGGCAGTGAGCTCTTCTGAGCCTAGCAGTTACATTGGATTTCAACAATCTGAAAAAAAGTGTTTATCTCGGGCTGAAAAACACGTTTTGAAAAGTCTGCTGCTCCTGCCCCATAAGTAACATGGTGGTAGCCAAAGTTGCAGAAACATGTTTATTTCTGCTGAAATACACGTTTTGACACTTTCTGCACACTGGGGTTAAGATCTGAGGCAGTGAGCTCTTCTGAGCCTAGCAGTTACATTGGATTTCAACAATCTGAAAAAACGCGTTTATCTCGGGCTGAAAAACACGTTTTGAAAAGTCAGCTGCTCCTATCCCATAAGTTACATGGGGGTAGCCATAGTTGCAGAAACATGTTTATTTTTGCTGAAATACACGTTTTGACGCTTTCTGCACACTGGGGTTAAGAGCTTTGGCAGTGAGCTCCTCTTTGCCTACCAGTTACATTGAGATTCAACAATCTGAAAAAAAGTGTTTATCTCGGGCTGAAAAACACGTTTTGAAAAGTCTGCTGCTCCTGCCCCATAAGTAACATGGGGGTAACCAAAGTTGCAGAAACATGTTTATTTCTGCTGAAATACACGTTTTTACACTTTCTGCACACTGGGGTTAAGATCTGAGGCAGTGAGCTCTTCTGAGCCTAGCAGTTACATTGGATTTCAACAATCTGAAAAAACGCGTTTATCTCGGGCTGAAAAACACGTTTTGAAAAGTCTGCTGCTCCTGTCCCATAAGTTACATGGGGGTAGCCAAAGTTGAAGAAACATGTTTATTTCTGCTGAAATACACGTTTTGACACTTTCTGCACATTGGGGTTAAGAGCTTTGGCAGTGAGCTCCTCATAGCCTAGCAGTTACATTGGGATTCAACAATCTGAAAAAACGCGTTTATCTCGGGCTGAAAAACACGTTTTGAAAAGTCTGCTGTTCCTGCCATACAAGTTACATCTGGGTGACCAAAGTTGCAGAAACATGTTTATTTCTGCTGAAATACACGTTTTGACACTTTCTGCACACTGGGGTTAAGATCGGAGGCAGTGAGCTCTTCTGAGCCTAGCAGTTACATTGGATTTCAACAATCTGAAAAAAAGTGTTTATCTCGGGCTGAAAAACACGTTTTGAAAAGTCTGCTGCTCCTGCCCCATAAGTAACATGGGGGTAGCCAAAGTTGCAGAAACATGTTTATTTCTGCTGAAATACACGTTTTGACACTTTCTGCACACTGGGGTTAAGATCTGAGGCAGTGAGCTCTTCTGAGCCTAGCAGTTACATTGGATTTCAACAATCTGAAAAAACGCGTTTATCTCGGGCTGAAAAACACGTTTTGAAAAGTCTGCTGCTCCTGCCCCATAAGTAACATGCGGGTAGCCAAAGTTGCAGAAACATGTTTATTTCTGCTGAAATACACGTTTTGACACTTTCTGCACACTGGGGTTAAGAGCTTTGGCAGTGAGCTCCTCTTTGCCTAGCAGTTACATTGGGATTCAACAATCTGAAAAAACGTGTTATCTCGGGCTGAAAAACACGTTTTGAAAAGTCTGCTGCTCCTGCCCCATAAGTTACATGGGGGTAGCCAAAGTTGCAGAAACATGTTTATTTCTCCTGAAATACACGTTTTGACACTTTCTGCACACTGGGGTTAAGAGCTCTGGCAGTGAGCTCCTCTTTGCCTACCAGTTACATTGAGATTCAACAATCTGAAAAAAAGTGTTTATCTCGGGCTGAAAAACACGTTTTGAAAAGTCTGCTGCTCCTGCCCCATAAGTAACATGGGGGTAGCCAAAGTTGCAGAAACATGTTTATTTCTGCAGAAATACACGTTTTTACACTTTCTGCACACTGGGGTTAAGATCTGAGGCAGTGAGCTCTTCTGAGCCTAGCAGTTACATTGGATTTCAACAATCTGAAAAAACGCGTTCATCTCGGGCTGAAAAACACGTTTTGAAAAGTCTGCTGCTTCTGCCCCATAAGTTACATGGGGGTATCCAAAGTTGCAGAAACATGTTTATTTCTGCTGAAATACACGTTTTGACACTTTCTGCACACTGGGGTTAAGATCTTAGGCAGTGAGCTCTTCTGAGCCTAGCAGTTACATTGGATTTCAACAATCTGAAAAAACTCGTTTATCTCGGGCTGAAAAACACGTTTTGAAAAGTCTGCTGCTCCTGTCCCATAAGTTACATGGGGGTAGCCAAAGTTGCAGAAACGTTTATTTCTGCTGAAAAACACGTTTTGACACTTTCTGCACACTGGGGTTAAGATCTTAGGCAGTGAGCTCTTCTGAGCCTAGCAGTTACATTGGATTTCAACAATCTGAAAAAACGCGTTTATCTCGGGCTGAAAAACACGTTTTGAAAAGTCAGCTGCTCCTGTCCCATAAGTTACATGGGGGTAGCCAAAGTTGCAGAAACATGTTTATTTCTGCTGAAATACACGTTTTGACGCTTTCTGTACACTGGGGTTAAGATCTTAGGCAGTGAGCTCTTCTGAGCCTAGCAGTTACTTTGGATTTCAACAATCTGAAAAAACGCGTTTATCTCGGGCTGAAAAACATGTTTTGAAAAGTCTGCTGCTCCTGTGCCCTCAGTTACATGGGGGTAGCCAAAGTTGCAGAAACATGTTTATTTCTGCTGAAATACACGTTTTGACACTTTCTGCACACTGGGGTTAAGAGCTTTGGCAGTGAGCTCCTCTTTGCCTACCAGTTACATTGAGATTCAACAATCTGAAAAAAAGTGTTTATCTCGGGCTGAAAAACACGTTTTGAAAAGTCTGCTGCTCCTGCCCCATAAGTAACATGGGGGTATCCAAAGTTGCAGAAACATGTTTATTTCTGCTGAAATACACGTTTTGACACTTTCTGCACACTGGGGTTAAGATCTTTGGCAGTGAGCTCTTCTGAGCCTAGCAGTTACATTGGATTTCAACAATCTGAAAAAACGCGTTTATCTCGGGCTGAAAAACACGTTTTGAAAAGTCTGCTGTTTCTGCCACACAAGTTACATGGGGGTGACCAAAGTTGCAGAGACATGTTTATTTCTGCTGAAAAACAGGTTTTGACACTTTCTGCACACTGGGGTTAAGAGCTGAGGCAGTCAGCTCTTCTGAGCCTAGCAGTTACATTGGATTTCAACAATCTGAAAAAACGCGTTTATCTCGGGCTGAAAAACACGTTTTGAAAAGTCTGCTGTTTCTGCCACACAAGTTACATGGGGGTGACCAAAGTTGCAGAGACATGTTTATTTCTGCTGAAATACACGTTTTGACACTTTCTGCACACTGGGGTTAAGATCTGAGGCAGTGAGCTCTTCTGAGCCTAGCAGTTACATTGGATTTCAACAATCTGAAAAAAAGTGTTTATCTCGGGCTGAAAAACACGTTTTGAAAAGTCTGCTGCTCCTGCTCCATAAGTAACATGGTGGTAGCCAAAGTTGCAGAAACATGTTTATTTCTGCTGAAATACACGTTTTGACACTTTCTGCACACTGGGGTTAAGATCTGAGGCAGTGAGCTCTTCTGAGCCTAGCAGTTACATTGGATTTCAACAATCTGAAAAAACGCGTTTATCTCGGGCTGAAAAACACGTTTTGAAAAGTCAGCTGCTCCTATCCCATAAGTTACATGGGGGTAGCCATAGTTGCAGAAACATGTTTATTTTTGCTGAAATACACGTTTTGACGCTTTCTGCACACTGGGGTTAAGAGCTTTGGCAGTGAGCTCCTCTTTGCCTACCAGTTACATTGAGATTCAACAATCTGAAAAAAAGTGTTTATCTCGGGCTGAAAAACACGTTTTGAAAAGTCTGCTGCTCCTGCCCCATAAGTAACATGGGGGTAACCAAAGTTGCAGAAACATGTTTATTTCTGCTGAAATACACGTTTTTACACTTTCTGCACACTGGGGTTAAGATCTGAGGCAGTGAGCTCTTCTGAGCCTAGCAGTTACATTGGATTTCAACAATCTGAAAAAACGCGTTTATCTCGGGCTGAAAAACACGTTTTGAAAAGTCTGCTGCTCCTGTCCCATAAGTTACATGGGGGTAGCCAAAGTTGAAGAAACATGTTTATTTCTGCTGAAATACACGTTTTGACACTTTCTGCACATTGGGGTTAAGAGCTTTGGCAGTGAGCTCCTCATAGCCTAGCAGTTACATTGGGATTCAACAATCTGAAAAAACGCGTTTATCTCAGGCTGAAAAACACGTTTTGAAAAGTCTGCTGTTCCTGCCATACAAGTTACATCTGGGTGACCAAAGTTGCAGAAACATGTTTATTTCTGCTGAAATACACGTTTTGACACTTTCTGCACACTGGGGTTAAGATCTGAGGCAGTGAGCTCTTCTGAGCCTAGCAGTTACATTGGATTTCAACAATCTGAAAAAAAGTGTTTATCTCGGGCTGAAAAACACGTTTTGAAAAGTCGGCTGTTTCTGCCATACAAGTTACATGGGGGTGACCAAAGTTGCAGAAACATGTTTATTTCTGCTGAAATACACGTTTTGACTCTTTCTGCACACTGGGGTTAAGAGCTTTGGCAGTGAGCTCCTCTTTGCCTAGCAGTTACATTGGGATTCAATAATCTGAAAAAACGTGTTTATCTCGGGCTGAAAAACACGTTTTGAAAAGTCTGCTGCTCCTGCCCCATAAGTTACATGGGGGTAGCCAAAGTTGCAGAAACATGTTTATTTCTGCTGACATACACGTTTTGACACTTTCTGCACACTGGGGTTAAGAGCTCTGGCAGTGAGCTCCTCTTTGCCTACCAGTTACATTGAGATTCAACAATCTGAAAAAAAGTGTTTATCTCGGGCTGAAAAACACGTTTTGAAAACTCTGCTGCTCCTGCCCCATAAGTAACATGGGGGTAGCCAAAGTTGCAGAAACATGTTTATTTCTGCTGAAATACACGTTTTGACACTTTCTGCACACTGGGGTTAAGATCTGAGGCAGTGAGCTCTTCTGAGCCTAGCAGTTACATTGGATTTCAACAATCTGAAAAAACGCGTTTATACCGGGCTGAAAAACACGTTTTGAAAAGTCTGCTGCTCCTGCCCCATAAGTAACATGCGGGTAGCCAAAGTTGCAGAAACATGTTTATTTCTGCTGAAATACACGTTTTGACACTTTCTGCACACTGGGGTTAAGAGCTTTGGCAGTGAGCTCCTCTTTGCCTAGCAGTTACATTGGGATTCAACAATCTGAAAAAACGTGTTATCTCGGGCTGAAAAACACGTTTTGAAAAGTCTGCTGCTCCTGCCCCATAAGTTACATGGGGGTAGCCAAAGTTGCAGAAACATGTTTATTTCTCCTGAAATACACGTTTTGACACTTTCTGCACACTGGGGTTAAGAGCTCTGGCAGTGAGCTCCTCTTTGCCTACCAGTTACATTGAGATTCAACAATCTGAAAAAAAGTGTTTATCTCGGGCTGAAAAACACGTTTTGAAAAGTCTGCTGCTCCTGCCCCATAAGTAACATGGGGGTAGCCAAAGTTGCAGAAACATGTTTATTTCTGCTGAAATACACGTTTTTACACTTTCTGCACACTGGGGTTAAGATCTGAGGCAGTGAGCTCTTCTGAGCCTAGCAGTTACATTGGATTTCAACAATCTGAAAAAACGCGTTCATCTCGGGCTGAAAAACACGTTTTGAAAAGTCTGCTGCTTCTGCCCCATAAGTTACATGGGGGTATCCAAAGTTGCAGAAACATGTTTATTTCTGCTGAAATACACGTTTTGACACTTTCTGCACACTGGGGTTAAGATCTTAGGCAGTGAGCTCTTCTGAGCCTAGCAGTTACATTGGATTTCAACAATCTGAAAAAACTCGTTTATCTCGGGCTGAAAAACACGTTTTGAAAAGTCTGCTGCTCCTGCCCCATAAGTTACATGGGGGTAGCCAAAGTTGCAGAAACGTTTATTTCTGCTGAAAAACACGTTTTGACACTTTCTGCACACTGGGGTTAAGATCTTAGGCAGTGAGCTCTTCTGAGCCTAGCAGTTACATTGGATTTCAACAATCTGAAAAAACGCGTTTATCTCGGGCTGAAAAACACGTTTTGAAAAGTCAGCTGCTCCTGTCCCATAAGTTACATGGGGGTAGCCAAAGTTGCAGAAACATGTTTATTTCTGCTGAAATACACGTTTTGACGCTTTCTGTACACTGGGGTTAAGATCTTAGGCAGTGAGCTCTTCTGAGCCTAGCAGTTACTTTGGATTTCAACAATCTGAAAAAACGCGTTTATCTCGGGCTGAAAAACATGTTTTGAAAAGTCTGCTGCTCCTGTGCCCTCAGTTACATGGGGGTAGCCAAAGTTGCAGAAACATGTTTATTTTTGCTGAAATACACGTTTTGACACTTTCTGCACACTGGGGTTAAGAGCTTTGGCAGTGAGCTCCTCTTTGCCTACCAGTTACATTGAGATTCAACAATCTGAAAAAAAGTGTTTATCTCGGGCTGAAAAACACGTTTTGAAAAGTCTGCTGCTCCTGCCCCATAAGTAACATGGGGGTATCCAAAGTTGCAGAAACATGTTTATTTCTGCTGAAATACACGTTTTGACACTTTCTGCACACTGGGGTTAAGATCTTAGGCAGTGAGCTCTTCTGAGCCTAGCAGTTACATTGGATTTCAACAATCTGAAAAAACGCGTTTATCTCGGGCTGAAAAACACGTTTTGAAAAGTCTGCTGTTTCTGCCACACAAGTTACATGGGGGTGACCAAAGTTGCAGAGACATGTTTATTTCTGCTGAAAAACAGGTTTTGACACTTTCTGCACACTGGGGTTAAGAGCTGAGGCAGTCAGCTCTTCTGAGCCTAGCAGTTACATTGGATTTCAACAATCTGAAAAAACTCGTTTATCTCGGGCTGAAAAACACGTTTTGAAAAGTCTGCTGCTCCTGCCCCATAAGTTACATGGGGGTAGCCAAAGTTGCAGAAACGTTTATTTCTGCTGAAAAACACGTTTTGACACTTTCTGCACACTGGGGTTAAGATCTTAGGCATTGAGCTCTTCCGAGCCTAGCAGTTACATTGGATTTCAACAATCTGAAAAAACGCGTTTATCTCGGGCTGAAAAACACGTTTTGAAAAGTCAGCTGCTCCTGTCCCATAAGTTACATGGGGGTAGCCAAAGTTGCAGAAACATGTTTATTTCTGCTGAAATACACGTTTTGACGCTTTCTGTACACTGGGGTTAAGATCTTAGGCAGTGAGCTCTTCTGAGCCTAGCAGTTACTTTGGATTTCAACAATCTGAAAAAACGCGTTTATCTCGGGCTGAAAAACATGTTTTGAAAAGTCTGCTGCTCCTGTGCCCTCAGTTACATGGGGGTAGCCAAAGTTGCAGAAACATGTTTATTTCTGCTGAAATACACGTTTTGACACTTTCTGCACACTGGGGTTAAGAGCTTTGGCAGTGAGCTCCTCTTTGCCTACCAGTTACATTGAGATTCAACAATCTGAAAAAAAGTGTTTATCTCGGGCTGAAAAACACGTTTTGAAAAGTCTGCTGCTCCTGCCCCATAAGTAACATGGGGGTATCCAAAGTTGCAGAAACATGTTTATTTCTGCTGAAATACACGTTTTGACACTTTCTGCACACTGGGGTTAAGATCTTAGGCAGTGAGCTCTTCTGAGCCTAGCAGTTACATTGGATTTCAACAATCTGAAAAAACGCGTTTATCTCGGGCTGAAAAACACGTTTTGAAAAGTCTGCTGTTTCTGCCACACAAGTTACATGGGGGTGACCAAAGTTGCAGAGACATGTTTATTTCTGCTGAAAAACAGGTTTTGACACTTTCTGCACACTGGGGTTAAGAGCTGAGGCAGTCAGCTCTTCTGAGCCTAGCAGTTACATTGGATCTCAACAATCTGAAAAAACGCGTTTATCTCGGGCTGAAAAACACGTTTTGAAAAGTCTGCTGTTTCTGCCACACAAGTTACATGGGGGTGACCAAAGTTGCAGAGACATGTTTATTTCTGCTGAAATACACGTTTTGACACTTTCTGCACACTGGGGTTAAGATCTGAGGCAGTGAGCTCTTCTGAGCCTAGCAGTTACATTGGATTTCAACAATCTGAAAAAAAGTGTTTATCTCGGGCTGAAAAACACGTTTTGAAAAGTCTGCTGCTCCTGCCCCATAAGTAACATGGTGGTAGCCAAAGTTGCAGAAACATGTTTATTTCTGCTGAAATACACGTTTTGACACTTTCTGCACACTGGGGTTAAGATCTGAGGCAGTGAGCTCTTCTGAGCCTAGCAGTTACATTGGATTTCAACAATCTGAAAAAACGCGTTTATCTCGGGCTGAAAAACACGTTTTGAAAAGTCAGCTGCTCCTATCCCATAAGTTACATGGGGGTAGCCATAGTTGCAGAAACATGTTTATTTTTGCTGAAATACACGTTTTGACGCTTTCTGCACACTGGGGTTAAGAGCTTTGGCAGTGAGCTCCTCTTTGCCTACCAGTTACATTGAGATTCAACAATCTGAAAAAAAGTGTTTATCTCGGGCTGAAAAACACGTTTTGAAAAGTCTGCTGCTCCTGCCCCATAAGTAACATGGGGGTAACCAAAGTTGCAGAAACATGTTTATTTCTGCTGAAATACACGTTTTTACACTTTCTGCACACTGGGGTTAAGATCTGAGGCAGTGAGCTCTTCTGAGCCTAGCAGTTACATTGGATTTCAACAATCTGAAAAAACGCGTTTATCTCGGGCTGAAAAACACGTTTTGAAAAGTCTGCTGCTCCTGTCCCATAAGTTACATGGGGGTAGCCAAAGTTGAAGAAACATGTTTATTTCTGCTGAAATACACGTTTTGACACTTTCTGCACATTGGGGTTAAGAGCTTTGGCAGTGAGCTCCTCATAGCCTAGCAGTTACATTGGGATTCAACAATCTGAAAAAACGCGTTTATCTCAGGCTGAAAAACACGTTTTGAAAAGTCTGCTGTTCCTGCCATACAAGTTACATCTGGGTGACCAAAGTTGCAGAAACATGTTTATTTCTGCTGAAATATACGTTTTGACACTTTCTGCACACTGGGGTTAAGATCTGAGGCAGTGAGCTCTTCTGAGCCTAGCAGTTACATTGGATTTCAACAATCTGAAAAAAAGTGTTTATCTCGGGCTGAAAAACACGTTTTGAAAAGTCGGCTGTTTCTGCCATACAAGTTACATGGGGGTGACCAAAGTTGCAGAAACATGTTTATTTCTGCTGAAATACACGTTTTGACACTTTCTGCACACTGGGGTTAAGAGCTTTGGCAGTGAGCTCCTCTTTGCCTAGCAGTTACATTGGGATTCAATAATCTGAAAAAACGTGTTTATCTCGGGCTGAAAAACACGTTTTGAAAAGTCTGCTGCTCCTGCCCCATAAGTTACATGGGGGTAGCCAAAGTTGCAGAAACATGTTTATTTCTGCTGACATACACGTTTTGACACTTTCTGCACACTGGGGTTAAGAGCTCTGGCAGTGAGCTCCTCTTTGCCTACCAGTTACATTGAGATTCAACAATCTGAAAAAAAGTGTTTATCTCGGGCTGAAAAACACGTTTTGAAAAGTCTGCTGCTCCTGCCCCATAAGTAACATGGGGGTAGCCAAAGTTGCAGAAACATGTTTATTTCTGCTGAAATACACGTTTTGACACTTTCTGCACACTGGGGTTAACAGCTTTGGCAGTGAGCTCCTCTTAGCCTAGCAGTTACATTGGGATTCAACAATCTGAAAAAACGCGTTTATCTCGTCTGAAAAACAAGTTTTGAAAAGTCTGCTGTTCCTGCCATACAAGTTACATGGGGGTGACCAAAGTTGCAGAAACATGTTTATTTCTGCTGAAATACACGTTTTGACACTTTCTGCACATTGGGGTTAAGAGCTTTCGCAGTGAGCTCCTCTTTGCCTAGCTGTTACATTGGGATTCAACAATCTGAAAAAACGCGTTTATCTCGGGCTGAAAAACACGTTTTGAAAATTCTGCTGTTC
The DNA here is from genome assembly GCF_059453375.1 of Lepisosteus platostomus. Lineage (NCBI taxonomy): Eukaryota > Metazoa > Chordata > Actinopteri > Semionotiformes > Lepisosteidae > Lepisosteus > Lepisosteus platostomus. The sequence continues at coordinate 9,569,367 of NC_142629.1, forward strand.
CTGCCATACAAGTTACATCTGGGTGACCAAAGTTGCAGAAACATGTTTATTTCTGCTGAAATACACGTTTTGACACTTTCTGCACACTGGGGTTAAGAGCTCTGGCAGTGAGCTCCTCTTTGCCTACCAGTTACATTGAGATTCAAAAATCTGAAAAAAAGTGTTTATCTCGGGCTGAAAAACACGTTTTGAAAAGTCTGCTGCTCCTGCCCCATAAGTAACATGGGGGTAGCCAAAGTTGCAGAAACATGTTTATTTCTGCTGAAATACACGTTTTTACACTTTCTGCACACTGGGGTTAAGATCTGAGGCAGTGAGCTCTTCTGAGCCTAGCAGTTACATTGGATTTCAACAATCTGAAAAAACGCGTTTATCTCGGGCTGAAAAACACGTTTTGAAAAGTCTGCTGCTTCTGCCCCATAAGTTACATGGGGGTATCCAAAGTTGCAGAAACATGTTTATTTCTGCTGAAATACACGTTTTGACACTTTCTGCACACTGGGGTTAAGATCTTAGGCAGTGAGCTCTTCTGAGCCTAGCAGTTACATTGGATTTCAACAATCTGAAAAAACGCGTTTATCTCGGGCTGAAAAACACGTTTTGAAAAGTCTGCTGTTTCTGCCACACAAGTTACATGGGGGTGACCAAAGTTGCAGAGACATGTTTATTTCTGCTGAAATACACGTTTTGACACGTTCTGCACACTGGGGTTAAGAGCTTTGGCAGTGAGCTCCTCTTTGCCTAGCAGTTACATTGGGATTCAACAATCTGAAAAAACGTGTTTATCTCGGGCTGAAAAACACGTTTTGAAAAGTCTGCTGCTCCTGCCCCATAAGTTACATGGGGGTAGCCAAACTTGCAGAAACATGTTTATTTCTGCTGAAAGACACGTTTTGACACTTTCTGCACACTGGGGTTAAGAGCTCTGGCAGTGAGCTCCTCTTTGCCTACCAGTTACATTGGGATTCAACAATCTGAAAAAACGCGTTTATCTCGGGCTGAAAAACACGTTTTGAAAAGTCTGCTGTTCCTGCCATACAAGTTACATCTGGGTGACCAAAGTTGCAGAAACATGTTTATTTCTGCTGAAATACACGTTTTGACACTTTCTGCACACTGGGGTTAAGATCTGAGGCAGTGAGCTCTTCTGAGCCTAGCAGTTACATTGGATTTCAACAATCTGAAAAAAAGTGTTTATCTCGGGCTGAAAAACACGTTTTGAAAAGTCTGCTGCTCCTGCCCCATAAGTAACATGGGGGTAGCCAAAGTTGCAGAAACATGTTTATTTCTGCTGAAATACACGTTTTGACACTTTCTGCACACTGGGGTTAAGATCTGAAGCAGTGAGCTCTTCTGAGCCTAGCAGTTACATTGGATTTATACAATCTGAAAAAACGCGTTTATCTCGGGCTGAAAAACACGTTTTGAAAAGTCTGCTGCTCCTGCCCCATAAGTAACATGGGGGTAGCCAAAGTTGCAGAAACATGTTTATTTCTGCTGAAATACACGTTTTGACACTTTCTGCACACTGGGGTTAAGAGCTTTGGCAGTGAGCTCCTCTTTGCCTAGCAGTTACATTGGGATTCAAGAATCTGAAAAAACGTGTTTATCTCGGGCTGAAAAACACGTTTTGAAAAGTCTGCTGCTCCTGCCCCTTAAGTTACATGGGGGTAGCCAAAGTTGCAGAAACATGTTTATTTCTGCTGAAATACACGTTTTGACACTTTCTGCACACTGGGGTTAAGAGCTTTGGCAGTGAGCTCCTCTTTGCCTAGCTGTTACATTGGGATTCAACAATCTGAAAAAACGTGTTTATCTCGGGCTGAAAAACACGTTTTGAAAAGTCTGCTGCTCCTGCCCCATAAGTTACATGGGGGTAGCCAAAGTTGCAGAAACATGTTTATTTTTGCTGAAATACACGTTTTGACACTTTCTGCACACTGGGGTTAAGAGCTTTGGCAGTGAGCTCTTCTGAGCCTAGCAGTTACATTGGATTTCAACAATCTGAAAAAACGCGTTTATCTCGGGCTGAAAAACACGTTTTGAAAAGTCTGCTGCTTCTGCCCCATAAGTTACATGGGGGTATCCAAAGTTGCAGAAACATGTTTATTTCTGCTGAAATACACGTTTTGACACTTTCTGCACACTGGGGTTAAGAGCTCTGGCAGTGAGCTCCTCTTTGCCTACCAGTTACATTGAGATTCAAAAATCTGAAAAAAAGTGTTTATCTCGGGCTGAAAAACACGTTTTGAAAAGTCTGCTGCTCCTGCCCCATAAGTAACATGGGGGTAGCCAAAGTTGCAGAAACATGTTTATTTCTGCTGAAATACACGTTTTTACACTTTCTGCACACTGGGGTTAAGATCTGAGGCAGTGAGCTCTTCTGAGCCTAGCAGTTACATTGGATTTCAACAATCTGAAAAAACGCGTTTATCTCGGGCTGAAAAACACGTTTTGAAAAGTCTGCTGCTTCTGCCCCATAAGTTACATGGGGGTATCCAAAGTTGCAGAAACATGTTTATTTCTGCTGAAATACACGTTTTGACACTTTCTGCACACTGGGGTTAAGATCTTAGGCAGTGAGCTCTTCTGAGCCTAGCAGTTACATTGGATTTCAACAATCTGAAAAAACGCGTTTATCTCGGGCTGAAAAACACGTTTTGAAAAGTCTGCTGTTTCTGCCACACAAGTTACATGGGGGTGACCAAAGTTGCAGAGACATGTTTATTTCTGCTGAAATACACGTTTTGACACGTTCTGCACACTGGGGTTAAGAGCTTTGGCAGTGAGCTCCTCTTTGCCTAGCAGTTACATTGGGATTCAACAATCTGAAAAAACGTGTTTATCTCGGGCTGAAAAACACGTTTTGAAAAGTCTGCTGCTCCTGCCCCATAAGTTACATGGGGGTATCCAAAGTTGCAGAAACATGTTTATTTCTGCTGAAATACACGTTTTGTCACTTTCTGCACACTGGGGTTAAGATCTTAGGCAGTGAGCTCTTCTGAGCCTAGCAGTTACATTGGATTTCAACAATCTGAAAAAACGCGTTTATCTCGGGGTGAAAAACACGTTTTGAAAAGTCTGCTGCTCCTGTCCCATAAGTTACATGGGGGTAGCCAAAGTTGCAGAAACATGTTTATTTCTGCTGAAATACACGTTTTGACGCTTTCTGTACACTGGGGTTAAGATCTTAGGCAGTGAGCTCTTCTGAGCCTAGCAGTTACATTGGATTTCAACAATCTGAAAAAACGCGTTTATCTCGGGCTGAATAACACGTTTTGAAAAGTCTGCTGCTCCTGTCCCATAAGTTACATGGGGGTATCCAAAGTTGCAGAAACATGTTTATTTCTGCTGAAATACACGTTTTGACACTTTCTGCACACTGGGGTTAAGATCTTAGGCAGTGAGCTCTTCTGGGCCTAGCAGTTACATTGGATTTCAACAATCTGAAAAAACGCGTTTATCTCGGGCTGAAAAACACGTTTTGAAAAGTCTGCTGTTTCTGCCACACAAGTTACATGGGGGTGACCAAAGTTGCAGAGACATGTTTATTTCTGCTGAAATACACGTTTTGACACGTTCTGCACACTGGGGTTAAGAGCTTTGGCAGTGAGCTCCTCTTTGCCTAGCAGTTACATTGGGATTCAACAATCTGAAAAAACGTGTTTATCTCGGGCTGAAAAACACGTTTTGAAAAGTCTGCTGCTCCTGCCCCATAAGTTACATGGGGGTATCCAAAGTTGCAGAAACATGTTTATTTCTGCTGAAATACACGTTTTGTCACTTTCTGCACACTGGGGTTAAGATCTTAGGCAGTGAGCTCTTCTGAGCCTAGCAGTTACATTGGATTTCAACAATCTGAAAAAACGCGTTTATCTCGGGGTGAAAAACACGTTTTGAAAAGTCTGCTGCTCCTGTCCCATAAGTTACATGGGGGTAGCCAAAGTTGCAGAAACATGTTTATTTCTGCTGAAATACACGTTTTGACGCTTTCTGTACACTGGGGTTAAGATCTTAGGCAGTGAGCTCTTCTGAGCCTAGCAGTTACATTGGATTTCAACAATCTGAAAAAACGCGTTTATCTCGGGCTGAATAACACGTTTTGAAAAGTCTGCTGCTCCTGTCCCATAAGTTACATGGGGGTAGCCAAACTTGCAGAAACATGTTTATTTCTGCTGAAATACACGTTTTGACACTTTCTGCACACTGGGGTTAAGAGCTTTGGCAGTGAGCTCCTCTTTGCCTACCAGTTACATTGAGATTCAACAATCTGAAAAAACGCGTTTATCTCGGGCTGAAAAACACGTTTTGAATAGTCTGCTGCTCCTGTCCCATAAGTTACATGGGGGTAGCCAAACTTGCAGAAACATGTTTATTTCTGCTGAAAGACACGTTTTGACACTTTCTGCACACTGGGGTTAAGAGCTCTGGCAGTGAGCTCCTCTTTGCCTACCAGTTACATTGGGATTCAACAATCTGAAAAAACGCGTTTATCTCGGGCTGAAAAACACGTTTTGAAAAGTCTGCTGTTCCTGCCATACAAGTTACATCTGGGTGACCAAAGTTGCAGAAACATGTTTATTTCTGCTGAAATACACGTTTTGACACTTTCTGCACACTGGGGTTAAGATCTGAAGCAGTGAGCTCTTCTGAGCCTAGCAGTTACATTGGATTTATACAATCTGAAAAAACGCGTTTATCTCGGGCTGAAAAACACGTTTTGAAAAGTCTGCTGTTCCTGCCATACAAGTTACATCTGGGTGACCAAAGTTGCAGAAACATGTTTATTTCTGCTGAAATACACGTTTTGACACTTTCTGCACACTGGGGTTAAGATCTGAGGCAGTGAGCTCTTCTGAGCCTAGCAGTTACATTGGATTTCAACAATCTGAAAAAAAGTGTTTATCTCGGGCTGAAAAACACGTTTTGAAAAGTCTGCTGCTCCTGCCCCATAAGTAACATGGGGGTAGCCAAAGTTGCAGAAACATGTTTATTTCTGCTGAAATACACGTTTTGACACTTTCTGCACACTGGGGTTAAGAGCTTTGGCAGTGAGCTCCTCTTTGCCTAGCAGTTACATTGGGATTCAAGAATCTGAAAAAACGTGTTTATCTCGGGCTGAAAAACACGTTTTGAAAAGTCTGCTGCTCCTGCCCCATAAGTTACATGGGGGTAGCCAAAGTTGCAGAAACATGTTTATTTTTGCTGAAATACACGTTTTGACACTTTCTGCACTCTGGGGTTAAGAGCTTTGGCAGTGAGCTCTTCTGAGCCTAGCAGTTACATTGGATTTCAACAATCTGAAAAAACGCGTTTATCTCGGGCTGAAAAACACGTTTTGAAAAGTCTGCTGCTTCTGCCCCATAAGTTACATGGGGGTATCCAAAGTTGCAGAAACATGTTTATTTCTGCTGAAATACACGTTTTGACACTTTCTGCACACTGGGGTTAAGATCTTAGGCAGTGAGCTCTTCTGAGCCTAGCAGTTACATTGGATTTCAACAATCTGAAAAAACGCGTTTATCTCGGGCTGAAAAACACGTTTTGAAAAGTCTGCTGTTTCTGCCACACAAGTTACATGGGGGTGACCAAAGTTGCAGAGACATGTTTATTTCTGCTGAAATACACGTTTTGACACGTTCTGCACACTGGGGTTAAGAGCTTTGGCAGTGAGCTCCTCTTTGCCTAGCAGTTACATTGGGATTCAACAATCTGAAAAAACGTGTTTATCTCGGGCTGAAAAACACGTTTTAAAAAGTCTGCTGCTCCTGCCCCATAAGTTACATGGGGGTATCCAAAGTTGCAGAAACATGTTTATTTCTGCTGAAATACACGTTTTGTCACTTTCTGCACACTGGGGTTAAGATCTTAGGCAGTGAGCTCTTCTGAGCCTAGCAGTTACATTGGATTTCAACAATCTGAAAAAACGCGTTTATCTCGGGCTGAAAAACACGTTTTGAAAAGTCTGCTGCTCCTGTCCCATAAGTTACATGGGGGTAGCCAAAGTTGCAGAAACATGTTTATTTCTGCTGAAATACACGTTTTGTCACTTTCTGCACACTGGGGTTAAGATCTTAGGCAGTGAGCTCTTCTGAGCCTAGCAGTTACATTGGATTTCAACAATCTGAAAAAACGCGTTTATCTCGGGCTGAAAAACACGTTTTGAAAAGTCTGCTGCTCCTGTCCCATAAGTTACATGGGGGTAGCCAAAGTTGCAGAAACATGTTTATTTCTGCTGAAATACACGTTTTGACACTTTCTGCACACTGGGGTTAAGAGCTTTGGCAGTGAGCTCCTCTTTGCCTAGCAGTTACATTGGGATTCAAGAATCTGAAAAAACGTGTTTATCTCGGGCTGAAAAACACGTTTTGAAAAGTCTGCTGCTCCTGCCCCTTAAGTTACATGGGGGTAGCCAAAGTTGCAGAAACATGTTTATTTCTGCTGAAATACACGTTTTGACACTTTCTGCACACTGGGGTTAAGAGCTTTGGCAGTGAGCTCCTCTTTGCCTAGCTGTTACATTGGGATTCAACAATCTGAAAAAACGTGTTTATCTCGGGCTGAAAAACACGTTTTGAAAAGTCTGCTGCTCCTGCCCCATAAGTTACATGGGGGTAGCCAAAGTTGCAGAAACATGTTTATTTTTGCTGAAATACACGTTTTGACACTTTCTGCACACTGGGGTTAAGAGCTTTGGCAGTGAGCTCCTCTAAGCCTAGCAGTTACATTGCGATTCAACAATCTGAAAAAACGCGTTTATCTCGGGCTGAAAAACACGTTTTGAAAAGTCTGCTGTTCCTGCCATACAAGTTACATCTGGGTGACCAAAGTTGCAGAAACATGTTTATTTCTGCTGAAATACACGTTTTGACACGTTCTGCACACTGGGGTTAAGAGCTTTGGCAGTGAACTCCTCTTTGCCTAGCAGTTACATTGGGATTCAACAATCTGAAAAAACGTGTTTATCTCGGGCTGAAAAACACGTTTTGAAAAGTCTGCTGCTCCTGCCCCATAAGTTACATGGGGGTAGCCAAAGTTGCAGAAACATGTTTATTTCTGCTGAAATACACGTTTTGACACTTTCTGCACATTGGGTTTAAGAGCTTTGGCAGTGAGCTCCTCATAGCCTAGCAGTTACATTGGGATTCAACAATCTGAAAAAACGCGTTTATCTCGGGCTGAAAAACACGTTTTGAAAAGTCTGCTGCTCCTGCCCCATAAGTTACATGGGGGTATCCAAAGTTGCAGAAACATGTTTATTTCTGCTGAAATACACGTTTTGACACTTTCTGCACACTGGGGTTAAGATCTTAGGCAGTGAGCTCTTCTGAGCCTAGCAGTTACATTGGATTTCAACAATCTGAAAAAACGCGTTTATCTCGGGCTGAAAAACACGTTTTGAAAAGTCTGCTGCTCCTGTCCCATAAGTTACATGGGGGTAGCCAAACTTGCAGAAACATGTTTATTTCTGCTGAAATACACGTTTTGACACTTTCTGCACACTGGGGTTAAGAGCTCTGGCAGTGAGCTCCTCTTTGCCTACCAGTTACATTGAGATTCAACAATCTGAAAAAAAGTGTTTATCTCGGGCTGAAAAACACGTTTTGAAAAGTCTGCTGCTCCTGCCCCATAAGTTACATGGGGGTAGCCAAAGTTGCAGAAACATGTTTATTTCTGCTGAAATACACGTTTTTACACTTTCTGCACACTGGGGTTAAGATCTGAGGCAGTGAGCTCTTCTGAGCCTAGCAGTTACATTGGATTTCAACAATCTGAAAAAACGTGTTTATCTCGGGCTGAAAAACACGTTTTGAAAAGTCTGCTGCTCCTGCCCCATAAGTTACATGGGGGTAGCCAAAGTTGCAGAAACATGTTTATTTTTGCTGAAATACACGTTTTGACACTTTCTGCACATTGGGTTTAAGAGCTTTGGCAGTGAGCTCCTCATAGCCTAGCAGTTACATTGGGATTCAACAATCTGAAAAAACGCGTTTATCTCGGGCTGAAAAACACGTTTTGAAAAGTCTGCTGCTCCTGCCCCATAAGTTACATGGGGGTATCCAAAGTTGCAGAAACATGTTTATTTCTGCTGAAATACACGTTTTGACACTTTCTGCACACTGGGGTTAAGATCTTAGGCAGTGAGCTCTTCTGAGCCTAGCAGTTACATTGGATTTCAACAATCTGAAAAAACGCGTTTATCTCGGGCTGAAAAACACGTTTTGAAAAGTCTGCTGCTCCTGCCCCATAAGTAACATGGGGGTAGCCAAAGTTGCAGAAACATGTTTATTTCTGCTGAAATACACGTTTTGACACTTTCTGCACACTGGGGTTAAGAGCTTTGGCAGTGAGCTCCTCTTTGCCTAGCAGTTACATTGGGATTCAAGAATCTGAAAAAACGTGTTTATCTCGGGCTGAAAAACACGTTTTGAAAAGTCTGCTGCTCCTGCCCCTTAAGTTACATGGGGGTAGCCAAAGTTGCAGAAACATGTTTATTTCTGCTGAAATACACGTTTTGACACTTTCTGCACACTGGGGTTAAGAGCTTTGGCAGTGAGCTCCTCTTTGCCTAGCTGTTACATTGGGATTCAACAATCTGAAAAAACGTGTTTATCTCGGGCTGAAAAACACGTTTTGAAAAGTCTGCTGCTCCTGCCCCATAAGTTACATGGGGGTAGTCAAAGTTGCAGAAACATGTTTATTTTTGCTGAAATACACGTTTTGACACTTTCTGCACACTGGGGTTAAGAGCTTTGGCAGTGAGCTCCTCTAAGCCTAGCAGTTACATTGCGATTCAACAATCTGAAAAAACGCGTTTATCTCGGGCTGAAAAACACGTTTTGAAAAGTCTGCTGTTCCTGCCATACAAGTTACATCTGGGTGACCAAAGTTGCAGAAACATGTTTATTTCTGCTGAAATACACGTTTTGACACGTTCTGCACACTGGGGTTAAGAGCTTTGGCAGTGAACTCCTCTTTGCCTAGCAGTTACATTGGGATTCAACAATCTGAAAAAACGTGTTTATCTCGGGCTGAAAAACACGTTTTGAAAAGTCTGCTGCTCCTGCCCCATAAGTTACATGGGGGTAGCCAAAGTTGCAGAAACATGTTTATTTCTGCTGAAATACACGTTTTGACACTTTCTGCACATTGGGTTTAAGAGCTTTGGCAGTGAGCTCCTCATAGCCTAGCAGTTACATTGGGATTCAACAATCTGAAAAAACGCGTTTATCTCGGGCTGAAAAACACGTTTTGAAAAGTCTGCTGCTCCTGCCCCATAAGTTACATGGGGGTATCCAAAGTTGCAGAAACATGTTTATTTCTGCTGAAATACACGTTTTGACACTTTCTGCACACTGGGGTTAAGATCTTAGGCAGTGAGCTCTTCTGAGCCTAGCAGTTACATTGGATTTCAACAATCTGAAAAAACGCGTTTATCTCGGGCTGAAAAACACGTTTTGAAAAGTCTGCTGCTCCTGTCCCATAAGTTACATGGGGGTAGCCAAACTTGCAGAAACATGTTTATTTCTGCTGAAATACACGTTTTGACACTTTCTGCACACTGGGGTTAAGAGCTCTGGCAGTGAGCTCCTCTTTGCCTACCAGTTACATTGAGATTCAACAATCTGAAAAAAAGTGTTTATCTCGGGCTGAAAAACACGTTTTGAAAAGTCTGCTGCTCCTGCCCCATAAGTTACATGGGGGTAGCCAAAGTTGCAGAAACATGTTTATTTCTGCTGAAATACACGTTTTTACACTTTCTGCACACTGGGGTTAAGATCTGAGGCAGTGAGCTCTTCTGAGCCTAGCAGTTACATTGGATTTCAACAATCTGAAAAAACGCGTTTATCTCGGGCTGAAAAACACGTTTTGAAAAGTCTGCTGCTTCTGCCCCATAAGTTACATGGGGGTAGCCAAAGTTGCAGAAACATGTTTATTTCTGCTGAAATACACGTTTTGACACTTTCTGCACACTGGGGTTAAGATCTTAGGCAGTGAGCTCTTCTGAGCCTAGCAGTTACATTGGATTTCAACAATCTGAAAAAACGCGTTTATCTCGGGCTGAAAAACACGTTTTGAAAAGTCTGCTGCTCCTGTCCCATAAGTTACATGGAGGTAGCCAAAGTTGCAGAAACATGTTTATTTCTGCTGAAATACACGTTTTGACGCTTTCTGCACACTGGGGTTAAGAGCTTTGGCAGTGAGCTCCTCATAGCCTAGCAGTTACATTGGGATTCAACAATCTGAAAAAACGCGTTTATCTCGGGCTGAAAAACACGTTTTGAAAAGTCTGCTGTTCCTGCCATACAAGTTACATCTGGGTGACCAAAGTTGCAGAAACATGTTTATTTCTGCTGAAATACACGTTTTGACACTTTCTGCACACTGGGGTTAAGATCTGAGGCAGTGAGCTCTTCTGAGCCTAGCAGTTACATTGGATTTCAACAATCTGAAAAAAAGTGTTTATCTCGGGCTGAAAAACACGTTTTGAAAAGTCTGCTGCTCCTGCCCCATAAGTAACATGGGGGTAGCCAAAGTTGCAGAAACATGTTTATTTCTGCTGAAATACACGTTTTGACACTTTCTGCACACTGGGGTTAAGAGCTCTGGCAGTGAGCTCCTCTTTGCCTACCAGTTACATTGAGATTCAAAAATCTGAAAAAAAGTGTTTATCTCGGGCTGAAAAACACGTTTTGAAAAGTCTGCTGCTCCTGCCCCATAAGTTACATGGGGGTAGCCAAAGTTGCAGAAACATGTTTATTTCTGCTGAAATACACGTTTTTACACTTTCTGCACACTGGGGTTAAGATCTGAGGCAGTGAGCTCTTCTGAGCCTAGCAGTTACATTGGATTTCAACAATCTGAAAAAACGCGTTTATCTCGGGCTGAAAAACACGTTTTGAAAAGTCTGCTGCTTCTGCCATACAAGTTACATCTGGGTGACCAAAGTTGCAGAAACATGTTTATTTCTGCTGAAATACACGTTTTGACACTTTCTGCACACTGGGGTTAAGAGCTCTGGCAGTGAGCTCCTCTTTGCCTATCAGTTACATTGAGATTCAAAAATCTGAAAAAAAGTGTTTATCTCGGGCTGAAAAACACGTTTTGAAAAGTCTGCTGCTCCTGCCCCATAAGTAACATGGGGGTAGCCAAAGTTGCAGAAACATGTTTATTTCTGCTGAAATACACGTTTTTACACTTTCTGCACACTGGGGTTAAGATCTGAGGCAGTGAGCTCTTCTGAGCCTAGCAGTTACATTGGATTTCAACAATCTGAAAAAACGCGTTTATCTCGGGCTGAAAAACACGTTTTGAAAAGTCTGCTGTTTCTGCCACACAAGTTACATGGGGGTGACCAAAGTTGCAGAGACATGTTTATTTCTGCTGAAATACACGTTTTGACACTTTCTGCACACTGGGGTTAAGAGCTTTGGCAGTGAGCTCCTCTTTGCCTAGCAGTTACATTGGGATTCAACAATCTGAAAAAACGTGTTTATCTCGGGCTGAAAAACACGTTTTGAAAAGTCTGCTGCTCCTGCCCCATAAGTTACATGGGGGTAGCCAAAGTTGCAGAAACATGTTTATTTCTGCTGAAATACACGTTTTGACACTTTTTGCTCACTGGGGTTAAGATCTTAGGCAGTGAGCTCTTCTGAGCCTAGCAGTTACATTGGATTTCAACAATCTGAAAAAACGCGTTTATCTCGGGCTGAATAACATGTTTTGAAAAGTCTGCTGCTCCTGTCCCATAAGTTACATGGGGGTAGCCAAAGTTGCAGAAACATGTTTATTTCTGCTGAAATACACGTTTTGACACTTTCTGCACACTGGGGTTAAGAGCTTTGGCAGTGAGCTCCTCTTTGCCTACCAGTTACATTGAGATTCAACAATCTGAAAAAACGCGTTTATCTCGGGCTGAAAAACACGTTTTGAATAGTCTGCTGCTCCTGTCCCATAAGTTACATGGGGGTAGCCAAACTTGCAGAAACATGTTTATTTCTGCTGAAAGACACGTTTTGACACTTTCTGCACACTGGGGTTAAGAGCTTTGGCAGTGAGCTCCTCTTTGCCTAGCTGTTACATTGGGATTCAACAATCTGAAAAAACGTGTTTATCTCGGGCTGAAAAACACGTTTTGAAAAGTCTGCTGCTCCTGCCCCATAAGTTACATGGGGGTAGCCAAAGTTGCAGAAACATGTTTATTTTTGCTGAAATACACGTTTTGACACTTTCTGCACACTGGGGTTAAGAGCTTTGGCAGTGAGCTCCTCTAAGCCTAGCAGTTACATTGCGATTCAACAATCTGAAAAAACGCGTTTATCTCGGGCTGAAAAACACGTTTTGAAAAGTCTGCTGTTCCTGCCATACAAGTTACATCTGGGTGACCAAAGTTGCAGAAACATGTTTATTTCTGCTGAAATACACGTTTTGACACGTTCTGCACACTGGGGTTAAGAGCTTTGGCAGTGAACTCCTCTTTGCCTAGCAGTTACATTGGGATTCAACAATCTGAAAAAACGTGTTTATCTCGGGCTGAAAAACACGTTTTGAAAAGTCTGCTGCTCCTGCCCCATAAGTTACATGGGGGTAGCCAAAGTTGCAGAAACATGTTTATTTCTGCTGAAATACACGTTTTGACACTTTCTGCACATTGGGTTTAAGAGCTTTGGCAGTGAGCTCTTCTGAGCCTAGCAGTTACATTGGATTTCAACAATCTGAAAAAACGCGTTTATCTCGGGCTGAAAAACACGTTTTGAAAAGTCTGCTGCTCCTGCCCCTTAAGTTACATGGGGGTAGCCAAAGTTGCAGAAACATGTTTATTTCTGCTGAAATACACGTTTTGACACTTTCTGCACACTGGGGTTAAGAGCTTTGGCAGTGAGCTCCTCTTTGCCTAGCTGTTACATTGGGATTCAACAATCTGAAAAAACGTGTTTATCTCGGGCTGAAAAACACGTTTTGAAAAGTCTGCTGCTCCTGCCCCATAAGTTACATGGGGGTAGTCAAAGTTGCAGAAACATGTTTATTTTTGCTGAAATACACGTTTTGACACTTTCTGCACACTGGGGTTAAGAGCTTTGGCAGTGAGCTCCTCTAAGCCTAGCAGTTACATTGCGATTCAACAATCTGAAAAAACGCGTTTATCTCGGGCTGAAAAACACGTTTTGAAAAGTCTGCTGTTCCTGCCATACAAGTTACATCTGGGTGACCAAAGTTGCAGAAACATGTTTATTTCTGCTGAAATACACGTTTTGACACGTTCTGCACACTGGGGTTAAGAGCTTTGGCAGTGAACTCCTCTTTGCCTAGCAGTTACATTGGGATTCAACAATCTGAAAAAACGTGTTTATCTCGGGCTGAAAAACACGTTTTGAAAAGTCTGCTGCTCCTGCCCCATAAGTTACATGGGGGTAGCCAAAGTTGCAGAAACATGTTTATTTCTGCTGAAATACACGTTTTGACACTTTCTGCACATTGGGTTTAAGAGCTTTGGCAGTGAGCTCCTCATAGCCTAGCAGTTACATTGGGATTCAACAATCTGAAAAAACGCGTTTATCTCGGGCTGAAAAACACGTTTTGAAAAGTCTGCTGCTCCTGCCCCATAAGTTACATGGGGGTATCCAAAGTTGCAGAAACATGTTTATTTCTGCTGAAATACACGTTTTGACACTTTCTGCACACTGGGGTTAAGATCTTAGGCAGTGAGCTCTTCTGAGCCTAGCAGTTACATTGGATTTCAACAATCTGAAAAAACGCGTTTATCTCGGGCTGAAAAACACGTTTTGAAAAGTCTGCTGCTCCTGTCCCATAAGTTACATGGGGGTAGCCAAACTTGCAGAAACATGTTTATTTCTGCTGAAATACACGTTTTGACACTTTCTGCACACTGGGGTTAAGAGCTCTGGCAGTGAGCTCCTCTTTGCCTACCAGTTACATTGAGATTCAACAATCTGAAAAAAAGTGTTTATCTCGGGCTGAAAAACACGTTTTGAAAAGTCTGCTGCTCCTGCCCCATAAGTTACATGGGGGTAGCCAAAGTTGCAGAAACATGTTTATTTCTGCTGAAATACATGTTTTTACACTTTCTGCACACTGGGGTTAAGATCTGAGGCAGTGAGCTCTTCTGAGCCTAGCAGTTACATTGGATTTCAACAATCTGAAAAAACGCGTTTATCTCGGGCTGAAAAACACGTTTTGAAAAGTCTGCTGCTTCTGCCCCATAAGTTACATGGGGGTAGCCAAAGTTGCAGAAACATGTTTATTTCTGCTGAAATACACGTTTTGACACTTTCTGCACACTGGGGATAAGATCTTAGGCAGTGAGCTCTTCTGAGCCTAGCAGTTACATTGGATTTCAACAATCTGAAAAAACGCGTTTATCTCGGGCTGAAAAACACGTTTTGAAAAGTCTGCTGCTCCTGTCCCATAAGTTACATGGAGGTAGCCAAAGTTGCAGAAACATGTTTATTTCTGCTGAAATACACGTTTTGACGCTTTCTGCACACTGGGGTTAAGAGCTTTGGCAGTGAGCTCCTCATAGCCTAGCAGTTACATTGGGATTCAACAATCTGAAAAAACGCGTTTATCTCGGGCTGAAAAACACGTTTTGAAAAGTCTGCTGTTCCTGCCATACAAGTTACATCTGGGTGACCAAAGTTGCAGAAACATGTTTATTTCTGCTGAAATACACGTTTTGACACTTTCTGCACACTGGGGTTAAGATCTGAGGCAGTGAGCTCTTCTGAGCCTAGCAGTTACATTGGATTTCAACAATCTGAAAAAAAGTGTTTATCTCGGGCTGAAAAACACGTTTTGAAAAGTCTGCTGCTCCTGCCCCATAAGTTACATGGGGGTAGCCAAAGTTGCAGAAACATGTTTATTTCTGCTGAAATACACGTTTTGACACTTTCTGCACATTGGGTTTAAGAGCTTTGGCAGTGAGCTCTTCTGAGCCTAGCAGTTACATTGGATTTCAACAATCTGAAAAAACGCGTTTATCTCGGGCTGAAAAACACGTTTTGAAAAGTCTGCTGCTCCTGCCCCTTAAGTTACATGGGGGTAGCCAAAGTTGCAGAAACATGTTTATTTCTGCTGAAATACACGTTTTGACACTTTCTGCACACTGGGGTTAAGAGCTTTGGCAGTGAGCTCCTCTTTGCCTAGCTGTTACATTGGGATTCAACAATCTGAAAAAACGTGTTTATCTCGGGCTGAAAAACACGTTTTGAAAAGTCTGCTGCTCCTGCCCCATAAGTTACATGGGGGTAGTCAAAGTTGCAGAAACATGTTTATTTTTGCTGAAATACACGTTTTGACACTTTCTGCACACTGGGGTTAAGAGCTTTGGCAGT
Source organism: Lepisosteus platostomus (assembly GCF_059453375.1). Taxonomy (NCBI): domain Eukaryota; kingdom Metazoa; phylum Chordata; class Actinopteri; order Semionotiformes; family Lepisosteidae; genus Lepisosteus; species Lepisosteus platostomus. The sequence continues at coordinate 9,584,720 of NC_142629.1, forward strand.
GAGCTCCTCTAAGCCTAGCAGTTACATTGCGATTCAACAATCTGAAAAAACGCGTTTATCTCGGGCTGAAAAACACGTTTTGAAAAGTCTGCTGTTCCTGCCATACAAGTTACATCTGGGTGACCAAAGTTGCAGAAACATGTTTATTTCTGCTGAAATACACGTTTTGACACGTTCTGCACACTGGGGTTAAGAGCTTTGGCAGTGAACTCCTCTTTGCCTAGCAGTTACATTGGGATTCAACAATCTGAAAAAACGTGTTTATCTCGGGCTGAAAAACACGTTTTGAAAAGTCTGCTGCTCCTGCCCCATAAGTTACATGGGGGTAGCCAAAGTTGCAGAAACATGTTTATTTCTGCTGAAATACACGTTTTGACACTTTCTGCACATTGGGTTTAAGAGCTTTGGCAGTGAGCTCCTCATAGCCTAGCAGTTACATTGGGATTCAACAATCTGAAAAAACGCGTTTATCTCGGGCTGAAAAACACGTTTTGAAAAGTCTGCTGCTCCTGCCCCATAAGTTACATGGGGGTATCCAAAGTTGCAGAAACATGTTTATTTCTGCTGAAATACACGTTTTGACACTTTCTGCACACTGGGGTTAAGATCTTAGGCAGTGAGCTCTTCTGAGCCTAGCAGTTACATTGGATTTCAACAATCTGAAAAAACGCGTTTATCTCGGGCTGAAAAACACGTTTTGAAAAGTCTGCTGCTCCTGTCCCATAAGTTACATGGGGGTAGCCAAACTTGCAGAAACATGTTTATTTCTGCTGAAATACACGTTTTGACACTTTCTGCACACTGGGGTTAAGAGCTCTGGCAGTGAGCTCCTCTTTGCCTACCAGTTACATTGAGATTCAACAATCTGAAAAAAAGTGTTTATCTCGGGCTGAAAAACACGTTTTGAAAAGTCTGCTGCTCCTGCCCCATAAGTTACATGGGGGTAGCCAAAGTTGCAGAAACATGTTTATTTCTGCTGAAATACATGTTTTTACACTTTCTGCACACTGGGGTTAAGATCTGAGGCAGTGAGCTCTTCTGAGCCTAGCAGTTACATTGGATTTCAACAATCTGAAAAAACGCGTTTATCTCGGGCTGAAAAACACGTTTTGAAAAGTCTGCTGCTTCTGCCCCATAAGTTACATGGGGGTAGCCAAAGTTGCAGAAACATGTTTATTTCTGCTGAAATACACGTTTTGACACTTTCTGCACACTGGGGTTAAGATCTTAGGCAGTGAGCTCTTCTGAGCCTAGCAGTTACATTGGATTTCAACAATCTGAAAAAACGCGTTTATCTCGGGCTGAAAAACACGTTTTGAAAAGTCTGCTGCTCCTGTCCCATAAGTTACATGGAGGTAGCCAAAGTTGCAGAAACATGTTTATTTCTGCTGAAATACACGTTTTGACGCTTTCTGCACACTGGGGTTAAGAGCTTTGGCAGTGAGCTCCTCATAGCCTAGCAGTTACATTGGGATTCAACAATCTGAAAAAACGCGTTTATCTCGGGCTGAAAAACACGTTTTGAAAAGTCTGCTGTTCCTGCCATACAAGTTACATCTGGGTGACCAAAGTTGCAGAAACATGTTTATTTCTGCTGAAATACACGTTTTGACACTTTCTGCACACTGGGGTTAAGATCTGAGGCAGTGAGCTCTTCTGAGCCTAGCAGTTACATTGGATTTCAACAATCTGAAAAAAAGTGTTTATCTCGGGCTGAAAAACACGTTTTGAAAAGTCTGCTGCTCCTGCCCCATAAGTAACATGGGGGTAGCCAAAGTTGCAGAAACATGTTTATTTCTGCTGAAATACACGTTTTGACACTTTCTGCACACTGGGGTTAAGAGCTCTGGCAGTGAGCTCCTCTTTGCCTACCAGTTACATTGAGATTCAAAAATCTGAAAAAAAGTGTTTATCTCGGGCTGAAAAACACGTTTTGAAAAGTCTGCTGCTCCTGCCCCATAAGTTACATGGGGGTAGCCAAAGTTGCAGAAACATGTTTATTTCTGCTGAAATACACGTTTTTACACTTTCTGCACACTGGGGTTAAGATCTGAGGCAGTGAGCTCTTCTGAGCCTAGCAGTTACATTGGATTTCAACAATCTGAAAAAACGCGTTTATCTCGGGCTGAAAAACACGTTTTGAAAAGTCTGCTGCTTCTGCCATACAAGTTACATCTGGGTGACCAAAGTTGCAGAAACATGTTTATTTCTGCTGAAATACACGTTTTGACACTTTCTGCACACTGGGGTTAAGAGCTCTGGCAGTGAGCTCCTCTTTGCCTATCAGTTACATTGAGATTCAAAAATCTGAAAAAAAGTGTTTATCTCGGGCTGAAAAACACATTTTGAAAAGTCTGCTGCTCCTGCCCCATAAGTAACATGGGGGTAGCCAAAGTTGCAGAAACATGTTTATTTCTGCTGAAATACACGTTTTTACACTTTCTGCACACTGGGGTTAAGATCTGAGGCAGTGAGCTCTTCTGAGCCTAGCAGTTACATTGGATTTCAACAATCTGAAAAAACGCGTTTATCTCGGGCTGAAAAACACGTTTTGAAAAGTCTGCTGTTTCTGCCACACAAGTTACATGGGGGTGACCAAAGTTGCAGAGACATGTTTATTTCTGCTGAAATACACGTTTTGACACTTTCTGCACACTGGGGTTAAGAGCTTTGGCAGTGAGCTCCTCTTTGCCTAGCAGTTACATTGGGATTCAACAATCTGAAAAAACGTGTTTATCTCGGGCTGAAAAACACGTTTTGAAAAGTCTGCTGCTCCTGCCCCATAAGTTACATGGGGGTAGCCAAAGTTGCAGAAACATGTTTATTTCTGCTGAAATACACGTTTTGACACTTTTTGCTCACTGGGGTTAAGATCTTAGGCAGTGAGCTCTTCTGAGCCTAGCAGTTACATTGGATTTCAACAATCTGAAAAAACGCGTTTATCTCGGGCTGAATAACATGTTTTGAAAAGTCTGCTGCTCCTGTCCCATAAGTTACATGGGGGTAGCCAAAGTTGCAGAAACATGTTTATTTCTGCTGAAATACACGTTTTGACACTTTCTGCACACTGGGGTTAAGAGCTTTGGCAGTGAGCTCCTCTTTGCCTACCAGTTACATTGGGATTCAACAATCTGAAAAAACGCGTTTATCTCGGGCTGAAAAACACGTTTTGAAAAGTCTGCTGTTCCTTCCATACAAGTTACATCTGGGTGACCAAAGTTGCAGAAACATGTTTATTTCTGCTGAAATACACGTTTTGACACTTTCTGCACACTGGGGTTAAGATCTGAGGCAGTGAGCTCTTCTGAGCCTAGCAGTTACATTGGATTTCAACAATCTGAAAAAAAGTGTTTATCTCGGGCTGAAAAACACGTTTTGAAAAGTCTGCTGCTCCTGCCCCATAAGTAACATGGGGGTAGCCAAAGTTGCAGAAACATGTTTATTTCTGCTGAAATACACGTTTTGACACTTTCTGCACACTGGGGTTAAGAGCTCTGGCAGTGAGCTCCTCTTTGCCTACCAGTTACATTGGGATTCAACAATCTGAAAAAACGCGTTTATCTCGGGCTGAAAAACACGTTTTGAAAAGTCTGCTGTTCCTTCCATACAAGTTACATCTGGGTGACCAAAGTTGCAGAAACATGTTTATTTCTGCTGAAATACACGTTTTGACACTTTCTGCACACTGGGGTTAAGATCTGAGGCAGTGAGCTCTTCTGAGCCTAGCAGTTACATTGGATTTCAACAATCTGAAAAAAAGTGTTTATCTCGGGCTGAAAAACACGTTTTGAAAAGTCTGCTGCTCCTGCCCCATAAGTAACATGGGGGTAGCCAAAGTTGCAGAAACATGTTTATTTCTGCTGAAATACACGTTTTGACACTTTCTGCACACTGGGGTTAAGATCTGAAGCAGTGAGCTCTTCTGAGCCTAGCAGTTACATTGGATTTATACAATCTGAAAAAACGCGTTTATCTCGGGCTGAAAAACACGTTTTGAAAAGTCTGCTGCTCCTGCCCCATAAGTAACATGGGGGTAGCCAAATTTGCAGAAACATGTTTATTTCTGCTGAAATACACGTTTTGACACTTTCTGCACACTGGGGTTAAGAGCTTTGGCAGTGAGCTCCTCTTTGCCTAGCAGTTACATTGGATTTCAACAATCTGAAAAAACGCGTTTATCTCGGGCTGAAAAACACGTTTTGAAAAGTCTGCTGCTTCTGCCCCATAAGTTACATGGGGGTATCCAAAGTTGCAGAAACATGTTTATTTCTGCTGAAATACACGTTTTGACACTTTCTGCACACTGGGGTTAAGATCTTAGGCAGTGAGCTCTTCTGAGCCTAGCAGTTACATTGGATTTCAACAATCTGAAAAAACGCGTTTATCTCGGGCTGAATAACATGTTTTGAAAAGTCTGCTGCTCCTGTCCCATAAGTTACATGGGGGTAGCCAAAGTTGCAGAAACATGTTTATTTCTGCTGAAATACACGTTTTGACACTTTCTGCACACTGGGGTTAAGAGCTTTGGCAGTGAGCTCCTCTTTGCCTAGCAGTTACATTGGGATTCAAGAATCTGAAAAAACGTGTTTATCTCGGGCTGAAAAACACGTTTTGAAAAGTCTGCTGCTCCTGCCCCTTAAGTTACATGGGGGTAGCCAAAGTTGCAGAAACATGTTTATTTCTGCTGAAATACACGTTTTGACACTTTCTGCACACTGGGGTTAAGAGCTTTGGCAGTGAGCTCCTCTTTGCCTAGCTGTTACATTGGGATTCAACAATCTGAAAAAACGTGTTTATCTCGGGCTGAAAAACACGTTTTGAAAAGTCTGCTGCTCCTGCCCCATAAGTTACATGGGGGTAGCCAAAGTTGCAGAAACATGTTTATTTTTGCTGAAATACACGTTTTGACACTTTCTGCACACTGGGGTTAAGAGCTTTGGCAGTGAGCTCCTCTAAGCCTAGCAGTTACATTGCGATTCAACAATCTGAAAAAACGCGTTTATCTCGGGCTGAAAAACACGTTTTGAAAAGTCTGCTGTTCCTGCCATACAAGTTACATCTGGGTGACCAAAGTTGCAGAAACATGTTTATTTCTGCTGAAATACACGTTTTGACACGTTCTGCACACTGGGGTTAAGAGCTTTGGCAGTGAACTCCTCTTTGCCTAGCAGTTACATTGGGATTCAACAATCTGAAAAAACGTGTTTATCTCGGGCTGAAAAACACGTTTTGAAAAGTCTGCTGCTCCTGCCCCATAAGTTACATGGGGGTAGCCAAAGTTGCAGAAACATGTTTATTTCTGCTGAAATACACGTTTTGACACTTTCTGCACATTGGGTTTAAGAGCTTTGGCAGTGAGCTCCTCATAGCCTAGCAGTTACATTGGGATTCAACAATCTGAAAAAACGCGTTTATCTCGGGCTGAAAAACACGTTTTGAAAAGTCTGCTGCTCCTGCCCCATAAGTTACATGGGGGTATCCAAAGTTGCAGAAACATGTTTATTTCTGCTGAAATACACGTTTTGACACTTTCTGCACACTGGGGTTAAGATCTTAGGCAGTGAGCTCTTCTGAGCCTAGCAGTTACATTGGATTTCAACAATCTGAAAAAACGCGTTTATCTCGGGCTGAAAAACACGTTTTGAAAAGTCTGCTGCTCCTGTCCCATAAGTTACATGGGGGTAGCCAAACTTGCAGAAACATGTTTATTTCTGCTGAAATACACGTTTTGACACTTTCTGCACACTGGGGTTAAGAGCTCTGGCAGTGAGCTCCTCTTTGCCTACCAGTTACATTGAGATTCAACAATCTGAAAAAAAGTGTTTATCTCGGGCTGAAAAACACGTTTTGAAAAGTCTGCTGCTCCTGCCCCATAAGTTACATGGGGGTAGCCAAAGTTGCAGAAACATGTTTATTTCTGCTGAAATACACGTTTTTACACTTTCTGCACACTGGGGTTAAGATCTGAGGCAGTGAGCTCTTCTGAGCCTAGCAGTTACATTGGATTTCAACAATCTGAAAAAACGTGTTTATCTCGGGCTGAAAAACACGTTTTGAAAAGTCTGCTGCTCCTGCCCCATAAGTTACATGGGGGTAGCCAAAGTTGCAGAAACATGTTTATTTTTGCTGAAATACACGTTTTGACACTTTCTGCACATTGGGTTTAAGAGCTTTGGCAGTGAGCTCCTCATAGCCTAGCAGTTACATTGGGATTCAACAATCTGAAAAAACGCGTTTATCTCGGGCTGAAAAACACGTTTTGAAAAGTCTGCTGCTCCTGCCCCATAAGTTACATGGGGGTATCCAAAGTTGCAGAAACATGTTTATTTCTGCTGAAATACACGTTTTGACACTTTCTGCACACTGGGGTTAAGATCTTAGGCAGTGAGCTCTTCTGAGCCTAGCAGTTACATTGGATTTCAACAATCTGAAAAAACGCGTTTATCTCGGGCTGAAAAACACGTTTTGAAAAGTCTGCTGCTTCTGCCCCATAAGTTACATGGGGGTATCCAAAGTTGCAGAAACATGTTTATTTCTGCTGAAATACACGTTTTGACACTTTCTGCACACTGGGGTTAAGATCTTAGGCAGTGAGCTCTTCTGAGCCTAGCAGTTACATTGGATTTCAACAATCTGAAAAAACGCGTTTATCTCGGGCTGAAAAACACGTTTTGAAAAGTCTGCTGTTTCTGCCACACAAGTTACATGGGGGTGACCAAAGTTGCAGAGACATGTTTATTTCTGCTGAAATACACGTTTTGACACGTTCTGCACACTGGGGTTAAGAGCTTTGGCAGTGAGCTCCTCTTTGCCTAGCAGTTACATTGGGATTCAACAATCTGAAAAAACGTGTTTATCTCGGGCTGAAAAACACGTTTTGAAAAGTCTGCTGCTCCTGCCCCATAAGTTACATGGGGGTATCCAAAGTTGCAGAAACATGTTTATTTCTGCTGAAATACACGTTTTGTCACTTTCTGCACACTGGGGTTAAGATCTTAGGCAGTGAGCTCTTCTGAGCCTAGCAGTTACATTGGATTTCAACAATCTGAAAAAACGCGTTTATCTCGGGGTGAAAAACACGTTTTGAAAAGTCTGCTGCTCCTGTCCCATAAGTTACATGGGGGTAGCCAAAGTTGCAGAAACATGTTTATTTCTGCTGAAATACACGTTTTGACGCTTTCTGTACACTGGGGTTAAGATCTTAGGCAGTGAGCTCTTCTGAGCCTAGCAGTTACATTGGATTTCAACAATCTGAAAAAACGCGTTTATCTCGGGCTGAATAACACGTTTTGAAAAGTCTGCTGCTCCTGTCCCTTAAGTTACATGGGGGTATCCAAAGTTGCAGAAACATGTTTATTTCTGCTGAAATACACGTTTTGACACTTTCTGCACACTGGGGTTAAGATCTTAGGCAGTGAGCTCTTCTGGGCCTAGCAGTTACATTGGATTTCAACAATCTGAAAAAACGCGTTTATCTCGGGCTGAAAAACACGTTTTGAAAAGTCTGCTGTTTCTGCCACACAAGTTACATGGGGGTGACCAAAGTTGCAGAGACATGTTTATTTCTGCTGAAATACACGTTTTGACACGTTCTGCACACTGGGGTTAAGAGCTTTGGCAGTGAGCTCCTCTTTGCCTAGCAGTTACATTGGGATTCAACAATCTGAAAAAACGTGTTTATCTCGGGCTGAAAAACACGTTTTGAAAAGTCTGCTGCTCCTGCCCCATAAGTTACATGGGGGTATCCAAAGTTGCAGAAACATGTTTATTTCTGCTGAAATACACGTTTTGTCACTTTCTGCACACTGGGGTTAAGATCTTAGGCAGTGAGCTCATCTGAGCCTAGCAGTTACATTGGATTTCAACAATCTGAAAAAACGCGTTTATCTCGGGGTGAAAAACACGTTTTGAAAAGTCTGCTGCTCCTGTCCCATAAGTTACATGGGGGTAGCCAAAGTTGCAGAAACATGTTTATTTCTGCTGAAATACACGTTTTGACGCTTTCTGTACACTGGGGTTAAGATCTTAGGCAGTGAGCTCTTCTGAGCCTAGCAGTTACATTGGATTTCAACAATCTGAAAAAACGCGTTTATCTCGGGCTGAATAACACGTTTTGAAAAGTCTGCTGCTCCTGTCCCATAAGTTACATGGGGGTAGCCAAACTTGCAGAAACATGTTTATTTCTGCTGAAATACACGTTTTGACACTTTCTGCACACTGGGGTTAAGAGCTTTGGCAGTGAGCTCCTCTTTGCCTACCAGTTACATTGAGATTCAACAATCTGAAAAAACGCGTTTATCTCGGGCTGAAAAACACGTTTTGAATAGTCTGCTGCTCCTGTCCCATAAGTTACATGGGGGTAGCCAAACTTGCAGAAACATGTTTATTTCTGCTGAAAGACACGTTTTGACACTTTCTGCACACTGGGGTTAAGAGCTCTGGCAGTGAGCTCCTCTTTGCCTACCAGTTACATTGGGATTCAACAATCTGAAAAAACGCGTTTATCTCGGGCTGAAAAACACGTTTTGAAAAGTCTGCTGTTCCTGCCATACAAGTTACATCTGGGTGACCAAAGTTGCAGAAACATGTTTATTTCTGCTGAAATACACGTTTTGACACTTTCTGCACACTGGGGTTAAGATCTGAAGCAGTGAGCTCTTCTGAGCCTAGCAGTTACATTGGATTTATACAATCTGAAAAAACGCGTTTATCTCGGGCTGAAAAACACGTTTTGAAAAGTCTGCTGTTCCTGCCATACAAGTTACATCTGGGTGACCAAAGTTGCAGAAACATGTTTATTTCTGCTGAAATACACGTTTTGACACTTTCTGCACACTGGGGTTAAGATCTGAGGCAGTGAGCTCTTCTGAGCCTAGCAGTTACATTGGATTTCAACAATCTGAAAAAAAGTGTTTATCTCGGGCTGAAAAACACGTTTTGAAAAGTCTGCTGCTCCTGCCCCATAAGTAACATGGGGGTAGCCAAAGTTGCAGAAACATGTTTATTTCTGCTGAAATACACGTTTTGACACTTTCTGCACACTGGGGTTAAGAGCTTTGGCAGTGAGCTCCTCTTTGCCTAGCAGTTACATTGGGATTCAAGAATCTGAAAAAACGTGTTTATCTCGGGCTGAAAAACACGTTTTGAAAAGTCTGCTGCTCCTGCCCCATAAGTTACATGGGGGTAGCCAAAGTTGCAGAAACATGTTTATTTTTGCTGAAATACACGTTTTGACACTTTCTGCACACTGGGGTTAAGAGCTTTGGCAGTGAGCTCTTCTGAGCCTAGCAGTTACATTGGATTTCAACAATCTGAAAAAACGCGTTTATCTCGGGCTGAAAAACACGTTTTGAAAAGTCTGCTGCTTCTGCCCCATAAGTTACATGGGGGTATCCAAAGTTGCAGAAACATGTTTATTTCTGCTGAAATACACGTTTTGACACTTTCTGCACACTGGGGTTAAGATCTTAGGCAGTGAGCTCTTCTGAGCCTAGCAGTTACATTGGATTTCAACAATCTGAAAAAACGCGTTTATCTCGGGCTGAAAAACACGTTTTGAAAAGTCTGCTGTTTCTGCCACACAAGTTACATGGGGGTGACCAAAGTTGCAGAGACATGTTTATTTCTGCTGAAATACACGTTTTGACACGTTCTGCACACTGGGGTTAAGAGCTTTGGCAGTGAGCTCCTCTTTGCCTAGCAGTTACATTGGGATTCAACAATCTGAAAAAACGTGTTTATCTCGGGCTGAAAAACACGTTTTGAAAAGTCTGCTGCTCCTGCCCCATAAGTTACATGGGGGTATCCAAAGTTGCAGAAACATGTTTATTTCTGCTGAAATACACGTTTTGTCACTTTCTGCACACTGGGGTTAAGATCTTAGGCAGTGAGCTCTTCTGAGCCTAGCAGTTACATTGGATTTCAACAATCTGAAAAAACGCGTTTATCTCGGGCTGAAAAACACGTTTTGAAAAGTCTGCTGCTCCTGTCCCATAAGTTACATGGGGGTAGCCAAAGTTGCAGAAACATGTTTATTTCTGCTGAAATACACGTTTTGACGCTTTCTGTACACTGGGGTTAAGATCTTAGGCAGTGAGCTCTTCTGAGCCTAGCAGTTACATTGGATTTCAACAATCTGAAAAAACGCGTTTATCTCGGGCTGAATAACATGTTTTGAAAAGTCTGCTGCTCCTGTCCCATAAGTTACATGGGGGTAGCCAAAGTTGCAGAAACATGTTTATTTCTGCTGAAATACACGTTTTGACACTTTCTGCACACTGGGGTTAAGAGCTTTGGCAGTGAGCTCCTCTTTGCCTAGCAGTTACATTGGGATTCAAGAATCTGAAAAAACGTGTTTATCTCGGGCTGAAAAACACGTTTTGAAAAGTCTGCTGCTCCTGCCCCTTAAGTTACATGGGGGTAGCCAAAGTTGCAGAAACATGTTTATTTCTGCTGAAATACACGTTTTGACACTTTCTGCACACTGGGGTTAAGAGCTTTGGCAGTGAGCTCCTCTTTGCCTAGCTGTTACATTGGGATTCAACAATCTGAAAAAACGTGTTTATCTCGGGCTGAAAAACACGTTTTGAAAAGTCTGCTGCTCCTGCCCCATAAGTTACATGGGGGTAGCCAAAGTTGCAGAAACATGTTTATTTTTGCTGAAATACACGTTTTGACACTTTCTGCACACTGGGGTTAAGAGCTTTGGCAGTGAGCTCCTCTAAGCCTAGCAGTTACATTGCGATTCAACAATCTGAAAAAACGCGTTTATCTCGGGCTGAAAAACACGTTTTGAAAAGTCTGCTGTTCTTGCCATACAAGTTACATCTGGGTGACCAAAGTTGCAGAAACATGTTTATTTCTGCTGAAATACACGTTTTGACACGTTCTGCACACTGGGGTTAAGAGCTTTGGCAGTGAACTCCTCTTTGCCTAGCAGTTACATTGGGATTCAACAATCTGAAAAAACGTGTTTATCTCGGGCTGAAAAACACGTTTTGAAAAGTCTGCTGCTCCTGCCCCATAAGTTACATGGGGGTAGCCAAAGTTGCAGAAACATGTTTATTTCTGCTGAAATACACGTTTTGACACTTTCTGCACATTGGGTTTAAGAGCTTTGGCAGTGAGCTCCTCATAGCCTAGCAGTTACATTGGGATTCAACAATCTGAAAAAACGCGTTTATCTCGGGCTGAAAAACACGTTTTGAAAAGTCTGCTGCTCCTGCCCCATAAGTTACATGGGGGTAGCCAAAGTTGCAGAAACATGTTTATTTCTGCTGAAATACACGTTTTGACACTTTCTGCACACTGGGGTTAAGAGCTTTGGCAGTGAGCTCCTCTTTGCCTACCAGTTACATTGAGATTCAACAATCTGAAAAAACGCGTTTATCTCGGGCTGAAAAACACGTTTTGAATAGTCTGCTGCTCCTGTCCCATAAGTTACATGGGGGTAGCCAAACTTGCAGAAACATGTTTATTTCTGCTGAAAGACACGTTTTGACACTTTCTGCACACTGGGGTTAAGAGCTCTGGCAGTGAGCTCCTCTTTGCCTACCAGTTACATTGGGATTCAACAATCTGAAAAAACGCGTTTATCTCGGGCTGAAAAACACGTTTTGAAAAGTCTGCTGTTCCTGCCATACAAGTTACATCTGGGTGACCAAAGTTGCAGAAACATGTTTATTTCTGCTGAAATACACGTTTTGACACTTTCTGCACACTGGGGTTAAGATCTGAAGCAGTGAGCTCTTCTGAGCCTAGCAGTTACATTGGATTTATACAATCTGAAAAAACGCGTTTATCTCGGGCTGAAAAACACGTTTTGAAAAGTCTGCTGTTCCTGCCATACAAGTTACATCTGGGTGACCAAAGTTGCAGAAACATGTTTATTTCTGCTGAAATACACGTTTTGACACTTTCTGCACACTGGGGTTAAGATCTGAGGCAGTGAGCTCTTCTGAGCCTAGCAGTTACATTGGATTTCAACAATCTGAAAAAAAGTGTTTATCTCGGGCTGAAAAACACGTTTTGAAAAGTCTGCTGCTCCTGCCCCATAAGTAACATGGGGGTAGCCAAAGTTGCAGAAACATGTTTATTTCTGCTGAAATACACGTTTTGACACTTTCTGCACACTGGGGTTAAGAGCTTTGGCAGTGAGCTCCTCTTTGCCTAGCAGTTACATTGGGATTCAAGAATCTGAAAAAACGTGTTTATCTCGGGCTGAAAAACACGTTTTGAAAAGTCTGCTGCTCCTGCCCCATAAGTTACATGGGGGTAGCCAAAGTTGCAGAAACATGTTTATTTTTGCTGAAATACACGTTTTGACACTTTCTGCACACTGGGGTTAAGAGCTTTGGCAGTGAGCTCTTCTGAGCCTAGCAGTTACATTGGATTTCAACAATCTGAAAAAACGCGTTTATCTCGGGCTGAAAAACACGTTTTGAAAAGTCTGCTGCTTCTGCCCCATAAGTTACATGGGGGTATCCAAAGTTGCAGAAACATGTTTATTTCTGCTGAAATACACGTTTTGACACTTTCTGCACACTGGGGTTAAGATCTTAGGCAGTGAGCTCTTCTGAGCCTAGCAGTTACATTGGATTTCAACAATCTGAAAAAACGCGTTTATCTCGGGCTGAAAAACACGTTTTGAAAAGTCTGCTGTTTCTGCCACACAAGTTACATGGGGGTGACCAAAGTTGCAGAGACATGTTTATTTCTGCTGAAATACACGTTTTGACACGTTCTGCACACTGGGGTTAAGAGCTTTGGCAGTGAGCTCCTCTTTGCCTAGCAGTTACATTGGGATTCAACAATCTGAAAAAACGTGTTTATCTCGGGCTGAAAAACACGTTTTGAAAAGTCTGCTGCTCCTGCCCCATAAGTTACATGGGGGTATCCAAAGTTGCAGAAACATGTTTATTTCTGCTGAAATACACGTTTTGTCACTTTCTGCACACTGGGGTTAAGATCTTAGGCAGTGAGCTCTTCTGAGCCTAGCAGTTACATTGGATTTCAACAATCTGAAAAAACGCGTTTATCTCGGGCTGAAAAACACGTTTTGAAAAGTCTGCTGCTCCTGTCCCATAAGTTACATGGGGGTAGCCAAAGTTGCAGAAACATGTTTATTTCTGCTGAAATACACGTTTTGACGCTTTCTGTACACTGGGGTTAAGATCTTAGGCAGTGAGCTCTTCTGAGCCTAGCAGTTACATTGGATTTCAACAATCTGAAAAAACGCGTTTATCTCGGGCTGAATAACATGTTTTGAAAAGTCTGCTGCTCCTGTCCCATAAGTTACATGGGGGTAGCCAAAGTTGCAGAAACATGTTTATTTCTGCTGAAATACACGTTTTGACACTTTCTGCACACTGGGGTTAAGAGCTTTGGCAGTGAGCTCCTCTTTGCCTAGCAGTTACATTGGGATTCAAGAATCTGAAAAAACGTGTTTATCTCGGGCTGAAAAACACGTTTTGAAAAGTCTGCTGCTCCTGCCCCTTAAGTTACATGGGGGTAGCCAAAGTTGCAGAAACATGTTTATTTCTGCTGAAATACACGTTTTGACACTTTCTGCACACTGGGGTTAAGAGCTTTGGCAGTGAGCTCCTCTTTGCCTAGCTGTTACATTGGGATTCAACAATCTGAAAAAACGTGTTTATCTCGGGCTGAAAAACACGTTTTGAAAAGTCTGCTGCTCCTGCCCCATAAGTTACATGGGGGTAGCCAAAGTTGCAGAAACATGTTTATTTTTGCTGAAATACACGTTTTGACACTTTCTGCACACTGGGGTTAAGAGCTTTGGCAGTGAGCTCCTCTAAGCCTAGCAGTTACATTGCGATTCAACAATCTGAAAAAACGCGTTTATCTCGGGCTGAAAAACACGTTTTGAAAAGTCTGCTGTTCCTGCCATACAAGTTACATCTGGGTGACCAAAGTTGCAGAAACATGTTTATTTCTGCTGAAATACACGTTTTGACACGTTCTGCACACTGGGGTTAAGAGCTTTGGCAGTGAACTCCTCTTTGCCTAGCAGTTACATTGGGATTCAACAATCTGAAAAAACGTGTTTATCTCGGGCTGAAAAACACGTTTTGAAAAGTCTGCTGCTCCTGCCCCATAAGTTACATGGGGGTAGCCAAAGTTGCAGAAACATGTTTATTTCTGCTGAAATACACGTTTTGACACTTTCTGCACATTGGGTTTAAGAGCTTTGGCAGTGAGCTCCTCATAGCCTAGCAGTTACATTGGGATTCAACAATCTGAAAAAACGCGTTTATCTCGGGCTGAAAAACACGTTTTGAAAAGTCTGCTGCTCCTGCCCCATAAGTTACATGGGGGTATCCAAAGTTGCAGAAACATGTTTATTTCTGCTGAAATACACGTTTTGACACTTTCTGCACACTGGGGTTAAGATCTTAGGCAGTGAGCTCTTCTGAGCCTAGCAGTTACATTGGATTTCAACAATCTGAAAAAACGCGTTTATCTCGGGCTGAAAAACACGTTTTGAAAAGTCTGCTGCTCCTGTCCCATAAGTTACATGGGGGTAGCCAAACTTGCAGAAACATGTTTATTTCTGCTGAAATACACGTTTTGACACTTTCTGCACACTGGGGTTAAGAGCTCTGGCAGTGAGCTCCTCTTTGCCTACCAGTTACATTGAGATTCAACAATCTGAAAAAAAGTGTTTATCTCGGGCTGAAAAACACGTTTTGAAAAGTCTGCTGCTCCTGCCCCATAAGTTACATGGGGGTAGCCAAAGTTGCAGAAACATGTTTATTTCTGCTGAAATACACGTTTTTACACTTTCTGCACACTGGGGTTAAGATCTGAGGCAGTGAGCTCTTCTGAGCCTAGCAGTTACATTGGATTTCAACAATCTGAAAAAACGTGTTTATCTCGGGCTGAAAAACACGTTTTGAAAAGTCTGCTGCTCCTGCCCCATAAGTTACATGGGGGTAGCCAAAGTTGCAGAAACATGTTTATTTTTGCTGAAATACACGTTTTGACACTTTCTGCACATTGGGTTTAAGAGCTTTGGCAGTGAGCTCCTCATAGCCTAGCAGTTACATTGGGATTCAACAATCTGAAAAAACGCGTTTATCTCGGGCTGAAAAACACGTTTTGAAAAGTCTGCTGCTCCTGCCCCATAAGTTACATGGGGGTATCCAAAGTTGCAGAAACATGTTTATTTCTGCTGAAATACACGTTTTGACACTTTCTGCACACTGGGGTTAAGATCTTAGGCAGTGAGCTCTTCTGAGCCTAGCAGTTACATTGGATTTCAACAATCTGAAAAAACGCGTTTATCTCGGGCTGAAAAACATGTTTTGAAAAGTCTGCTGCTCCTGCCCCATAAGTAACATGGGGGTAGCCAAAGTTGCAGAAACATGTTTATTTCTGCTGAAATACACGTTTTGACACTTTCTGCACACTGGGGTTAAGAGCTTTGGCAGTGAGCTCCTCTTTGCCTAGCAGTTACATTGGGATTCAAGAATCTGAAAAAACGTGTTTATCTCGGGCTGAAAAACACGTTTTGAAAAGTCTGCTGCTCCTGCCCCTTAAGTTACATGGGGGTAGCCAAAGTTGCAGAAACATGTTTATTTCTGCTGAAATACACGTTTTGACACTTTCTGCACACTGGGGTTAAGAGCTTTGGCAGTGAGCTCCTCTTTGCCTAGCTGTTACATTGGGATTCAACAATCTGAAAAAACGTGTTTATCTCGGGCTGAAAAACACGTTTTGAAAAGTCTGCTGCTCCTGCCCCATAAGTTACATGGGGGTAGTCAAAGTTGCAGAAACATGTTTATTTTTGCTGAAATACACGTTTTGACACTTTCTGCACACTGGGGTTAAGAGCTTTGGCAGTGAGCTCCTCTAAGCCTAGCAGTTACATTGCGATTCAACAATCTGAAAAAACGCGTTTATCTCGGGCTGAAAAACACGTTTTGAAAAGTCTGCTGTTCCTGCCATACAAGTTACATCTGGGTGACCAAAGTTGCAGAAACATGTTTATTTCTGCTGAAATACACGTTTTGACACGTTCTGCACACTGGGGTTAAGAGCTTTGGCAGTGAACTCCTCTTTGCCTAGCAGTTACATTGGGATTCAACAATCTGAAAAAACGTGTTTATCTCGGGCTGAAAAACACGTTTTGAAAAGTCTGCTGCTCCTGCCCCATAAGTTACATGGGGGTAGCCAAAGTTGCAGAAACATGTTTATTTCTGCTGAAATACACGTTTTGACACTTTCTGCACATTGGGTTTAAGAGCTTTGGCAGTGAGCTCCTCATAGCCTAGCAGTTACATTGGGATTCAACAATCTGAAAAAACGCGTTTATCTCGGGCTGAAAAACACGTTTTGAAAAGTCTGCTGCTCCTGCCCCATAAGTTACATGGGGGTATCCAAAGTTGCAGAAACATGTTTATTTCTGCTGAAATACACGTTTTGACACTTTCTGCACACTGGGGTTAAGATCTTAGGCAGTGAGCTCTTCTGAGCCTAGCAGTTACATTGGATTTCAACAATCTGAAAAAACGCGTTTATCTCGGGCTGAAAAACACGTTTTGAAAAGTCTGCTGCTCCTGTCCCATAAGTTACATGGGGGTAGCCAAACTTGCAGAAACATGTTTATTTCTGCTGAAATACACGTTTTGACACTTTCTGCACACTGGGGTTAAGAGCTCTGGCAGTGAGCTCCTCTTTGCCTACCAGTTACATTGAGATTCAACAATCTGAAAAAAAGTGTTTATCTCGGGCTGAAAAACACGTTTTGAAAAGTCTGCTGCTCCTGCCCCATAAGTTACATGGGGGTAGCCAAAGTTGCAGAAACATGTTTATTTCTGCTGAAATACACGTTTTTACACTTTCTGCACACTGGGGTTAAGATCTGAGGCAGTGAGCTCTTCTGAGCCTAGCAGTTACATTGGATTTCAACAATCTGAAAAAACGCGTTTATCTCGGGCTGAAAAACACGTTTTGAAAAGTCTGCTGCTTCTGCCCCATAAGTTACATGGGGGTAGCCAAAGTTGCAGAAACATGTTTATTTCTGCTGAAATACACGTTTTGACACTTTCTGCACACTGGGGTTAAGATCTTAGGCAGTGAGCTCTTCTGAGCCTAGCAGTTACATTGGATTTCAACAATCTGAAAAAACGCGTTTATCTCGGGCTGAAAAACACGTTTTGAAAAGTCTGCTGCTCCTGTCCCATAAGTTACATGGAGGTAGCCAAAGTTGCAGAAACATGTTTATTTCTGCTGAAATACACGTTTTGACGCTTTCTGCACACTGGGGTTAAGAGCTTTGGCAGTGAGCTCCTCATAGCCTAGCAGTTACATTGGGATTCAACAATCTGAAAAAACGCGTTTATCTCGGGCTGAAAAACACGTTTTGAAAAGTCTGCTGTTCCTGCCATACAAGTTACATCTGGGTGACCAAAGTTGCAGAAACATGTTTATTTCTGCTGAAATACACGTTTTGACACTTTCTGCACACTGGGGTTAAGATCTGAGGCAGTGAGCTCTTCTGAGCCTAGCAGTTACATTGGATTTCAACAATCTGAAAAAAAGTGTTTATCTCGGGCTGAAAAACACGTTTTGAAAAGTCTGCTGCTCCTGCCCCATAAGTAACATGGGGGTAGCCAAAGTTGCAGAAACATGTTTATTTCTGCTGAAATACACGTTTTGACACTTTCTGCACACTGGGGTTAAGAGCTCTGGCAGTGAGCTCCTCTTTGCCTACCAGTTACATTGAGATTCAAAAATCTGAAAAAAAGTGTTTATCTCGGGCTGAAAAACACGTTTTGAAAAGTCTGCTGCTCCTGCCCCATAAGTTACATGGGGGTAGCCAAAGTTGCAGAAACATGTTTATTTCTGCTGAAATACACGTTTTTACACTTTCTGCACACTGGGGTTAAGATCTGAGGCAGTGAGCTCTTCTGAGCCTAGCAGTTACATTGGATTTCAACAATCTGAAAAAACGCGTTTATCTCGGGCTGAAAAACACGTTTTGAAAAGTCTGCTGCTTCTGCCATACAAGTTACATCTGGGTGACCAAAGTTGCAGAAACATGTTTATTTCTGCTGAAATACACGTTTTGACACTTTCTGCACACTGGGGTTAAGAGCTCTGGCAGTGAGCTCCTCTTTGCCTATCAGTTACATTGAGATTCAAAAATCTGAAAAAAAGTGTTTATCTCGGGCTGAAAAACACGTTTTGAAAAGTCTGCTGCTCCTGCCCCATAAGTAACATGGGGGTAGCCAAAGTTGCAGAAACATGTTTATTTCTGCTGAAATACACGTTTTTACACTTTCTGCACACTGGGGTTAAGATCTGAGGCAGTGAGCTCTTCTGAGCCTAGCAGTTACATTGGATTTCAACAATCTGAAAAAACGCGTTTATCTCGGGCTGAAAAACACGTTTTGAAAAGTCTGCTGTTTCTGCCACACAAGTTACATGGGGGTGACCAAAGTTGCAGAGACATGTTTATTTCTGCTGAAATACACGTTTTGACACTTTCTGCACACTGGGGTTAAGAGCTTTGGCAGTGAGCTCCTCTTTGCCTAGCAGTTACATTGGGATTCAACAATCTGAAAAAACGTGTTTATCTCGGGCTGAAAAACACGTTTTGAAAAGTCTGCTGCTCCTGCCCCATAAGTTACATGGGGGTAGCCAAAGTTGCAGAAACATGTTTATTTCTGCTGAAATACACGTTTTGACACTTTTTGCTCACTGGGGTTAAGATCTTAGGCAGTGAGCTCTTCTGAGCCTAGCAGTTACATTGGATTTCAACAATCTGAAAAAACGCGTTTATCTCGGGCTGAATAACATGTTTTGAAAAGTCTGCTGCACCTGTCCCATAAGTTACATGGGGGTAGCCAAAGTTGCAGAAACATGTTTATTTCTGCTGAAATACACGTTTTGACACTTTCTGCACACTGGGGTTAAGAGCTTTGGCAGTGAGCTCCTCTTTGCCTACCAGTTACATTGAGATTCAACAATCTGAAAAAACGCGTTTATCTCGGGCTGAAAAACACGTTTTGAATAGTCTGCTGCTCCTGTCCCATAAGTTACATGGGGGTAGCCAAACTTGCAGAAACATGTTTATTTCTGCTGAAAGACACGTTTTGACACTTTCTGCACACTGGGGTTAAGAGCTTTGGCAGTGAGCTCCTCTTTGCCTAGCTGTTACATTGGGATTCAACAATCTGAAAAAACGTGTTTATCTCGGGCTGAAAAACACGTTTTGAAAAGTCTGCTGCTCCTGCCCCATAAGTTACATGGGGGTAGCCAAAGTTGCAGAAACATGTTTATTTTTGCTGAAATACACGTTTTGACACTTTCTGCACACTGGGGTTAAGAGCTTTGGCAGTGAGCTCCTCTAAGCCTAGCAGTTACATTGCGATTCAACAATCTGAAAAAACGCGTTTATCTCGGGCTGAAAAACACGTTTTGAAAAGTCTGCTGTTCCTGCCATACAAGTTACATCTGGGTGACCAAAGTTGCAGAAACATGTTTATTTCTGCTGAAATACACGTTTTGACACGTTCTGCACACTGGGGTTAAGAGCTTTGGCAGTGAACTCCTCTTTGCCTAGCAGTTACATTGGGATTCAACAATCTGAAAAAACGTGTTTATCTCGGGCTGAAAAACACGTTTTGAAAAGTCTGCTGCTCCTGCCCCATAAGTTACATGGGGGTAGCCAAAGTTGCAGAAACATGTTTATTTCTGCTGAAATACACGTTTTGACACTTTCTGCACATTGGGTTTAAGAGCTTTGGCAGTGAGCTCTTCTGAGCCTAGCAGTTACATTGGATTTCAACAATCTGAAAAAACGCGTTTATCTCGGGCTGAAAAACACGTTTTGAAAAGTCTGCTGCTCCTGCCCCATAAGTTACATGGGGGTAGTCAAAGTTGCAGAAACATGTTTATTTTTGCTGAAATACACGTTTTGACACTTTCTGCACACTGGGGTTAAGAGCTTTGGCAGTGAGCTCCTCTAAGCCTAGCAGTTACATTGCGATTCAACAATCTGAAAAAACGCGTTTATCTCGGGCTGAAAAACACGTTTTGAAAAGTCTGCTGTTCCTGCCATACAAGTTACATCTGGGTGACCAAAGTTGCAGAAACATGTTTATTTCTGCTGAAATACACGTTTTGACACGTTCTGCACACTGGGGTTAAGAGCTTTGGCAGTGAACTCCTCTTTGCCTAGCAGTTACATTGGGATTCAACAATCTGAAAAAACGTGTTTATCTCGGGCTGAAAAACACGTTTTGAAAAGTCTGCTGCTCCTGCCCCATAAGTTACATGGGGGTAGCCAAAGTTGCAGAAACATGTTTATTTCTGCTGAAATACACGTTTTGACACTTTCTGCACATTGGGTTTAAGAGCTTTGGCAGTGAGCTCCTCATAGCCTAGCAGTTACATTGGGATTCAACAATCTGAAAAAACGCGTTTATCTCGGGCTGAAAAACACGTTTTGAAAAGTCTGCTGCTCCTGCCCCATAAGTTACATGGGGGTATCCAAAGTTGCAGAAACATGTTTATTTCTGCTGAAATACACGTTTTGACACTTTCTGCACACTGGGGTTAAGATCTTAGGCAGTGAGCTCTTCTGAGCCTAGCAGTTACATTGGATTTCAACAATCTGAAAAAACGCGTTTATCTCGGGCTGAAAAACACGTTTTGAAAAGTCTGCTGCTCCTGTCCCATAAGTTACATGGGGGTAGCCAAACTTGCAGAAACATGTTTATTTCTGCTGAAATACACGTTTTGACACTTTCTGCACACTGGGGTTAAGAGCTCTGGCAGTGAGCTCCTCTTTGCCTACCAGTTACATTGAGATTCAACAATCTGAAAAAAAGTGTTTATCTCGGGCTGAAAAACACGTTTTGAAAAGTCTGCTGCTCCTGCCCCATAAGTTACATGGGGGTAGCCAAAGTTGCAGAAACATGTTTATTTCTGCTGAAATACATGTTTTTACACTTTCTGCACACTGGGGTTAAGATCTGAGGCAGTGAGCTCTTCTGAGCCTAGCAGTTACATTGGATTTCAACAATCTGAAAAAACGCGTTTATCTCGGGCTGAAAAACACGTTTTGAAAAGTCTGCTGCTTCTGCCCCATAAGTTACATGGGGGTAGCCAAAGTTGCAGAAACATGTTTATTTCTGCTGAAATACACGTTTTGACACTTTCTGCACACTGGGGTTAAGATCTTAGGCAGTGAGCTCTTCTGAGCCTAGCAGTTACATTGGATTTCAACAATCTGAAAAAACGCGTTTATCTCGGGCTGAAAAACACGTTTTGAAAAGTCTGCTGCTCCTGTCCCATAAGTTACATGGAGGTAGCCAAAGTTGCAGAAACATGTTTATTTCTGCTGAAATACACGTTTTGACGCTTTCTGCACACTGGGGTTAAGAGCTTTGGCAGTGAGCTCCTCATAGCCTAGCAGTTACATTGGGATTCAACAATCTGAAAAAACGCGTTTATCTCGGGCTGAAAAACACGTTTTGAAAAGTCTGCTGTTCCTGCCATACAAGTTACATCTGGGTGACCAAAGTTGCAGAAACATGTTTATTTCTGCTGAAATACACGTTTTGACACTTTCTGCACACTGGGGTTAAGATCTGAGGCAGTGAGCTCTTCTGAGCCTAGCAGTTACATTGGATTTCAACAATCTGAAAAAAAGTGTTTATCTCGGGCTGAAAAACACGTTTTGAAAAGTCTGCTGCTCCTGCCCCATAAGTAACATGGGGGTAGCCAAAGTTGCAGAAACATGTTTATTTCTGCTGAAATACACGTTTTGACACTTTCTGCACACTGGGGTTAAGAGCTCTGGCAGTGAGCTCCTCTTTGCCTACCAGTTACATTGAGATTCAAAAATCTGAAAAAAAGTGTTTATCTCGGGCTGAAAAACACGTTTTGAAAAGTCTGCTGCTCCTGCCCCATAAGTTACATGGGGGTAGCCAAAGTTGCAGAAACATGTTTATTTCTGCTGAAATACACGTTTTTACACTTTCTGCACACTGGGGTTAAGATCTGAGGCAGTGAGCTCTTCTGAGCCTAGCAGTTACATTGGATTTCAACAATCTGAAAAAACGCGTTTATCTCGGGCTGAAAAACACGTTTTGAAAAGTCTGCTGCTTCTGCCATACAAGTTACATCTGGGTGACCAAAGTTGCAGAAACATGTTTATTTCTGCTGAAATACACGTTTTGACACTTTCTGCACACTGGGGTTAAGAGCTCTGGCAGTGAGCTCCTCTTTGCCTATCAGTTACATTGAGATTCAAAAATCTGAAAAAAAGTGTTTATCTCGGGCTGAAAAACACATTTTGAAAAGTCTGCTGCTCCTGCCCCATAAGTAACATGGGGGTAGCCAAAGTTGCAGAAACATGTTTATTTCTGCTGAAATACACGTTTTTACACTTTCTGCACACTGGGGTTAAGATCTGAGGCAGTGAGCTCTTCTGAGCCTAGCAGTTACATTGGATTTCAACAATCTGAAAAAACGCGTTTATCTCGGGCTGAAAAACACGTTTTGAAAAGTCTGCTGTTTCTGCCACACAAGTTACATGGGGGTGACCAAAGTTGCAGAGACATGTTTATTTCTGCTGAAATACACGTTTTGACACTTTCTGCACACTGGGGTTAAGAGCTTTGGCAGTGAGCTCCTCTTTGCCTAGCAGTTACATTGGGATTCAACAATCTGAAAAAACGTGTTTATCTCGGGCTGAAAAACACGTTTTGAAAAGTCTGCTGCTCCTGCCCCATAAGTTACATGGGGGTAGCCAAAGTTGCAGAAACATGTTTATTTCTGCTGAAATACACGTTTTGACACTTTTTGCTCACTGGGGTTAAGATCTTAGGCAGTGAGCTCTTCTGAGCCTAGCAGTTACATTGGATTTCAACAATCTGAAAAAACGCGTTTATCTCGGGCTGAATAACATGTTTTGAAAAGTCTGCTGCTCCTGTCCCATAAGTTACATGGGGGTAGCCAAAGTTGCAGAAACATGTTTATTTCTGCTGAAATACACGTTTTGACACTTTCTGCACACTGGGGTTAAGAGCTTTGGCAGTGAGCTCCTCTTTGCCTACCAGTTACATTGGGATTCAACAATCTGAAAAAACGCGTTTATCTCGGGCTGAAAAACACGTTTTGAAAAGTCTGCTGTTCCTTCCATACAAGTTACATCTGGGTGACCAAAGTTGCAGAAACATGTTTATTTCTGCTGAAATACACGTTTTGACACTTTCTGCACACTGGGGTTAAGATCTGAGGCAGTGAGCTCTTCTGAGCCTAGCAGTTACATTGGATTTCAACAATCTGAAAAAAAGTGTTTATCTCGGGCTGAAAAACACGTTTTGAAAAGTCTGCTGCTCCTGCCCCATAAGTAACATGGGGGTAGCCAAAGTTGCAGAAACATGTTTATTTCTGCTGAAATACACGTTTTGACACTTTCTGCACACTGGGGTTAAGAGCTCTGGCAGTGAGCTCCTCTTTGCCTACCAGTTACATTGGGATTCAACAATCTGAAAAAACGCGTTTATCTCGGGCTGAAAAACACGTTTTGAAAAGTCTGCTGTTCCTTCCATACAAGTTACATCTGGGTGACCAAAGTTGCAGAAACATGTTTATTTCTGCTGAAATACACGTTTTGACACTTTCTGCACACTGGGGTTAAGATCTGAGGCAGTGAGCTCTTCTGAGCCTAGCAGTTACATTGGATTTCAACAATCTGAAAAAAAGTGTTTATCTCGGGCTGAAAAACACGTTTTGAAAAGTCTGCTGCTCCTGCCCCATAAGTAACATGGGGGTAGCCAAAGTTGCAGAAACATGTTTATTTCTGCTGAAATACACGTTTTGACACTTTCTGCACACTGGGGTTAAGAGCTTTGGCAGTGAGCTCCTCTTTGCCTAGCAGTTACATTGGGATTCAAGAATCTGAAAAAACGTGTTTATCTCGGGCTGAAAAACACGTTTTGAAAAGTCTGCTGCTCCTGCCCCATAAGTTACATGGGGGTAGCCAAAGTTGCAGAAACATGTTTATTTTTGCTGAAATACACGTTTTGACACTTTCTGCACACTGGGGTTAAGAGCTTTGGCAGTGAGCTCTTCTGAGCCTAGCAGTTACATTGGATTTCAACAATCTGAAAAAACGCGTTTATCTCGGGCTGAAAAACACGTTTTGAAAAGTCTGCTGCTTCTGCCCCATAAGTTACATGGGGGTATCCAAAGTTGCAGAAACATGTTTATTTCTGCTGAAATACACGTTTTGACACTTTCTGCACACTGGGGTTAAGATCTTAGGCAGTGAGCTCTTCTGAGCCTAGCAGTTACATTGGATTTCAACAATCTGAAAAAACGCGTTTATCTCGGGCTGAAAAACACGTTTTGAAAAGTCTGCTGTTTCTGCCACACAAGTTACATGGGGGTGACCAAAGTTGCAGAGACATGTTTATTTCTGCTGAAATACACGTTTTGACACGTTCTGCACACTGGGGTTAAGAGCTTTGGCAGTGAGCTCCTCTTTGCCTAGCAGTTACATTGGGATTCAACAATCTGAAAAAACGTGTTTATCTCGGGCTGAAAAACACGTTTTGAAAAGTCTGCTGCTCCTGCCCCATAAGTTACATGGGGGTATCCAAAGTTGCAGAAACATGTTTATTTCTGCTGAAATACACGTTTTGTCACTTTCTGCACACTGGGGTTAAGATCTTAGGCAGTGAGCTCTTCTGAGCCTAGCAGTTACATTGGATTTCAACAATCTGAAAAAACGCGTTTATCTCGGGCTGAAAAACACGTTTTGAAAAGTCTGCTGCTCCTGTCCCATAAGTTACATGGGGGTAGCCAAAGTTGCAGAAACATGTTTATTTCTGCTGAAATACACGTTTTGACGCTTTCTGTACACTGGGGTTAAGATCTTAGGCAGTGAGCTCTTCTGAGCCTAGCAGTTACATTGGATTTCAACAATCTGAAAAAACGCGTTTATCTCGGGCTGAATAACATGTTTTGAAAAGTCTGCTGCTCCTGTCCCATAAGTTACATGGGGGTAGCCAAAGTTGCAGAAACATGTTTATTTCTGCTGAAATACACGTTTTGACACTTTCTGCACACTGGGGTTAAGAGCTTTGGCAGTGAGCTCCTCTTTGCCTAGCAGTTACATTGGGATTCAAGAATCTGAAAAAACGTGTTTATCTCGGGCTGAAAAACACGTTTTGAAAAGTCTGCTGCTCCTGCCCCTTAAGTTACATGGGGGTAGCCAAAGTTGCAGAAACA
The DNA here is from genome assembly GCF_059453375.1 of Lepisosteus platostomus. NCBI lineage: Eukaryota > Metazoa > Chordata > Actinopteri > Semionotiformes > Lepisosteidae > Lepisosteus > Lepisosteus platostomus. The sequence continues at coordinate 9,609,992 of NC_142629.1, forward strand.
TGTTTATTTCTGCTGAAATACACGTTTTGACACTTTCTGCACACTGGGGTTAAGAGCTTTGGCAGTGAGCTCCTCTTTGCCTAGCTGTTACATTGGGATTCAACAATCTGAAAAAACGTGTTTATCTCGGGCTGAAAAACACGTTTTGAAAAGTCTGCTGCTCCTGCCCCATAAGTTACATGGGGGTAGCCAAAGTTGCAGAAACATGTTTATTTTTGCTGAAATACACGTTTTGACACTTTCTGCACACTGGGGTTAAGAGCTTTGGCAGTGAGCTCCTCTAAGCCTAGCAGTTACATTGCGATTCAACAATCTGAAAAAACGCGTTTATCTCGGGCTGAAAAACACGTTTTGAAAAGTCTGCTGTTCCTGCCATACAAGTTACATCTGGGTGACCAAAGTTGCAGAAACATGTTTATTTCTGCTGAAATACACGTTTTGACACGTTCTGCACACTGGGGTTAAGAGCTTTGGCAGTGAACTCCTCTTTGCCTAGCAGTTACATTGGGATTCAACAATCTGAAAAAACGTGTTTATCTCGGGCTGAAAAACACGTTTTGAAAAGTCTGCTGCTCCTGCCCCATAAGTTACATGGGGGTAGCCAAAGTTGCAGAAACATGTTTATTTCTGCTGAAATACACGTTTTGACACTTTCTGCACATTGGGTTTAAGAGCTTTGGCAGTGAGCTCCTCATAGCCTAGCAGTTACATTGGGATTCAACAATCTGAAAAAACGCGTTTATCTCGGGCTGAAAAACACGTTTTGAAAAGTCTGCTGCTCCTGCCCCATAAGTTACATGGGGGTATCCAAAGTTGCAGAAACATGTTTATTTCTGCTGAAATACACGTTTTGACACTTTCTGCACACTGGGGTTAAGATCTTAGGCAGTGAGCTCTTCTGAGCCTAGCAGTTACATTGGATTTCAACAATCTGAAAAAACGCGTTTATCTCGGGCTGAAAAACACGTTTTGAAAAGTCTGCTGCTCCTGTCCCATAAGTTACATGGGGGTAGCCAAACTTGCAGAAACATGTTTATTTCTGCTGAAATACACGTTTTGACACTTTCTGCACACTGGGGTTAAGAGCTCTGGCAGTGAGCTCCTCTTTGCCTACCAGTTACATTGAGATTCAACAATCTGAAAAAAAGTGTTTATCTCGGGCTGAAAAACACGTTTTGAAAAGTCTGCTGCTCCTGCCCCATAAGTTACATGGGGGTAGCCAAAGTTGCAGAAACATGTTTATTTCTGCTGAAATACACGTTTTTACACTTTCTGCACACTGGGGTTAAGATCTGAGGCAGTGAGCTCTTCTGAGCCTAGCAGTTACATTGGATTTCAACAATCTGAAAAAACGTGTTTATCTCGGGCTGAAAAACACGTTTTGAAAAGTCTGCTGCTCCTGCCCCATAAGTTACATGGGGGTAGCCAAAGTTGCAGAAACATGTTTATTTTTGCTGAAATACACGTTTTGACACTTTCTGCACATTGGGTTTAAGAGCTTTGGCAGTGAGCTCCTCATAGCCTAGCAGTTACATTGGGATTCAACAATCTGAAAAAACGCGTTTATCTCGGGCTGAAAAACACGTTTTGAAAAGTCTGCTGCTCCTGCCCCATAAGTTACATGGGGGTATCCAAAGTTGCAGAAACATGTTTATTTCTGCTGAAATACACGTTTTGACACTTTCTGCACACTGGGGTTAAGATCTTAGGCAGTGAGCTCTTCTGAGCCTAGCAGTTACATTGGATTTCAACAATCTGAAAAAACGCGTTTATCTCGGGCTGAAAAACACGTTTTGAAAAGTCTGCTGCTCCTGTCCCATAAGTTACATGGGGGTAGCCAAACTTGCAGAAACATGTTTATTTCTGCTGAAATACACGTTTTGACACTTTCTGCACACTGGGGTTAAGAGCTCTGGCAGTGAGCTCCTCTTTGCCTACCAGTTACATTGAGATTCAACAATCTGAAAAAAAGTGTTTATCTCGGGCTGAAAAACACGTTTTGAAAAGTCTGCTGCTCCTGCCCCATAAGTTACATGGGGGTAGCCAAAGTTGCAGAAACATGTTTATTTCTGCTGAAATACACGTTTTTACACTTTCTGCACACTGGGGTTAAGATCTGAGGCAGTGAGCTCTTCTGAGCCTAGCAGTTACATTGGATTTCAACAATCTGAAAAAACGCGTTTATCTCGGGCTGAAAAACACGTTTTGAAAAGTCTGCTGCTTCTGCCCCATAAGTAACATGGGGGTAGCCAAAGTTGCAGAAACATGTTTATTTCTGCTGAAATACACGTTTTTACACTTTCTGCACACTGGGGTTAAGATCTGAGGCAGTGAGCTCTTCTGAGCCTAGCAGTTACAATGGATTTCAACAATCTGAAAAAACGCGTTTATCTCGGGCTGAAAAACACGTTTTGAAAAGTCTGCTGCTCCTGTCCCATAAGTTACATGGGGGTAGCCAAAGTTGCAGAAACATGTTTATTTCTGCTGAAATACACGTTTTGACACTTTCTGCACACTGGGGTTAAGAGCTTTGGCAGTGAGCTCCTCTTTGCCTAGCAGTTACATTGGGATTCAACAATCTGAAAAAACGTGTTTATATCGGGCTGAAAAACACGTTTTGAAAAGTCTGCTGTTCCTGCCATACAAGTTATATGGGGGTGACCAAAGTTGCAGAAACATGTTTATTTCTGCTGAAATACACGTTTTGACACTTTCTGCACATTGGGGTTAAGAGCTTTGGCAGTGAGCTCCTCATAGCCTAGTAGTTACATTGGGATTCAACAATCTGAAAAAACGCGTTTATCTCGGGCTGAAAAACACGTTTTGAAAAGTCTGCTGCTCCTGTCCCATAAGTTACATGGGGGTAGCCAAAGTTGCAGAAACATGTTTATTTCTGCTGAAATACACGTTTTGACACTTTCTGCACACTGGGGTTAAGATCTGAGGCAGTGAGCTCTTCTGAGCCTAGCAGTTACATTGGATTTCAACAATCTGAAAAAACGCGTTTATCTCGGGCTGAAAAACACGTTTTGAAAAGTCTGCTGTTTCTGCCATACAAGTTACATGGGGGTGACCAAAGTTGCAGAAACATGTTTATTTCTGCTGAAATACACGTTTTGACACTTTCTGCACACTGGGGTTAAGATCTTAGGCAGTGAGCTCTTCTGAGCCTAGCAGTTACATTGGATTTCAACAATCTGAAAAAAACGCGTTTATCTCGGGCTGAAAAACACGTTTTGAAAAGTCTGCTGCTCCTGTCCCATAAGTTACATGGGGGTAGCCAAAGTTGCAGAAACATGTTTATTTCTGCTGAAATACACGTTTTGACACTTTCTGCACACTGGGGTTAAGATCTGAGGCAGTGAGCTCTTCTGAGCCTAGCAGTTACATTGGATTTCAACAATCTGAAAAAACGCGTTTATCTCGGGCTGAAAAACACGTTTTGAAAAGTCTGCTGTTTCTGCCATACAAGTTACATGGGGGTGACCAAAGTTGCAGAAACATGTTTATTTCTGCTGAAATACACGTTTTGACACTTTCTGCACACTGGGGTTAAGATCTTAGGCAGTGAGCTCTTCTGAGCCTAGCAGTTACATTGGATTTCAACAATCTGAAAAAAACGCGTTTATCTCGGGCTGAAAAACACGTTTTGAAAAGTCTGCTGCTCCTGTCCCATAAGTTACATGGGGGTAGCCAAAGTTGCAGAAACATGTTTATTTCTGCTGAAATACACGTTTTGACACTTTCTGCACACTGGGGTTAAGATCTGAGGCAGTGAGCTCTTCTGAGCCTAGCAGTTACATTGGATTTCAACAATCTGAAAAAACGCGTTTATCTCGGGCTGAAAAACACGTTTTGAAAAGTCTGCTGCTCCTGCCCCATAAGTAACATGGGGGTAGCCAAAGTTGCAGAAACATGTTTATTTCTGCTGAAATACACGTTTTGACACTTTCTGCACACTGGGGTTAAGAGCTTTGGCAGTGAGCTCCTCTTTGACTAGCTGTTACATTTTGATTCAACAATCTGAAAAAACGTGTTTATCTCGGGCTGAAAAACAAGTTTTGAAAAATCTGCTGTTTCTGCCATACAAGTTACATGGGGGTGACCAAAGTTGCAGAAACATGTTTATTTCTGCTGAAATACATGTTTTGACACTTTCTGCACACTGGGGTTAAGAGCTTTGGCAGTGAGCTCCTCTTTGCCTAGCAGTTACATTGGGATTCAACAATCTGAAAAAACGTGTTTATCTTGGGCTGAAAAACACGTTTTGAAAAGTCTGCTGCTCCTGTCCCATAAGTTACATGGGGGTGACCAAAGTTGCAGAAACATGTTTATTTTTGCTGAAATACACGTTTTGACACTTTCTGCACACTGGGGTTAAGAGCTTTGGCAGTGAGCTCCTCTTAGCCTAGCAGTTACATTGGGATTCAACAATCTGAAAAAACGCGTTTATCTCGGGCTGAAAAACACGTTTTGAAAAGTCTGCTGTTCCTGCCATACAAGTTACATGGGGGTGACCAAAGTTGCAGAAACATGTTTATTTCTGCTGAAATACACGTTTTGACACTTTCTGCACACTGGGGTTAAGAGCTTTGGCAGTGAGCTCCTCTTTGCCTAGCAGTTACATTGCATTTCAACAATCTGAAAAAACGCGTTTATCTCGGGCTGAAAAACATGTTTTGAAAAGTCTGCTGCTCCTGTCCCATAAGTTACATGGGGGTAGCCAAAGTTGCAGAAACATGTTTATTTCTGCTGAATTACACGTTTTGACACTTTCTGCACACTGGGGTTAAGATCTGAGGCAGTGAGCTCTTCTGAGCCTAGCAGTTACATTGGATTTCAACAATCTGAAAAAACGCGTTTATCTCGGGCTGAAAAACACGTTTTGAAAAGTCTGCTGCTCCTGTCCCATAAGTTACATGGGGGTAGCCAAACTTGCAGAAACATGTTTATTTCTGCTGAAATACACGTTTTGACACTTTCTGCACACTGGGGTTAAGATCTGAGGCAGTGAGCTCTTCTGAGCCTAGCAGTTAGATTGGATTTCAACAATCTGAAAAAACGCGTTTATCTCGGGCTGAAAAACACGTTTTGAAAAGTCTGCTGTTCCTGCCATACAAGTTACATGGGGGTGACCAAAGTTGCAGAAAAATGTTTATTTCTGCTGAAATACACGTTTTGACACTTTCTGCACATTGGGGTTAAGAGCTTTAGCAGTGAGCTCCTCTTTGCCTAGCTGTTACATTGGGATTCAACAATCTGAAAAAACGTGTTTATCTCGGGCTGAAAAACACGTTTTGAAAAGTCTGCTGCTCCTGCCCCATAAGTTACATGGGGGTAGCCAAAGTTGCAGAAACATGTTTATTTCTGCTGAAATACACGTTTTGACACTTTCTGCACACTGGGGTTAAGAGCTTTGGCAGTGAGCTCCTCTTTGACTAGCTGTTACATTTTGATTCAACAATCTGAAAAAACGTGTTTATCTCGGGCTGAAAAACAAGTTTTGAAAAATCTGCTGTTTCTGCCATACAAGTTACATGGGGGTGACCAAAGTTGCAGAAACATGTTTATTTCTGCTGAAATACATGTTTTGACACTTTCTGCACACTGGGGTTAAGAGCTTTGGCAGTGAGCTCCTCTTTGCCTAGCAGTTACATTGGGATTCAACAATCTGAAAAAACGTGTTTATCTTGGGCTGAAAAACACGTTTTGAAAAGTCTGCTGCTCCTGTCCCATAAGTTACATGGGGGTGACCAAAGTTGCAGAAACATGTTTATTTTTGCTGAAATACACGTTTTGACACTTTCTGCACACTGGGGTTAAGAGCTTTGGCAGTGAGCTCCTCTTAGCCTAGCAGTTACATTGGGATTCAACAATCTGAAAAAACGCGTTTATCTCGGGCTGAAAAACACGTTTTGAAAAGTCTGCTGTTCCTGCCATACAAGTTACATGGGGGTGACCAAAGTTGCAGAAACATGTTTATTTCTGCTGAAATACACGTTTTGACACTTTCTGCACACTGGGGTTAAGAGCTTTGGCAGTGAGCTCCTCTTTGCCTAGCAGTTACATTGCATTTCAACAATCTGAAAAAACGCGTTTATCTCGGGCTGAAAAACATGTTTTGAAAAGTCTGCTGCTCCTGTCCCATAAGTTACATGGGGGTAGCCAAAGTTGCAGAAACATGTTTATTTCTGCTGAATTACACGTTTTGACACTTTCTGCACACTGGGGTTAAGATCTGAGGCAGTGAGCTCTTCTGAGCCTAGCAGTTACATTGGATTTCAACAATCTGAAAAAACGCGTTTATCTCGGGCTGAAAAACACGTTTTGAAAAGTCTGCTGCTCCTGTCCCATAAGTTACATGGGGGTAGCCAAACTTGCAGAAACATGTTTATTTCTGCTGAAATACACGTTTTGACACTTTCTGCACACTGGGGTTAAGATCTGAGGCAGTGAGCTCTTCTGAGCCTAGCAGTTAGATTGGATTTCAACAATCTGAAAAAACGCGTTTATCTCGGGCTGAAAAACACGTTTTGAAAAGTCTGCTGTTCCTGCCATACAAGTTACATGGGGGTGACCAAAGTTGCAGAAAAATGTTTATTTCTGCTGAAATACACGTTTTGACACTTTCTGCACATTGGGGTTAAGAGCTTTAGCAGTGAGCTCCTCTTTGCCTAGCTGTTACATTGGGATTCAACAATCTGAAAAAACGTGTTTATCTCGGGCTGAAAAACACGTTTTGAAAAGTCTGCTGCTCCTGCCCCATAAGTTACATGGGGGTAGCCAAAGTTGCAGAAACATGTTTATTTTTGCTGAAATACACGTTTTGACACTTTCTGCACACTGGGGTTAAGAGCTTTGGCAGTGAGCTCCTCTTTGCCTAGCTGTTACATTTTGATTCAACAATCTGAAAAAACGTGTTTATCTCGGGCTGAAAAACAAGTTTTGAAAAATCTGCTGTTTCTGCCATACAAGTTACATGGGGGTGACCAAAGTTGCAGAAACATGTTTATTTCTGCTGAAATACATGTTTTGACACTTTCTGCACACTGGGGTTAAGAGCTTTGGCAGTGAGCTCCTCTTTGCCTAGCAGTTACATTGGGATTCAACAATCTGAAAAAACGTGTTTATCTTGGGCTGAAAAACACGTTTTGAAAAGTCTGCTGCTCCTGTCCCATAAGTTACATGGGGGTAGCCAAAGTTGCAGAAACACGTTTATTTCTGCTGAAATACACGTTTTGACACTTTCTGCACACTGGGGTTAAGATCTGAGGCAGTGAGCTCTTCTGAGCCTAGCAGTTAGATTGGATTTCAACAATCTGAAAAAACGCGTTTATCTCGGGCTGAAAAACACGTTTTGAAAAGTCTGCTGCTCCTGTCCCATAAGTTACATGGGGGTAGCCAAACTTGCAGAAACATGTTTATTTCTGCTGAAATACACGTTTTGACACTTTCTGCACACTGGGGTTAAGATCTGAGGCAGTGAGCTCTTCTGAGCCTAGCAGTTAGATTGGATTTCAACAATCTGAAAAAACGCGTTTATCTCGGGCTGAAAAACACGTTTTGAAAAGTCTGCTGTTCCTGCCATACAAGTTACATGGGGGTGACCAAAGTTGCAGAAAAATGTTTATTTCTGCTGAAATACACGTTTTGACACTTTCTGCACACTGGGGTTAAGAGCTTTGGCAGTGAGCTCCTCTTTGCCTAGCAGTTACATTGGGATTCAACAATCTGAAAAAACGTGTTTATCTCGGGCTGAAAAACACGTTTTGAAAAGTCTGCTGTTCCTGCCATACAAGTTACATGGGGGTGACCAAAGTTGCAGAAACATGTTTATTTCTGCTGAAATACACGTTTTTACACTTTCTGCACATTGGGGTTAAGAGCTTTGGCAGTGAGCTCCTCTTTGCCTAGCTGTTACATTGGGATTCAACAATCTGAAAAAACGTGTTTATCTCGGGCTGAAAAACACGTTTTGAAAAGTCTGCTGCTCCTGCCCCATATGTTACATGGGGGTAGCCAAAGTTGCAGAAACATGTTTATTTTTGCTGAAATACACGTTTTGACACTTTCTGCACACTGGGGTTAAGAGCTTTGGCAGTGAGCTCCTCTTAGCCTAGCAGTTACATTGGGATTCAACAATCTGAAAAAACGCGTTTATCTCGGGCTGAAAAACACGTTTTGAAAAGTCTGCTGTTCCTGCCATACAAGTTACATGGGGGTGACCAAAGTTGCAGAAACATGTTTATTTCTGCTGAAATACACGTTTTGATACTTTCTGCACACTGGGGTTAAGAGCTTTGGCAGTGAGCTCCTCTTTGCCTAGCAGTTACATTGCATTTCAACAATCTGAAAAAACGCGTTTATCTCGGGCTGAAAAACACGTTTTGAAAAGTCTGCTGCTCCTGTCCCATAAGTTACATGGGGGTAGCCAAAGTTGCAGAAACATGTTTATTTCTGCTGAAATACACGTTTTGACACTTTCTGCACACTGGGGTTAAGAGCTTTTGCAGTGAGCTCCTCTTTGCCTAGCAGTTACATTGGGATTCAACAATCTTAAAAAACGTGTTTATCTCGGGCTGAAAAACACGTTTTGAAAAATCTGCTGTTTCTGCCATACAAGTTACATGGGGGTGACCAAAGTTGCAGAAACATGTTTATTTCTGCTGAAATACACGTTTTGACACTTTCTGCACACTGGGGTTAAGAGCTTTGGCAGTGAGCTCCTCTTTGCCTAGCAGTTACATTGGGATTCAACAATCTGAAAAAACGTGTTTATCTCGGGCTGAAAAACACGTTTTGAGAAGTCTGCTGCTCCTGTCCCATAAGTTACATGGGGGTAGCCAAAGTTGCAGAAACATGTTTATTTCTGCTGAAATACACGTTTTGACACTTTCTGCACACTGGGGTTAAGAGCTTTTGCAGTGAGCTCCTCTTTGCCTAGCAGTTACATTGGGATTCAACAATCTGAAAAAACGTGTTTATCTCGGGCTGAAAAACACGTTTTGAAAAATCTGCTGTTTCTGCCATACAAGTTACATGGGGGTGACCAAAGTTGCAGAAACATGTTTATTTCTGCTGAAATACACGTTTTGACACTTTCTGCACACTGGGGTTAAGAGCTTTGGCAGTGAGCTCCTCTTTGCCTAGCAGTTACATTGGGATTCAACAATCTGAAAAAACGTGTTTATCTCGGGCTGAAAAACACGTTTTGAGAAGTCTGCTGTTCCTGCCATACAAGTTTCATGGGGGTGACAAAAGTTGCAGAAACATGTTTATTTCTGCTGAAATACACGTTTTGACACTTTCTGGCCACTGGGGTTAAGAGCTTTGGCAGTGAGCTCCTCTTAGCCTAGCACTTACATTGGGATTCAACAATCTGAAAAAACGTGTTTATCTCGGGCTGAAAAACACGTTTTGAAAAGTCTGCTGCTCCTGCCCCATAAGTAACATGGGGGTAGCCAAAGTTGCAGAAACATGTTTATTTCTGCTGAAATACACGTTTTTACACTTTCTGCACACTGGGGTTAAGATCTGAGGCAGTGAGCTCTTCTGAGCCTAGCAGTTACAATGGATTTCAACAATCTGAAAAAACGCGTTTATCTCGGGCTGAAAAACACGTTTTGAAAAGTCTGCTGCTCCTGTCCCATAAGTTACATGGGGGTAGCCAAAGTTGCAGAAACATGTTTATTTCTGCTGAAATACACGTTTTGACACTTTCTGCACACTGGGGTTAAGAGCTTTGGCAGTGAGCTCCTCTTTGCCTAGCAGTTACATTGGGATTCAACAATCTGAAAAAACGTGTTTATATCGGGCTGAAAAACACGTTTTGAAAAGTCTGCTGTTCCTGCCATACAAGTTATATGGGGGTGACCAAAGTTGCAGAAACATGTTTATTTCTGCTGAAATACACGTTTTGACACTTTCTGCACATTGGGGTTAAGAGCTTTGGCAGTGAGCTCCTCATAGCCTAGTAGTTACATTGGGATTCAACAATCTGAAAAAACGCGTTTATCTCGGGCTGAAAAACACGTTTTGAAAAGTCTGCTGCTCCTGTCCCATAAGTTACATGGGGGTAGCCAAAGTTGCAGAAACATGTTTATTTCTGCTGAAATACACGTTTTGACACTTTCTGCACACTGGGGTTAAGATCTGAGGCAGTGAGCTCTTCTGAGCCTAGCAGTTACATTGGATTTCAACAATCTGAAAAAACGCGTTTATCTCGGGCTGAAAAACACGTTTTGAAAAGTCTGCTGTTTCTGCCATACAAGTTACATGGGGGTGACCAAAGTTGCAGAAACATGTTTATTTCTGCTGAAATACACGTTTTGACACTTTCTGCACACTGGGGTTAAGATCTTAGGCAGTGAGCTCTTCTGAGCCTAGCAGTTACATTGGATTTCAACAATCTGAAAAAAACGCGTTTATCTCGGGCTGAAAAACACGTTTTGAAAAGTCTGCTGCTCCTGTCCCATAAGTTACATGGGGGTAGCCAAAGTTGCAGAAACATGTTTATTTCTGCTGAAATACACGTTTTGACACTTTCTGCACACTGGGGTTAAGATCTGAGGCAGTGAGCTCTTCTGAGCCTAGCAGTTACATTGGATTTCAACAATCTGAAAAAACGCGTTTATCTCGGGCTGAAAAACACGTTTTGAAAAGTCTGCTGCTCCTGTCCCATAAGTTACATGGGGGTAGCCAAAGTTGCAGAAACATGTTTATTTCTGCTGAAATACACGTTTTGACACTTTCTGCACACTGGGGTTAAGAGCTTTGGCAGTGAGCTCCTCTTTGCCTAGCAGTTACATTGGGATTCAACAATCTGAAAAAACGTGTTTATCTCAGGCTGAAAAACACGTTTTGAAAAGTCTGCTGTTCCTGCCATACAAGTTACATGGGGGTAGCCAAAGTTGCAGAAACATGTTTATTTTTGCTGAAATACACGTTTTGACACTTTCTGCACACTGGGGTTAAGAGCTTTGGCAGTGAGCTCCTCTTAGCCTAGCAGTTACTTTGGGATTCAACAATCTGAAAAAACGCGTTTATCTCGGGCTGAAAAACACGTTTTGAAAAGCCTCCTGTTCCTGCCATACAAGTTACATCTGGGTGACCAAAGTTGCAGAAACATGTTTATTTTTTGCTGAAATACACGTTTTGACACTTTATGCACACTGGGGTTTAGAGCTTTGGCAGTGAGTTCCTCTTAGCCTATCACTTACATTGGATTTCAACAATCTGAAAAAACGCGTTTATCTCGGGCTGAAAAACACGTTTTGAAAAGTCTGCTGCTCCTGTCCCATAAGTTACATGGGGGTAGCCAAAGTTGCAGAAACATGTTTATTTCTGCTGAAATACACGTTTTGACACTTTCTGCACACTGGGGTTAAGAGCTTTTGCAGTGAGCTCCTCTTTGCCTAGCAGTTACATTGGGATTCAACAATCTGAAAAAACGTGTTTATCTCGGGCTGAAAAACACGTTTTGAAAAATCTGCTGTTTCTGCCATACAAGTTACATGGGGGTGACCAAAGTTGCAGAAACATGTTTATTTCTGCTGAAATACACGTTTTGACACTTTCTGCACACTGGGGTTAAGAGCTTTGGCAGTGAGCTCCTCTTTGCCTAGCAGTTACATTGGGATTCAACAATCTGAAAAAACGTGTTTATCTCGGGCTGAAAAACACGTTTTGAAAAGTCTGCTGCTCCTGTCCCATAAGTTACATGGGGGTAGCCAAAGTTGCAGAAACATGTTTATTTCTGCTGAAATACACGTTTTGACACTTTCTGCACACTGGGGTTAAGATCTGAGGCAGTGAGCTCTTCTGAGCCTAGCAGTTACATTGGATTTCAACAATCTGAAAAAACGCGTTTATCTCGGGCTGAAAAACACGTTTTGAAAAGTCTGCTGCTCCTGTCCCATAAGTTACATGGGGGTAGCCAAAGTTGCAGAAACATGTTTATTTCTGCTGAAATACATGTTTTGACACTTTCTGCACACTGGGGTTAAGAGCTTTGGCAGTGAGCTCCTCTTTGCCTAGCAGTTACATTGGGATTCAACAATCTGAAAAAACGTGTTTATCTCGGGCTGAAAAACACGTTTTGAAAAGTCTGCTGTTCCTGCCATACAAGTTACATGGGGGTGACCAAAGTTGCAGAAACATGTTTATTTCTGCTGAAATACACGTTTTGACACTTTCTGCACATTGGGGTTAAGAGCTTTGGCAGTGAGCTCCTCTTTGCCTAGCTGTTACATTGGGATTCAACAATCTGAAAAAACGTGTTTATCTCGGGCTGAAAAACACGTTTTGAAAAGTCTGCTGCTCCTGCCCCATAAGTTACATGGGGGTAGCCAAAGTTGCAGAAACATGTTTATTTTTGCTGAAATACACGTTTTGACACTTTCTGCACACTGGGGTTAAGAGCTTTGGCAGTGAGCTCCTCTTAGCCTAGCAGTTACATTGGGATTCAACAATCTGAAAAAACGCGTTTATCTCGGACTGAAAAACACGTTTTGAAAAGTCTGCTGTTCCTGCCATACAAGTTACATGGGGGTGACCAAAGTTGCAGAAACATGTTTATTTCTGCTGAAATACACGTTTTGACACTTTCTGCACACTGGGGTTAAGAGCTTTGGCAGTGAGCTCCTCTTTGCCTAGCAGTTACATTGCATTTCAACAATCTGAAAAAACGCGTTTATCTCGGGCTGAAAAACATGTTTTGAAAAGTCTGCTGCTCCTGTCCCATAAGTTACATGGGGGTAGCCAAAGTTGCAGAAACATGTTTATTTCTGCTGAATTACACGTTTTGACACTTTCTGCACACTGGGGTTAAGATCTGAGGCAGTGAGCTCTTCTGAGCCTAGCAGTTAGATTGGATTTCAACAATCTGAAAAAACGCGTTTATCTCGGGCTGAAAAACACGTTTTGAAAAGTCTGCTGTTCCTGCCATACAAGTTACATGGGGGTGACCAAAGTTGCAGAAAAATGTTTATTTCTGCTGAAATACACGTTTTGACACTTTCTGCACATTGGGGTTAAGAGCTTTGGCAGTGAGCTCCTCTTTGCCTAGCTGTTACATTGGGATTCAACAATCTGAAAAAACGTGTTTATCTCGGGCTGAAAAACACGTTTTGAAAAGTCTGCTGCTCCTGCCCCATAAGTTACATGGGGGTAGCCAAAGTTGCAGAAACATGTTTATTTTTGCTGAAATACACGTTTTGACACTTTCTGCACACTGGGGTTAAGAGCTTTGGCAGTGAGCTCCTCTTAGCCTAGCAGTTACATTGGGATTCAACAATCTGAAAAAACGCGTTTATCTCGGGCTGAAAAACACGTTTTGAAAAGTCTGCTGTTCCTGCCATACAAGTTACATGGGGGTGACCAAAGTTGCAGAAACATGTTTATTTCTGCTGAAATACACGTTTTGACACTTTCTGCACACTGGGGTTAAGAGCTTTGGCAGTGAGCTCCTCTTTGCCTAGCAGTTACATTGCATTTCAACAATCTGAAAAAACGCGTTTATCTCGGGCTGAAAAACATGTTTTGAAAAGTCTGCTGCTCCTGTCCCATAAGTTACATGGGGGTAGCCAAAGTTGCAGAAACATGTTTATTTCTGCTGAATTACACGTTTTGACACTTTCTGCACACTGGGGTTAAGATCTGAGGCAGTGAGCTCTTCTGAGCCTAGCAGTTAGATTGGATTTCAACAATCTGAAAAAACGCGTTTATCTCGGGCTGAAAAACACGTTTTGAAAAGTCTGCTGTTCCTGCCATACAAGTTACATGGGGGTGACCAAAGTTGCAGAAAAATGTTTATTTCTGCTGAAATACACGTTTTGACACTTTCTGCACATTGGGGTTAAGAGCTTTGGCAGTGAGCTCCTCTTTGCCTAGCTGTTACATTGGGATTCAACAATCTGAAAAAACGTGTTTATCTCGGGCTGAAAAACACGTTTTGAAAAGTCTGCTGCTCCTGCCCCATAAGTTACATGGGGGTAGCCAAAGTTGCAGAAACATGTTTATTTTTGCTGAAATACACGTTTTGACACTTTCTGCACACTGGGGTTAAGAGCTTTGGCAGTGAGCTCCTCTTAGCCTAGCAGTTACATTGGGATTCAACAATCTGAAAAAACGCGTTTATCTCGGGCTGAAAAACACGTTTTGAAAAGTCTGCTGTTCCTGCCATACAAGTTACATGGGCGTGACCAAAGTTGCAGAAACATGTTTATTTCTGCTGAAATACACGTTTTGACACTTTCTGCACATTGGGGTTAAGAGCTTTGGCAGTGAGCTCCTCTTTGCCTAGCTGTTACATTGGGATTCAACAATCTGAAAAAACGTGTTTATCTCGGGCTGAAAAACACGTTTTGAAAAGTCTGCTGCTCCTGCCCCATAAGTTACATGGGGGTAGCCAAAGTTGCAGAAACATGTTTATTTCTGCTGAAATACACGTTTTGACACTTTCTGCACATTGGGGTTAAGAGCTTTGGCAGTGAGCTCCTCTTAGCCTAGCAGTTACATTGGGATTCAACAATCTGAAAAAACGCGTTTATCTCGGGTTGAAAAACACGTTTTGAAAAGTCTGCTGTTCCTGCCATACAAGTTACATGGGGGTGACCAAAGTTGCAAAAACATGTTTATTTCTGCTGAAATACACGTTTTGACACTTTCTGCACACTGGGGTTAAGATCTGAGGCAGTGAGCTCTTCTGAGCCTAGCAGTTACATTGGATTTCAACAATCTGAAAAAACGCGTTTATCTCGGGCTGAAAAACACGTTTTGAAAAGTCTGCTGCTCCTGCCCCATAAGTAACATGGGGGTAGCCAAAGTTGCAGAAACATGTTTATTTCTGCTGAAATACACGTTTTGACACTTTCTGCACACTGGGGTTAAGAGCTTTGGCAGTGAGCTCCTCTTTGCCTAGCTGTTACATTTTGATTCAACAATCTGAAAAAACGTGTTTATCTCGGGCTGAAAAACAAGTTTTAAAAAATCTGCTGTTTCTGCCATACAAGTTACATGGGGGTGACCAAAGTTGCAGAAACATGTTTATTTCTGCTGAAATACATGTTTTGACACTTTCTGCACACTGGGGTTAAGAGCTTTGGCAGTGAGCTCCTCTTTGCCTAGCAGTTACATTGGGATTCAACAATCTGAAAAAACGTGTTTATCTTGGGCTGAAAAACACGTTTTGAAAAGTCTGCTGTTCCTGCCATAAAAGTTTCATGGGGGTGACAAAAGTTGCAGAAACATGTTTATTTCTGCTGAAATACACGTTTTGACACTTTCTGCACACTGGGGTTAAGAGCTTTGGCAGTGAGCTCCTCTTTGCCTAGCAGTTACATTGCATTTCAACAATCTGAAAAAACGCGTTTATCTCGGGCTGAAAAACATGTTTTGAAAAGTCTGCTGCTCCTGTCCCATAAGTTACATGGGGGTAGCCAAAGTTGCAGAAACACGTTTATTTCTGCTGAAATACACGTTTTGACACTTTCTGCACACTGGGGTTAAGATCTGAGGCAGTGAGCTCCTCTGAGCCTAGCAGTTAGATTGGATTTCAACAATCTGAAAAAACGCGTTTATCTCGGGCTGAAAAACACGTTTTGAAAAGTCTGCTGTTCCTGCCATACAAGTTACATGGGGGTGACCAAAGTTGCAGAAAAATGTTTATTTCTGCTGAAATACACGTTTTGACACTTTCTGCACATTGGGGTTAAGAGCTTTGGCAGTGAGCTCCTCTTTGCCTAGCTGTTACATTGGGATTCAACAATCTGAAAAAACGTGTTTATCTCGGGCTGAAAAACACGTTTTGAAAAGTCTGCTGCTCCTGCCCCATAAGTTATATGGGGGTAGCCAAAGTTGCAGAAACATGTTTATTTCTGCTGAAATACACGTTTTGACACTTTCTGCACACTGGGGTTAAGAGCTCTGGCAGTGAGCTCCTCTTTGCCTACCAGTTACATTGAGATTCAACAATCTGAAAAAAAGTGTTTATCTCGGGCTGAAAAACACGTTTTGAAAAGTCTGCTGCTCCTGCCCCATAAGTAACATGGGGGTAGCCAAAGTTGCAGAAACATGTTTATTTCTGCTGAAATACACGTTTTTACACTTTCTGCACACTGGGGTTAAGATCTGAGGCAGTGAGCTCTTCTGAGCCTAGCAGTTACTTTGGATATCAACAATCTGAAAAAACGCGTTTATCTCGGGCTGAAAAACACGTTTTGAAAAGTCTGCTGCTCCTGTCCCATAAGTTACATGGGGGTAGCCAAAGTTGCAGAAACATGTTTATTTTTGCTGAAATACACGTTTTGACACTTTCTGCACACTGGGGTTAAGAGCTTTGGCAGTGAGCTCCTCTTAGCCTAGCAGTTACATTGGGATTCAACAATCTGAAAAAACGCGTTTATCTCGGGCTGAAAAACACGTTTTGAAAAGTCTGCTGTTCCTGCCATACAAGTTACATGGGGGTGACCAAAGTTGCAGAAACATGTTTATTTCTGCTGAAATACACGTTTTGACACTTTCTGCACACTGGGGTTAAGATCTGAGGCAGTGAGCTCTTCTGAGCCTAGCAGTTACATTGGATTTCAACAATCTGAAAAAACGCGTTTATCTCGGGCTGAAAAACACGTTTTGAAAAGTCTGCTGTTTCTGCCATACAAGTTACATGGGGGTGACCAAAGTTGCAGAAACATGTTTATTTCTGCTGAAATACACGTTTTGACACTTTCTGCACACTGGGGTTAAGATCTTAGGCAGTGAGCTCTTCTGAGCCTAGCAGTTACATTGGATTTCAACAATCTGAAAAAAACGCGTTTATCTCGGGCTGAAAAACACGTTTTGAAAAGTCTGCTGCTCCTGTCCCATAAGTTACATGGGGGTAGCCAAAGTTGCAGAAACATGTTTATTTCTGCTGAAATACACGTTTTGACACTTTCTGCACACTGGGGTTAAGATCTGAGGCAGTGAGCTCTTCTGAGCCTAGCAGTTACATTGGATTTCAACAATCTGAAAAAACGCGTTTATCTCGGGCTGAAAAACACGTTTTGAAAAGTCTGCTGCTCCTGCCCCATAAGTAACATGGGGGTAGCCAAAGTTGCAGAAACATGTTTATTTCTGCTGAAATACACGTTTTGACACTTTCTGCACACTGGGGTTAAGAGCTTTGGCAGTGAGCTCCTCTTTGCCTAGCTGTTACATTTTGATTCAACAATCTGAAAAAACGTGTTTATCTCGGGCTGAAAAACAAGTTTTGAAAAATCTGCTGTTTCTGCCATACAAGTTACATGGGGGTGACCAAAGTTGCAGAAACATGTTTATTTCTGCTGAAATACATGTTTTGACACTTTCTGCACACTGGGGTTAAGAGCTTTGGCAGTGAGCTCCTCTTTGCCTAGCAGTTACATTGGGATTCAACAATCTGAAAAAACGTGTTTATCTTGGGCTGAAAAACACGTTTTGAAAAGTCTGCTGCTCCTGTCCCATAAGTTACATGGGGGTGACCAAAGTTGCAGAAACATGTTTATTTTTGCTGAAATACACGTTTTGACACTTTCTGCACACTGGGGTTAAGAGCTTTGGCAGTGAGCTCCTCTTAGCCTAGCAGTTACATTGGGATTCAACAATCTGAAAAAACGCGTTTATCTCGGGCTGAAAAACACGTTTTGAAAAGTCTGCTGTTCCTGCCATACAAGTTACATGGGGGTGACCAAAGTTGCAGAAAAATGTTTATTTCTGCTGAAATACACGTTTTGACACTTTCTGCACACTGGGGTTAAGAGCTTTGGCAGTGAGCTCCTCTTAGCCTAGCAGTTACATTGGGATTCAACAATCTGAAAAAACGCGTTTATCTCGGGTTGAAAAACACGTTTTGAAAAGTCTGCTGTTCCTGCCATACAAGTTACATGGGGGTGACCAAAGTTGCAAAAACATGTTTATTTCTGCTGAAATACACGTTTTGACACTTTCTGCACACTGGGGTTAAGATCTGAGGCAGTGAGCTCTTCTGAGCCTAGCAGTTACATTGGATTTCAACAATCTGAAAAAACGCGTTTATCTCGGGCTGAAAAACACGTTTTGAAAAGTCTGCTGCTCCTGCCCCATAAGTAACATGGGGGTAGCCAAAGTTGCAGAAACATGTTTATTTCTGCTGAAATACACGTTTTGACACTTTCTGCACACTGGGGTTAAGAGCTTTGGCAGTGAGCTCCTCTTTGCCTAGCTGTTACATTTTGATTCAACAATCTGAAAAAACGTGTTTATCTCGGGCTGAAAAACAAGTTTTAAAAAATCTGCTGTTTCTGCCATACAAGTTACATGGGGGTGACCAAAGTTGCAGAAACATGTTTATTTCTGCTGAAATACATGTTTTGACACTTTCTGCACACTGGGGTTAAGAGCTTTGGCAGTGAGCTCCTCTTTGCCTAGCAGTTACATTGGGATTCAACAATCTGAAAAAACGTGTTTATCTTGGGCTGAAAAACACGTTTTGAAAAGTCTGCTGTTCCTGCCATAAAAGTTTCATGGGGGTGACAAAAGTTGCAGAAACATGTTTATTTCTGCTGAAATACACGTTTTGACACTTTCTGCACACTGGGGTTAAGAGCTTTGGCAGTGAGCTCCTCTTTGCCTAGCAGTTACATTGCATTTCAACAATCTGAAAAAACGCGTTTATCTCGGGCTGAAAAACATGTTTTGAAAAGTCTGCTGCTCCTGTCCCATAAGTTACATGGGGGTAGCCAAAGTTGCAGAAACACGTTTATTTCTGCTGAAATACACGTTTTGACACTTTCTGCACACTGGGGTTAAGATCTGAGGCAGTGAGCTCCTCTGAGCCTAGCAGTTAGATTGGATTTCAACAATCTGAAAAAACGCGTTTATCTCGGGCTGAAAAACACGTTTTGAAAAGTCTGCTGTTCCTGCCATACAAGTTACATGGGGGTGACCAAAGTTGCAGAAAAATGTTTATTTCTGCTGAAATACACGTTTTGACACTTTCTGCACATTGGGGTTAAGAGCTTTGGCAGTGAGCTCCTCTTTGCCTAGCTGTTACATTGGGATTCAACAATCTGAAAAAACGTGTTTATCTCGGGCTGAAAAACACGTTTTGAAAAGTCTGCTGCTCCTGCCCCATAAGTTATATGGGGGTAGCCAAAGTTGCAGAAACATGTTTATTTCTGCTGAAATACACGTTTTGACACTTTCTGCACACTGGGGTTAAGAGCTCTGGCAGTGAGCTCCTCTTTGCCTACCAGTTACATTGAGATTCAACAATCTGAAAAAAAGTGTTTATCTCGGGCTGAAAAACACGTTTTGAAAAGTCTGCTGCTCCTGCCCCATAAGTAACATGGGGGTAGCCAAAGTTGCAGAAACATGTTTATTTCTGCTGAAATACACGTTTTTACACTTTCTGCACACTGGGGTTAAGATCTGAGGCAGTGAGCTCTTCTGAGCCTAGCAGTTACTTTGGATATCAACAATCTGAAAAAAACGCGTTTATCTCGGGCTGAAAAACACGTTTTGAAAAGTCTGCTGCTCCTGTCCCATAAGTTACATGGGGGTAGCCAAAGTTGCAGAAACATGTTTATTTTTGCTGAAATACACGTTTTGACACTTTCTGCACACTGGGGTTAAGAGCTTTGGCAGTGAGCTCCTCTTAGCCTAGCAGTTACATTGGGATTCAACAATCTGAAAAAACGCGTTTATCTCGGGCTGAAAAACACGTTTTGAAAAGTCTGCTGTTCCTGCCATACAAGTTACATGGGGGTGACCAAAGTTGCAGAAACATGTTTATTTCTGCTGAAATACACGTTTTGACACTTTCTGCACACTGGGGTTAAGATCTGAGGCAGTGAGCTCTTCTGAGCCTAGCAGTTACATTGGATTTCAACAATCTGAAAAAACGCGTTTATCTCGGGCTGAAAAACACGTTTTGAAAAGTCTGCTGTTTCTGCCATACAAGTTACATGGGGGTGACCAAAGTTGCAGAAACATGTTTATTTCTGCTGAAATACACGTTTTGACACTTTCTGCACACTGGGGTTAAGATCTTAGGCAGTGAGCTCTTCTGAGCCTAGCAGTTACATTGGATTTCAACAATCTGAAAAAAACGCGTTTATCTCGGGCTGAAAAACACGTTTTGAAAAGTCTGCTGCTCCTGTCCCATAAGTTACATGGGGGTAGCCAAAGTTGCAGAAACATGTTTATTTCTGCTGAAATACACGTTTTGACACTTTCTGCACACTGGGGTTAAGATCTGAGGCAGTGAGCTCTTCTGAGCCTAGCAGTTACATTGGATTTCAACAATCTGAAAAAACGCGTTTATCTCGGGCTGAAAAACACGTTTTGAAAAGTCTGCTGCTCCTGCCCCATAAGTAACATGGGGGTAGCCAAAGTTGCAGAAACATGTTTATTTCTGCTGAAATACACGTTTTGACACTTTCTGCACACTGGGGTTAAGAGCTTTGGCAGTGAGCTCCTCTTTGCCTAGCTGTTACATTTTGATTCAACAATCTGAAAAAACGTGTTTATCTCGGGCTGAAAAACAAGTTTTGAAAAATCTGCTGTTTCTGCCATACAAGTTACATGGGGGTGACCAAAGTTGCAGAAACATGTTTATTTCTGCTGAAATACATGTTTTGACACTTTCTGCACACTGGGGTTAAGAGCTTTGGCAGTGAGCTCCTCTTTGCCTAGCAGTTACATTGGGATTCAACAATCTGAAAAAACGTGTTTATCTTGGGCTGAAAAACACGTTTTGAAAAGTCTGCTGCTCCTGTCCCATAAGTTACATGGGGGTGACCAAAGTTGCAGAAACATGTTTATTTTTGCTGAAATACACGTTTTGACACTTTCTGCACACTGGGGTTAAGAGCTTTGGCAGTGAGCTCCTCTTAGCCTAGCAGTTACATTGGGATTCAACAATCTGAAAAAACGCGTTTATCTCGGGCTGAAAAACACGTTTTGAAAAGTCTGCTGTTCCTGCCATACAAGTTACATGGGGGTGACCAAAGTTGCAGAAAAATGTTTATTTCTGCTGAAATACACGTTTTGACACTTTCTGCACACTGGGGTTAAGAGCTTTGGCAGTGAGCTCCTCTTTGCCTAGCAGTTACATTGCATTTCAACAATCTGAAAAAACGCGTTTATCTCGGGCTGAAAAACATGTTTTGAAAAGTCTGCTGCTCCTGTCCCATAAGTTATATGGGGGTAGCCAAAGTTGCAGAAACATGTTTATTTCTGCTGAATTACACGTTTTGACACTTTCTGCACACTGGGGTTAAGATCTGAGGCAGTGAGCTCTTCTGAGCCTAGCAGTTACATTGGATTTCAACAATCTGAAAAAACGCGTTTATCTCGGGCTGAAAAACACGTTTTGAAAAGTCTGCTGCTCCTGTCCCATAAGTTACATGGGGGTAGCCAAACTTGCAGAAACATGTTTATTTCTGCTGAAATACACGTTTTGACACTTTCTGCACACTGGGGTTAAGATCTGAGGCAGTGAGCTCTTCTGAGCCTAGCAGTTAGATTGGATTTCAACAATCTGAAAAAACGCGTTTATCTCGGGCTGAAAAACACGTTTTGAAAAGTCTGCTGTTCCTGCCATACAAGTTACATGGGGGTGACCAAAGTTGCAGAAAAATGTTTATTTCTGCTGAAATACACGTTTTGACACTTTCTGCACATTGGGGTTAAGAGCTTTAGCAGTGAGCTCCTCTTTGCCTAGCTGTTACATTGGGATTCAACAATCTGAAAAAACGTGTTTATCTCGGGCTGAAAAACACGTTTTGAAAAGTCTGCTGCTCCTGCCCCATAAGTTACATGGGGGTAGCCAAAGTTGCAGAAACATGTTTATTTTTGCTGAAATACACGTTTTGACACTTTCTGCACACTGGGGTTAAGAGCTTTGGCAGTGAGCTCCTCTTTGCCTAGCTGTTACATTTTGATTCAACAATCTGAAAAAACGTGTTTATCTCGGGCTGAAAAACAAGTTTTGAAAAATCTGCTGTTTCTGCCATACAAGTTACATGGGGGTGACCAAAGTTGCAGAAACATGTTTATTTCTGCTGAAATACATGTTTTGACACTTTCTGCACACTGGGGTTAAGAGCTTTGGCAGTGAGCTCCTCT
This sequence comes from Lepisosteus platostomus, assembly GCF_059453375.1. NCBI lineage: Eukaryota > Metazoa > Chordata > Actinopteri > Semionotiformes > Lepisosteidae > Lepisosteus > Lepisosteus platostomus. The sequence goes on from NC_142629.1 coordinate 9,632,117, forward strand.
TTGCCTAGCAGTTACATTGGGATTCAACAATCTGAAAAAACGTGTTTATCTTGGGCTGAAAAACACGTTTTGAAAAGTCTGCTGCTCCTGTCCCATAAGTTACATGGGGGTAGCCAAAGTTGCAGAAACACGTTTATTTCTGCTGAAATACACGTTTTGACACTTTCTGCACACTGGGGTTAAGATCTGAGGCAGTGAGCTCTTCTGAGCCTAGCAGTTAGATTGGATTTCAACAATCTGAAAAAACGCGTTTATCTCGGGCTGAAAAACACGTTTTGAAAAGTCTGCTGCTCCTGTCCCATAAGTTACATGGGGGTAGCCAAACTTGCAGAAACATGTTTATTTCTGCTGAAATACACGTTTTGAAAAGTCTGCTGTTCCTGCCATACAAGTTACATGGGGGTGACCAAAGTTGCAGAAAAATGTTTATTTCTGCTGAAATACACGTTTTGACACTTTCTGCACACTGGGGTTAAGAGCTTTGGCAGTGAGCTCCTCTTTGCCTAGCAGTTACATTGCATTTCAACAATCTGAAAAAACGCGTTTATCTCGGGCTGAAAAACATGTTTTGAAAAGTCTGCTGCTCCTGTCCCATAAGTTATATGGGGGTAGCCAAAGTTGCAGAAACATGTTTATTTCTGCTGAATTACACGTTTTGACACTTTCTGCACACTGGGGTTAAGATCTGAGGCAGTGAGCTCTTCTGAGCCTAGCAGTTACATTGGATTTCAACAATCTGAAAAAACGCGTTTATCTCGGGCTGAAAAACACGTTTTGAAAAGTCTGCTGCTCCTGTCCCATAAGTTACATGGGGGTAGCCAAACTTGCAGAAACATGTTTATTTCTGCTGAAATACACGTTTTGACACTTTCTGCACACTGGGGTTAAGATCTGAGGCAGTGAGCTCTTCTGAGCCTAGCAGTTAGATTGGATTTCAACAATCTGAAAAAACGCGTTTATCTCGGGCTGAAAAACACGTTTTGAAAAGTCTGCTGTTCCTGCCATACAAGTTACATGGGGGTGACCAAAGTTGCAGAAAAATGTTTATTTCTGCTGAAATACACGTTTTGACACTTTCTGCACATTGGGGTTAAGAGCTTTAGCAGTGAGCTCCTCTTTGCCTAGCTGTTACATTGGGATTCAACAATCTGAAAAAACGTGTTTATCTCGGGCTGAAAAACACGTTTTGAAAAGTCTGCTGCTCCTGCCCCATAAGTTACATGGGGGTAGCCAAAGTTGCAGAAACATGTTTATTTTTGCTGAAATACACGTTTTGACACTTTCTGCACACTGGGGTTAAGAGCTTTGGCAGTGAGCTCCTCTTTGCCTAGCTGTTACATTTTGATTCAACAATCTGAAAAAACGTGTTTATCTCGGGCTGAAAAACAAGTTTTGAAAAATCTGCTGTTTCTGCCATACAAGTTACATGGGGGTGACCAAAGTTGCAGAAACATGTTTATTTCTGCTGAAATACATGTTTTGACACTTTCTGCACACTGGGGTTAAGAGCTTTGGCAGTGAGCTCCTCTTTGCCTAGCAGTTACATTGGGATTCAACAATCTGAAAAAACGTGTTTATCTTGGGCTGAAAAACACGTTTTGAAAAGTCTGCTGCTCCTGTCCCATAAGTTACATGGGGGTAGCCAAAGTTGCAGAAACACGTTTATTTCTGCTGAAATACACGTTTTGACACTTTCTGCACACTGGGGTTAAGATCTGAGGCAGTGAGCTCTTCTGAGCCTAGCAGTTAGATTGGATTTCAACAATCTGAAAAAACGCGTTTATCTCGGGCTGAAAAACACGTTTTGAAAAGTCTGCTGCTCCTGTCCCATAAGTTACATGGGGGTAGCCAAACTTGCAGAAACATGTTTATTTCTGCTGAAATACACGTTTTGACACTTTCTGCACACTGGGGTTAAGATCTGAGGCAGTGAGCTCTTCTGAGCCTAGCAGTTAGATTGGATTTCAACAATCTGAAAAAACGCGTTTATCTCGGGCTGAAAAACACGTTTTGAAAAGTCTGCTGTTCCTGCCATACAAGTTACATGGGGGTGACCAAAGTTGCAGAAAAATGTTTATTTCTGCTGAAATACACGTTTTGACACTTTCTGCACACTGGGGTTAAGAGCTTTGGCAGTGAGCTCCTCTTTGCCTAGCAGTTACATTGGGATTCAACAATCTGAAAAAACGTGTTTATCTCGGGCTGAAAAACACGTTTTGAAAAGTCTGCTGTTCCTGCCATACAAGTTACATGGGGGTGACCAAAGTTGCAGAAACATGTTTATTTCTGCTGAAATACACGTTTTGACACTTTCTGCACATTGGGGTTAAGAGCTTTGGCAGTGAGCTCCTCTTTGCCTAGCTGTTACATTGGGATTCAACAATCTGAAAAAACGTGTTTATCTCGGGCTGAAAAACACGTTTTGAAAAGTCTGCTGCTCCTGCCCCATAAGTTACATGGGGGTAGCCAAAGTTGCAGAAACATGTTTATTTTTGCTGAAATACACGTTTTGACACTTTCTGCACACTGGGGTTAAGAGCTTTGGCAGTGAGCTCCTCTTAGCCTAGCAGTTACATTGGGATTCAACAATCTGAAAAAACGCGTTTATCTCGGGCTGAAAAACACGTTTTGAAAAGTCTGCTGTTCCTGCCATACAAGTTACATGGGGGTGACCAAAGTTGCAGAAACATGTTTATTTCTGCTGAAATACACGTTTTGACACTTTCTGCACACTGGGGTTAAGAGCTTTGGCAGTGAGCTCCTCTTTGCCTAGCAGTTACATTGCATTTCAACAATCTGAAAAAACGCGTTTATCTCGGGCTGAAAAACATGTTTTGAAAAGTCTGCTGCTCCTGTCCCATAAGTTACATGGGGGTAGCCAAAGTTGCAGAAACATGTTTATTTCTGCTGAATTACACGTTTTGACACTTTCTGCACACTGGGGTTAAGATCTGAGGCAGTGAGCTCTTCTGAGCCTAGCAGTTAGATTGGATTTCAACAATCTGAAAAAACGCGTTTATCTCGGGCTGAAAAACACGTTTTGAAAAGTCTGCTGTTCCTGCCATACAAGTTACATGGGGGTGACCAAAGTTGCAGAAAAATGTTTATTTCTGCTGAAATACACGTTTTGACACTTTCTGCACATTGGGGTTAAGAGCTTTGGCAGTGAGCTCCTCTTTGCCTAGCTGTTACATTGGGATTCAACAATCTGAAAAAACGTGTTTATCTCGGGCTGAAAAACACGTTTTGAAAAGTCTGCTGCTCCTGCCCCACAAGTTACATGGGGGTAGCCAAAGTTGCAGAAACATGTTTATTTTTGCTGAAATACACGTTTTGACACTTTCTGCACACTGGGGTTAAGAGCTTTGGCAGTGAGCTCCTCTTAGCCTAGCAGTTACATTGGGATTCAACAATCTGAAAAAACGCGTTTATCTCGGGCTGAAAAACACGTTTTGAAAAGTCTGCTGTTCCTGCCATACAAGTTACATGGGCGTGACCAAAGTTGCAGAAAAATGTTTATTTCTGCTGAAATACACGTTTTGACACTTTCTGCACATTGGGGTTAAGAGCTTTGGCAGTGAGCTCCTCTTTGCCTAGCTGTTACATTGGGATTCAACAATCTGAAAAAACGTGTTTATCTCGGGCTGAAAAACACGTTTTGAAAAGTCTGCTGCTCCTGCCACATAAGTTACATGGGGGTAGCCAAAGTTGCAGAAACATGTTTATTTTTGCTGAAATACACGTTTTGACACTTTCTGCACACTGGGGTTAAGAGCTTTGGCAGTGAGCTCCTCTTAGCCTAGCAGTTACATTGGGATTCAACAATCTGAAAAAACGCGTTTATCTCGGGCTGAAAAACACGTTTTGAAAAGTCTGCTGTTCCTGCCATACAAGTTACATGGGGGTGACCAAAGTTGCAGAAACATGTTTATTTCTGCTGAAATACACGTTTTGACACTTTCTGCACACTGGGGTTAAGATCTGAGGCAGTGAGCTCTTCTGAGCCTAGCAGTTACATTGGATTTCAACAATCTGAAAAAACGCGTTTATCTCGGGCTGAAAAACACGTTTTGAAAAGTCTGCTGCTCCTGCCCCATAAGTAACATGGGGGTAGCCAAAGTTGCAGAAACATGTTTATTTCTGCTGAAATACACGTTTTGACACTTTCTGCACACTGGGGTTAAGAGCTTTGGCAGTGAGCTCCTCTTTGCCTAGCTGTTACATTTTGATTCAACAATCTGAAAAAACGTGTTTATCTCGGGCTGAAAAACAAGTTTAGAAAAATCTGCTGTTTCTGCCATACAAGTTACATGGGGGTGACCAAAGTTGCAGAAACATGTTTATTTCTGCTGAAATACATGTTTTGACACTTTCTGCACACTGGGGTTAAGAGCTTTGGCAGTGAGCTCCTCTTTGCCTAGCAGTTACATTGGGATTCAACAATCTGAAAAAACGTGTTTATCTTGGGCTGAAAAACACGTTTTGAAAAGTCTGCTGTTCCTGCCATACAAGTTTCATGGGGGTGACAAAAGTTGCAGAAACATGTTTATTTCTGCTGAAATACACGTTTTGACACTTTCTGCACACTGGGGTTAAGAGCTTTGGCAGTGAGCTCCTCTTTGCCTAGCAGTTACATTGCATTTCAACAATCTGAAAAAACGCGTTTATCTCGGGCTGAAAAACATGTTTTGAAAAGTCTGCTGCTCCTGTCCCATAAGTTACATGGGGGTAGCCAAAGTTGCAGAAACACGTTTATTTCTGCTGAAATACACGTTTTGACACTTTCTGCACACTGGGGTTAAGATCTGAGGCAGTGAGCTCTTCTGAGCCTAGCAGTTAGATTGGATTTCAACAATCTGAAAAAACGCGTTTATCTCGGGCTGAAAAACACGTTTTGAAAAGTCTGCTGCTCCTGTCCCATAAGTTACATGGGGGTAGCCAAACTTGCAGAAACATGTTTATTTCTGCTGAAATACACGTTTTGACACTTTCTGCACACTGGGGTTAAGATCTGAGGCAGTGAGCTCTTCTGAGCCTAGCAGTTAGATTGGATTTCAACAATCTGAAAAAACGCGTTTATCTCGGGCTGAAAAACACGTTTTGAAAAGTCTGCTGTTCCTGCCATACAAGTTACATGGGGGTGACCAAAGTTGCAGAAAAATGTTTATTTCTGCTGAAATACACGTTTTGACACTTTTTGCACATTGGGGTTAAGAGCTTTGGCAGTGAGCTCCTCTTTGCCTAGCTGTTACATTGGGATTCAACAATCTGAAAAAACGTGTTTATCTCGGCTGAAAAACACGTTTTGAAAAGTCTGCTGCTCCTGCCCCATAAGTTACATGGGGGTAGCCAAAGTTGCAGAAACATGTTTATTTCTGCTGAAATACACGTTTTGACACTTTCTGCACACTGGGGTTAAGAGCTCTGGCAGTGAGCTCCTCTTTGCCTACCAGTTACATTGAGATTCAACAATCTGAAAAAAAGTGTTTATCTCGGGCTGAAAAACACGTTTTGAAAAGTCTGCTGCTCCTGCCCCATAAGTAACATGGGGGTAGCCAAACTTGCAGAAACATGTTTATTTCTGCTGAAATACACGTTTTTACACTTTCTGCACACTGGGGTTAAGATCTGAGGCAGTGAGCTCTTCTGAGCCTAGCAGTTACTTTGGATATCAACAATCTGAAAAAACGCGTTTATCTCGGGTTGAAAAACACGTTTTGAAAAGTCTGCTGCTCCTGTCCCATAAGTTACATGGGGGTAGCCAAAGTTGCAGAAACATGTTTATTTTTGCTGAAATACACGTTTTGACACTTTCTGCACACTGGGGTTAAGAGCTTTGGCAGTGAGCTCCTCTTAGCCTAGCAGTTACATTGGGATTCAACAATCTGAAAAAACGCGTTTATCTCGGGCTGAAAAACACGTTTTGAAAAGTCTGCTGTTCCTGCCATACAAGTTACATGGGGGTGACCAAAGTTGCAGAAACATGTTTATTTCTGCTGAAATACACGTTTTGACACTTTCTGCACACTGGGGTTAAGATCTTAGGCAGTGAGCTCTTCTGAGCCTAGCAGTTACATTGGATTTCAACAATCTGAAAAAAACGCGTTTATCTCGGGCTGAAAAACACGTTTTGAAAAGTCTGCTGCTCCTGTCCCATAAGGCACATGGAGGTAGCCAAAGTTGCAGAAACATGTTTATTTCTGCTGAAATACACGTTTTGACACTTTCTGCACACTGGGGTTAAGATCTGAGGCAGTGAGCTCTTCTGAGCCTAGCAGTTACATTGGATTTCAACAATCTGAAAAAACGCGTTTATCTCGGGCTGAAAAACACGTTTTGAAAAGTCTGCTGCTCCTGCCCCATAAGTAACATGGGGGTAGCCAAAGTTGCAGAAACATGTTTATTTCTGCTGAAATACACGTTTTGACACTTTCTGCACACTGGGGTTAAGAGCTTTGGCAGTGAGCTCCTCTTTGCCTAGCTGTTACATTTTGATTCAACAATCTGAAAAAACGTGTTTATCTCGGGCTGAAAAACAAGTTTTGAAAAATCTGCTGTTTCTGCCATACAAGTTACATGGGGGTGACCAAAGTTGCAGAAACATGTTTATTTCTGCTGAAATACATGTTTTGACACTTTCTGCACACTGGGGTTAAGAGCTTTGGCAGTGAGCTCCTCTTTGCCTAGCAGTTACATTGGGATTCAACAATCTGAAAAAACGTGTTTATCTTGGGCTGAAAAACACGTTTTGAAAAGTCTGCTGCTCCTGTCCCATAAGTTACATGGGGGTAGCCAAAGTTGCAGAAACACGTTTATTTCTGCTGAAATACACGTTTTGACACTTTCTGCACACTGGGGTTAAGATCTGAGGCAGTGAGCTCTTCTGAGCCTAGCAGTTAGATTGGATTTCAACAATCTGAAAAAACGCGTTTATCTCGGGCTGAAAAACACGTTTTGAAAAGTCTGTTGCTCCTGTCCCATAAGTTACATGGGGTAGCCAAACTTGCAGAAACATGTTTATTTCTGCTGAAATACACGTTTTGACACTTTCTGCACACTGGGGTTAAGATCTGAGGCAGTGAGCTCTTCTGAGCCTAGCAGTTAGATTGGATTTCAACAATCTGAAAAAACGCGTTTATCTCGGGCTGAAAAACACGTTTTGAAAAGTCTGCTGTTCCTGCCATACAAGTTACATGGGGGTGACCAAAGTTGCAGAAAAATGTTTATTTCTGCTGAAATACACGTTTTGACACTTTCTGCACACTGGGGTTAAGAGCTTTGGCAGTGAGCTCCTCTTAGCCTAGCAGTTACATTGGGATTCAACAATCTGAAAAAACGCGTTTATCTCGGGCTGAAAAACACGTTTTGAAAAGTCTGCTGTTCCTGCCATACAAGTTACATGGGGGTGACCAAAGTTGCAGAAACATGTTTATTTCTGCTGAAATACACGTTTTGACACTTTCTGCACACTGGGGTTAAGAGCTTTGGCAGTGAGCTCCTCTTTGCCTAGCAGTTACATTGCATTTCAACAATCTGAAAAAACGCGTTTATCTCGGGCTGAAAAACATGTTTTGAAAAGTCTGCTGCTCCTGTCCCATAAGTTACATGGGGGTAGCCAAAGTTGCAGAAACATGTTTATTTCTGCTGAATTACACGTTTTGACACTTTCTGCACACTGGGGTTAAGATCTGAGGCAGTGAGCTCTTCTGAGCCTAGCAGTTAGATTGGATTTCAACAATCTGAAAAAACGCGTTTATCTCGGGCTGAAAAACACGTTTTGAAAAGTCTGCTGTTCCTGCCATACAAGTTACATGGGGGTGACCAAAGTTGCAGAAAAATGTTTATTTCTGCTGAAATACACGTTTTGACACTTTCTGCACATTGGGGTTAAGAGCTTTGGCAGTGAGCTCCTCTTTGCCTAGCTGTTACATTGGGATTCAACAATCTGAAAAAACGTGTTTATCTCGGGCTGAAAAACACGTTTTGAAAAGTCTGCTGCTCCTGCCCCATAAGTAACATGGGGGTAGCCAAAGTTGCAGAAACATGTTTATTTCTGCTGAAATACACGTTTTGACACTTTCTGCACACTGGGGTTAAGAGCTTTGGCAGTGAGCTCCTCTTTGCCTAGCTGTTACATTTTGATTCAACAATCTGAAAAAACGTGTTTATCTCGGGCTGAAAAACAAGTTTAGAAAAATCTGCTGTTTCTGCCATACAAGTTACATGGGGGTGACCAAAGTTGCAGAAACATGTTTATTTCTGCTGAAATACATGTTTTGACACTTTCTGCACACTGGGGTTAAGAGCTTTGGCAGTGAGCTCCTCTTTGCCTAGCAGTTACATTGGGATTCAACAATCTGAAAAAACGTGTTTATCTTGGGCTGAAAAACACGTTTTGAAAAGTCTGCTGTTCCTGCCATACAAGTTTCATGGGGGTGACAAAAGTTGCAGAAACATGTTTATTTCTGCTGAAATACACGTTTTGACACTTTCTGCACACTGGGGTTAAGAGCTTTGGCAGTGAGCTCCTCTTTGCCTAGCAGTTACATTGCATTTCAACAATCTGAAAAAACGCGTTTATCTCGGGCTGAAAAACATGTTTTGAAAAGTCTGCTGCTCCTGTCCCATAAGTTACATGGGGGTAGCCAAAGTTGCAGAAACACGTTTATTTCTGCTGAAATACACGTTTTGACACTTTCTGCACACTGGGGTTAAGATCTGAGGCAGTGAGCTCTTCTGAGCCTAGCAGTTAGATTGGATTTCAACAATCTGAAAAAACGCGTTTATCTCGGGCTGAAAAACACGTTTTGAAAAGTCTGCTGCTCCTGTCCCATAAGTTACATGGGGGTAGCCAAACTTGCAGAAACATGTTTATTTCTGCTGAAATACACGTTTTGACACTTTCTGCACACTGGGGTTAAGATCTGAGGCAGTGAGCTCTTCTGAGCCTAGCAGTTAGATTGGATTTCAACAATCTGAAAAAACGCGTTTATCTCGGGCTGAAAAACACGTTTTGAAAAGTCTGCTGTTCCTGCCATACAAGTTACATGGGGGTGACCAAAGTTGCAGAAAAATGTTTATTTCTGCTGAAATACACGTTTTGACACTTTTTGCACATTGGGGTTAAGAGCTTTGGCAGTGAGCTCCTCTTTGCCTAGCTGTTACATTGGGATTCAACAATCTGAAAAAACGTGTTTATCTCGGCTGAAAAACACGTTTTGAAAAGTCTGCTGCTCCTGCCCCATAAGTTACATGGGGGTAGCCAAAGTTGCAGAAACATGTTTATTTCTGCTGAAATACACGTTTTGACACTTTCTGCACACTGGGGTTAAGAGCTCTGGCAGTGAGCTCCTCTTTGCCTACCAGTTACATTGAGATTCAACAATCTGAAAAAAAGTGTTTATCTCGGGCTGAAAAACACGTTTTGAAAAGTCTGCTGCTCCTGCCCCATAAGTAACATGGGGGTAGCCAAACTTGCAGAAACATGTTTATTTCTGCTGAAATACACGTTTTTACACTTTCTGCACACTGGGGTTAAGATCTGAGGCAGTGAGCTCTTCTGAGCCTAGCAGTTACTTTGGATATCAACAATCTGAAAAAACGCGTTTATCTCGGGTTGAAAAACACGTTTTGAAAAGTCTGCTGCTCCTGTCCCATAAGTTACATGGGGGTAGCCAAAGTTGCAGAAACATGTTTATTTTTGCTGAAATACACGTTTTGACACTTTCTGCACACTGGGGTTAAGAGCTTTGGCAGTGAGCTCCTCTTAGCCTAGCAGTTACATTGGGATTCAACAATCTGAAAAAACGCGTTTATCTCGGGCTGAAAAACACGTTTTGAAAAGTCTGCTGTTCCTGCCATACAAGTTACATGGGGGTGACCAAAGTTGCAGAAACATGTTTATTTCTGCTGAAATACACGTTTTGACACTTTCTGCACACTGGGGTTAAGATCTTAGGCAGTGAGCTCTTCTGAGCCTAGCAGTTACATTGGATTTCAACAATCTGAAAAAAACGCGTTTATCTCGGGCTGAAAAACACGTTTTGAAAAGTCTGCTGCTCCTGTCCCATAAGGCACATGGGGGTAGCCAAAGTTGCAGAAACATGTTTATTTCTGCTGAAATACACGTTTTGACACTTTCTGCACACTGGGGTTAAGATCTGAGGCAGTGAGCTCTTCTGAGCCTAGCAGTTACATTGGATTTCAACAATCTGAAAAAACGCGTTTATCTCGGGCTGAAAAACACGTTTTGAAAAGTCTGCTGCTCCTGCCCCATAAGTAACATGGGGGTAGCCAAAGTTGCAGAAACATGTTTATTTCTGCTGAAATACACGTTTTGACACTTTCTGCACACTGGGGTTAAGAGCTTTGGCAGTGAGCTCCTCTTTGCCTAGCTGTTACATTTTGATTCAACAATCTGAAAAAACGTGTTTATCTCGGGCTGAAAAACAAGTTTTGAAAAATCTGCTGTTTCTGCCATACAAGTTACATGGGGGTGACCAAAGTTGCAGAAACATGTTTATTTCTGCTGAAATACATGTTTTGACACTTTCTGCACACTGGGGTTAAGAGCTTTGGCAGTGAGCTCCTCTTTGCCTAGCAGTTACATTGGGATTCAACAATCTGAAAAAACGTGTTTATCTTGGGCTGAAAAACACGTTTTGAAAAGTCTGCTGCTCCTGTCCCATAAGTTACATGGGGGTAGCCAAAGTTGCAGAAACACGTTTATTTCTGCTGAAATACACGTTTTGACACTTTCTGCACACTGGGGTTAAGATCTGAGGCAGTGAGCTCTTCTGAGCCTAGCAGTTAGATTGGATTTCAACAATCTGAAAAAACGCGTTTATCTCGGGCTGAAAAACACGTTTTGAAAAGTCTGTTGCTCCTGTCCCATAAGTTACATGGGGTAGCCAAACTTGCAGAAACATGTTTATTTCTGCTGAAATACACGTTTTGACACTTTCTGCACACTGGGGTTAAGATCTGAGGCAGTGAGCTCTTCTGAGCCTAGCAGTTAGATTGGATTTCAACAATCTGAAAAAACGCGTTTATCTCGGGCTGAAAAACACGTTTTGAAAAGTCTGCTGTTCCTGCCATACAAGTTACATGGGGGTGACCAAAGTTGCAGAAAAATGTTTATTTCTGCTGAAATACACGTTTTGACACTTTCTGCACACTGGGGTTAAGAGCTTTGGCAGTGAGCTCCTCTTAGCCTAGCAGTTACATTGGGATTCAACAATCTGAAAAAACGCGTTTATCTCGGGCTGAAAAACACGTTTTGAAAAGTCTGCTGTTCCTGCCATACAAGTTACATGGGGGTGACCAAAGTTGCAGAAACATGTTTATTTCTGCTGAAATACACGTTTTGACACTTTCTGCACACTGGGGTTAAGAGCTTTGGCAGTGAGCTCCTCTTTGCCTAGCAGTTACATTGCATTTCAACAATCTGAAAAAACGCGTTTATCTCGGGCTGAAAAACATGTTTTGAAAAGTCTGCTGCTCCTGTCCCATAAGTTACATGGGGGTAGCCAAAGTTGCAGAAACATGTTTATTTCTGCTGAATTACACGTTTTGACACTTTCTGCACACTGGGGTTAAGATCTGAGGCAGTGAGCTCTTCTGAGCCTAGCAGTTAGATTGGATTTCAACAATCTGAAAAAACGCGTTTATCTCGGGCTGAAAAACACGTTTTGAAAAGTCTGCTGTTCCTGCCATACAAGTTACATGGGGGTGACCAAAGTTGCAGAAAAATGTTTATTTCTGCTGAAATACACGTTTTGACACTTTCTGCACATTGGGGTTAAGAGCTTTGGCAGTGAGCTCCTCTTTGCCTAGCTGTTACATTGGGATTCAACAATCTGAAAAAACGTGTTTATCTCGGGCTGAAAAACACGTTTTGAAAAGTCTGCTGCGCCTGCCCCATAAGTTACATGGGGGTAGCCAAAGTTGCAGAAACATGTTTATTTTTGCTGAAATACACGTTTTGACACTTTCTGCACACTGGGGTTAAGAGCTTTGGCAGTGAGCTCCTCTTAGCCTAGCAGTTACATTGGGATTCAACAATCTGAAAAAACGCGTTTATCTCGGGCTGAAAAACACGTTTTGAAAAGTCTGCTGTTCCTGCCATACAAGTTACATGGGCGTGACCAAAGTTGCAGAAACATGTTTATTTCTGCTGAAATACACGTTTTGACACTTTCTGCACATTGGGGTTAAGAGCTTTGGCAGTGAGCTCCTCTTTGCCTAGCTGTTACATTGGGATTCAACAATCTGAAAAAACGTGTTTATCTCGGGCTGAAAAACACGTTTTGAAAAGTCTGCTGCTCCTGCCCCATAAGTTACATGGGGGTAGCCAAAGTTGCAGAAACATGTTTATTTTTGCTGAAATACACGTTTTGACACTTTCTGCACACTGGGGTTAAGAGCTTTGGCAGTGAGCTCCTCTTAGCCTAGCAGTTACATTGGGATTCAACAATCTGAAAAAACGCGTTTATCTCGGGCTGAAAAACACGTTTTGAAAAGTCTGCTGTTCCTGCCATACAAGTTACATGGGGGTGACCAAAGTTGCAGAAACATGTTTATTTCTGCTGAAATACACGTTTTGACACTTTCTGCACACTGGGGTTAAGATCTGAGGCAGTGAGCTCTTCTGAGCCTAGCAGTTACATTGGATTTCAACAATCTGAAAAAACGCGTTTATCTCGGGCTGAAAAACACGTTTTGAAAAGTCTGCTGCTCCTGCCCCATAAGTAACATGGGGGTAGCCAAAGTTGCAGAAACATGTTTATTTCTGCTGAAATACACGTTTTGACACTTTCTGCACACTGGGGTTAAGAGCTTTGGCAGTGAGCTCCTCTTTGCCTAGCTGTTACATTTTGATTCAACAATCTGAAAAAACGTGTTTATCTCGGGCTGAAAAACAAGTTTTGAAAAATCTGCTGTTTCTGCCATACAAGTTACATGGGGGTGACCAAAGTTGCAGAAACATGTTTATTTCTGCTGAAATACATGTTTTGACACTTTCTGCACACTGGGGTTAAGAGCTTTGGCAGTGAGCTCCTCTTTGCCTAGCAGTTACATTGGGATTCAACAATCTGAAAAAACGTGTTTATCTTGGGCTGAAAAACACGTTTTGAAAAGTCTGCTGTTCCTGCCATACAAGTTTCATGGGGGTGACAAAAGTTGCAGAAACATGTTTATTTCTGCTGAAATACACGTTTTGACACTTTCTGCACACTGGGGTTAAGAGCTTTGGCAGTGAGCTCCTCTTTGCCTAGCAGTTACATTGCATTTCAACAATCTGAAAAAACGCGTTTATCTCGGGCTGAAAAACATGTTTTGAAAAGTCTGCTGCTCCTGTCCCATAAGTTACATGGGGGTAGCCAAAGTTGCAGAAACACGTTTATTTCTGCTGAAATACACGTTTTGACACTTTCTGCACACTGGGGTTAAGATCTGAGGCAGTGAGCTCTTCTGAGCCTAGCAGTTAGATTGGATTTCAACAATCTGAAAAAACGCGTTTATCTCGGGCTGAAAAACACGTTTTGAAAAGTCTGCTGTTCCTGCCATACAAGTTACATGGGGGTGACCAAAGTTGCAGAAAAATGTTTATTTCTGCTGAAATACACGTTTTGACACTTTCTGCACACTGGGGTTAAGAGCTCTGGCAGTGAGCTCCTCTTTGCCTACCAGTTACATTGAGATTCAACAATCTGAAAAAAAGTGTTTATCTCGGGCTGAAAAACACGTTTTGAAAAGTCTGCTGCTCCTGCCCCATAAGTAACATGGGGGTAGCCAAACTTGCAGAAACATGTTTATTTCTGCTGAAATACACGTTTTTACACTTTCTGCACACTGGGGTTAAGATCTGAGGCAGTGAGCTCTTCTGAGCCTAGCAGTTACTTTGGATATCAACAATCTGAAAAAACGCGTTTATCTCGGGTTGAAAAACACGTTTTGAAAAGTCTGCTGCTCCTGTCCCATAAGTTACATGGGGGTAGCCAAAGTTGCAGAAACATGTTTATTTTTGCTGAAATACACGTTTTGACACTTTCTGCACACTGGGGTTAAGAGCTTTGGCAGTGAGCTCCTCTTAGCCTAGCAGTTACATTGGGATTCAACAATCTGAAAAAACGCGTTTATCTCGGGCTGAAAAACACGTTTTGAAAAGTCTGCTGTTCCTGCCATACAAGTTACATGGGGGTGACCAAAGTTGCAGAAACATGTTTATTTCTGCTGAAATACACGTTTTGACACTTTCTGCACACTGGGGTTAAGATCTTAGGCAGTGAGCTCTTCTGAGCCTAGCAGTTACATTGGATTTCAACAATCTGAAAAAAACGCGTTTATCTCGGGCTGAAAAACACGTTTTGAAAAGTCTGCTGCTCCTGTCCCATAAGGCACATGGGGGTAGCCAAAGTTGCAGAAACATGTTTATTTCTGCTGAAATACACGTTTTGACACTTTCTGCACACTGGGGTTAAGATCTGAGGCAGTGAGCTCTTCTGAGCCTAGCAGTTACATTGGATTTCAACAATCTGAAAAAACGCGTTTATCTCGGGCTGAAAAACACGTTTTGAAAAGTCTGCTGCTCCTGCCCCATAAGTAACATGGGGGTAGCCAAAGTTGCAGAAACATGTTTATTTCTGCTGAAATACACGTTTTGACACTTTCTGCACACTGGGGTTAAGAGCTTTGGCAGTGAGCTCCTCTTTGCCTAGCTGTTACATTTTGATTCAACAATCTGAAAAAACGTGTTTATCTCGGGCTGAAAAACAAGTTTTGAAAAATCTGCTGTTTCTGCCATACAAGTTACATGGGGGTGACCAAAGTTGCAGAAACATGTTTATTTCTGCTGAAATACATGTTTTGACACTTTCTGCACACTGGGGTTAAGAGCTTTGGCATTGAGCTCCTCTTTGCCTAGCAGTTACATTGGGATTCAACAATCTGAAAAAACGTGTTTATCTTGGGCTGAAAAACACGTTTTGAAAAGTCTGCTGCTCCTGTCCCATAAGTTACATGGGGGTAGCCAAAGTTGCAGAAACACGTTTATTTCTGCTGAAATACACGTTTTGACACTTTCTGCACACTGGGGTTAAGATCTGAGGCAGTGAGCTCTTCTGAGCCTAGCAGTTAGATTGGATTTCAACAATCTGAAAAAACGCGTTTATCTCGGGCTGAAAAACACGTTTTGAAAAGTCTGCTGCTCCTGTCCCATAAGTTACATGGGGTAGCCAAACTTGCAGAAACATGTTTATTTCTGCTGAAATACACGTTTTGACACTTTCTGCACACTGGGGTTAAGATCTGAGGCAGTGAGCTCTTCTGAGCCTAGCAGTTAGATTGGATTTCAACAATCTGAAAAAACGCGTTTATCTCGGGCTGAAAAACACGTTTTGAAAAGTCTGCTGTTCCTGCCATACAAGTTACATGGGGGTGACCAAAGTTGCAGAAAAATGTTTATTTCTGCTGAAATACACGTTTTGACACTTTCTGCACACTGGGGTTAAGAGCTTTGGCAGTGAGCTCCTCTTAGCCTAGCAGTTACATTGGGATTCAACAATCTGAAAAAACGCGTTTATCTCGGGCTGAAAAACACGTTTTGAAAAGTCTGCTGTTCCTGCCATACAAGTTACATGGGGGTGACCAAAGTTGCAGAAACATGTTTATTTCTGCTGAAATACACGTTTTGACACTTTCTGCACACTGGGGTTAAGAGCTTTGGCAGTGAGCTCCTCTTTGCCTAGCAGTTACATTGCATTTCAACAATCTGAAAAAACGCGTTTATCTCGGGCTGAAAAACATGTTTTGAAAAGTCTGCTGCTCCTGTCCCATAAGTTACATGGGGGTAGCCAAAGTTGCAGAAACATGTTTATTTCTGCTGAATTACACGTTTTGACACTTTCTGCACACTGGGGTTAAGATCTGAGGCAGTGAGCTCTTCTGAGCCTAGCAGTTAGATTGGATTTCAACAATCTGAAAAAACGCGTTTATCTCGGGCTGAAAAACACGTTTTGAAAAGTCTGCTGTTCCTGCCATACAAGTTACATGGGGGTGACCAAAGTTGCAGAAAAATGTTTATTTCTGCTGAAATACACGTTTTGACACTTTCTGCACATTGGGGTTAAGAGCTTTGGCAGTGAGCTCCTCTTTGCCTAGCTGTTACATTGGGATTCAACAATCTGAAAAAACGTGTTTATCTCGGGCTGAAAAACACGTTTTGAAAAGTCTGCTGCTCCTGCCCCATAAGTTACATGGGGGTAGCCAAAGTTGCAGAAACATGTTTATTTTTGCTGAAATACACGTTTTGACACTTTCTGCACACTGGGGTTAAGAGCTTTGGCAGTGAGCTCCTCTTAGCCTAGCAGTTACATTGGGATTCAACAATCTGAAAAAACGCGTTTATCTCGGGCTGAAAAACACGTTTTGAAAAGTCTGCTGTTCCTGCCATACAAGTTACATGGGCGTGACCAAAGTTGCAGAAACATGTTTATTTCTGCTGAAATACACGTTTTGACACTTTCTGCACATTGGGGTTAAGAGCTTTGGCAGTGAGCTCCTCTTTGCCTAGCTGTTACATTGGGATTCAACAATCTGAAAAAACGTGTTTATCTCGGGCTGAAAAACACGTTTTGAAAAGTCTGCTGCTCCTGCCCCATAAGTTACATGGGGGTAGCCAAAGTTGCAGAAACATGTTTATTTTTGCTGAAATACACGTTTTGACACTTTCTGCACACTGGGGTTAAGAGCTTTGGCAGTGAGCTCCTCTTAGCCTAGCAGTTACATTGGGATTCAACAATCTGAAAAAACGCGTTTATCTCGGGCTGAAAAACACGTTTTGAAAAGTCTGCTGTTCCTGCCATACAAGTTACATGGGGGTGACCAAAGTTGCAGAAACATGTTTATTTCTGCTGAAATACACGTTTTGACACTTTCTGCACACTGGGGTTAAGATCTGAGGCAGTGAGCTCTTCTGAGCCTAGCAGTTACATTGGATTTCAACAATCTGAAAAAACGCGTTTATCTCGGGCTGAAAAACACGTTTTGAAAAGTCTGCTGCTCCTGCCCCATAAGTAACATGGGGGTAGCCAAAGTTGCAGAAACATGTTTATTTCTGCTGAAATACACGTTTTGACACTTTCTGCACACTGGGGTTAAGAGCTTTGGCAGTGAGCTCCTCTTTGCCTAGCTGTTACATTTTGATTCAACAATCTGAAAAAACGTGTTTATCTCGGGCTGAAAAACAAGTTTTGAAAAATCTGCTGTTTCTGCCATACAAGTTACATGGGGGTGACCAAAGTTGCAGAAACATGTTTATTTCTGCTGAAATACATGTTTTGACACTTTCTGCACACTGGGGTTAAGAGCTTTGGCAGTGAGCTCCTCTTTGCCTAGCAGTTACATTGGGATTCAACAATCTGAAAAAACGTGTTTATCTTGGGCTGAAAAACACGTTTTGAAAAGTCTGCTGTTCCTGCCATACAAGTTTCATGGGGGTGACAAAAGTTGCAGAAACATGTTTATTTCTGCTGAAATACACGTTTTGACACTTTCTGCACACTGGGGTTAAGAGCTTTGGCAGTGAGCTCCTCTTTGCCTAGCAGTTACATTGCATTTCAACAATCTGAAAAAACGCGTTTATCTCGGGCTGAAAAACATGTTTTGAAAAGTCTGCTGCTCCTGTCCCATAAGTTACATGGGGGTAGCCAAAGTTGCAGAAACACGTTTATTTCTGCTGAAATACACGTTTTGACACTTTCTGCACACTGGGGTTAAGATCTGAGGCAGTGAGCTCTTCTGAGCCTAGCAGTTAGATTGGATTTCAACAATCTGAAAAAACGCGTTTATCTCGGGCTGAAAAACACGTTTTGAAAAGTCTGCTGCTCCTGTCCCATAAGTTACATGGGGGTAGCCAAACTTGCAGAAACATGTTTATTTCTGCTGAAATACACGTTTTGACACTTTCTGCACACTGGGGTTAAGATCTGAGGCAGTGAGATCTTCTGAGCCTAGCAGTTAGATTGGATTTCAACAATCTGAAAAAACGCGTTTATCTCGGGCTGAAAAACACGTTTTGAAAAGTCTGCTGTTCCTGCCATACAAGTTACATGGGGGTGACCAAAGTTGCAGAAAAATGTTTATTTCTGCTGAAATACACGTTTTGACACTTTCTGCACATTGGGGTTAAGAGCTTTGGCAGTGAGCTCCTCTTTGCCTAGCTGTTACATTGGGATTCAACAATCTGAAAAAACGTGTTTATCTCGGGCTGAAAAACACGTTTTGAAAAGTCTGCTGCTCCTGCCCCATAAGTTACATGGGGGTAGCCAAAGTTGCAGAAACATGTTTATTTTTGCTGAAATACACGTTTTGACACTTTCTGCACACTGGGGTTAAGAGCTTTGGCAGTGAGCTCCTCTTAGCCTAGCAGTTACATTGGGATTCAACAATCTGAAAAAACGCGTTTATCTCGGGCTGAAAAACACGTTTTGAAAAGTCTGCTGTTCCTGCCATACAAGTTTCATGGGGGTGACAAAAGTTGCAGAAACATGTTTATTTCTGCTGAAATACACGTTTTGACACTTTCTGCACACTGGGGTTAAGAGCTTTGGCAGTGAGCTCCTCTTTGCCTAGCAGTTACATTGCATTTCAACAATCTGAAAAAACGCGTTTATCTCGGGCTGAAAAACATGTTTTGAAAAGTCTGCTGCTCCTATCCCATAAGTTACATGGGGGTAGCCAAAGTTGCAGAAACATGTTTATTTCTGCTGAAATACACGTTTTGACACTTTCTGCACACTGGGGTTAAGAGCTCTGGCAGTGAGCTCCTCTTTGCCTACCAGTTACATTGAGATTCAACAATCTGAAAAAAAGTGTTTATCTCGGGCTGAAAAACACGTTTTGAAAAGTCTGCTGCTCCTGCCCCATAAGTAACATGGGGGTAGCCAAAGTTGCAGAAACATGTTTATTTCTGCTGAAATACACGTTTTTACAGTTTCTGCACACTGGGGTTAAGATCTGAGGCAGTGAGCTCTTCTGAGCCTAGCAGTTACTTTGGATATCAACAATCTGAAAAAACGCGTTTATCTCGGGCTGAAAAACACGTTTTGAAAAGTCTGCTGCTCCTGTCCCATAAGTTACATGGGGGTAGCCAAAGTTGCAGAAACATGTTTATTTCTGCTGAAATACACGTTTTGACACTTTCTGCACACTGGGGTTAAGAGCTTTGGCAGTGAGCTCCTCTTTGCCTAGCAGTTACATTGGGATTCAACAATCTGAAAAAAACGTGTTTATCTCGGGCTGAAAAACACGTTTTGAAAAGTCTGCTGCTCCTGCCATACAAGTTACATGGGGGTGACCAAAGTTGCAGAAAAATGTTTATTTCTGCTGAAATACACGTTTTGACACTTTCTGCACATTGGGGTTAAGAGCTTTGGCAGTGAGCTCCTCTTTGCCTAGCTGTTACATTGGGATTCAACAATCTGAAAAAACGTGTTTATCTCGGGCTGAAAAACACGTTTTGAAAAGTCTGCTGCTCCTGCCCCATAAGTTACATGGGGGTAGCCAAAGTTGCAGAAACATGTTTATTTTTGCTGAAATACACGTTTTGACACTTTCTGCACACTGGGGTTAAGAGCTTTGGCAGTGAGCTCCTCTTAGCCTAGCAGTTACATTGGGATTCAACAATCTGAAAAAACGCGTTTATCTCGGGCTTAAAAACACGTTTTGAAAAGTCTGCTGTTCCTGCCATACAAGTTACATGGGGGTGACCAAAGTTGCAGAAACATGTTTATTTCTGCTGAAATACACGTTTTGACACTTTCTGCACATTGGGGTTAAGAGCTTTGGCAGTGAGCTCCTCTTTGCCTAGCTGTTACATTGGGATTCAACAATCTGAAAAAACGTGTTTATCTCGGGCTGAAAAACACGTTTTGAAAAGTCTGCTGCTCCTGCCCCATAAGTTACATGGGGGTAGCCAAAGTTGCAGAAACATGTTTATATTTGCTGAAATACACGTTTTGACACTTTCTGCACACTGGGGTTAAGAGCTTTGGCAGTGAGCTCCTCTTAGCCTAGCAGTTACTTTGGGATTCAACAATCTGAAAAAACGCGTTTATCTCGGGCTGAAAAACACGTTTTGAAAAGCCTGCTGTTCCTGCCATACAAGTTACATCTGGGTGACCAAAGTTGCAGAAAAATGTTTATTTCTGCTGAAATACACGTTTTGACACTTTCTGCACATTGGGGTTAAGAGCTTTGGCAGTGAGCTCCTCTTTGCCTAGCTGTTACATTGGGATTCAACAATCTGAAAAAACGTGTTTATCTCGGGCTGAAAAACACGTTTTGAAAAGTCTGCTGCTCCTGCCCCATAAGTTACATGGGGGTAGCCAAAGTTGCAGAAACGTTTATTTTTGCTGAAATACACGTTTTGACACTTTCTGCACACTGGGGTTAAGAGCTTTGGCAGTGAGCTCCTCTTAGCCTAGCAGTTACATTGGGATTCAACAATCTGAAAAAACGCGTTTATCTCGGGCTTAAAAACACGTTTTGAAAAGTCTGCTGTTCCTGCCATACAAGTTACATGGGGGTGACCAAAGTTGCAGAAACATGTTTATTTCTGCTGAAATACACGTTTTGACACTTTCTGCACATTGGGGTTAAGAGCTTTGGCAGTGAGCTCCTCTTTGCCTAGCTGTTACATTGGGATTCAACAATCTGAAAAAACGTGTTTATCTCGGGCTGAAAAACACGTTTTGAAAAGTCTGCTGCTCCTGCCCCATAAGTTACATGGGGGTAGCCAAAGTTGCAGAAACATGTTTATTTTTGCTGAAATACACGTTTTGACACTTTCTGCACACTGGGGTTAAGAGCTTTGGCAGTGAGCTCCTCTTAGCCTAGCAGTTACTTTGGGATTCAACAATCTGAAAAAACGCGTTTATCTCGGGCTGAAAAACACGTTTTGAAAAGCCTGCTGTTCCTGCCATACAAGTTACATCTGGGTGACCAAAGTTGCAGAAACATGTTTATTTTTTGCTGAAATACACGTTTTGACACTTTATGCACACTGGGGTTTAGAGCTTTGGCAGTGAGCTCCTCTTAGCCTAGCACTTACATTGGATTTCAACAATCTGAAAAAACGCGTTTATCTCGGGCTGAAAAACACGTTTTGAAAAGTCTGCTGCTCCTGTCCCATAAGTTACATGGGGGTAGCCAAAGTTGCAGAAACATGTTTATTTCTGCTGAAATACACGTTTTGACACTTTCTGCACACTGGGGTTAAGAGCTTTGGCAGTGAGCTCCTCTTTGCCTAGGAGTTACATTGCATTTCAACAATCTGAAAAAACGCGTTTATCTCGGGCTGAAAAACATGTTTTGAAAAGTCTGCTGCTCCTGTCCCATAAGTTACATGGGGGTAGCCAAAGTTGCAGAAACATGTTTATTTCTGCTGAAATACACGTTTTGACACTTTCTGCACACTGGGGTTAAGAGCTCTGGCAGTGAGCTCCTCTTTGCCTACCAGTTACATTGAGATTCAACAATCTGAAAAAAAGTGTTTATCTCGGGCTGAAAAACACGTTTTGAAAAGTCTGCTGCTCCTGCCCCATAAGTAACATGGGGGTAGCCAAAGTTGCAGAAACATGTTTATTTCTGCTGAAATACACGTTTTTACACTTTCTGCACACTGGGGTTAAGATCTGAGGCAGTGAGCTCTTCTGAGCCTAGCAGTTACTTTGGATATCAACAATCTGAAAAAACGCGTTTATCTCGGGCTGAAAAACACGTTTTGAAAAGTCTGCTGCTCCTGTCCCATAAGTTACATGGGGGTAGCCAAAGTTGCAGAAACATGTTTATTTCTGCTGAAATACACGTTTTGACACTTTCTGCACACTGGGGTTAAGAGCTTTGGCAGTGAGCTCCTCTTTGCCTAGCAGTTACATTGGGATTCAACAATCTGAAAAAACATGTTTATCTCGGGCTGAAAAACACGTTTTGAAAAGTCTGCTGTTCCTGCCATACAAGTTACATGGGGGTGACCAAAGTTGCAGAAAAATGTTTATTTCTGCTGAAATACACGTTTTGACACTTTCTGCACATTGGGGTTAAGAGCTTTGGCAGTGAGCTCCTCTTTGCCTAGCTGTTACATTGGGATTCAACAATCTGAAAAAACGTGTTTATCTCGGGCTGAAAAACACGTTTTGAAAAGTCTGCTGCTCCTGCCCCATAAGTTACATGGGGGTAGCCAAAGTTGCAGAAACATGTTTATTTTTGCTGAAATACACGTTTTGACACTTTCTGCACACTGGGGTTAAGAGCTTTGGCAGTGAGCTCCTCTTAGCCTAGCAGTTACATTGGGATTCAACAATCTGAAAAAACGCGTTTATCTCGGGCTTAAAAACACGTTTTGAAAAGTCTGCTGTTCCTGCCATACAAGTTACATGGGGGTGACCAAAGTTGCAGAAACATGTTTATTTCTGCTGAAATACACGTTTTGACACTTTCTGCACATTGGGGTTAAGAGCTTTGGCAGTGAGCTCCTCTTTGCCTAGCTGTTACATTGGGATTCAACAATCTGAAAAAACGTGTTTATCTCGGGCTGAAAAACACGTTTTGAAAAGTCTGCTGCTCCTGCCCCATAAGTTACATGGGGGTAGCCAAAGTTGCAGAAACATGTTTATTTTTGCTGAAATACACGTTTTGACACTTTCTGCACACTGGGGTTAAGAGCTTTGGCAGTGAGCTCCTCTTAGCCTAGCAGTTACTTTGGGATTCAACAATCTGAAAAAACGCGTTTATCTCGGGCTGAAAAACACGTTTTGAAAAGCCTGCTGTTCCTGCCATACAAGTTACATCTGGGTGACCAAAGTTGCAGAAACATGTTTATTTTTTGCTGAAATACACGTTTTGACACTTTATGCACACTGGGGTTTAGAGCTTTGGCAGTGAGCTCCTCTTTGCCTAGCAGTTACATTGGGATTCAACAATCTGAAAAAACGTGTTTATCTCGGGCTGAAAAACACGTTTTGAAAAGTCTGCTGCTCCTGCCCCATAAGTAACATGGGGGTGACAAAAGTTGCAGAAACATGTTTATTTCTGCTGAAATACACGTTTTGACACTTTCTGGCCACTGGGGTTAAGAGCTTTGGCAGTGAGCTCCTCTTAGCCTAGCACTTACATTGGGATTCAACAATCTGAAAAAACGTGTTTATCTCGGGCTGAAAAACACGTTTTGAAAAGTCTGCTGCTCCTGCCCCATAAGTAACATGGGGGTGACAAAAGTTGCAGAAACATGTTTATTTCTGCTGAAATACACGTTTTGACACTTTCTGGCCACTGGGGTTAAGAGCTTTGGCAGTGAGCTCCTCTTAGCCTAGCAGTTACATTGGGATTCAACAATCTGAAAAAACGCGTTTATCTCGGGCTGAAAAACACGTTTTGAAAAGTCTGCTGTTCCTGCCATACAAGTTTCATGGGGGTGACAAAAGTTGCAGAAACATGTTTATTTCTGCTGAAATACACGTTTTGACACTTTCTGCACACTGGGGTTAAGAGCTTTGGCAGTGAGCTCCTCTTTGCCTAGCAGTTACATTGCATTTCAACAATCTGAAAAAACGCGTTTATCTCGGGCTGAAAAACATGTTTTGAAAAGTCTGCTGCTCCTGTCCCATAAGTTACATGGGGGTAGCCAAAGTTGCAGAAACATGTTTATTTCTGCTGAAATACACGTTTTGACACTTTCTGCACACTGGGGTTAAGAGCTCTGGCAGTGAGCTCCTCTTTGCCTACCAGTTACATTGAGATTCAACAATCTGAAAAAAAGTGTTTATCTCGGGCTGAAAAACACGTTTTGAAAAGTCTGCTGCTCCTGCCCCATAAGTAACATGGGGGTAGCCAAAGTTGCAGAAACATGTTTATTTCTGCTGAAATACACGTTTTTACACTTTCTGCACACTGGGGTTAAGATCTGAGGCAGTGAGCTCTTCTGAGCCTAGCAGTTACTTTGGATATCAACAATCTGAAAAAACGCGTTTATCTCGGGCTGAAAAACACGTTTTGAAAAGTCTGCTGCTCCTGTCCCATAAGTTACATGGGGGTAGCCAAAGTTGCAGAAACATGTTTATTTCTGCTGAAATACACGTTTTGACACTTTCTGCACACTGGGGTTAAGAGCTTTGGCAGTGAGCTCCTCTTTGCCTAGCAGTTACATTGGGATTCAACAATCTGAAAAAACATGTTTATCTCAGGCTGAAAAACACGTTTTGAAAAGTCTGCTGTTCCTGCCATACAAGTTACATGGGGGTGACCAAAGTTGCAGAAAAATGTTTATTTCTGCTGAAATACACGTTTTGACACTTTCTGCACATTGGGGTTAAGAGCTTTGGCAGTGAGCTCCTCTTTGCCTAGCTGTTACATTGGGATTCAACAATCTGAAAAAACGTGTTTATCTCGGGCTGAAAAACACGTTTTGAAAAGTCTGCTGCTCCTGCCCCATAAGTTACATGGGGGTAGCCAAAGTTGCAGAAACATGTTTATTTTTGCTGAAATACACGTTTTGACACTTTCTGCACACTGGGGTTAAGAGCTTTGGCAGTGAGCTCCTCTTAGCCTAGCAGTTACATTGGGATTCAACAATCTGAAAAAACGCGTTTATCTCGGGCTTAAAAACACGTTTTGAAAAGTCTGCTGTTCCTGCCATACAAGTTACATGGGGGTGACCAAAGTTGCAGAAACATGTTTATTTCTGCTGAAATACACGTTTTGACACTTTCTGCACATTGGGGTTAAGAGCTTTGGCAGTGAGCTCCTCTTTGCCTAGCTGTTACATTGGGATTCAACAATCTGAAAAAACGTGTTTATCTCGGGCTGAAAAACACGTTTTGAAAAGTCTGCTGCTCCTGCCCCATAAGTTACATGGGGGTAGCCAAAGTTGCAGAAACATGTTTATTTTTGCTGAAATACACGTTTTGACACTTTCTGCACACTGGGGTTAAGAGCTTTGGCAGTGAGCTCCTCTTAGCCTAGCAGTTACTTTGGGATTCAACAATCTGAAAAAACGCGTTTATCTCGGGCTGAAAAACACGTTTTGAAAAGCCTGCTGTTCCTGCCATACAAGTTACATCTGGGTGACCAAAGTTGCAGAAACATGTTTATTTTTTGCTGAAATACACGTTTTGACACTTTCTGCACACTGGGGTTAAGATCTTAGGCAGTGAGCTCTTCTGAGCCTAGCAGTTACATTGGATTTCAACAATCTGAAAAAACGCGTTTATCTCGGGCTGAAAAACACGTTTTGAAAAGTCTGCTGCTCCTGCCCCATAAGTAACATGGGGGTAGCCAAAGTTGCAGAAACATGTTTATTTTTGCTGAAATACACGTTTTGACACTTTCTGCACACTGGGGTTAAGAGCTTTGGCAGTGAGCTCCTCTTAGCCTAGCAGTTACATTGGGATTCAACAATCTGAAAAAACGCGTTTATCTCGGGCTGAAAAACACGTTTTGAAAAGTCTGCTGTTCCTGCCATACAAGTTACATGGGGGTGACCAAAGTTGCAGAAACATGTTTATTTCTGCTGAAATACACGTTTTGACACTTTCTGCACACTGGGGTTAAGATCTGAGGCAGTGAGCTCTTCTGAGCCTAGCAGTTACATTGGATTTCAACAATCTGAAAAAACGCGTTTATCTCGGGCTGAAAAACACGTTTTGAAAAGTCTGCTGTTTCTGCCATACAAGTTACATGGGGGTGACCAAAGTTGCAGAAACATGTTTATTTCTGCTGAAATACACGTTTTGACACTTTCTGCACACTGGGGTTAAGATCTTAGGCAGTGAGCTCTTCTGAGCCTAGCAGTTACATTGGATTTCAACAATCTGAAAAAAACGCGTTTATCTCGGGCTGAAAAACACGTTTTGAAAAGTCTGCTGCTCCTGTCCCATAAGTTACATGGGGGTAGCCAAAGTTGCAGAAACATGTTTATTTCTGCTGAAATACACGTTTTGACACTTTCTGCACACTGGGGTTAAGATCTGAGGCAGTGAGCTCTTCTGAGCCTAGCAGTTACATTGGATTTCAACAATCTGAAAAAACGCGTTTATCTCGGGCTGAAAAACACGTTTTGAAAAGTCTGCTGCTCCTGCCCCATAAGTAACATGGGGGTAGCCAAAGTTGCAGAAACATGTTTATTTCTGCTGAAATACACGTTTTGACACTTTCTGCACACTGGGGTTAAGAGCTTTGGCAGTGAGCTCCTCTTTGCCTAGCTGTTACATTTTGATTCAACAATCTGAAAAAACGTGTTTATCTCGGGCTGAAAAACAAGTTTTGAAAAATCTGCTGTTTCTGCCATACAAGTTACATGGGGGTGACCAAAGTTGCAGAAACATGTTTATTTCTGCTGAAATACATGTTTTGACACTTTCTGCACACTGGGGTTAAGAGCTTTGGCAGTGAGCTCCTCTTTGCCTAGCAGTTACATTGGGATTCAACAATCTGAAAAAACGTGTTTATCTTGGGCTGAAAAACACGTTTTGAAAAGTCTGCTGCTCCTGTCCCATAAGTTACATGGGGTTGACCAAAGTTGCAGAAACATGTTTATTTTTGCTGAAATACACGTTTTGACACTTTCTGCACACTGGGGTTAAGAGCTTTGGCAGTGAGCTCCTCTTAGCCTAGCAGTTACATTGGGATTCAACAATCTGAAAAAACGCGTTTATCTCGGGCTGAAAAACACGTTTTGAAAAGTCTGCTGTTCCTGCCATACAAGTTACATGGGGGTGACCAAAGTTGCAGAAAAATGTTTATTTCTGCTGAAATACACGTTTTGACACTTTCTGCACACTGGGGTTAAGAGCTTTGGCAGTGAGCTCCTCTTTGCCTAGCAGTTACATTGCATTTCAACAATCTGAAAAAACGCGTTTATCTCGGGCTGAAAAACATGTTTTGAAAAGTCTGCTGCTCCTGTCCCATAAGTTATATGGGGGTAGCCAAAGTTGCAGAAACATGTTTATTTCTGCTGAATTACACGTTTTGACACTTTCTGCACACTGGGGTTAAGATCTGAGGCAGTGAGCTCTTCTGAGCCTAGCAGTTACATTGGATTTCAACAATCTGAAAAAACGCGTTTATCTCGGGCTGAAAAACACGTTTTGAAAAGTCTGCTGCTCCTGTCCCATAAGTTACATGGGGGTAGCCAAACTTGCAGAAACATGTTTATTTCTGCTGAAATACACGTTTTGACACTTTCTGCACACTGGGGTTAAGATCTGAGGCAGTGAGCTCTTCTGAGCCTAGCAGTTAGATTGGATTTCAACAATCTGAAAAAACGCGTTTATCTCGGGCTGAAAAACACGTTTTGAAAAGTCTGCTGTTCCTGCCATACAAGTTACATGGGGGTGACCAAAGTTGCAGAAAAATGTTTATTTCTGCTGAAATACACGTTTTGACACTTTCTGCACATTGGGGTTAAGAGCTTTAGCAGTGAGCTCCTCTTTGCCTAGCTGTTACATTGGGATTCAACAATCTGAAAAAACGTGTTTATCTCGGGCTGAAAAACACGTTTTGAAAAGTCTGCTGCTCCTGCCCCATAAGTTACATGGGGGTAGCCAAAGTTGCAGAAACATGTTTATTTTTGCTGAAATACACGTTTTGACACTTTCTGCACACTGGGGTTAAGAGCTTTGGCAGTGAGCTCCTCTTTGCCTAGCTGTTACATTTTGATTCAACAATCTGAAAAAACGTGTTTATCTCGGGCTGAAAAACAAGTTTTGAAAAATCTGCTGTTTCTGCCATACAAGTTACATGGGGGTGACCAAAGTTGCAGAAACATGTTTATTTCTGCTGAAATACATGTTTTGACACTTTCTGCACACTGGGGTTAAGAGCTTTGGCAGTGAGCTCCTCTTTGCCTAGCAGTTACATTGGGATTCAACAATCTGAAAAAACGTGTTTATCTTGGGCTGAAAAACACGTTTTGAAAAGTCTGCTGCTCCTGTCCCATAAGTTACATGGGGGTAGCCAAAGTTGCAGAAACACGTTTATTTCTGCTGAAATACACGTTTTGACACTTTCTGCACACTGGGGTTAAGATCTGAGGCAGTGAGCTCTTCTGAGCCTAGCAGTTAGATTGGATTTCAACAATCTGAAAAAACGCGTTTATCTCGGGCTGAAAAACACGTTTTGAAAAGTCTGCTGCTCCTGTCCCATAAGTTACATGGGGGTAGCCAAACTTGCAGAAACATGTTTATTTCTGCTGAAATACACGTTTTGACACTTTCTGCACACTGGGGTTAAGATCTGAGGCAGTGAGCTCTTCTGAGCCTAGCAGTTAGATTGGATTTCAACAATCTGAAAAAACGCGTTTATCTCGGGCTGAAAAACACGTTTTGAAAAGTCTGCTGTTCCTGCCATACAAGTTACATGGGGGTGACCAAAGTTGCAGAAAAATGTTTATTTCTGCTGAAATACACGTTTTGACACTTTCTGCACACTGGGGTTAAGAGCTTTGGCAGTGAGCTCCTCTTTGCCTAGCAGTTACATTGGGATTCAACAATCTGAAAAAACGTGTTTATCTCGGGCTGAAAAACACGTTTTGAAAAGTCTGCTGTTCCTGCCATACAAGTTACATGGGGGTGACCAAAGTTGCAGAAACATGTTTATTTCTGCTGAAATACACGTTTTGACACTTTCTGCACATTGGGGTTAAGAGCTTTGGCAGTGAGCTCCTCTTTGCCTAGCTGTTACATTGGGATTCAACAATCTGAAAAAACGTGTTTATCTCGGGCTGAAAAACACGTTTTGAAAAGTCTGCTGCTCCTGCCCCATAAGTTACATGGGGGTAGCCAAAGTTGCAGAAACATGTTTATTTTTGCTGAAATACACGTTTTGACACTTTCTGCACACTGGGGTTAAGAGCTTTGGCAGTGAGCTCCTCTTAGCCTAGCAGTTACATTGGGATTCAACAATCTGAAAAAACGCGTTTATCTCGGGCTGAAAAACACGTTTTGAAAAGTCTGCTGTTCCTGCCATACAAGTTACATGGGGGTGACCAAAGTTGCAGAAACATGTTTATTTCTGCTGAAATACACGTTTTGACACTTTCTGCACACTGGGGTTAAGAGCTTTGGCAGTGAGCTCCTCTTTGCCTAGCAGTTACATTGCATTTCAACAATCTGAAAAAACGCGTTTATCTCGGGCTGAAAAACATGTTTTGAAAAGTCTGCTGCTCCTGTCCCATAAGTTACATGGGGGTAGCCAAAGTTGCAGAAACATGTTTATTTCTGCTGAATTACACGTTTTGACACTTTCTGCACACTGGGGTTAAGATCTGAGGCAGTGAGCTCTTCTGAGCCTAGCAGTTAGATTGGATTTCAACAATCTGAAAAAACGCGTTTATCTCGGGCTGAAA
Source organism: Lepisosteus platostomus (assembly GCF_059453375.1). Classification (NCBI taxonomy): domain Eukaryota; kingdom Metazoa; phylum Chordata; class Actinopteri; order Semionotiformes; family Lepisosteidae; genus Lepisosteus; species Lepisosteus platostomus. Next base: position 9,661,518 of record NC_142629.1, read on the forward strand.
AACACGTTTTGAAAAGTCTGCTGTTCCTGCCATACAAGTTACATGGGGGTGACCAAAGTTGCAGAAAAATGTTTATTTCTGCTGAAATACACGTTTTGACACTTTCTGCACATTGGGGTTAAGAGCTTTGGCAGTGAGCTCCTCTTTGCCTAGCTGTTACATTGGGATTCAACAATCTGAAAAAACGTGTTTATCTCGGGCTGAAAAACACGTTTTGAAAAGTCTGCTGCTCCTGCCCCATAAGTTACATAAGGGTAGCCAAAGTTGCAGAAACATGTTTATTTTTGCTGAAATACACGTTTTGACACTTTCTGCACACTGGGGTTAAGAGCTTTGGCAGTGAGCTCCTCTTAGCCTAGCAGTTACATTGGGATTCAACAATCTGAAAAAACGCGTTTATCTCGGGCTGAAAAACACGTTTTGAAAAGTCTGCTGTTCCTGCCATACAAGTTACATGGGCGTGACCAAAGTTGCAGAAACATGTTTATTTCTGCTGAAATACACGTTTTGACACTTTCTGCACATTGGGGTTAAGAGCTTTGGCAGTGAGCTCCTCTTTGCCTAGCTGTTACATTGGGATTCAACAATCTGAAAAAACGTGTTTATCTCGGGCTGAAAAACACGTTTTGAAAAGTCTGCTGCTCCTGCCCCATAAGTTACATGGGGGTAGCCAAAGTTGCAGAAACATGTTTATTTTTGCTGAAATACACGTTTTGACACTTTCTGCACACTGGGGTTAAGAGCTTTGGCAGTGAGCTCCTCTTAGCCTAGCAGTTACATTGGGATTCAACAATCTGAAAAAACGCGTTTATCTCGGGCTGAAAAACACGTTTTGAAAAGTCTGCTGTTCCTGCCATACAAGTTACATGGGGGTGACCAAAGTTGCAGAAACATGTTTATTTCTGCTGAAATACACGTTTTGACACTTTCTGCACACTGGGGTTAAGATCTGAGGCAGTGAGCTCTTCTGAGCCTAGCAGTTACATTGGATTTCAACAATCTGAAAAAACGCGTTTATCTCGGGCTGAAAAACACGTTTTGAAAAGTCTGCTGCTCCTGCCCCATAAGTAACATGGGGGTAGCCAAAGTTGCAGAAACATGTTTATTTCTGCTGAAATACACGTTTTGACACTTTCTGCACACTGGGGTTAAGAGCTTTGGCAGTGAGCTCCTCTTTGCCTAGCTGTTACATTTTGATTCAACAATCTGAAAAAACGTGTTTATCTCGGGCTGAAAAACAAGTTTTGAAAAATCTGCTGTTTCTGCCATACAAGTTACATGGGGGTGACCAAAGTTGCAGAAACATGTTTATTTCTGCTGAAATACATGTTTTGACACTTTCTGCACACTGGGGTTAAGAGCTTTGGCAGTGAGCTCCTCTTTGCCTAGCAGTTACATTGGGATTCAACAATCTGAAAAAACGTGTTTATCTTGGGCTGAAAAACACGTTTTGAAAAGTCTGCTGTTCCTGCCATACAAGTTTCATGGGGGTGACAAAAGTTGCAGAAACATGTTTATTTCTGCTGAAATACACGTTTTGACACTTTCTGCACACTGGGGTTAAGAGCTTTGGCAGTGAGCTCCTCTTTGCCTAGCAGTTACATTGCATTTCAACAATCTGAAAAAACGCGTTTATCTCGGGCTGAAAAACATGTTTTGAAAAGTCTGCTGCTCCTGTCCCATAAGTTACATGGGGGTAGCCAAAGTTGCAGAAACACGTTTATTTCTGCTGAAATACACGTTTTGACACTTTCTGCACACTGGGGTTAAGATCTGAGGCAGTGAGCTCTTCTGAGCCTAGCAGTTAGATTGGATTTCAACAATCTGAAAAAACGCGTTTATCTCGGGCTGAAAAACACGTTTTGAAAAGTCTGCTGCTCCTGTCCCATAAGTTACATGGGGGTAGCCAAACTTGCAGAAACATGTTTATTTCTGCTGAAATACACGTTTTGACACTTTCTGCACACTGGGGTTAAGATCTGAGGCAGTGAGCTCTTCTGAGCCTAGCAGTTAGATTGGATTTCAACAATCTGAAAAAACGCGTTTATCTCGGGCTGAAAAACACGTTTTGAAAAGTCTGCTGTTCCTGCCATACAAGTTACATGGGGGTGACCAAAGTTGCAGAAAAATGTTTATTTCTGCTGAAATACACGTTTTGACACTTTCTGCACATTGGGGTTAAGAGCTTTGGCAGTGAGCTCCTCTTTGCCTAGCTGTTACATTGGGATTCAACAATCTGAAAAAAACGTGTTTATCTCGGCTGAAAAACACGTTTTGAAAAGTCTGCTGCTCCTGCCCCATAAGTTACATGGGGGTAGCCAAAGTTGCAGAAACATGTTTATTTCTGCTGAAATACACGTTTTGACACTTTCTGCACACTGGGGTTAAGAACTCTGGCAGTGAGCTCCTCTTTGCCTACCAGTTACATTGAGATTCAACAATCTGAAAAAAAGTGTTTATCTCGGGCTGAAAAACACGTTTTGAAAAGTCTGCTGCTCCTGCCCCATAAGTAACATGGGGGTAGCCAAAGTTGCAGAAACATGTTTATTTCTGCTGAAATACACGTTTTTACACTTTCTGCACACTGGGGTTAAGATCTGAGGCAGTGAGCTCTTCTGAGCCTAGCAGTTACTTTGGATATCAACAATCTGAAAAAACGCGTTTATCTCGGGCTGAAAAACACGTTTTGAAAAGTCTGCTGCTCCTGTCCCATAAGTTACATGGGGGTAGCCAAAGTTGCAGAAACATGTTTATTTTTGCTGAAATACACGTTTTGACACTTTCTGCACACTGGGGTTAAGAGCTTTGGCAGTGAGCTCCTCTTAGCCTAGCAGTTACATTGGGATTCAACAATCTGAAAAAACGCGTTTATCTCGGGCTGAAAAACACGTTTTGAAAAGTCTGCTGTTCCTGCCATACAAGTTACATGGGGGTGACCAAAGTTGCAGAAACATGTTTATTTCTGCTGAAATACACGTTTTGACACTTTCTGCACACTGGGGTTAAGATCTGAGGCAGTGAGCTCTTCTGAGCCTAGCAGTTACATTGGATTTCAACAATCTGAAAAAACGCGTTTATCTCGGGCTGAAAAACACGTTTTGAAAAGTCTGCTGTTTCTGCCATACAAGTTACATGGGGGTGACCAAAGTTGCAGAAACATGTTTATTTCTGCTGAAATACACGTTTTGACACTTTCTGCACACTGGGGTTAAGATCTTAGGCAGTGAGCTCTTCTGAGCCTAGCAGTTACATTGGATTTCAACAATCTGAAAAAAACGCGTTTATCTCGGGCTGAAAAACACGTTTTGAAAAGTCTGCTGCTCCTGTCCCATAAGGCACATGGGGGTAGCCAAAGTTGCAGAAACATGTTTATTTCTGCTGAAATACACGTTTTGACACTTTCTGCACACTGGGGTTAAGATCTGAGGCAGTGAGCTCTTCTGAGCCTAGCAGTTACATTGGATTTCAACAATCTGAAAAAACGCGTTTATCTCGGGCTGAAAAACACGTTTTGAAAAGTCTGCTGCTCCTGCCCCATAAGTAACATGGGGGTAGCCAAAGTTGCAGAAACATGTTTATTTCTGCTGAAATACACGTTTTGACACTTTCTGCACACTGGGGTTAAGAGCTTTGGCAGTGAGCTCCTCTTTGCCTAGCTGTTACATTTTGATTCAACAATCTGAAAAAACGTGTTTATCTCGGGCTGAAAAACAAGTTTTGAAAAATCTGCTGTTTCTGCCATACAAGTTACATGGGGGTGACCAAAGTTGCAGAAACATGTTTATTTCTGCTGAAATACATGTTTTGACACTTTCTGCACACTGGGGTTAAGAGCTTTGGCAGTGAGCTCCTCTTTGCCTAGCAGTTACATTGGGATTCAACAATCTGAAAAAACGTGTTTATCTTGGGCTGAAAAACACGTTTTGAAAAGTCTGCTGCTCCTGTCCCATAAGTTACATGGGGGTAGCCAAAGTTGCAGAAACACGTTTATTTCTGCTGAAATACACGTTTTGACACTTTCTGCACACTGGGGTTAAGATCTGAGGCAGTGAGCTCTTCTGAGCCTAGCAGTTAGATTGGATTTCAACAATCTGAAAAAACGCGTTTATCTCGGGCTGAAAAACACGTTTTGAAAAGTCTGCTGCTCCTGTCCCATAAGTTACATGGGGGTAGCCAAACTTGCAGAAACATGTTTATTTCTGCTGAAATACACGTTTTGACACTTTCTGCACACTGGGGTTAAGATCTGAGGCAGTGAGCTCTTCTGAGCCTAGCAGTTAGATTGGATTTCAACAATCTGAAAAAACGCGTTTATCTCGGGCTGAAAAACACGTTTTGAAAAGTCTGCTGTTCCTGCCATACAAGTTACATGGGGGTGACCAAAGTTGCAGAAAAATGTTTATTTCTGCTGAAATACACGTTTTGACACTTTCTGCACACTGGGGTTAAGAGCTTTGGCAGTGAGCTCCTCTTAGCCTAGCAGTTACATTGGGATTCAACAATCTGAAAAAACGCGTTTATCTCGGGCTGAAAAACACGTTTTGAAAAGTCTGCTGTTCCTGCCATACAAGTTACATGGGGGTGACCAAAGTTGCAGAAACATGTTTATTTCTGCTGAAATACACGTTTTGACACTTTCTGCACACTGGGGTTAAGAGCTTTGGCAGTGAGCTCCTCTTTGCCTAGCAGTTACATTGCATTTCAACAATCTGAAAAAACGCGTTTATCTCGGGCTGAAAAACATGTTTTGAAAAGTCTGCTGCTCCTGTCCCATAAGTTACATGGGGGTAGCCAAAGTTGCAGAAACATGTTTATTTCTGCTGAATTACACGTTTTGACACTTTCTGCACACTGGGGTTAAGATCTGAGGCAGTGAGCTCTTCTGAGCCTAGCAGTTAGATTGGATTTCAACAATCTGAAAAAACGCGTTTATCTCGGGCTGAAAAACACGTTTTGAAAAGTCTGCTGTTCCTGCCATACAAGTTACATGGGGGTGACCAAAGTTGCAGAAAAATGTTTATTTCTGCTGAAATACACGTTTTGACACTTTCTGCACATTGGGGTTAAGAGCTTTGGCAGTGAGCTCCTCTTTGCCTAGCTGTTACATTGGGATTCAACAATCTGAAAAAACGTGTTTATCTCGGGCTGAAAAACACGTTTTGAAAAGTCTGCTGCTCCTGCCCCATAAGTTACATGGGGGTAGCCAAAGTTGCAGAAACATGTTTATTTTTGCTGAAATACACGTTTTGACACTTTCTGCACACTGGGGTTAAGAGCTTTGGCAGTGAGCTCCTCTTAGCCTAGCAGTTACATTGGGATTCAACAATCTGAAAAAACGCGTTTATCTCGGGCTGAAAAACACGTTTTGAAAAGTCTGCTGTTCCTGCCATACAAGTTACATGGGCGTGACCAAAGTTGCAGAAACATGTTTATTTCTGCTGAAATACACGTTTTGACACTTTCTGCACATTGGGGTTAAGAGCTTTGGCAGTGAGCTCCTCTTTGCCTAGCTGTTACATTTTGATTCAACAATCTGAAAAAACGTGTTTATCTCGGGCTGAAAAACAAGTTTTGAAAAATCTGCTGTTTCTGCCATACAAGTTACATGGGCGTGACCAAAGTTGCAGAAACATGTTTATTTCTGCTGAAATACACGTTTTGACACTTTCTGCACACTGGGGTTAAGAGCTTTGGCAGTGAGCTCCTCTTTGCCTAGCTGTTACATTTTGATTCAACAATCTGAAAAAACGTGTTTATCTCGGGCTGAAAAACAAGTTTTGAAAAATCTGCTGTTTCTGCCATACAAGTTACATGGGGGTGACCAAAGTTGCAGAAACATGTTTATTTCTGCTGAAATACATGTTTTGACACTTTCTGCACACTGGGGTTAAGAGCTTTGGCATTGAGCTCCTCTTTGCCTAGCAGTTACATTGGGATTCAACAATCTGAAAAAACGTGTTTATCTTGGGCTGAAAAACACGTTTTGAAAAGTCTGCTGCTCCTGTCCCATAAGTTACATGGGGGTAGCCAAAGTTGCAGAAACACGTTTATTTCTGCTGAAATACACGTTTTGACACTTTCTGCACACTGGGGTTAAGATCTGAGGCAGTGAGCTCTTCTGAGCCTAGCAGTTAGATTGGATTTCAACAATCTGAAAAAACGCGTTTATCTCGGGCTGAAAAACACGTTTTGAAAAGTCTGCTGCTCCTGTCCCATAAGTTACATGGGGTAGCCAAACTTGCAGAAACATGTTTATTTCTGCTGAAATACACGTTTTGACACTTTCTGCACACTGGGGTTAAGATCTGAGGCAGTGAGCTCTTCTGAGCCTAGCAGTTAGATTGGATTTCAACAATCTGAAAAAACGCGTTTATCTCGGGCTGAAAAACACGTTTTGAAAAGTCTGCTGTTCCTGCCATACAAGTTACATGGGGGTGACCAAAGTTGCAGAAAAATGTTTATTTCTGCTGAAATACACGTTTTGACACTTTCTGCACACTGGGGTTAAGAGCTTTGGCAGTGAGCTCCTCTTTGCCTAGCAGTTACATTGGGATTCAACAATCTGAAAAAACGCGTTTATCTCGGGCTGAAAAACACGTTTTGAAAAGTCTGCTGTTCCTGCCATACAAGTTACATGGGGGTGACCAAAGTTGCAGAAACATGTTTATTTCTGCTGAAATACACGTTTTGACACTTTCTGCACACTGGGGTTAAGAGCTTTGGCAGTGAGCTCCTCTTTGCCTAGCAGTTACATTGCATTTCAACAATCTGAAAAAACGCGTTTATCTCGGGCTGAAAAACATGTTTTGAAAAGTCTGCTGCTCCTGTCCCATAAGTTACATGGGGGTAGCCAAAGTTGCAGAAACATGTTTATTTCTGCTGAATTACACGTTTTGACACTTTCTGCACACTGGGGTTAAGATCTGAGGCAGTGAGCTCTTCTGAGCCTAGCAGTTAGATTGGATTTCAACAATCTGAAAAAACGCGTTTATCTCGGGCTGAAAAACACGTTTTGAAAAGTCTGCTGTTCCTGCCATACAAGTTACATGGGGGTGACCAAAGTTGCAGAAAAATGTTTATTTCTGCTGAAATACACGTTTTGACACTTTCTGCACATTGGGGTTAAGAGCTTTGGCAGTGAGCTCCTCTTTGCCTAGCTGTTACATTGGGATTCAACAATCTGAAAAAACGTGTTTATCTCGGGCTGAAAAACACGTTTTGAAAAGTCTGCTGCTCCTGCCCCATAAGTTACATGGGGGTAGCCAAAGTTGCAGAAACATGTTTATTTTTGCTGAAATACACGTTTTGACACTTTCTGCACACTGGGGTTAAGAGCTTTGGCAGTGAGCTCCTCTTAGCCTAGCAGTTACATTGGGATTCAACAATCTGAAAAAACGCGTTTATCTCGGGCTGAAAAACACGTTTTGAAAAGTCTGCTGTTCCTGCCATACAAGTTACATGGGCGTGACCAAAGTTGCAGAAACATGTTTATTTCTGCTGAAATACACGTTTTGACACTTTCTGCACATTGGGGTTAAGAGCTTTGGCAGTGAGCTCCTCTTTGCCTAGCTGTTACATTGGGATTCAACAATCTGAAAAAACGTGTTTATCTCGGGCTGAAAAACACGTTTTGAAAAGTCTGCTGCTCCTGCCCCATAAGTTACATGGGGGTAGCCAAAGTTGCAGAAACATGTTTATTTTTGCTGAAATACACGTTTTGACACTTTCTGCACACTGGGGTTAAGAGCTTTGGCAGTGAGCTCCTCTTAGCCTAGCAGTTACATTGGGATTCAACAATCTGAAAAAACGCGTTTATCTCGGGCTGAAAAACACGTTTTGAAAAGTCTGCTGTTCCTGCCATACAAGTTACATGGGGGTGACCAAAGTTGCAGAAACATGTTTATTTCTGCTGAAATACACGTTTTGACACTTTCTGCACACTGGGGTTAAGATCTGAGGCAGTGAGCTCTTCTGAGCCTAGCAGTTACATTGGATTTCAACAATCTGAAAAAACGCGTTTATCTCGGGCTGAAAAACACGTTTTGAAAAGTCTGCTGCTCCTGCCCCATAAGTAACATGGGGGTAGCCAAAGTTGCAGAAACATGTTTATTTCTGCTGAAATACACGTTTTGACACTTTCTGCACACTGGGGTTAAGAGCTTTGGCAGTGAGCTCCTCTTTGCCTAGCTGTTACATTTTGATTCAACAATCTGAAAAAACGTGTTTATCTCGGGCTGAAAAACAAGTTTTGAAAAATCTGCTGTTTCTGCCATACAAGTTACATGGGGGTGACCAAAGTTGCAGAAACATGTTTATTTCTGCTGAAATACATGTTTTGACACTTTCTGCACACTGGGGTTAAGAGCTTTGGCAGTGAGCTCCTCTTTGCCTAGCAGTTACATTGGGATTCAACAATCTGAAAAAACGTGTTTATCTTGGGCTGAAAAACACGTTTTGAAAAGTCTGCTGTTCCTGCCATACAAGTTTCATGGGGGTGACAAAAGTTGCAGAAACATGTTTATTTCTGCTGAAATACACGTTTTGACACTTTCTGCACACTGGGGTTAAGAGCTTTGGCAGTGAGCTCCTCTTTGCCTAGCAGTTACATTGCATTTCAACAATCTGAAAAAACGCGTTTATCTCGGGCTGAAAAACATGTTTTGAAAAGTCTGCTGCTCCTGTCCCATAAGTTACATGGGGGTAGCCAAAGTTGCAGAAACACGTTTATTTCTGCTGAAATACACGTTTTGACACTTTCTGCACACTGGGGTTAAGATCTGAGGCAGTGAGCTCTTCTGAGCCTAGCAGTTAGATTGGATTTCAACAATCTGAAAAAACGCGTTTATCTCGGGCTGAAAAACACGTTTTGAAAAGTCTGCTGCTCCTGTCCCATAAGTTACATGGGGGTAGCCAAACTTGCAGAAACATGTTTATTTCTGCTGAAATACACGTTTTGACACTTTCTGCACACTGGGGTTAAGATCTGAGGCAGTGAGATCTTCTGAGCCTAGCAGTTAGATTGGATTTCAACAATCTGAAAAAACGCGTTTATCTCGGGCTGAAAAACACGTTTTGAAAAGTCTGCTGTTCCTGCCATACAAGTTACATGGGGGTGACCAAAGTTGCAGAAAAATGTTTATTTCTGCTGAAATACACGTTTTGACACTTTCTGCACATTGGGGTTAAGAGCTTTGGCAGTGAGCTCCTCTTTGCCTAGCTGTTACATTGGGATTCAACAATCTGAAAAAACGTGTTTATCTCGGGCTGAAAAACACGTTTTGAAAAGTCTGCTGCTCCTGCCCCATAAGTTACATGGGGGTAGCCAAAGTTGCAGAAACATGTTTATTTTTGCTGAAATACACGTTTTGACACTTTCTGCACACTGGGGTTAAGAGCTTTGGCAGTGAGCTCCTCTTAGCCTAGCAGTTACATTGGGATTCAACAATCTGAAAAAACGCGTTTATCTCGGGCTGAAAAACACGTTTTGAAAAGTCTGCTGTTCCTGCCATACAAGTTTCATGGGGGTGACAAAAGTTGCAGAAACATGTTTATTTCTGCTGAAATACACGTTTTGACACTTTCTGCACACTGGGGTTAAGAGCTTTGGCAGTGAGCTCCTCTTTGCCTAGCAGTTACATTGCATTTCAACAATCTGAAAAAACGCGTTTATCTCGGGCTGAAAAACATGTTTTGAAAAGTCTGCTGCTCCTATCCCATAAGTTACATGGGGGTAGCCAAAGTTGCAGAAACATGTTTATTTCTGCTGAAATACACGTTTTGACACTTTCTGCACACTGGGGTTAAGAGCTCTGGCAGTGAGCTCCTCTTTGCCTACCAGTTACATTGAGATTCAACAATCTGAAAAAAAGTGTTTATCTCGGGCTGAAAAACACGTTTTGAAAAGTCTGCTGCTCCTGCCCCATAAGTAACATGGGGGTAGCCAAAGTTGCAGAAACATGTTTATTTCTGCTGAAATACACGTTTTTACAGTTTCTGCACACTGGGGTTAAGATCTGAGGCAGTGAGCTCTTCTGAGCCTAGCAGTTACTTTGGATATCAACAATCTGAAAAAACGCGTTTATCTCGGGCTGAAAAACACGTTTTGAAAAGTCTGCTGCTCCTGTCCCATAAGTTACATGGGGGTAGCCAAAGTTGCAGAAACATGTTTATTTCTGCTGAAATACACGTTTTGACACTTTCTGCACACTGGGGTTAAGAGCTTTGGCAGTGAGCTCCTCTTTGCCTAGCAGTTACATTGGGATTCAACAATCTGAAAAAAACGTGTTTATCTCGGGCTGAAAAACACGTTTTGAAAAGTCTGCTGCTCCTGCCATACAAGTTACATGGGGGTGACCAAAGTTGCAGAAAAATGTTTATTTCTGCTGAAATACACGTTTTGACACTTTCTGCACATTGGGGTTAAGAGCTTTGGCAGTGAGCTCCTCTTTGCCTAGCTGTTACATTGGGATTCAACAATCTGAAAAAACGTGTTTATCTCGGGCTGAAAAACACGTTTTGAAAAGTCTGCTGCTCCTGCCCCATAAGTTACATGGGGGTAGCCAAAGTTGCAGAAACATGTTTATTTTTGCTGAAATACACGTTTTGACACTTTCTGCACACTGGGGTTAAGAGCTTTGGCAGTGAGCTCCTCTTAGCCTAGCAGTTACATTGGGATTCAACAATCTGAAAAAACGCGTTTATCTCGGGCTTAAAAACACGTTTTGAAAAGTCTGCTGTTCCTGCCATACAAGTTACATGGGGGTGACCAAAGTTGCAGAAACATGTTTATTTCTGCTGAAATACACGTTTTGACACTTTCTGCACATTGGGGTTAAGAGCTTTGGCAGTGAGCTCCTCTTTGCCTAGCTGTTACATTGGGATTCAACAATCTGAAAAAACGTGTTTATCTCGGGCTGAAAAACACGTTTTGAAAAGTCTGCTGCTCCTGCCCCATAAGTTACATGGGGGTAGCCAAAGTTGCAGAAACATGTTTATATTTGCTGAAATACACGTTTTGACACTTTCTGCACACTGGGGTTAAGAGCTTTGGCAGTGAGCTCCTCTTAGCCTAGCAGTTACTTTGGGATTCAACAATCTGAAAAAACGCGTTTATCTCGGGCTGAAAAACACGTTTTGAAAAGCCTGCTGTTCCTGCCATACAAGTTACATCTGGGTGACCAAAGTTGCAGAAAAATGTTTATTTCTGCTGAAATACACGTTTTGACACTTTCTGCACATTGGGGTTAAGAGCTTTGGCAGTGAGCTCCTCTTTGCCTAGCTGTTACATTGGGATTCAACAATCTGAAAAAACGTGTTTATCTCGGGCTGAAAAACACGTTTTGAAAAGTCTGCTGCTCCTGCCCCATAAGTTACATGGGGGTAGCCAAAGTTGCAGAAACGTTTATTTTTGCTGAAATACACGTTTTGACACTTTCTGCACACTGGGGTTAAGAGCTTTGGCAGTGAGCTCCTCTTAGCCTAGCAGTTACATTGGGATTCAACAATCTGAAAAAACGCGTTTATCTCGGGCTTAAAAACACGTTTTGAAAAGTCTGCTGTTCCTGCCATACAAGTTACATGGGGGTGACCAAAGTTGCAGAAACATGTTTATTTCTGCTGAAATACACGTTTTGACACTTTCTGCACATTGGGGTTAAGAGCTTTGGCAGTGAGCTCCTCTTTGCCTAGCTGTTACATTGGGATTCAACAATCTGAAAAAACGTGTTTATCTCGGGCTGAAAAACACGTTTTGAAAAGTCTGCTGCTCCTGCCCCATAAGTTACATGGGGGTAGCCAAAGTTGCAGAAACATGTTTATTTTTGCTGAAATACACGTTTTGACACTTTCTGCACACTGGGGTTAAGAGCTTTGGCAGTGAGCTCCTCTTAGCCTAGCAGTTACTTTGGGATTCAACAATCTGAAAAAACGCGTTTATCTCGGGCTGAAAAACACGTTTTGAAAAGCCTGCTGTTCCTGCCATACAAGTTACATCTGGGTGACCAAAGTTGCAGAAACATGTTTATTTTTTGCTGAAATACACGTTTTGACACTTTATGCACACTGGGGTTTAGAGCTTTGGCAGTGAGCTCCTCTTAGCCTAGCACTTACATTGGATTTCAACAATCTGAAAAAACGCGTTTATCTCGGGCTGAAAAACACGTTTTGAAAAGTCTGCTGCTCCTGTCCCATAAGTTACATGGGGGTAGCCAAAGTTGCAGAAACATGTTTATTTCTGCTGAAATACACGTTTTGACACTTTCTGCACACTGGGGTTAAGAGCTTTGGCAGTGAGCTCCTCTTTGCCTAGGAGTTACATTGCATTTCAACAATCTGAAAAAACGCGTTTATCTCGGGCTGAAAAACATGTTTTGAAAAGTCTGCTGCTCCTGTCCCATAAGTTACATGGGGGTAGCCAAAGTTGCAGAAACATGTTTATTTCTGCTGAAATACACGTTTTGACACTTTCTGCACACTGGGGTTAAGAGCTCTGGCAGTGAGCTCCTCTTTGCCTACCAGTTACATTGAGATTCAACAATCTGAAAAAAAGTGTTTATCTCGGGCTGAAAAACACGTTTTGAAAAGTCTGCTGCTCCTGCCCCATAAGTAACATGGGGGTAGCCAAAGTTGCAGAAACATGTTTATTTCTGCTGAAATACACGTTTTTACACTTTCTGCACACTGGGGTTAAGATCTGAGGCAGTGAGCTCTTCTGAGCCTAGCAGTTACTTTGGATATCAACAATCTGAAAAAACGCGTTTATCTCGGGCTGAAAAACACGTTTTGAAAAGTCTGCTGCTCCTGTCCCATAAGTTACATGGGGGTAGCCAAAGTTGCAGAAACATGTTTATTTCTGCTGAAATACACGTTTTGACACTTTCTGCACACTGGGGTTAAGAGCTTTGGCAGTGAGCTCCTCTTTGCCTAGCAGTTACATTGGGATTCAACAATCTGAAAAAACATGTTTATCTCGGGCTGAAAAACACGTTTTGAAAAGTCTGCTGTTCCTGCCATACAAGTTACATGGGGGTGACCAAAGTTGCAGAAAAATGTTTATTTCTGCTGAAATACACGTTTTGACACTTTCTGCACATTGGGGTTAAGAGCTTTGGCAGTGAGCTCCTCTTTGCCTAGCTGTTACATTGGGATTCAACAATCTGAAAAAACGTGTTTATCTCGGGCTGAAAAACACGTTTTGAAAAGTCTGCTGCTCCTGCCCCATAAGTTACATGGGGGTAGCCAAAGTTGCAGAAACATGTTTATTTTTGCTGAAATACACGTTTTGACACTTTCTGCACACTGGGGTTAAGAGCTTTGGCAGTGAGCTCCTCTTAGCCTAGCAGTTACATTGGGATTCAACAATCTGAAAAAACGCGTTTATCTCGGGCTTAAAAACACGTTTTGAAAAGTCTGCTGTTCCTGCCATACAAGTTACATGGGGGTGACCAAAGTTGCAGAAACATGTTTATTTCTGCTGAAATACACGTTTTGACACTTTCTGCACATTGGGGTTAAGAGCTTTGGCAGTGAGCTCCTCTTTGCCTAGCTGTTACATTGGGATTCAACAATCTGAAAAAACGTGTTTATCTCGGGCTGAAAAACACGTTTTGAAAAGTCTGCTGCTCCTGCCCCATAAGTTACATGGGGGTAGCCAAAGTTGCAGAAACATGTTTATTTTTGCTGAAATACACGTTTTGACACTTTCTGCACACTGGGGTTAAGAGCTTTGGCAGTGAGCTCCTCTTAGCCTAGCAGTTACTTTGGGATTCAACAATCTGAAAAAACGCGTTTATCTCGGGCTGAAAAACACGTTTTGAAAAGCCTGCTGTTCCTGCCATACAAGTTACATCTGGGTGACCAAAGTTGCAGAAACATGTTTATTTTTTGCTGAAATACACGTTTTGACACTTTATGCACACTGGGGTTTAGAGCTTTGGCAGTGAGCTCCTCTTTGCCTAGCAGTTACATTGGGATTCAACAATCTGAAAAAACGTGTTTATCTCGGGCTGAAAAACACGTTTTGAAAAATCTGCTGTTTCTGCCATACAAGTTACATGGGGGTGACCAAAGTTGCAGAAACATGTTTATTTCTGCTGAAATACACGTTTTGACACTTTCTGCACACTGGGGTTAAGAGCTTTGGCAGTGAGCTCCTCTTTGCCTAGCAGTTACATTGGGATTCAACAAACGAAAAAACGTGTTTATCTCGGGCTGAAAAACACGTTTTGAGAAGTCTGCTGTTCCTGCCATACAAGTTTCATGGGGGTGACAAAAGTTGCAGAAACATGTTTATTTCTGCTGAAATACACGTTTTGACACTTTCTGGCCACTGGGGTTAAGAGCTTTGGCAGTGAGCTCCTCTTAGCCTAGCACTTACATTGGGATTCAACAATCTGAAAAAACGTGTTTATCTCGGGCTGAAAAACACGTTTTGAAAAGTCTGCTGCTCCTGCCCCATAAGTAACATGGGGGTGACAAAAGTTGCAGAAACATGTTTATTTCTGCTGAAATACACGTTTTGACACTTTCTGGCCACTGGGGTTAAGAGCTTTGGCAGTGAGCTCCTCTTAGCCTAGCAGTTACATTGGGATTCAACAATCTGAAAAAACGCGTTTATCTCGGGCTGAAAAACACGTTTTGAAAAGTCTGCTGTTCCTGCCATACAAGTTTCATGGGGGTGACAAAAGTTGCAGAAACATGTTTATTTCTGCTGAAATACACGTTTTGACACTTTCTGCACACTGGGGTTAAGAGCTTTGGCAGTGAGCTCCTCTTTGCCTAGCAGTTACATTGCATTTCAACAATCTGAAAAAACGCGTTTATCTCGGGCTGAAAAACATGTTTTGAAAAGTCTGCTGCTCCTGTCCCATAAGTTACATGGGGGTAGCCAAAGTTGCAGAAACATGTTTATTTCTGCTGAAATACACGTTTTGACACTTTCTGCACACTGGGGTTAAGAGCTCTGGCAGTGAGCTCCTCTTTGCCTACCAGTTACATTGAGATTCAACAATCTGAAAAAAAGTGTTTATCTCGGGCTGAAAAACACGTTTTGAAAAGTCTGCTGCTCCTGCCCCATAAGTAACATGGGGGTAGCCAAAGTTGCAGAAACATGTTTATTTCTGCTGAAATACACGTTTTTACACTTTCTGCACACTGGGGTTAAGATCTGAGGCAGTGAGCTCTTCTGAGCCTAGCAGTTACTTTGGATATCAACAATCTGAAAAAACGCGTTTATCTCGGGCTGAAAAACACGTTTTGAAAAGTCTGCTGCTCCTGTCCCATAAGTTACATGGGGGTAGCCAAAGTTGCAGAAACATGTTTATTTCTGCTGAAATACACGTTTTGACACTTTCTGCACACTGGGGTTAAGAGCTTTGGCAGTGAGCTCCTCTTTGCCTAGCAGTTACATTGGGATTCAACAATCTGAAAAAACATGTTTATCTCGGGCTGAAAAACACGTTTTGAAAAGTCTGCTGTTCCTGCCATACAAGTTACATGGGGGTGACCAAAGTTGCAGAAAAATGTTTATTTCTGCTGAAATACACGTTTTGACACTTTCTGCACATTGGGGTTAAGAGCTTTGGCAGTGAGCTCCTCTTTGCCTAGCTGTTACATTGGGATTCAACAATCTGAAAAAACGTGTTTATCTCGGGCTGAAAAACACGTTTTGAAAAGTCTGCTGCTCCTGCCCCATAAGTTACATGGGGGTAGCCAAAGTTGCAGAAACATGTTTATTTTTGCTGAAATACACGTTTTGACACTTTCTGCACACTGGGGTTAAGAGCTTTGGCAGTGAGCTCCTCTTAGCCTAGCAGTTACATTGGGATTCAACAATCTGAAAAAACGCGTTTATCTCGGGCTTAAAAACACGTTTTGAAAAGTCTGCTGTTCCTGCCATACAAGTTACATGGGGGTGACCAAAGTTGCAGAAACATGTTTATTTCTGCTGAAATACACGTTTTGACACTTTCTGCACATTGGGGTTAAGAGCTTTGGCAGTGAGCTCCTCTTTGCCTAGCTGTTACATTGGGATTCAACAATCTGAAAAAACGTGTTTATCTCGGGCTGAAAAACACGTTTTGAAAAGTCTGCTGCTCCTGCCCCATAAGTTACATGGGGGTAGCCAAAGTTGCAGAAACATGTTTATTTTTGCTGAAATACACGTTTTGACACTTTCTGCACACTGGGGTTAAGAGCTTTGGCAGTGAGCTCCTCTTAGCCTAGCAGTTACTTTGGGATTCAACAATCTGAAAAAACGCGTTTATCTCGGGCTGAAAAACACGTTTTGAAAAGCCTGCTGTTCCTGCCATACAAGTTACATCTGGGTGACCAAAGTTGCAGAAACATGTTTATTTTTTGCTGAAATACACGTTTTGACACTTTCTGCACACTGGGGTTAAGATCTTAGGCAGTGAGCTCTTCTGAGCCTAGCAGTTACATTGGATTTCAACAATCTGAAAAAACGCGTTTATCTCGGGCTGAAAAACACGTTTTGAAAAGTCTGCTGCTCCTGCCCCATAAGTAACATGGGGGTAGCCAAAGTTGCAGAAACATGTTTATTTTTGCTGAAATACACGTTTTGACACTTTCTGCACACTGGGGTTAAGAGCTTTGGCAGTGAGCTCCTCTTAGCCTAGCAGTTACATTGGGATTCAACAATCTGAAAAAACGCGTTTATCTCGGGCTGAAAAACACGTTTTGAAAAGTCTGCTGTTCCTGCCATACAAGTTACATGGGGGTGACCAAAGTTGCAGAAACATGTTTATTTCTGCTGAAATACACGTTTTGACACTTTCTGCACACTGGGGTTAAGATCTGAGGCAGTGAGCTCTTCTGAGCCTAGCAGTTACATTGGATTTCAACAATCTGAAAAAACGCGTTTATCTCGGGCTGAAAAACACGTTTTGAAAAGTCTGCTGTTTCTGCCATACAAGTTACATGGGGGTGACCAAAGTTGCAGAAACATGTTTATTTCTGCTGAAATACACGTTTTGACACTTTCTGCACACTGGGGTTAAGATCTTAGGCAGTGAGCTCTTCTGAGCCTAGCAGTTACATTGGATTTCAACAATCTGAAAAAAACGCGTTTATCTCGGGCTGAAAAACACGTTTTGAAAAGTCTGCTGCTCCTGTCCCATAAGTTACATGGGGGTAGCCAAAGTTGCAGAAACATGTTTATTTCTGCTGAAATACACGTTTTGACACTTTCTGCACACTGGGGTTAAGATCTGAGGCAGTGAGCTCTTCTGAGCCTAGCAGTTACATTGGATTTCAACAATCTGAAAAAACGCGTTTATCTCGGGCTGAAAAACACGTTTTGAAAAGTCTGCTGCTCCTGCCCCATAAGTAACATGGGGGTAGCCAAAGTTGCAGAAACATGTTTATTTCTGCTGAAATACACGTTTTGACACTTTCTGCACACTGGGGTTAAGAGCTTTGGCAGTGAGCTCCTCTTTGCCTAGCTGTTACATTTTGATTCAACAATCTGAAAAAACGTGTTTATCTCGGGCTGAAAAACAAGTTTTGAAAAATCTGCTGTTTCTGCCATACAAGTTACATGGGGGTGACCAAAGTTGCAGAAACATGTTTATTTCTGCTGAAATACATGTTTTGACACTTTCTGCACACTGGGGTTAAGAGCTTTGGCAGTGAGCTCCTCTTTGCCTAGCAGTTACATTGGGATTCAACAATCTGAAAAAACGTGTTTATCTTGGGCTGAAAAACACGTTTTGAAAAGTCTGCTGCTCCTGTCCCATAAGTTACATGGGGTTGACCAAAGTTGCAGAAACATGTTTATTTTTGCTGAAATACACGTTTTGACACTTTCTGCACACTGGGGTTAAGAGCTTTGGCAGTGAGCTCCTCTTAGCCTAGCAGTTACATTGGGATTCAACAATCTGAAAAAACGCGTTTATCTCGGGCTGAAAAACACGTTTTGAAAAGTCTGCTGTTCCTGCCATACAAGTTACATGGGGGTGACCAAAGTTGCAGAAAAATGTTTATTTCTGCTGAAATACACGTTTTGACACTTTCTGCACACTGGGGTTAAGAGCTTTGGCAGTGAGCTCCTCTTTGCCTAGCAGTTACATTGCATTTCAACAATCTGAAAAAACGCGTTTATCTCGGGCTGAAAAACATGTTTTGAAAAGTCTGCTGCTCCTGTCCCATAAGTTATATGGGGGTAGCCAAAGTTGCAGAAACATGTTTATTTCTGCTGAATTACACGTTTTGACACTTTCTGCACACTGGGGTTAAGATCTGAGGCAGTGAGCTCTTCTGAGCCTAGCAGTTACATTGGATTTCAACAATCTGAAAAAACGCGTTTATCTCGGGCTGAAAAACACGTTTTGAAAAGTCTGCTGCTCCTGTCCCATAAGTTACATGGGGGTAGCCAAACTTGCAGAAACATGTTTATTTCTGCTGAAATACACGTTTTGACACTTTCTGCACACTGGGGTTAAGATCTGAGGCAGTGAGCTCTTCTGAGCCTAGCAGTTAGATTGGATTTCAACAATCTGAAAAAACGCGTTTATCTCGGGCTGAAAAACACGTTTTGAAAAGTCTGCTGTTCCTGCCATACAAGTTACATGGGGGTGACCAAAGTTGCAGAAAAATGTTTATTTCTGCTGAAATACACGTTTTGACACTTTCTGCACATTGGGGTTAAGAGCTTTAGCAGTGAGCTCCTCTTTGCCTAGCTGTTACATTGGGATTCAACAATCTGAAAAAACGTGTTTATCTCGGGCTGAAAAACACGTTTTGAAAAGTCTGCTGCTCCTGCCCCATAAGTTACATGGGGGTAGCCAAAGTTGCAGAAACATGTTTATTTTTGCTGAAATACACGTTTTGACACTTTCTGCACACTGGGGTTAAGAGCTTTGGCAGTGAGCTCCTCTTTGCCTAGCTGTTACATTTTGATTCAACAATCTGAAAAAACGTGTTTATCTCGGGCTGAAAAACAAGTTTTGAAAAATCTGCTGTTTCTGCCATACAAGTTACATGGGGGTGACCAAAGTTGCAGAAACATGTTTATTTCTGCTGAAATACATGTTTTGACACTTTCTGCACACTGGGGTTAAGAGCTTTGGCAGTGAGCTCCTCTTTGCCTAGCAGTTACATTGGGATTCAACAATCTGAAAAAACGTGTTTATCTTGGGCTGAAAAACACGTTTTGAAAAGTCTGCTGCTCCTGTCCCATAAGTTACATGGGGGTAGCCAAAGTTGCAGAAACACGTTTATTTCTGCTGAAATACACGTTTTGACACTTTCTGCACACTGGGGTTAAGATCTGAGGCAGTGAGCTCTTCTGAGCCTAGCAGTTAGATTGGATTTCAACAATCTGAAAAAACGCGTTTATCTCGGGCTGAAAAACACGTTTTGAAAAGTCTGCTGCTCCTGTCCCATAAGTTACATGGGGGTAGCCAAACTTGCAGAAACATGTTTATTTCTGCTGAAATACACGTTTTGACACTTTCTGCACACTGGGGTTAAGATCTGAGGCAGTGAGCTCTTCTGAGCCTAGCAGTTAGATTGGATTTCAACAATCTGAAAAAACGCGTTTATCTCGGGCTGAAAAACACGTTTTGAAAAGTCTGCTGTTCCTGCCATACAAGTTACATGGGGGTGACCAAAGTTGCAGAAAAATGTTTATTTCTGCTGAAATACACGTTTTGACACTTTCTGCACACTGGGGTTAAGAGCTTTGGCAGTGAGCTCCTCTTTGCCTAGCAGTTACATTGGGATTCAACAATCTGAAAAAACGTGTTTATCTCGGGCTGAAAAACACGTTTTGAAAAGTCTGCTGTTCCTGCCATACAAGTTACATGGGGGTGACCAAAGTTGCAGAAACATGTTTATTTCTGCTGAAATACACGTTTTGACACTTTCTGCACATTGGGGTTAAGAGCTTTGGCAGTGAGCTCCTCTTTGCCTAGCTGTTACATTGGGATTCAACAATCTGAAAAAACGTGTTTATCTCGGGCTGAAAAACACGTTTTGAAAAGTCTGCTGCTCCTGCCCCATAAGTTACATGGGGGTAGCCAAAGTTGCAGAAACATGTTTATTTTTGCTGAAATACACGTTTTGACACTTTCTGCACACTGGGGTTAAGAGCTTTGGCAGTGAGCTCCTCTTAGCCTAGCAGTTACATTGGGATTCAACAATCTGAAAAAACGCGTTTATCTCGGGCTGAAAAACACGTTTTGAAAAGTCTGCTGTTCCTGCCATACAAGTTACATGGGGGTGACCAAAGTTGCAGAAACATGTTTATTTCTGCTGAAATACACGTTTTGACACTTTCTGCACACTGGGGTTAAGAGCTTTGGCAGTGAGCTCCTCTTTGCCTAGCAGTTACATTGCATTTCAACAATCTGAAAAAACGCGTTTATCTCGGGCTGAAAAACATGTTTTGAAAAGTCTGCTGCTCCTGTCCCATAAGTTACATGGGGGTAGCCAAAGTTGCAGAAACATGTTTATTTCTGCTGAATTACACGTTTTGACACTTTCTGCACACTGGGGTTAAGATCTGAGGCAGTGAGCTCTTCTGAGCCTAGCAGTTAGATTGGATTTCAACAATCTGAAAAAACGCGTTTATCTCGGGCTGAAAAACACGTTTTGAAAAGTCTGCTGTTCCTGCCATACAAGTTACATGGGGGTGACCAAAGTTGCAGAAAAATGTTTATTTCTGCTGAAATACACGTTTTGACACTTTCTGCACATTGGGGTTAAGAGCTTTGGCAGTGAGCTCCTCTTTGCCTAGCTGTTACATTGGGATTCAACAATCTGAAAAAACGTGTTTATCTCGGGCTGAAAAACACGTTTTGAAAAGTCTGCTGCTCCTGCCCCATAAGTTACATAAGGGTAGCCAAAGTTGCAGAAACATGTTTATTTTTGCTGAAATACACGTTTTGACACTTTCTGCACACTGGGGTTAAGAGCTTTGGCAGTGAGCTCCTCTTAGCCTAGCAGTTACATTGGGATTCAACAATCTGAAAAAACGCGTTTATCTCGGGCTGAAAAACACGTTTTGAAAAGTCTGCTGTTCCTGCCATACAAGTTACATGGGCGTGACCAAAGTTGCAGAAACATGTTTATTTCTGCTGAAATACACGTTTTGACACTTTCTGCACATTGGGGTTAAGAGCTTTGGCAGTGAGCTCCTCTTTGCCTAGCTGTTACATTGGGATTCAACAATCTGAAAAAACGTGTTTATCTCGGGCTGAAAAACACGTTTTGAAAAGTCTGCTGCTCCTGCCCCATAAGTTACATGGGGGTAGCCAAAGTTGCAGAAACATGTTTATTTTTGCTGAAATACACGTTTTGACACTTTCTGCACACTGGGGTTAAGAGCTTTGGCAGTGAGCTCCTCTTAGCCTAGCAGTTACATTGGGATTCAACAATCTGAAAAAACGCGTTTATCTCGGGCTGAAAAACACGTTTTGAAAAGTCTGCTGTTCCTGCCATACAAGTTACATGGGGGTGACCAAAGTTGCAGAAACATGTTTATTTCTGCTGAAATACACGTTTTGACACTTTCTGCACACTGGGGTTAAGATCTGAGGCAGTGAGCTCTTCTGAGCCTAGCAGTTACATTGGATTTCAACAATCTGAAAAAACGCGTTTATCTCGGGCTGAAAAACACGTTTTGAAAAGTCTGCTGCTCCTGCCCCATAAGTAACATGGGGGTAGCCAAAGTTGCAGAAACATGTTTATTTCTGCTGAAATACACGTTTTGACACTTTCTGCACACTGGGGTTAAGAGCTTTGGCAGTGAGCTCCTCTTTGCCTAGCTGTTACATTTTGATTCAACAATCTGAAAAAACGTGTTTATCTCGGGCTGAAAAACAAGTTTTGAAAAATCTGCTGTTTCTGCCATACAAGTTACATGGGGGTGACCAAAGTTGCAGAAACATGTTTATTTCTGCTGAAATACATGTTTTGACACTTTCTGCACACTGGGGTTAAGAGCTTTGGCAGTGAGCTCCTCTTTGCCTAGCAGTTACATTGGGATTCAACAATCTGAAAAAACGTGTTTATCTTGGGCTGAAAAACACGTTTTGAAAAGTCTGCTGTTCCTGCCATACAAGTTTCATGGGGGTGACAAAAGTTGCAGAAACATGTTTATTTCTGCTGAAATACACGTTTTGACACTTTCTGCACACTGGGGTTAAGAGCTTTGGCAGTGAGCTCCTCTTTGCCTAGCAGTTACATTGCATTTCAACAATCTGAAAAAACGCGTTTATCTCGGGCTGAAAAACATGTTTTGAAAAGTCTGCTGCTCCTGTCCCATAAGTTACATGGGGGTAGCCAAAGTTGCAGAAACACGTTTATTTCTGCTGAAATACACGTTTTGACACTTTCTGCACACTGGGGTTAAGATCTGAGGCAGTGAGCTCTTCTGAGCCTAGCAGTTAGATTGGATTTCAACAATCTGAAAAAACGCGTTTATCTCGGGCTGAAAAACACGTTTTGAAAAGTCTGCTGCTCCTGTCCCATAAGTTACATGGGGGTAGCCAAACTTGCAGAAACATGTTTATTTCTGCTGAAATACACGTTTTGACACTTTCTGCACACTGGGGTTAAGATCTGAGGCAGTGAGCTCTTCTGAGCCTAGCAGTTAGATTGGATTTCAACAATCTGAAAAAACGCGTTTATCTCGGGCTGAAAAACACGTTTTGAAAAGTCTGCTGTTCCTGCCATACAAGTTACATGGGGGTGACCAAAGTTGCAGAAAAATGTTTATTTCTGCTGAAATACACGTTTTGACACTTTCTGCACATTGGGGTTAAGAGCTTTGGCAGTGAGCTCCTCTTTGCCTAGCTGTTACATTGGGATTCAACAATCTGAAAAAAACGTGTTTATCTCGGCTGAAAAACACGTTTTGAAAAGTCTGCTGCTCCTGCCCCATAAGTTACATGGGGGTAGCCAAAGTTGCAGAAACATGTTTATTTCTGCTGAAATACACGTTTTGACACTTTCTGCACACTGGGGTTAAGAACTCTGGCAGTGAGCTCCTCTTTGCCTACCAGTTACATTGAGATTCAACAATCTGAAAAAAAGTGTTTATCTCGGGCTGAAAAACACGTTTTGAAAAGTCTGCTGCTCCTGCCCCATAAGTAACATGGGGGTAGCCAAAGTTGCAGAAACATGTTTATTTCTGCTGAAATACACGTTTTTACACTTTCTGCACACTGGGGTTAAGATCTGAGGCAGTGAGCTCTTCTGAGCCTAGCAGTTACTTTGGATATCAACAATCTGAAAAAACGCGTTTATCTCGGGCTGAAAAACACGTTTTGAAAAGTCTGCTGCTCCTGTCCCATAAGTTACATGGGGGTAGCCAAAGTTGCAGAAACATGTTTATTTTTGCTGAAATACACGTTTTGACACTTTCTGCACACTGGGGTTAAGAGCTTTGGCAGTGAGCTCCTCTTAGCCTAGCAGTTACATTGGGATTCAACAATCTGAAAAAACGCGTTTATCTCGGGCTGAAAAACACGTTTTGAAAAGTCTGCTGTTCCTGCCATACAAGTTACAT
This sequence comes from Lepisosteus platostomus, assembly GCF_059453375.1. Taxonomy (NCBI): domain Eukaryota; kingdom Metazoa; phylum Chordata; class Actinopteri; order Semionotiformes; family Lepisosteidae; genus Lepisosteus; species Lepisosteus platostomus. Next base: position 9,685,048 of record NC_142629.1, read on the forward strand.
GGGGGTGACCAAAGTTGCAGAAACATGTTTATTTCTGCTGAAATACACGTTTTGACACTTTCTGCACACTGGGGTTAAGATCTGAGGCAGTGAGCTCTTCTGAGCCTAGCAGTTACATTGGATTTCAACAATCTGAAAAAACGCGTTTATCTCGGGCTGAAAAACACGTTTTGAAAAGTCTGCTGTTTCTGCCATACAAGTTACATGGGGGTGACCAAAGTTGCAGAAACATGTTTATTTCTGCTGAAATACACGTTTTGACACTTTCTGCACACTGGGGTTAAGATCTTAGGCAGTGAGCTCTTCTGAGCCTAGCAGTTACATTGGATTTCAACAATCTGAAAAAAACGCGTTTATCTCGGGCTGAAAAACACGTTTTGAAAAGTCTGCTGCTCCTGTCCCATAAGGCACATGGGGGTAGCCAAAGTTGCAGAAACATGTTTATTTCTGCTGAAATACACGTTTTGACACTTTCTGCACACTGGGGTTAAGATCTGAGGCAGTGAGCTCTTCTGAGCCTAGCAGTTACATTGGATTTCAACAATCTGAAAAAACGCGTTTATCTCGGGCTGAAAAACACGTTTTGAAAAGTCTGCTGCTCCTGCCCCATAAGTAACATGGGGGTAGCCAAAGTTGCAGAAACATGTTTATTTCTGCTGAAATACACGTTTTGACACTTTCTGCACACTGGGGTTAAGAGCTTTGGCAGTGAGCTCCTCTTTGCCTAGCTGTTACATTTTGATTCAACAATCTGAAAAAACGTGTTTATCTCGGGCTGAAAAACAAGTTTTGAAAAATCTGCTGTTTCTGCCATACAAGTTACATGGGGGTGACCAAAGTTGCAGAAACATGTTTATTTCTGCTGAAATACATGTTTTGACACTTTCTGCACACTGGGGTTAAGAGCTTTGGCAGTGAGCTCCTCTTTGCCTAGCAGTTACATTGGGATTCAACAATCTGAAAAAACGTGTTTATCTTGGGCTGAAAAACACGTTTTGAAAAGTCTGCTGCTCCTGTCCCATAAGTTACATGGGGGTAGCCAAAGTTGCAGAAACACGTTTATTTCTGCTGAAATACACGTTTTGACACTTTCTGCACACTGGGGTTAAGATCTGAGGCAGTGAGCTCTTCTGAGCCTAGCAGTTAGATTGGATTTCAACAATCTGAAAAAACGCGTTTATCTCGGGCTGAAAAACACGTTTTGAAAAGTCTGCTGCTCCTGTCCCATAAGTTACATGGGGGTAGCCAAACTTGCAGAAACATGTTTATTTCTGCTGAAATACACGTTTTGACACTTTCTGCACACTGGGGTTAAGATCTGAGGCAGTGAGCTCTTCTGAGCCTAGCAGTTAGATTGGATTTCAACAATCTGAAAAAACGCGTTTATCTCGGGCTGAAAAACACGTTTTGAAAAGTCTGCTGTTCCTGCCATACAAGTTACATGGGGGTGACCAAAGTTGCAGAAAAATGTTTATTTCTGCTGAAATACACGTTTTGACACTTTCTGCACACTGGGGTTAAGAGCTTTGGCAGTGAGCTCCTCTTAGCCTAGCAGTTACATTGGGATTCAACAATCTGAAAAAACGCGTTTATCTCGGGCTGAAAAACACGTTTTGAAAAGTCTGCTGTTCCTGCCATACAAGTTACATGGGGGTGACCAAAGTTGCAGAAACATGTTTATTTCTGCTGAAATACACGTTTTGACACTTTCTGCACACTGGGGTTAAGAGCTTTGGCAGTGAGCTCCTCTTTGCCTAGCAGTTACATTGCATTTCAACAATCTGAAAAAACGCGTTTATCTCGGGCTGAAAAACATGTTTTGAAAAGTCTGCTGCTCCTGTCCCATAAGTTACATGGGGGTAGCCAAAGTTGCAGAAACATGTTTATTTCTGCTGAATTACACGTTTTGACACTTTCTGCACACTGGGGTTAAGATCTGAGGCAGTGAGCTCTTCTGAGCCTAGCAGTTAGATTGGATTTCAACAATCTGAAAAAACGCGTTTATCTCGGGCTGAAAAACACGTTTTGAAAAGTCTGCTGTTCCTGCCATACAAGTTACATGGGGGTGACCAAAGTTGCAGAAAAATGTTTATTTCTGCTGAAATACACGTTTTGACACTTTCTGCACATTGGGGTTAAGAGCTTTGGCAGTGAGCTCCTCTTTGCCTAGCTGTTACATTGGGATTCAACAATCTGAAAAAACGTGTTTATCTCGGGCTGAAAAACACGTTTTGAAAAGTCTGCTGCTCCTGCCCCATAAGTTACATGGGGGTAGCCAAAGTTGCAGAAACATGTTTATTTTTGCTGAAATACACGTTTTGACACTTTCTGCACACTGGGGTTAAGAGCTTTGGCAGTGAGCTCCTCTTAGCCTAGCAGTTACATTGGGATTCAAAAATCTGAAAAAACGCGTTTATCTCGGGCTGAAAAACACGTTTTGAAAAGTCTGCTGTTCCTGCCATACAAGTTACATGGGCGTGACCAAAGTTGCAGAAACATGTTTATTTCTGCTGAAATACACGTTTTGACACTTTCTGCACATTGGGGTTAAGAGCTTTGGCAGTGAGCTCCTCTTTGCCTAGCTGTTACATTGGGATTCAACAATCTGAAAAAACGTGTTTATCTCGGGCTGAAAAACACGTTTTGAAAAGTCTGCTGCTCCTGCCCCATAAGTTACATGGGGGTAGCCAAAGTTGCAGAAACATGTTTATTTTTGCTGAAATACACGTTTTGACACTTTCTGCACACTGGGGTTAAGAGCTTTGGCAGTGAGCTCCTCTTAGCCTAGCAGTTACATTGGGATTCAACAATCTGAAAAAACGCGTTTATCTCGGGCTGAAAAACACGTTTTGAAAAGTCTGCTGTTCCTGCCATACAAGTTACATGGGGGTGACCAAAGTTGCAGAAACATGTTTATTTCTGCTGAAATACACGTTTTGACACTTTCTGCACACTGGGGTTAAGATCTGAGGCAGTGAGCTCTTCTGAGCCTAGCAGTTACATTGGATTTCAACAATCTGAAAAAACGCGTTTATCTCGGGCTGAAAAACATGTTTTGAAAAGTCTGCTGCTCCTGCCCCATAAGTAACATGGGGGTAGCCAAAGTTGCAGAAACATGTTTATTTCTGCTGAAATACACGTTTTGACACTTTCTGCACACTGGGGTTAAGAGCTTTGGCAGTGAGCTCCTCTTTGCCTAGCTGTTACATTTTGATTCAACAATCTGAAAAAACGTGTTTATCTCGGGCTGAAAAACAAGTTTTGAAAAATCTGCTGTTTCTGCCATACAAGTTACATGGGGGTGACCAAAGTTGCAGAAACATGTTTATTTCTGCTGAAATACATGTTTTGACACTTTCTGCACACTGGGGTTAAGAGCTTTGGCAGTGAGCTCCTCTTTGCCTAGCAGTTACATTGGGATTCAACAATCTGAAAAAACGTGTTTATCTTGGGCTGAAAAACACGTTTTGAAAAGTCTGCTGTTCCTGCCATACAAGTTTCATGGGGGTGACAAAAGTTGCAGAAACATGTTTATTTCTGCTGAAATACACGTTTTGACACTTTCTGCACACTGGGGTTAAGAGCTTTGGCAGTGAGCTCCTCTTTGCCTAGCAGTTACATTGCATTTCAACAATCTGAAAAAACGCGTTTATCTCGGGCTGAAAAACATGTTTTGAAAAGTCTGCTGCTCCTGTCCCATAAGTTACATGGGGGTAGCCAAAGTTGCAGAAACACGTTTATTTCTGCTGAAATACACGTTTTGACACTTTCTGCACACTGGGGTTAAGATCTGAGGCAGTGAGCTCTTCTGAGCCTAGCAGTTAGATTGGATTTCAACAATCTGAAAAAACGCGTTTATCTCGGGCTGAAAAACACGTTTTGAAAAGTCTGCTGCTCCTGTCCCATAAGTTACATGGGGGTAGCCAAACTTGCAGAAACATGTTTATTTCTGCTGAAATACACGTTTTGACACTTTCTGCACACTGGGGTTAAGATCTGAGGCAGTGAGCTCTTCTGAGCCTAGCAGTTAGATTGGATTTCAACAATCTGAAAAAACGCGTTTATCTCGGGCTGAAAAACACGTTTTGAAAAGTCTGCTGTTCCTGCCATACAAGTTACATGGGGGTGACCAAAGTTGCAGAAAAATGTTTATTTCTGCTGAAATACACGTTTTGACACTTTCTGCACATTGGGGTTAAGAGCTTTGGCAGTGAGCTCCTCTTTGCCTAGCTGTTACATTGGGATTCAACAATCTGAAAAAACGTGTTTATCTCGGGCTGAAAAACACGTTTTGAAAAGTCTGCTGCTCCTGCCATACAAGTTACATGGGGGTAGCCAAAGTTGCAGAAACATGTTTATTTTTGCTGAAATACACGTTTTGACACTTTCTGCACACTGGGGTTAAGAGCTTTGGCAGTGAGCTCCTCTTAGCCTAGCAGTTACATTGGGATTCAACAATCTGAAAAAACGCGTTTATCTCGGGCTGAAAAACACGTTTTGAAAAGTCTGCTGTTCCTGCCATACAAGTTTCATGGGGGTGACAAAAGTTGCAGAAACATGTTTATTTCTGCTGAAATACACGTTTTGACACTTTCTGCACACTGGGGTTAAGAGCTTTGGCAGTGAGCTCCTCTTTGCCTAGCAGTTACATTGCATTTCAACAATCTGAAAAAACGCGTTTATCTCGGGCTGAAAAACATGTTTTGAAAAGTCTGCTGCTCCTGTCCCATAAGTTACATGGGGGTAGCCAAAGTTGCAGAAACATGTTTATTTCTGCTGAAATACACGTTTTGACACTTTCTGCACACTGGGGTTAAGAGCTCTGGCAGTGAGCTCCTCTTTGCCTACCAGTTACATTGAGATTCAACAATCTGAAAAAAAGTGTTTATCTCGGGCTGAAAAACACGTTTTGAAAAGTCTGCTGCTCCTGCCCCATAAGTAACATGGGGGTAGCCAAAGTTGCAGAAACATGTTTATTTCTGCTGAAATACACGTTTTTACAGTTTCTGCACACTGGGGTTAAGATCTGAGGCAGTGAGCTCTTCTGAGCCTAGCAGTTACTTTGGATATCAACAATCTGAAAAAACGCGTTTATCTCGGGCTGAAAAACACGTTTTGAAAAGTCTGCTGCTCCTGTCCCATAAGTTACATGGGGGTAGCCAAAGTTGCAGAAACATGTTTATTTCTGCTGAAATACACGTTTTGACACTTTCTGCACACTGGGGTTAAGAGCTTTGGCAGTGAGCTCCTCTTTGCCTAGCAGTTACATTGGGATTCAACAATCTGAAAAAACGTGTTTATCTCGGGCTGAAAAACACGTTTTGAAAAGTCTGCTGCTCCTGCCATACAAGTTACATGGGGGTGACCAAAGTTGCAGAAAAATGTTTATTTCTGCTGAAATACACGTTTTGACACTTTCTGCACATTGGGGTTAAGAGCTTTGGCAGTGAGCTCCTCTTTGCCTAGCTGTTACATTGGGATTCAACAATCTGAAAAAACGTGTTTATCTCGGGCTGAAAAACACGTTTTGAAAAGTCTGCTGCTCCTGCCCCATAAGTTACATGGGGGTAGCCAAAGTTGCAGAAACATGTTTATTTTTGCTGAAATACACGTTTTGACACTTTCTGCACACTGGGGTTAAGAGCTTTGGCAGTGAGCTCCTCTTAGCCTAGCAGTTACATTGGGATTCAACAATCTGAAAAAACGCGTTTATCTCGGGCTTAAAAACACGTTTTGAAAAGTCTGCTGTTCCTGCCATACAAGTTACATGGGGGTGACCAAAGTTGCAGAAACATGTTTATTTCTGCTGAAATACACGTTTTGACACTTTCTGCACATTGGGGTTAAGAGCTTTGGCAGTGAGCTCCTCTTTGCCTAGCTGTTACATTGGGATTCAACAATCTGAAAAAACGTGTTTATCTCGGGCTGAAAAACACGTTTTGAAAAGTCTGCTGCTCCTGCCCCATAAGTTACATGGGGGTAGCCAAAGTTGCAGAAACATGTTTATTTTTGCTGAAATACACGTTTTGACACTTTCTGCACACTGGGGTTAAGAGCTTTGGCAGTGAGCTCCTCTTAGCCTAGCAGTTACTTTGGGATTCAACAATCTGAAAAAACGCGTTTATCTCGGGCTGAAAAACACGTTTTGAAAAGCCTGCTGTTCCTGCCATACAAGTTACATCTGGGTGACCAAAGTTGCAGAAAAATGTTTATTTCTGCTGAAATACACGTTTTGACACTTTCTGCACATTGGGGTTAAGAGCTTTGGCAGTGAGCTCCTCTTTGCCTAGCTGTTACATTGGGATTCAACAATCTGAAAAAACGTGTTTATCTCGGGCTGAAAAACACGTTTTGAAAAGTCTGCTGCTCCTGCCCCATAAGTTACATGGGGGTAGCCAAAGTTGCAGAAACATGTTTATTTTTGCTGAAATACACGTTTTGACACTTTCTGCACACTGGGGTTAAGAGCTTTGGCAGTGAGCTCCTCTTAGCCTAGCAGTTACATTGGGATTCAACAATCTGAAAAAACGCGTTTATCTCGGGCTTAAAAACACGTTTTGAAAAGTCTGCTGTTCCTGCCATACAAGTTACATGGGGGTGACCAAAGTTGCAGAAACATGTTTATTTCTGCTGAAATACACGTTTTGACACTTTCTGCACATTGGGGTTAAGAGCTTTGGCAGTGAGCTCCTCTTTGCCTAGCTGTTACATTGGGATTCAACAATCTGAAAAAACGTGTTTATCTCGGGCTGAAAAACACGTTTTGAAAAGTCTGCTGCTCCTGCCCCATAAGTTACATGGGGGTAGCCAAAGTTGCAGAAACATGTTTATTTTTGCTGAAATACACGTTTTGACACTTTCTGCACACTGGGGTTAAGAGCTTTGGCAGTGAGCTCCTCTTAGCCTAGCAGTTACTTTGGGATTCAACAATCTGAAAAAACGCGTTTATCTCGGGCTGAAAAACACGTTTTGAAAAGCCTGCTGTTCCTGCCATACAAGTTACATCTGGGTGACCAAAGTTGCAGAAACATGTTTATTTTTTGCTGAAATACACGTTTTGACACTTTATGCACACTGGGGTTTAGAGCTTTGGCAGTGAGCTCCTCTTAGCCTAGCACTTACATTGGATTTCAACAATCTGAAAAAACGCGTTTATCTCGGGCTGAAAAACACGTTTTGAAAAGTCTGCTGCTCCTGTCCCATAAGTTACATGGGGGTAGCCAAAGTTGCAGAAACATGTTTATTTCTGCTGAAATACACGTTTTGACACTTTCTGCACACTGGGGTTAAGAGCTTTGGCAGTGAGCTCCTCTTTGCCTAGGAGTTACATTGCATTTCAACAATCTGAAAAAACGCGTTTATCTCGGGCTGAAAAACATGTTTTGAAAAGTCTGCTGCTCCTGTCCCATAAGTTACATGGGGGTAGCCAAAGTTGCAGAAACATGTTTATTTCTGCTGAAATACACGTTTTGACACTTTCTGCACACTGGGGTTAAGAGCTCTGGCAGTGAGCTCCTCTTTGCCTACCAGTTACATTGAGATTCAACAATCTGAAAAAAAGTGTTTATCTCGGGCTGAAAAACACGTTTTGAAAAGTCTGCTGCTCCTGCCCCATAAGTAACATGGGGGTAGCCAAAGTTGCAGAAACATGTTTATTTCTGCTGAAATACACGTTTTTACAGTTTCTGCACACTGGGGTTAAGATCTGAGGCAGTGAGCTCTTCTGAGCCTAGCAGTTACTTTGGATATCAACAATCTGAAAAAACGCGTTTATCTCGGGCTGAAAAACACGTTTTGAAAAGTCTGCTGCTCCTGTCCCATAAGTTACATGGGGGTAGCCAAAGTTGCAGAAACATGTTTATTTCTGCTGAAATACACGTTTTGACACTTTCTGCACACTGGGGTTAAGAGCTTTGGCAGTGAGCTCCTCTTTGCCTAGCAGTTACATTGGGATTCAACAATCTGAAAAAAACGTGTTTATCTCGGGCTGAAAAACACGTTTTGAAAAGTCTGCTGCTCCTGCCATACAAGTTACATGGGGGTGACCAAAGTTGCAGAAAAATGTTTATTTCTGCTGAAATACACGTTTTGACACTTTCTGCACATTGGGGTTAAGAGCTTTGGCAGTGAGCTCCTCTTTGCCTAGCTGTTACATTGGGATTCAACAATCTGAAAAAACGTGTTTATCTCGGGCTGAAAAACACGTTTTGAAAAGTCTGCTGCTCCTGCCCCATAAGTTACATGGGGGTAGCCAAAGTTGCAGAAACATGTTTATTTTTGCTGAAATACACGTTTTGACACTTTCTGCACACTGGGGTTAAGAGCTTTGGCAGTGAGCTCCTCTTAGCCTAGCAGTTACATTGGGATTCAACAATCTGAAAAAACGCGTTTATCTCGGGCTTAAAAACACGTTTTGAAAAGTCTGCTGTTCCTGCCATACAAGTTACATGGGGGTGACCAAAGTTGCAGAAACATGTTTATTTCTGCTGAAATACACGTTTTGACACTTTCTGCACATTGGGGTTAAGAGCTTTGGCAGTGAGCTCCTCTTTGCCTAGCTGTTACATTGGGATTCAACAATCTGAAAAAACGTGTTTATCTCGGGCTGAAAAACACGTTTTGAAAAGTCTGCTGCTCCTGCCCCATAAGTTACATGGGGGTAGCCAAAGTTGCAGAAACATGTTTATTTTTGCTGAAATACACGTTTTGACACTTTCTGCACACTGGGGTTAAGAGCTTAGGCAGTGAGCTCCTCTTAGCCTAGCAGTTACTTTGGGATTCAACAATCTGAAAAAACGCGTTTATCTCGGGCTGAAAAACACGTTTTGAAAAGCCTGCTGTTCCTGCCATACAAGTTACATCTGGGTGACCAAAGTTGCAGAAAAATGTTTATTTCTGCTGAAATACACGTTTTGACACTTTCTGCACATTGGGGTTAAGAGCTTTGGCAGTGAGCTCCTCTTTGCCTAGCTGTTACATTGGGATTCAACAATCTGAAAAAACGTGTTTATCTCGGGCTGAAAAACACGTTTTGAAAAGTCTGCTGCTCCTGCCCCATAAGTTACATGGGGGTAGCCAAAGTTGCAGAAACGTTTATTTTTGCTGAAATACACGTTTTGACACTTTCTGCACACTGGGGTTAAGAGCTTTGGCAGTGAGCTCCTCTTAGCCTAGCAGTTACATTGGGATTCAACAATCTGAAAAAACGCGTTTATCTCGGGCTTAAAAACACGTTTTGAAAAGTCTGCTGTTCCTGCCATACAAGTTACATGGGGGTGACCAAAGTTGCAGAAACATGTTTATTTCTGCTGAAATACACGTTTTGACACTTTCTGCACATTGGGGTTAAGAGCTTTGGCAGTGAGCTCCTCTTTGCCTAGCTGTTACATTGGGATTCAACAATCTGAAAAAACGTGTTTATCTCGGGCTGAAAAACACGTTTTGAAAAGTCTGCTGCTCCTGCCCCATAAGTTACATGGGGGTAGCCAAAGTTGCAGAAACATGTTTATTTTTGCTGAAATACACGTTTTGACACTTTCTGCACACTGGGGTTAAGAGCTTTGGCAGTGAGCTCCTCTTAGCCTAGCAGTTACTTTGGGATTCAACAATCTGAAAAAACGCGTTTATCTCGGGCTGAAAAACACGTTTTGAAAAGCCTGCTGTTCCTGCCATACAAGTTACATCTGGGTGACCAAAGTTGCAGAAACATGTTTATTTTTTGCTGAAATACACGTTTTGACACTTTATGCACACTGGGGTTTAGAGCTTTGGCAGTGAGCTCCTCTTAGCCTAGCACTTACATTGGATTTCAACAATCTGAAAAAACGCGTTTATCTCGGGCTGAAAAACACGTTTTGAAAAGTCTGCTGCTCCTGTCCCATAAGTTACATGGGGGTAGCCAAAGTTGCAGAAACATGTTTATTTCTGCTGAAATACACGTTTTGACACTTTCTGCACACTGGGGTTAAGAGCTTTGGCAGTGAGCTCCTCTTTGCCTAGGAGTTACATTGCATTTCAACAATCTGAAAAAACGCGTTTATCTCGGGCTGAAAAACATGTTTTGAAAAGTCTGCTGCTCCTGTCCCATAAGTTACATGGGGGTAGCCAAAGTTGCAGAAACATGTTTATTTCTGCTGAAATACACGTTTTGACACTTTCTGCACACTGGGGTTAAGAGCTCTGGCAGTGAGCTCCTCTTTGCCTACCAGTTACATTGAGATTCAACAATCTGAAAAAAAGTGTTTATCTCGGGCTGAAAAACACGTTTTGAAAAGTCTGCTGCTCCTGCCCCATAAGTAACATGGGGGTAGCCAAAGTTGCAGAAACATGTTTATTTCTGCTGAAATACACGTTTTTACACTTTCTGCACACTGGGGTTAAGATCTGAGGCAGTGAGCTCTTCTGAGCCTAGCAGTTACTTTGGATATCAACAATCTGAAAAAACGCGTTTATCTCGGGCTGAAAAACACGTTTTGAAAAGTCTGCTGCTCCTGTCCCATAAGTTACATGGGGGTAGCCAAAGTTGCAGAAACATGTTTATTTCTGCTGAAATACACGTTTTGACACTTTCTGCACACTGGGGTTAAGAGCTTTGGCAGTGAGCTCCTCTTTGCCTAGCAGTTACATTGGGATTCAACAATCTGAAAAAACATGTTTATCTCGGGCTGAAAAACACGTTTTGAAAAGTCTGCTGTTCCTGCCATACAAGTTACATGGGGGTGACCAAAGTTGCAGAAAAATGTTTATTTCTGCTGAAATACACGTTTTGACACTTTCTGCACATTGGGGTTAAGAGCTTTGGCAGTGAGCTCCTCTTTGCCTAGCTGTTACATTGGGATTCAACAATCTGAAAAAACGTGTTTATCTCGGGCTGAAAAACACGTTTTGAAAAGTCTGCTGCTCCTGCCCCATAAGTTACATGGGGGTAGCCAAAGTTGCAGAAACATGTTTATTTTTGCTGAAATACACGTTTTGACACTTTCTGCACACTGGGGTTAAGAGCTTTGGCAGTGAGCTCCTCTTAGCCTAGCAGTTACTTTGGGATTCAACAATCTGAAAAAACGCGTTTATCTCGGGCTGAAAAACACGTTTTGAAAAGCCTGCTGTTCCTGCCATACAAGTTACATCTGGGTGACCAAAGTTGCAGAAACATGTTTATTTTTTGCTGAAATACACGTTTTGACACTTTATGCACACTGGGGTTTAGAGCTTTGGCAGTGAGCTCCTCTTTGCCTAGCAGTTACATTGGGATTCAACAATCTGAAAAAACGTGTTTATCTCGGGCTGAAAAACACGTTTTGAAAAATCTGCTGTTTCTGCCATACAAGTTACATGGGGGTGACCAAAGTTGCAGAAACATGTTTATTTCTGCTGAAATACACGTTTTGACACTTTCTGCACACTGGGGTTAAGAGCTTTGGCAGTGAGCTCCTCTTTGCCTAGCAGTTACATTGGGATTCAACAAACGAAAAAACGTGTTTATCTCGGGCTGAAAAACACGTTTTGAGAAGTCTGCTGTTCCTGCCATACAAGTTTCATGGGGGTGACAAAAGTTGCAGAAACATGTTTATTTCTGCTGAAATACACGTTTTGACACTTTCTGGCCACTGGGGTTAAGAGCTCTGGCAGTGAGCTCCTCTTAGCCTAGCACTTACATTGGGATTCAACAATCTGAAAAAACGTGTTTATCTCGGGCTGAAAAACACGTTTTGAAAAGTCTGCTGCTCCTGCCCCATAAGTAACATGGGGGTGACAAAAGTTGCAGAAACATGTTTATTTCTGCTGAAATACACGTTTTGACACTTTCTGGCCACTGGGGTTAAGAGCTTTGGCAGTGAGCTCCTCTTAGCCTAGCAGTTACATTGGGATTCAACAATCTGAAAAAACGCGTTTATCTCGGGCTGAAAAACACGTTTTGAAAAGTCTGCTGTTCCTGCCATACAAGTTTCATGGGGGTGACAAAAGTTGCAGAAACATGTTTATTTCTGCTGAAATACACGTTTTGACACTTTCTGCACACTGGGGTTAAGAGCTTTGGCAGTGAGCTCCTCTTTGCCTAGCAGTTACATTGCATTTCAACAATCTGAAAAAACGCGTTTATCTCGGGCTGAAAAACATGTTTTGAAAAGTCTGCTGCTCCTGTCCCATAAGTTACATGGGGGTAGCCAAAGTTGCAGAAACATGTTTATTTCTGCTGAAATACACGTTTTGACACTTTCTGCACACTGGGGTTAAGAGCTCTGGCAGTGAGCTCCTCTTTGCCTACCAGTTACATTGAGATTCAACAATCTGAAAAAAAGTGTTTATCTCGGGCTGAAAAACACGTTTTGAAAAGTCTGCTGCTCCTGCCCCATAAGTAACATGGGGGTAGCCAAAGTTGCAGAAACATGTTTATTTCTGCTGAAATACACGTTTTTACACTTTCTGCACACTGGGGTTAAGATCTGAGGCAGTGAGCTCTTCTGAGCCTAGCAGTTACTTTGGATATCAACAATCTGAAAAAACGCGTTTATCTCGGGCTGAAAAACACGTTTTGAAAAGTCTGCTGCTCCTGTCCCATAAGTTACATGGGGGTAGCCAAAGTTGCAGAAACATGTTTATTTCTGCTGAAATACACGTTTTGACACTTTCTGCACACTGGGGTTAAGAGCTTTGGCAGTGAGCTCCTCTTTGCCTAGCAGTTACATTGGGATTCAACAATCTGAAAAAACATGTTTATCTCGGGCTGAAAAACACGTTTTGAAAAGTCTGCTGTTCCTGCCATACAAGTTACATGGGGGTGACCAAAGTTGCAGAAAAATGTTTATTTCTGCTGAAATACACGTTTTGACACTTTCTGCACATTGGGGTTAAGAGCTTTGGCAGTGAGCTCCTCTTTGCCTAGCTGTTACATTGGGATTCAACAATCTGAAAAAACGTGTTTATCTCGGGCTGAAAAACACGTTTTGAAAAGTCTGCTGCTCCTGCCCCATAAGTTACATGGGGGTAGCCAAAGTTGCAGAAACATGTTTATTTTTGCTGAAATACACGTTTTGACACTTTCTGCACACTGGGGTTAAGAGCTTTGGCAGTGAGCTCCTCTTAGCCTAGCAGTTACATTGGGATTCAACAATCTGAAAAAACGCGTTTATCTCGGGCTTAAAAACACGTTTTGAAAAGTCTGCTGTTCCTGCCATACAAGTTACATGGGGGTGACCAAAGTTGCAGAAACATGTTTATTTCTGCTGAAATACACGTTTTGACACTTTCTGCACATTGGGGTTAAGAGCTTTGGCAGTGAGCTCCTCTTTGCCTAGCTGTTACATTGGGATTCAACAATCTGAAAAAACGTGTTTATCTCGGGCTGAAAAACACGTTTTGAAAAGTCTGCTGCTCCTGCCCCATAAGTTACATGGGGGTAGCCAAAGTTGCAGAAACATGTTTATTTTTGCTGAAATACACGTTTTGACACTTTCTGCACACTGGGGTTAAGAGCTTTGGCAGTGAGCTCCTCTTAGCCTAGCAGTTACTTTGGGATTCAACAATCTGAAAAAACGCGTTTATCTCGGGCTGAAAAACACGTTTTGAAAAGCCTGCTGTTCCTGCCATACAAGTTACATCTGGGTGACCAAAGTTGCAGAAACATGTTTATTTTTTGCTGAAATACACGTTTTGACACTTTCTGCACACTGGGGTTAAGATCTTAGGCAGTGAGCTCTTCTGAGCCTAGCAGTTACATTGGATTTCAACAATCTGAAAAAACGCGTTTATCTCGGGCTGAAAAACACGTTTTGAAAAGTCTGCTGCTCCTGCCCCATAAGTAACATGGGGGTAGCCAAAGTTGCAGAAACATGTTTATTTTTGCTGAAATACACGTTTTGACACTTTCTGCACACTGGGGTTAAGAGCTTTGGCAGTGAGCTCCTCTTAGCCTAGCAGTTACATTGGGATTCAACAATCTGAAAAAACGCGTTTATCTCGGGCTGAAAAACACGTTTTGAAAAGTCTGCTGTTCCTGCCATACAAGTTACATGGGGGTGACCAAAGTTGCAGAAACATGTTTATTTCTGCTGAAATACACGTTTTGACACTTTCTGCACACTGGGGTTAAGATCTGAGGCAGTGAGCTCTTCTGAGCCTAGCAGTTACATTGGATTTCAACAATCTGAAAAAACGCGTTTATCTCGGGCTGAAAAACACGTTTTGAAAAGTCTGCTGTTTCTGCCATACAAGTTACATGGGGGTGACCAAAGTTGCAGAAACATGTTTATTTCTGCTGAAATACACGTTTTGACACTTTCTGCACACTGGGGTTAAGATCTTAGGCAGTGAGCTCTTCTGAGCCTAGCAGTTACATTGGATTTCAACAATCTGAAAAAAACGCGTTTATCTCGGGCTGAAAAACACGTTTTGAAAAGTCTGCTGCTCCTGTCCCATAAGTTACATGGGGGTAGCCAAAGTTGCAGAAACATGTTTATTTCTGCTGAAATACACGTTTTGACACTTTCTGCACACTGGGGTTAAGATCTGAGGCAGTGAGCTCTTCTGAGCCTAGCAGTTACATTGGATTTCAACAATCTGAAAAAACGCGTTTATCTCGGGCTGAAAAACACGTTTTGAAAAGTCTGCTGCTCCTGCCCCATAAGTAACATGGGGGTAGCCAAAGTTGCAGAAACATGTTTATTTCTGCTGAAATACACGTTTTGACACTTTCTGCACACTGGGGTTAAGAGCTTTGGCAGTGAGCTCCTCTTTGCCTAGCTGTTACATTTTGATTCAACAATCTGAAAAAACGTGTTTATCTCGGGCTGAAAAACAAGTTTTGAAAAATCTGCTGTTTCTGCCATACAAGTTACATGGGGGTGACCAAAGTTGCAGAAACATGTTTATTTCTGCTGAAATACATGTTTTGACACTTTCTGCACACTGGGGTTAAGAGCTTTGGCAGTGAGCTCCTCTTTGCCTAGCTGTTACATTTTGATTCAACAATCTGAAAAAACGTGTTTATCTCGGGCTGAAAAACAAGTTTTGAAAAATCTGCTGTTTCTGCCATACAAGTTACATGGGGGTGACCAAAGTTGCAGAAACATGTTTATTTCTGCTGAAATACATGTTTTGACACTTTCTGCACACTGGGGTTAAGAGCTTTGGCAGTGAGCTCCTCTTTGCCTAGCAGTTACATTGGGATTCAACAATCTGAAAAAACGTGTTTATCTTGGGCTGAAAAACACGTTTTGAAAAGTCTGCTGCTCCTGTCCCATAAGTTACATGGGGGTGACCAAAGTTGCAGAAACATGTTTATTTTTGCTGAAATACACGTTTTGACACTTTCTGCACACTGGGGTTAAGAGCTTTGGCAGTGAGCTCCTCTTAGCCTAGCAGTTACATTGGGATTCAACAATCTGAAAAAACGCGTTTATCTCGGGCTGAAAAACACGTTTTGAAAAGTCTGCTGTTCCTGCCATACAAGTTACATGGGGGTGACCAAAGTTGCAGAAAAATGTTTATTTCTGCTGAAATACACGTTTTGACACTTTCTGCACACTGGGGTTAAGAGCTTTGGCAGTGAGCTCCTCTTTGCCTAGCAGTTACATTGCATTTCAACAATCTGAAAAAACGCGTTTATCTCGGGCTGAAAAACATGTTTTGAAAAGTCTGCTGCTCCTGTCCCATAAGTTATATGGGGGTAGCCAAAGTTGCAGAAACATGTTTATTTCTGCTGAATTACACGTTTTGACACTTTCTGCACACTGGGGTTAAGATCTGAGGCAGTGAGCTCTTCTGAGCCTAGCAGTTACATTGGATTTCAACAATCTGAAAAAACGCGTTTATCTCGGGCTGAAAAACACGTTTTGAAAAGTCTGCTGCTCCTGTCCCATAAGTTACATGGGGGTAGCCAAACTTGCAGAAACATGTTTATTTCTGCTGAAATACACGTTTTGACACTTTCTGCACACTGGGGTTAAGATCTGAGGCAGTGAGCTCTTCTGAGCCTAGCAGTTAGATTGGATTTCAACAATCTGAAAAAACGCGTTTATCTCGGGCTGAAAAACACGTTTTGAAAAGTCTGCTGTTCCTGCCATACAAGTTACATGGGGGTGACCAAAGTTGCAGAAAAATGTTTATTTCTGCTGAAATACACGTTTTGACACTTTCTGCACACTGGGGTTAAGAGCTTTGGCAGTGAGCTCCTCTTTGCCTAGCTGTTACATTTTGATTCAACAATCTGAAAAAACGTGTTTATCTCGGGCTGAAAAACAAGTTTTGAAAAATCTGCTGTTTCTGCCATACAAGTTACATGGGGGTGACCAAAGTTGCAGAAACATGTTTATTTCTGCTGAAATACATGTTTTGACACTTTCTGCACACTGGGGTTAAGAGCTTTGGCAGTGAGCTCCTCTTTGCCTAGCAGTTACATTGGGATTCAACAATCTGAAAAAACGTGTTTATCTTGGGCTGAAAAACACGTTTTGAAAAGTCTGCTGCTCCTGTCCCATAAGTTACATGGGGGTAGCCAAAGTTGCAGAAACACGTTTATTTCTGCTGAAATACACGTTTTGACACTTTCTGCACACTGGGGTTAAGATCTGAGGCAGTGAGCTCTTCTGAGCCTAGCAGTTAGATTGGATTTCAACAATCTGAAAAAACGCGTTTATCTCGGGCTGAAAAACACGTTTTGAAAAGTCTGCTGCTCCTGTCCCATAAGTTACATGGGGGTAGCCAAACTTGCAGAAACATGTTTATTTCTGCTGAAATACACGTTTTGACACTTTCTGCTCACTGGGGTTAAGATCTGAGGCAGTGAGCTCTTCTGAGCCTAGCAGTTAGATTGGATTTCAACAATCTGAAAAAACGCGTTTATCTCGGGCTGAAAAACACGTTTTGAAAAGTCTGCTGTTCCTGCCATACAAGTTACATGGGGGTGACCAAAGTTGCAGAAACATGTTTATTTCTGCTGAAATACACGTTTTGACACTTTCTGCACATTGGGGTTAAGAGCTTTGGCAGTGAGCTCCTCTTTGCCTAGCTGTTACATTGGGATTCAACAATCTGAAAAAACGTGTTTATCTCGGGCTGAAAAACACGTTTTGAAAAGTCTGCTGCTCCTGCCCCATAAGTTACATGGGGGTAGCCAAAGTTGCAGAAACATGTTTATTTTTGCTGAAATACACGTTTTGACACTTTCTGCACACTGGGGTTAAGAGCTTTGGCAGTGAGCTCCTCTTAGCCTAGCAGTTACATTGGGATTCAACAATCTGAAAAAACGCGTTTATCTCGGGCTGAAAAACACGTTTTGAAAAGTCTGCTGTTCCTGCCATACAAGTTACATGGGGGTGACCAAAGTTGCAGAAACATGTTTATTTCTGCTGAAATACACGTTTTGACACTTTCTGCACACTGGGGTTAAGAGCTTTGGCAGTGAGCTCCTCTTTGCCTAGCAGTTACATTGCATTTCAACAATCTGAAAAAACGCGTTTATCTCGGGCTGAAAAACATGTTTTGAAAAGTCTGCTGCTCCTGTCCCATAAGTTACATGGGGGTAGCCAAAGTTGCAGAAACATGTTTATTTCTGCTGAATTACACGTTTTGACACTTTCTGCACACTGGGGTTAAGATCTGAGGCAGTGAGCTCTTCTGAGCCTAGCAGTTAGATTGGATTTCAACAATCTGAAAAAACGCGTTTATCTCGGGCTGAAAAACACGTTTTGAAAAGTCTGCTGTTCCTGCCATACAAGTTACATGGGGGTGACCAAAGTTGCAGAAAAATGTTTATTTCTGCTGAAATACACGTTTTGACACTTTCTGCACATTGGGGTTAAGAGCTTTGGCAGTGAGCTCCTCTTTGCCTAGCTGTTACATTGGGATTCAACAATCTGAAAAAACGTGTTTATCTCGGGCTGAAAAACACGTTTTGAAAAGTCTGCTGCTCCTGCCCCATAAGTTACATGGGGGTAGCCAAAGTTGCAGAAACATGTTTATTTTTGCTGAAATACACGTTTTGACACTTTCTGCACACTGGGGTTAAGAGCTTTGGCAGTGAGCTCCTCTTAGCCTAGCAGTTACATTGGGATTCAACAATCTGAAAAAACGCGTTTATCTCGGGCTGAAAAACACGTTTTGAAAAGTCTGCTGTTCCTGCCATACAAGTTACATGGGCGTGACCAAAGTTGCAGAAACATGTTTATTTCTGCTGAAATACACGTTTTGACACTTTCTGCACATTGGGGTTAAGAGCTTTGGCAGTGAGCTCCTCTTTGCCTAGCTGTTACATTGGGATTCAACAATCTGAAAAAACGTGTTTATCTCGGGCTGAAAAACACGTTTTGAAAAGTCTGCTGCTCCTGCCCCATAAGTTACATGGGGGTAGCCAAAGTTGCAGAAACATGTTTATTTTTGCTGAAATACACGTTTTGACACTTTCTGCACACTGGGGTTAAGAGCTTTGGCAGTGAGCTCCTCTTAGCCTAGCAGTTACATTGGGATTCAACAATCTGAAAAAACGCGTTTATCTCGGGCTGAAAAACACGTTTTGAAAAGTCTGCTGTTCCTGCCATACAAGTTACATGGGGGTGACCAAAGTTGCAGAAACATGTTTATTTCTGCTGAAATACACGTTTTGACACTTTCTGCACACTGGGGTTAAGATCTGAGGCAGTGAGCTCTTCTGAGCCTAGCAGTTACATTGGATTTCAACAATCTGAAAAAACGCGTTTATCTCGGGCTGAAAAACACGTTTTGAAAAGTCTGCTGCTCCTGCCCCATAAGTAACATGGGGGTAGCCAAAGTTGCAGAAACATGTTTATTTCTGCTGAAATACACGTTTTGACACTTTCTGCACACTGGGGTTAAGAGCTTTGGCAGTGAGCTCCTCTTTGCCTAGCTGTTACATTTTGATTCAACAATCTGAAAAAACGTGTTTATCTCGGGCTGAAAAACAAGTTTTGAAAAATCTGCTGTTTCTGCCATACAAGTTACATGGGGGTGACCAAAGTTGCAGAAACATGTTTATTTCTGCTGAAATACATGTTTTGACACTTTCTGCACACTGGGGTTAAGAGCTTTGGCAGTGAGCTCCTCTTTGCCTAGCAGTTACATTGGGATTCAACAATCTGAAAAAACGTGTTTATCTTGGGCTGAAAAACACGTTTTGAAAAGTCTGCTGTTCCTGCCATACAAGTTTCATGGGGGTGACAAAAGTTGCAGAAACATGTTTATTTCTGCTGAAATACACGTTTTGACACTTTCTGCACACTGGGGTTAAGAGCTTTGGCAGTGAGCTCCTCTTTGCCTAGCAGTTACATTGCATTTCAACAATCTGAAAAAACGCGTTTATCTCGGGCTGAAAAACATGTTTTGAAAAGTCTGCTGCTCCTGTCCCATAAGTTACATGGGGGTAGCCAAAGTTGCAGAAACACGTTTATTTCTGCTGAAATACACGTTTTGACACTTTCTGCACACTGGGGTTAAGATCTGAGGCAGTGAGCTCTTCTGAGCCTAGCAGTTAGATTGGATTTCAACAATCTGAAAAAACGCGTTTATCTCGGGCTGAAAAACACGTTTTGAAAAGTCTGCTGCTCCTGTCCCATAAGTTACATGGGGGTAGCCAAACTTGCAGAAACATGTTTATTTCTGCTGAAATACACGTTTTGACACTTTCTGCACACTGGGGTTAAGATCTGAGGCAGTGAGCTCTTCTGAGCCTAGCAGTTAGATTGGATTTCAACAATCTGAAAAAACGCGTTTATCTCGGGCTGAAAAACACGTTTTGAAAAGTCTGCTGTTCCTGCCATACAAGTTACATGGGGGTGACCAAAGTTGCAGAAAAATGTTTATTTCTGCTGAAATACACGTTTTGACACTTTCTGCACATTGGGGTTAAGAGCTTTGGCAGTGAGCTCCTCTTTGCCTAGCTGTTACATTGGGATTCAACAATCTGAAAAAACGTGTTTATCTCGGCTGAAAAACACGTTTTGAAAAGTCTGCTGCTCCTGCCCCATAAGTTACATGGGGGTAGCCAAAGTTGCAGAAACATGTTTATTTCTGCTGAAATACACGTTTTGACACTTTCTGCACACTGGGGTTAAGAACTCTGGCAGTGAGCTCCTCTTTGCCTACCAGTTACATTGAGATTCAACAATCTGAAAAAAAGTGTTTATCTCGGGCTGAAAAACACGTTTTGAAAAGTCTGCTGCTCCTGCCCCATAAGTAACATGGGGGTAGCCAAAGTTGCAGAAACATGTTTATTTCTGCTGAAATACACGTTTTTACACTTTCTGCACACTGGGGTTAAGATCTGAGGCAGTGAGCTCTTCTGAGCCTAGCAGTTACTTTGGATATCAACAATCTGAAAAAACGCGTTTATCTCGGGCTGAAAAACACGTTTTGAAAAGTCTGCTGCTCCTGTCCCATAAGTTACATGGGGGTAGCCAAAGTTGCAGAAACATGTTTATTTTTGCTGAAATACACGTTTTGACACTTTCTGCACACTGGGGTTAAGAGCTTTGGCAGTGAGCTCCTCTTAGCCTAGCAGTTACATTGGGATTCAACAATCTGAAAAAACGCGTTTATCTCGGGCTGAAAAACACGTTTTGAAAAGTCTGCTGTTCCTGCCATACAAGTTACATGGGGGTGACCAAAGTTGCAGAAACATGTTTATTTCTGCTGAAATACACGTTTTGACACTTTCTGCACACTGGGGTTAAGATCTGAGGCAGTGAGCTCTTCTGAGCCTAGCAGTTACATTGGATTTCAACAATCTGAAAAAACGCGTTTATCTCGGGCTGAAAAACACGTTTTGAAAAGTCTGCTGTTTCTGCCATACAAGTTACATGGGGGTGACCAAAGTTGCAGAAACATGTTTATTTCTGCTGAAATACACGTTTTGACACTTTCTGCACACTGGGGTTAAGATCTTAGGCAGTGAGCTCTTCTGAGCCTAGCAGTTACATTGGATTTCAACAATCTGAAAAAAACGCGTTTATCTCGGGCTGAAAAACACGTTTTGAAAAGTCTGCTGCTCCTGTCCCATAAGGCACATGGGGGTAGCCAAAGTTGCAGAAACATGTTTATTTCTGCTGAAATACACGTTTTGACACTTTCTGCACACTGGGGTTAAGATCTGAGGCAGTGAGCTCTTCTGAGCCTAGCAGTTACATTGGATTTCAACAATCTGAAAAAACGCGTTTATCTCGGGCTGAAAAACACGTTTTGAAAAGTCTGCTGCTCCTGCCCCATAAGTAACATGGGGGTAGCCAAAGTTGCAGAAACATGTTTATTTCTGCTGAAATACACGTTTTGACACTTTCTGCACACTGGGGTTAAGAGCTTTGGCAGTGAGCTCCTCTTTGCCTAGCTGTTACATTTTGATTCAACAATCTGAAAAAACGTGTTTATCTCGGGCTGAAAAACAAGTTTTGAAAAATCTGCTGTTTCTGCCATACAAGTTACATGGGGGTGACCAAAGTTGCAGAAACATGTTTATTTCTGCTGAAATACATGTTTTGACACTTTCTGCACACTGGGGTTAAGAGCTTTGGCAGTGAGCTCCTCTTTGCCTAGCAGTTACATTGGGATTCAACAATCTGAAAAAACGTGTTTATCTTGGGCTGAAAAACACGTTTTGAAAAGTCTGCTGCTCCTGTCCCATAAGTTACATGGGGGTAGCCAAAGTTGCAGAAACACGTTTATTTCTGCTGAAATACACGTTTTGACACTTTCTGCACACTGGGGTTAAGATCTGAGGCAGTGAGCTCTTCTGAGCCTAGCAGTTAGATTGGATTTCAACAATCTGAAAAAACGCGTTTATCTCGGGCTGAAAAACACGTTTTGAAAAGTCTGCTGCTCCTGTCCCATAAGTTACATGGGGGTAGCCAAACTTGCAGAAACATGTTTATTTCTGCTGAAATACACGTTTTGACACTTTCTGCACACTGGGGTTAAGATCTGAGGCAGTGAGCTCTTCTGAGCCTAGCAGTTAGATTGGATTTCAACAATCTGAAAAAACGCGTTTATCTCGGGCTGAAAAACACGTTTTGAAAAGTCTGCTGTTCCTGCCATACAAGTTACATGGGGGTGACCAAAGTTGCAGAAAAATGTTTATTTCTGCTGAAATACACGTTTTGACACTTTCTGCACACTGGGGTTAAGAGCTTTGGCAGTGAGCACCTCTTAGCCTAGCAGTTACATTGGGATTCAACAATCTGAAAAAACGCGTTTATCTCGGGCTGAAAAACACGTTTTGAAAAGTCTGCTGTTCCTGCCATACAAGTTACATGGGGGTGACCAAAGTTGCAGAAACATGTTTATTTCTGCTGAAATACACGTTTTGACACTTTCTGCACACTGGGGTTAAGAGCTTTGGCAGTGAGCTCCTCTTTGCCTAGCAGTTACATTGCATTTCAACAATCTGAAAAAACGCGTTTATCTCGGGCTGAAAAACATGTTTTGAAAAGTCTGCTGCTCCTGTCCCATAAGTTACATGGGGGTAGCCAAAGTTGCAGAAACATGTTTATTTCTGCTGAATTACACGTTTTGACACTTTCTGCACACTGGGGTTAAGATCTGAGGCAGTGAGCTCTTCTGAGCCTAGCAGTTAGATTGGATTTCAACAATCTGAAAAAACGCGTTTATCTCGGGCTGAAAAACACGTTTTGAAAAGTCTGCTGTTCCTGCCATACAAGTTACATGGGGGTGACCAAAGTTGCAGAAAAATGTTTATTTCTGCTGAAATACACGTTTTGACACTTTCTGCACACTGGGGTTAAGAGCTTTGGCAGTGAGCTCCTCTTTGCCTAGCTGTTACATTTTGATTCAACAATCTGAAAAAACGTGTTTATCTCGGGCTGAAAAACAAGTTTTGAAAAATCTGCTGTTTCTGCCATACAAGTTACATGGGGGTGACCAAAGTTGCAGAAACATGTTTATTTCTGCTGAAATACACGTTTTGACACTTTCTGCACACTGGGGTTAAGAGCTTTGGCAGTGAGCTCCTCTTTGCCTAGCAGTTACATTGCATTTCAACAATCTGAAAAAACGCGTTTATCTCGGGCTGAAAAACATGTTTTGAAAAGTCTGCTGCTCCTGTCCCATAAGTTATATGGGGGTAGCCAAAGTTGCAGAAACATGTTTATTTCTGCTGAATTACACGTTTTGACACTTTCTGCACACTGGGGTTAAGATCTGAGGCAGTGAGCTCTTCTGAGCCTAGCAGTTACATTGGATTTCAACAATCTGAAAAAACGCGTTTATCTCGGGCTGAAAAACACGTTTTGAAAAGTCTGCTGCTCCTGTCCCATAAGTTACATGGGGGTAGCCAAACTTGCAGAAACATGTTTATTTCTGCTGAAATACACGTTTTGACACTTTCTGCACACTGGGGTTAAGATCTGAGGCAGTGAGCTCTTCTGAGCCTAGCAGTTAGATTGGATTTCAACAATCTGAAAAAACGCGTTTATCTCGGGCTGAAAAACACGTTTTGAAAAGTCTGCTGTTCCTGCCATACAAGTTACATGGGGGTGACCAAAGTTGCAGAAAAATGTTTATTTCTGCTGAAATACACGTTTTGACACTTTCTGCACACTGGGGTTAAGAGCTTTGGCAGTGAGCTCCTCTTTGCCTAGCTGTTACATTTTGATTCAACAATCTGAAAAAACGTGTTTATCTCGGGCTGAAAAACAAGTTTTGAAAAATCTGCTGTTTCTGCCATACAAGTTACATGGGGGTGACCAAAGTTGCAGAAACATGTTTATTTCTGCTGAAATACATGTTTTGACACTTTCTGCACACTGGGGTTAAGAGCTTTGGCAGTGAGCTCCTCTTTGCCTAGCAGTTACATTGGGATTCAACAATCTGAAAAAACGTGTTTATCTTGGGCTGAAAAACACGTTTTGAAAAGTCTGCTGCTCCTGTCCCATAAGTTACATGGGGGTAGCCAAAGTTGCAGAAACACGTTTATTTCTGCTGAAATACACGTTTTGACACTTTCTGCACACTGGGGTTAAGATCTGAGGCAGTGAGCTCTTCTGAGCCTAGCAGTTAGATTGGATTTCAACAATCTGAAAAAACGCGTTTATCTCGGGCTGAAAAACACGTTTTGAAAAGTCTGCTGCTCCTGTCCCATAAGTTACATGGGGGTAGCCAAACTTGCAGAAACATGTTTATTTCTGCTGAAATACACGTTTTGACACTTTCTGCTCACTGGGGTTAAGATCTGAGGCAGTGAGCTCTTCTGAGCCTAGCAGTTAGATTGGATTTCAACAATCTGAAAAAACGCGTTTATCTCGGGCTGAAAAACACGTTTTGAAAAGTCTGCTGTTCCTGCCATACAAGTTACATGGGGGTGACCAAAGTTGCAGAAAAATGTTTATTTCTGCTGAAATACACGTTTTGACACTTTCTGCACACTGGGGTTAAGAGCTTTGGCAGTGAGCTCCTCTTTGCCTAGCAGTTACATTGGGATTCAACAATCTGAAAAAACGTGTTTATCTCGGGCTGAAAAACACGTTTTGAAAAGTCTGCTGTTCCTGCCATACAAGTTACATGGGGGTGACCAAAGTTGCAGAAACATGTTTATTTCTGCTGAAATACACGTTTTGACACTTTCTGCACATTGGGGTTAAGAGCTTTGGCAGTGAGCTCCTCTTTGCCTAGCTGTTACATTGGGATTCAACAATCTGAAAAAACGCGTTTATCTCGGGCTGAAAAACACGTTTTGAAAAGTCTGCTGTTCCTGCCATACAAGTTACATGGGGGTGACCAAAGTTGCAGAAACATGTTTATTTCTGCTGAAATACACGTTTTGACACTTTCTGCACACTGGGGTTAAGAGCTTTGGCAGTGAGCTCCTCTTTGCCTAGCAGTTACATTGCATTTCAACAATCTGAAAAAACGCGTTTATCTCGGGCTGAAAAACATGTTTTGAAAAGTCTGCTGCTCCTGTCCCATAAGTTACATGGGGGTAGCCAAAGTTGCAGAAACATGTTTATTTCTGCTGAATTACACGTTTTGACACTTTCTGCACACTGGGGTTAAGATCTGAGGCAGTGAGCTCTTCTGAGCCTAGCAGTTAGATTGGATTTCAACAATCTGAAAAAACGCGTTTATCTCGGGCTGAAAAACACGTTTTGAAAAGTCTGCTGTTCCTGCCATACAAGTTACATGGGGGTGACCAAAGTTGCAGAAAAATGTTTATTTCTGCTGAAATACACGTTTTGACACTTTCTGCACATTGGGGTTAAGAGCTTTGGCAGTGAGCTCCTCTTTGCCTAGCTGTTACATTGGGATTCAACAATCTGAAAAAACGTGTTTATCTCGGGCTGAAAAACACGTTTTGAAAAGTCTGCTGCTCCTGCCCCATAAGTTACATGGGGGTAGCCAAAGTTGCAGAAACATGTTTATTTTTGCTGAAATACACGTTTTGACACTTTCTGCACACTGGGGTTAAGAGCTTTGGCAGTGAGCTCCTCTTAGCCTAGCAGTTACATTGGGATTCAACAATCTGAAAAAACGCGTTTATCTCGGGCTGAAAAACACGTTTTGAAAAGTCTGCTGTTCCTGCCATACAAGTTACATGGGCGTGACCAAAGTTGCAGAAACATGTTTATTTCTGCTGAAATACACGTTTTGACACTTTCTGCACATTGGGGTTAAGAGCTTTGGCAGTGAGCTCCTCTTTGCCTAGCTGTTACATTGGGATTCAACAATCTGAAAAAACGTGTTTATCTCGGGCTGAAAAACACGTTTTGAAAAGTCTGCTGCTCCTGCCCCATAAGTTACATGGGGGTAGCCAAAGTTGCAGAAACATGTTTATTTTTGCTGAAATACACGTTTTGACACTTTCTGCACACTGGGGTTAAGAGCTTTGGCAGTGAGCTCCTCTTAGCCTAGCAGTTACATTGGGATTCAACAATCTGAAAAAACGCGTTTATCTCGGGCTGAAAAACACGTTTTGAAAAGTCTGCTGTTCCTGCCATACAAGTTACATGGGGGTGACCAAAGTTGCAGAAACATGTTTATTTCTGCTGAAATACACGTTTTGACACTTTCTGCACACTGGGGTTAAGATCTGAGGCAGTGAGCTCTTCTGAGCCTAGCAGTTACATTGGATTTCAACAATCTGAAAAAACGCGTTTATCTCGGGCTGAAAAACACGTTTTGAAAAGTCTGCTGCTCCTGCCCCATAAGTAACATGGGGGTAGCCAAAGTTGCAGAAACATGTTTATTTCTGCTGAAATACACGTTTTGACACTTTCTGCACACTGGGGTTAAGAGCTTTGGCAGTGAGCTCCTCTTTGCCTAGCTGTTACATTTTGATTCAACAATCTGAAAAAACGTGTTTATCTCGGGCTGAAAAACAAGTTTTGAAAAATCTGCTGTTTCTGCCATACAAGTTACATGGGGGTGACCAAAGTTGCAGAAACATGTTTATTTCTGCTGAAATACATGTTTTGACACTTTCTGCACACTGGGGTTAAGAGCTTTGGCAGTGAGCTCCTCTTTGCCTAGCAGTTACATTGGGATTCAACAATCTGAAAAAACGTGTTTATCTTGGGCTGAAAAACACGTTTTGAAAAGTCTGCTGCTCCTGTCCCATAAGTTACATGGGGGTAGCCAAAGTTGCAGAAACACGTTTATTTCTGCTGAAATACACGTTTTGACACTTTCTGCACACTGGGGTTAAGATCTGAGGCAGTGAGCTCTTCTGAGCCTAGCAGTTAGATTGGATTTCAACAATCTGAAAAAACGCGTTTATCTCGGGCTGAAAAACACGTTTTGAAAAGTCTGCTGCTCCTGTCCCATAAGTTACATGGGGGTAGCCAAACTTGCAGAAACATGTTTATTTCTGCTGAAATACACGTTTTGACACTTTCTGCACACTGGGGTTAAGATCTGAGGCAGTGAGCTCTTCTGAGCCTAGCAGTTAGATTGGATTTCAACAATCTGAAAAAACGCGTTTATCTCGGGCTGAAAAACACGTTTTGAAAAGTCTGCTGTTCCTGCCATACAAGTTACATGGGGGTGACCAAAGTTGCAGAAAAATGTTTATTTCTGCTGAAATACACGTTTTGACACTTTCTGCACACTGGGGTTAAGAGCTTTGGCAGTGAGCACCTCTTAGCCTAGCAGTTACATTGGGATTCAACAATCTGAAAAAACGCGTTTATCTCGGGCTGAAAAACACGTTTTGAAAAGTCTGCTGTTCCTGCCATACAAGTTACATGGGGGTGACCAAAGTTGCAGAAACATGTTTATTTCTGCTGAAATACACGTTTTGACACTTTCTGCACACTGGGGTTAAGAGCTTTGGCAGTGAGCTCCTCTTTGCCTAGCAGTTACATTGCATTTCAACAATCTGAAAAAACGCGTTTATCTCGGGCTGAAAAACATGTTTTGAAAAGTCTGCTGCTCCTGTCCCATAAGTTACATGGGGGTAGCCAAAGTTGCAGAAACATGTTTATTTCTGCTGAATTACACGTTTTGACACTTTCTGCACACTGGGGTTAAGATCTGAGGCAGTGAGCTCTTCTGAGCCTAGCAGTTAGATTGGATTTCAACAATCTGAAAAAACGCGTTTATCTCGGGCTGAAAAACACGTTTTGAAAAGTCTGCTGTTCCTGCCATACAAGTTACATGGGGGTGACCAAAGTTGCAGAAAAATGTTTATTTCTGCTGAAATACACGTTTTGACACTTTCTGCACACTGGGGTTAAGAGCTTTGGCAGTGAGCTCCTCTTTGCCTAGCTGTTACATTTTGATTCAACAATCTGAAAAAACGTGTTTATCTCGGGCTGAAAAACAAGTTTTGAAAAATCTGCTGTTTCTGCCATACAAGTTACATGGGGGTGACCAAAGTTGCAGAAACATGTTTATTTCTGCTGAAATACACGTTTTGACACTTTCTGCACACTGGGGTTAAGAGCTTTGGCAGTGAGCTCCTCTTTGCCTAGCAGTTACATTGCATTTCAACAATCTGAAAAAACGCGTTTATCTCGGGCTGAAAAACATGTTTTGAAAAGTCTGCTGCTCCTGTCCCATAAGTTATATGGGGGTAGCCAAAGTTGCAGAAACATGTTTATTTCTGCTGAATTACACGTTTTGACACTTTCTGCACACTGGGGTTAAGATCTGAGGCAGTGAGCTCTTCTGAGCCTAGCAGTTACATTGGATTTCAACAATCTGAAAAAACGCGTTTATCTCGGGCTGAAAAACACGTTTTGAAAAGTCTGCTGCTCCTGTCCCATAAGTTACATGGGGGTAGCCAAACTTGCAGAAACATGTTTATTTCTGCTGAAATACACGTTTTGACACTTTCTGCACACTGGGGTTAAGATCTGAGGCAGTGAGCTCTTCTGAGCCTAGCAGTTAGATTGGATTTCAACAATCTGAAAAAACGCGTTTATCTCGGGCTGAAAAACACGTTTTGAAAAGTCTGCTGTTCCTGCCATACAAGTTACATGGGGGTGACCAAAGTTGCAGAAAAATGTTTATTTCTGCTGAAATACACGTTTTGACACTTTCTGCACACTGGGGTTAAGAGCTTTGGCAGTGAGCTCCTCTTTGCCTAGCTGTTACATTTTGATTCAACAATCTGAAAAAACGTGTTTATCTCGGGCTGAAAAACAAGTTTTGAAAAATCTGCTGTTTCTGCCATACAAGTTACATGGGGGTGACCAAAGTTGCAGAAACATGTTTATTTCTGCTGAAATACATGTTTTGACACTTTCTGCACACTGGGGTTAAGAGCTTTGGCAGTGAGCTCCTCTTTGCCTAGCAGTTACATTGGGATTCAACAATCTGAAAAAACGTGTTTATCTTGGGCTGAAAAACACGTTTTGAAAAGTCTGCTGCTCCTGTCCCATAAGTTACATGGGGGTAGCCAAAGTTGCAGAAACACGTTTATTTCTGCTGAAATACACGTTTTGACACTTTCTGCACACTGGGGTTAAGATCTGAGGCAGTGAGCTCTTCTGAGCCTAGCAGTTAGATTGGATTTCAACAATCTGAAAAAACGCGTTTATCTCGGGCTGAAAAACACGTTTTGAAAAGTCTGCTGCTCCTGTCCCATAAGTTACATGGGGGTAGCCAAACTTGCAGAAACATGTTTATTTCTGCTGAAATACACGTTTTGACACTTTCTGCTCACTGGGGTTAAGATCTGAGGCAGTGAGCTCTTCTGAGCCTAGCAGTTAGATTGGATTTCAACAATCTGAAAAAACGCGTTTATCTCGGGCTGAAAAACACGTTTTGAAAAGTCTGCTGTTCCTGCCATACAAGTTACATGGGGGTGACCAAAGTTGCAGAAAAATGTTTATTTCTGCTGAAATACACGTTTTGACACTTTCTGCACACTGGGGTTAAGAGCTTTGGCAGTGAGCTCCTCTTAGCCTAGCAGTTACATTGGGATTCAACAATCTGAAAAAACGCGTTTATCTCGGGCTGAAAAACACGTTTTGAAAAGTCTGCTGTTCCTGCCATACAAGTTACATGGGGGTGACCAAAGTTGCAGAAACATGTTTATTTCTGCTGAAATACACGTTTTGACACTTTCTGCACACTGGGGTTAAGATCTGAGGCAGTGAGCTCTTCTGAGCCTAGCAGTTACATTGGATTTCAACAATCTGAAAAAACGCGTTTATCTCGGGCTGAAAAACACGTTTTGAAAAGTCTGCTGTTTCTGCCATACAAGTTACATGGGGGTGACCAAAGTTGCAGAAACATGTTTATTTCTGCTGAAATACACGTTTTGACACTTTCTGCACACTGGGGTTAAGATCTTAGGCAGTGAGCTCTTCTGAGCCTAGCAGTTACATTGGATTTCAACAATCTGAAAAAAACGCGTTTATCTCGGGCTGAAAAACACGTTTTGAAAAGTCTGCTGCTCCTGTCCCATAAGGCACATGGGGGTAGCCAAAGTTGCAGAAACATGTTTATTTCTGCTGAAATACACGTTTTGACACTTTCTGCACACTGGGGTTAAGATCTGAGGCAGTGAGCTCTTCTGAGCCTAGCAGTTACATTGGATTTCAACAATCTGAAAAAACGCGTTTATCTCGGGCTGAAAAACACGTTTTGAAAAGTCTGCTGCTCCTGCCCCATAAGTAACATGGGGGTAGCCAAAGTTGCAGAAACATGTTTATTTCTGCTGAAATACACGTTTTGACACTTTCTGCACACTGGGGTTAAGAGCTTTGGCAGTGAGCTCCTCTTTGCCTAGCTGTTACATTTTGATTCAACAATCTGAAAAAACGTGTTTATCTCGGGCTGAAAAACAAGTTTTGAAAAATCTGCTGTTTCTGCCATACAAGTTACATGGGGGTGACCAAAGTTGCAGAAACATGTTTATTTCTGCTGAAATACATGTTTTGACACTTTCTGCACACTGGGGTTAAGAGCTTTGGCAGTGAGCTCCTCTTTGCCTAGCAGTTACATTGGGATTCAACAATCTGAAAAAACGTGTTTATCTTGGGCTGAAAAACACGTTTTGAAAAGTCTGCTGCTCCTGTCCCATAAGTTACATGGGGGTAGCCAAAGTTGCAGAAACACGTTTATTTCTGCTGAAATACACGTTTTGACACTTTCTGCACACTGGGGTTAAGATCTGAGGCAGTGAGCTCTTCTGAGCCTAGCAGTTAGATTGGATTTCAACAATCTGAAAAAACGCGTTTATCTCGGGCTGAAAAACACGTTTTGAAAAGTCTGCTGCTCCTGTCCCATAAGTTACATGGGGGTAGCCAAACTTGCAGAAACATGTTTATTTCTGCTGAAATACACGTTTTGACACTTTCTGCACACTGGGGTTAAGATCTGAGGCAGTGAGCTCTTCTGAGCCTAGCAGTTAGATTGGATTTCAACAATCTGAAAAAACGCGTTTATCTCGGGCTGAAAAACACGTTTTGAAAAGTCTGCTGTTCCTGCCATACAAGTTACATGGGGGTGACCAAAGTTGCAGAAAAATGTTTATTTCTGCTGAAATACACGTTTTGACACTTTCTGCACACTGGGGTTAAGAGCTTTGGCAGTGAGCACCTCTTAGCCTAGCAGTTACATTGGGATTCAACAATCTGAAAAAACGCGTTTATCTCGGGCTGAAAAACACGTTTTGAAAAGTCTGCTGTTCCTGCCATACAAGTTACATGGGGGTGACCAAAGTTGCAGAAACATGTTTATTTCTGCTGAAATACACGTTTTGACACTTTCTGCACACTGGGGTTAAGAGCTTTGGCAGTGAGCTCCTCTTTGCCTAGCAGTTACATTGCATTTCAACAATCTGAAAAAACGCGTTTATCTCGGGCTGAAAAACATGTTTTGAAAAGTCTGCTGCTCCTGTCCCATAAGTTACATGGGGGTAGCCAAAGTTGCAGAAACATGTTTATTTCTGCTGAATTACACGTTTTGACACTTTCTGCACACTGGGGTTAAGATCTGAGGCAGTGAGCTCTTCTGAGCCTAGCAGTTAGATTGGATTTCAACAATCTGAAAAAACGCGTTTATCTCGGGCTGAAAAACACGTTTTGAAAAGTCTGCTGTTCCTGCCATACAAGTTACATGGGGGTGACCAAAGTTGCAGAAAAATGTTTATTTCTGCTGAAATACACGTTTTGACACTTTCTGCACACTGGGGTTAAGAGCTTTGGCAGTGAGCTCCTCTTTGCCTAGCTGTTACATTTTGATTCAACAATCTGAAAAAACGTGTTTATCTCGGGCTGAAAAACAAGTTTTGAAAAATCTGCTGTTTCTGCCATACAAGTTACATGGGGGTGACCAAAGTTGCAGAAACATGTTTATTTCTGCTGAAATACACGTTTTGACACTTTCTGCACACTGGGGTTAAGAGCTTTGGCAGTGAGCTCCTCTTTGCCTAGCAGTTACATTGCATTTCAACAATCTGAAAAAACGCGTTTATCTCGGGCTGAAAAACATGTTTTGAAAAGTCTGCTGCTCCTGTCCCATAAGTTATATGGGGGTAGCCAAAGTTGCAGAAACATGTTTATTTCTGCTGAATTACACGTTTTGACACTTTCTGCACACTGGGGTTAAGATCTGAGGCAGTGAGCTCTTCTGAGCCTAGCAGTTACATTGGATTTCAACAATCTGAAAAAACGCGTTTATCTCGGGCTGAAAAACACGTTTTGAAAAGTCTGCTGCTCCTGTCCCATAAGTTACATGGGGGTAGCCAAACTTGCAGAAACATGTTTATTTCTGCTGAAATACACGTTTTGACACTTTCTGCACACTGGGGTTAAGATCTGAGGCAGTGAGCTCTTCTGAGCCTAGCAGTTAGATTGGATTTCAACAATCTGAAAAAACGCGTTTATCTCGGGCTGAAAAACACGTTTTGAAAAGTCTGCTGTTCCTGCCATACAAGTTACATGGGGGTGACCAAAGTTGCAGAAAAATGTTTATTTCTGCTGAAATACACGTTTTGACACTTTCTGCACACTGGGGTTAAGAGCTTTGGCAGTGAGCTCCTCTTTGCCTAGCTGTTACATTTTGATTCAACAATCTGAAAAAACGTGTTTATCTCGGGCTGAAAAACAAGTTTTGAAAAATCTGCTGTTTCTGCCATACAAGTTACATGGGGGTGACCAAAGTTGCAGAAACATGTTTATTTCTGCTGAAATACATGTTTTGACACTTTCTGCACACTGGGGTTAAGAGCTTTGGCAGTGAGCTCCTCTTTGCCTAGCAGTTACATTGGGATTCAACAATCTGAAAAAACGTGTTTATCTTGGGCTGAAAAACACGTTTTGAAAAGTCTGCTGCTCCTGTCCCATAAGTTACATGGGGGTAGCCAAAGTTGCAGAAACACGTTTATTTCTGCTGAAATACACGTTTTGACACTTTCTGCACACTGGGGTTAAGATCTGAGGCAGTGAGCTCTTCTGAGCCTAGCAGTTAGATTGGATTTCAACAATCTGAAAAAACGCGTTTATCTCGGGCTGAAAAACACGTTTTGAAAAGTCTGCTGCTCCTGTCCCATAAGTTACATGGGGGTAGCCAAACTTGCAGAAACATGTTTATTTCTGCTGAAATACACGTTTTGACACTTTCTGCACACTGGGGTTAAGATCTGAGGCAGTGAGCTCTTCTGAGCCTAGCAGTTAGATTGGATTTCAACAATCTGAAAAAACGCGTTTATCTTGGGCTGAAAAACACGTTTTGAAAAGTCTGCTGCTCCTGTCCCATAAGTTACATGGGGGTAGCCAAACTTGCAGAAACATGTTTATTTCTGCTGAAATACACGTTTTGACACTTTCTGCACACTGGGGTTAAGATCTGAGGCAGTGAGCTCTTCTGAGCCTAGCAGTTAGATTGGATTTCAACAATCTGAAAAAACGCGTTTATCTCGGGCTGAAAAACACGTTTTGAAAAGTCTGCTGCTCCTGTCCCATAAGTTACATGGGGGTAGCCAAACTTGCAGAAACATGTTTATTTCTGCTGAAATACACGTTTTGACACTTTCTGCTCACTGGGGTTAAGATCTGAGGCAGTGAGCTCTTCTGAGCCTAGCAGTTAGATTGGATTTCAACAATCTGAAAAAACGCGTTTATCTCGGGCTGAAAAACACGTTTTGAAAAGTCTGCTGTTCCTGCCATACAAGTTACATGGGGGTGACCAAAGTTGCAGAAAAATGTTTATTTCTGCTGAAATACACGTTTTGACACTTTCTGCACACTGGGGTTAAGAGCTTTGGCAGTGAGCTCCTCTTTGCCTAGCAGTTACATTGGGATTCAACAATCTGAAAAAACGTGTTTATCTCGGGCTGAAAAACACGTTTTGAAAAGTCTGCTGCTCCTGCCATACAAGTTACATGGGGGTGACCAAAGTTGCAGAAACATGTTTATTTCTGCTGAAATACACGTTTTGACACTTTCTGCACATTGGGGTTAAGAGCTTTGGCAGTGAGCTCCTCTTTGCCTAGCTGTTACATTGGGATTCAACAATCTGAAAAAACGTGTTTATCTCGGGCTGAAAAACACGTTTTGAAAAGTCTGCTGCTCCTGCCCCATAAGTTACATGGGGGTAGCCAAAGTTGCAGAAACATGTTTATTTTTGCTGAAATACACGTTTTGACACTTTCTGCACACTGGGGTTAAGAGCTTTGGCAGTGAGCTCCTCTTAGCCTAGCAGTTACATTGGGATTCAACAATCTGAAAAAACGCGTTTATCTCGGGCTGAAAAACACGTTTTGAAAAGTCTGCTGTTCCTGCCATACAAGTTACATGGGGGTGACCAAAGTTGCAGAAACATGTTTATTTCTGCTGAAATACACGTTTTGACACTTTCTGCACACTGGGGTTAAGAGCTTTGGCAGTGAGCTCCTCTTTGCCTAGCAGTTACATTGCATTTCAACAATCTGAAAAAACGCGTTTATCTCGGGCTGAAAAACATGTTTTGAAAAGTCTGCTGCTCCTGTCCCATAAGTTACATGGGGGTAGCCAAAGTTGCAGAAACATGTTTATTTCTGCTGAATTACACGTTTTGACACTTTCTGCACACTGGGGTTAAGATCTGAGGCAGTGAGCTCTTCTGAGCCTAGCAGTTAGATTGGATTTCAACAATCTGAAAAAACGCGTTTATCTCGGGCTGAAAAACACGTTTTGAAAAGTCTGCTGTTCCTGCCATACAAGTTACATGGGGGTGACCAAAGTTGCAGAAAAATGTTTATTTCTGCTGAAATACACGTTTTGACACTTTCTGCACATTGGGGTTAAGAGCTTTGGCAGTGAGCTCCTCTTTGCCTAGCTGTTACATTGGGATTCAACAATCTGAAAAAACGTGTTTATCTCGGGCTGAAAAACACGTTTTGAAAAGTCTGCTGCTCCTGCCCCATAAGTTACATGGGGGTAGCCAAAGTTGCAGAAACATGTTTATTTTTGCTGAAATACACGTTTTGACACTTTCTGCACACTGGGGTTAAGAGCTTTGGCAGTGAGCTCCTCTTAGCCTAGCAGTTACATTGGGATTCAACAATCTGAAAAAACGCGTTTATCTCGGGCTGAAAAACACGTTTTGAAAAGTCTGCTGTTCCTGCCATACAAGTTACATGGGCGTGACCAAAGTTGCAGAAACATGTTTATTTCTGCTGAAATACACGTTTTGACACTTTCTGCACATTGGGGTTAAGAGCTTTGGCAGTGAGCTCCTCTTTGCCTAGCTGTTACATTGGGATTCAACAATCTGAAAAAACGTGTTTATCTCGGGCTGAAAAACACGTTTTGAAAAGTCTGCTGCTCCTGCCCCATAAGTTACATGGGGGTAGCCAAAGTTGCAGAAACATGTTTATTTTTGCTGAAATACACGTTTTGACACTTTCTGCACACTGGGGTTAAGAGCTTTGGCAGTGAGCTCCTCTTAGCCTAGCAGTTACATTGGGATTCAACAATCTGAAAAAACGCGTTTATCTCGGGCTGAAAAACACGTTTTGAAAAGTCTGCTGTTCCTGCCATACAAGTTACATGGGGGTGACCAAAGTTGCAGAAACATGTTTATTTCTGCTGAAATACACGTTTTGACACTTTCTGCACACTGGGGTTAAGATCTGAGGCAGTGAGCTCTTCTGAGCCTAGCAGTTACATTGGATTTCAACAATCTGAAAAAACGCGTTTATCTCGGGCTGAAAAACACGTTTTGAAAAGTCTGCTGCTCCTGCCCCATAAGTAACATGGGGGTAGCCAAAGTTGCAGAAACATGTTTATTTCTGCTGAAATACACGTTTTGACACTTTCTGCACACTGGGGTTAAGAGCTTTGGCAGTGAGCTCCTCTTTGCCTAGCTGTTACATTTTGATTCAACAATCTGAAAAAACGTGTTTATCTCGGGCTGAAAAACAAGTTTTGAAAAATCTGCTGTTTCTGCCATACAAGTTACATGGGGGTGACCAAAGTTGCAGAAACATGTTTATTTCTGCTGAAATACATGTTTTGACACTTTCTGCACACTGGGGTTAAGAGCTTTGGCAGTGAGCTCCTCTTTGCCTAGCAGTTACATTGGGATTCAACAATCTGAAAAAACGTGTTTATCTTGGGCTGAAAAACACGTTTTGAAAAGTCTGCTGCTCCTGTCCCATAAGTTACATGGGGGTAGCCAAAGTTGCAGAAACACGTTTATTTCTGCTGAAATACACGTTTTGACACTTTCTGCACACTGGGGTTAAGATCTGAGGCAGTGAGCTCTTCTGAGCCTAGCAGTTAGATTGGATTTCAACAATCTGAAAAAACGCGTTTATCTCGGGCTGAAAAACACGTTTTGAAAAGTCTGCTGCTCCTGTCCCATAAGTTACATGGGGGTAGCCAAACTTGCAGAAACATGTTTATTTCTGCTGAAATACACGTTTTGACACTTTCTGCACACTGGGGTTAAGATCTGAGGCAGTGAGCTCTTCTGAGCCTAGCAGTTAGATTGGATTTCAACAATCTGAAAAAACGCGTTTATCTCGGGCTGAAAAACACGTTTTGAAAAGTCTGCTGTTCCTGCCATACAAGTTACATGGGGGTGACCAAAGTTGCAGAAAAATGTTTATTTCTGCTGAAATACACGTTTTGACACTTTCTGCACACTGGGGTTAAGAGCTTTGGCAGTGAGCACCTCTTAGCCTAGCAGTTACATTGGGATTCAACAATCTGAAAAAACGCGTTTATCTCGGGCTGAAAAACACGTTTTGAAAAGTCTGCTGTTCCTGCCATACAAGTTACATGGGGGTGACCAAAGTTGCAGAAACATGTTTATTTCTGCTGAAATACACGTTTTGACACTTTCTGCACACTGGGGTTAAGAGCTTTGGCAGTGAGCTCCTCTTTGCCTAGCAGTTACATTGCATTTCAACAATCTGAAAAAACGCGTTTATCTCGGGCTGAAAAACATGTTTTGAAAAGTCTGCTGCTCCTGTCCCATAAGTTACATGGGGGTAGCCAAAGTTGCAGAAACATGTTTATTTCTGCTGAATTACACGTTTTGACACTTTCTGCACACTGGGGTTAAGATCTGAGGCAGTGAGCTCTTCTGAGCCTAGCAGTTAGATTGGATTTCAACAATCTGAAAAAACGCGTTTATCTCGGGCTGAAAAACACGTTTTGAAAAGTCTGCTGTTCCTGCCATACAAGTTACATGGGGGTGACCAAAGTTGCAGAAAAATGTTTATTTCTGCTGAAATACACGTTTTGACACTTTCTGCACACTGGGGTTAAGAGCTTTGGCAGTGAGCTCCTCTTTGCCTAGCTGTTACATTTTGATTCAACAATCTGAAAAAACGTGTTTATCTCGGGCTGAAAAACAAGTTTTGAAAAATCTGCTGTTTCTGCCATACAAGTTACATGGGGGTGACCAAAGTTGCAGAAACATGTTTATTTCTGCTGAAATACACGTTTTGACACTTTCTGCACACTGGGGTTAAGAGCTTTGGCAGTGAGCTCCTCTTTGCCTAGCAGTTACATTGCATTTCAACAATCTGAAAAAACGCGTTTATCTCGGGCTGAAAAACATGTTTTGAAAAGTCTGCTGCTCCTGTCCCATAAGTTATATGGGGGTAGCCAAAGTTGCAGAAACATGTTTATTTCTGCTGAATTACACGTTTTGACACTTTCTGCACACTGGGGTTAAGATCTGAGGCAGTGAGCTCTTCTGAGCCTAGCAGTTACATTGGATTTCAACAATCTGAAAAAACGCGTTTATCTCGGGCTGAAAAACACGTTTTGAAAAGTCTGCTGCTCCTGTCCCATAAGTTACATGGGGGTAGCCAAACTTGCAGAAACATGTTTATTTCTGCTGAAATACACGTTTTGACACTTTCTGCACACTGGGGTTAAGATCTGAGGCAGTGAGCTCTTCTGAGCCTAGCAGTTAGATTGGATTTCAACAATCTGAAAAAACGCGTTTATCTCGGGCTGAAAAACACGTTTTGAAAAGTCTGCTGTTCCTGCCATACAAGTTACATGGGGGTGACCAAAGTTGCAGAAAAATGTTTATTTCTGCTGAAATACACGTTTTGACACTTTCTGCACACTGGGGTTAAGAGCTTTGGCAGTGAGCTCCTCTTTGCCTAGCTGTTACATTTTGATTCAACAATCTGAAAAAACGTGTTTATCTCGGGCTGAAAAACAAGTTTTGAAAAATCTGCTGTTTCTGCCATACAAGTTACATGGGGGTGACCAAAGTTGCAGAAACATGTTTATTTCTGCTGAAATACATGTTTTGACACTTTCTGCACACTGGGGTTAAGAGCTTTGGCAGTGAGCTCCTCTTTGCCTAGCAGTTACATTGGGATTCAACAATCTGAAAAAACGTGTTTATCTTGGGCTGAAAAACACGTTTTGAAAAGTCTGCTGCTCCTGTCCCATAAGTTACATGGGGGTAGCCAAAGTTGCAGAAACACGTTTATTTCTGCTGAAATACACGTTTTGACACTTTCTGCACACTGGGGTTAAGATCTGAGGCAGTGAGCTCTTCTGAGCCTAGCAGTTAGATTGGATTTCAACAATCTGAAAAAACGCGTTTATCTCGGGCTGAAAAACACGTTTTGAAAAGTCTGCTGCTCCTGTCCCATAAGTTACATGGGGGTAGCCAAACTTGCAGAAACATGTTTATTTCTGCTGAAATACACGTTTTGACACTTTCTGCTCACTGGGGTTAAGATCTGAGGCAGTGAGCTCTTCTGAGCCTAGCAGTTAGATTGGATTTCAACAATCTGAAAAAACGCGTTTATCTCGGGCTGAAAAACACGTTTTGAAAAGTCTGCTGTTCCTGCCATACAAGTTACATGGGGGTGACCAAAGTTGCAGAAAAATGTTTATTTCTGCTGAAATACACGTTTTGACACTTTCTGCACACTGGGGTTAAGAGCTTTGGCAGTGAGCTCCTCTTTGCCTAGCAGTTACATTGGGATTCAACAATCTGAAAAAACGTGTTTATCTCGGGCTGAAAAACACGTTTTGAAAAGTCTGCTGTTCCTGCCATACAAGTTACATGGGGGTGACCAAAGTTGCAGAAACATGTTTATTTCTGCTGAAATACACGTTTTGACACTTTCTGCACATTGGGGTTAAGAGCTTTGGCAGTGAGCTCCTCTTTGCCTAGCTGTTACATTGGGATTCAACAATCTGAAAAAACGTGTTTATCTCGGGCTGAAAAACACGTTTTGAAAAGTCTGCTGCTCCTGCCCCATAAGTTACATGGGGGTAGCCAAAGTTGCAGAAACATGTTTATTTTTGCTGAAATACACGTTTTGACACTTTCTGCACACTGGGGTTAAGAGCTTTGGCAGTGAGCTCCTCTTAGCCTAGCAGTTACATTGGGATTCAACAATCTGAAAAAACGCGTTTATCTCGGGCTGAAAAACACGTTTTGAAAAGTCTGCTGTTCCTGCCATACAAGTTACATGGGGGTGACCAAAGTTGCAGAAACATGTTTATTTCTGCTGAAATACACGTTTTGACACTTTCTGCACACTGGGGTTAAGAGCTTTGGCAGTGAGCTCCTCTTTGCCTAGCAGTTACATTGCATTTCAACAATCTGAAAAAACGCGTTTATCTCGGGCTGAAAAACATGTTTTGAAAAGTCTGCTGCTCCTGTCCCATAAGTTACATGGGGGTAGCCAAAGTTGCAGAAACATGTTTATTTCTGCTGAATTACACGTTTTGACACTTTCTGCACACTGGGGTTAAGATCTGAGGCAGTGAGCTCTTCTGAGCCTAGCAGTTAGATTGGATTTCAACAATCTGAAAAAACGCGTTTATCTCGGGCTGAAAAACACGTTTTGAAAAGTCTGCTGTTCCTGCCATACAAGTTACATGGGGGTGACCAAAGTTGCAGAAAAATGTTTATTTCTGCTGAAATACACGTTTTGACACTTTCTGCACATTGGGGTTAAGAGCTTTGGCAGTGAGCTCCTCTTTGCCTAGCTGTTACATTGGGATTCAACAATCTGAAAAAACGTGTTTATCTCGGGCTGAAAAACACGTTTTGAAAAGTCTGCTGCTCCTGCCCCATAAGTTACATGGGGGTAGCCAAAGTTGCAGAAACATGTTTATTTTTGCTGAAATACACGTTTTGACACTTTCTGCACACTGGGGTTAAGAGCTTTGGCAGTGAGCTCCTCTTAGCCTAGCAGTTACATTGGGATTCAACAATCTGAAAAAACGCGTTTATCTCGGGCTGAAAAACACGTTTTGAAAAGTCTGCTGTTCCTGCCATACAAGTTACATGGGCGTGACCAAAGTTGCAGAAACATGTTTATTTCTGCTGAAATACACGTTTTGACACTTTCTGCACATTGGGGTTAAGAGCTTTGGCAGTGAGCTCCTCTTTGCCTAGCTGTTACATTGGGATTCAACAATCTGAAAAAACGTGTTTATCTCGGGCTGAAAAACACGTTTTGAAAAGTCTGCTGCTCCTGCCCCATAAGTTACATGGGGGTAGCCAAAGTTGCAGAAACATGTTTATTTTTGCTGAAATACACGTTTTGACACTTTCTGCACACTGGGGTTAAGAGCTTTGGCAGTGAGCTCCTCTTAGCCTAGCAGTTACATTGGGATTCAACAATCTGAAAAAACGCGTTTATCTCGGGCTGAAAAACACGTTTTGAAAAGTCTGCTGTTCCTGCCATACAAGTTACATGGGGGTGACCAAAGTTGCAGAAACATGTTTATTTCTGCTGAAATACACGTTTTGACACTTTCTGCACACTGGGGTTAAGATCTGAGGCAGTGAGCTCTTCTGAGCCTAGCAGTTACATTGGATTTCAACAATCTGAAAAAACGCGTTTATCTCGGGCTGAAAAACACGTTTTGAAAAGTCTGCTGCTCCTGCCCCATAAGTAACATGGGGGTAGCCAAAG
This sequence comes from Lepisosteus platostomus, assembly GCF_059453375.1. Classification (NCBI taxonomy): domain Eukaryota; kingdom Metazoa; phylum Chordata; class Actinopteri; order Semionotiformes; family Lepisosteidae; genus Lepisosteus; species Lepisosteus platostomus. The sequence goes on from NC_142629.1 coordinate 9,725,855, forward strand.
TTGCAGAAACATGTTTATTTCTGCTGAAATACACGTTTTGACACTTTCTGCACACTGGGGTTAAGAGCTTTGGCAGTGAGCTCCTCTTTGCCTAGCTGTTACATTTTGATTCAACAATCTGAAAAAACGTGTTTATCTCGGGCTGAAAAACAAGTTTTGAAAAATCTGCTGTTTCTGCCATACAAGTTACATGGGGGTGACCAAAGTTGCAGAAACATGTTTATTTCTGCTGAAATACATGTTTTGACACTTTCTGCACACTGGGGTTAAGAGCTTTGGCAGTGAGCTCCTCTTTGCCTAGCAGTTACATTGGGATTCAACAATCTGAAAAAACGTGTTTATCTTGGGCTGAAAAACACGTTTTGAAAAGTCTGCTGTTCCTGCCATACAAGTTTCATGGGGGTGACAAAAGTTGCAGAAACATGTTTATTTCTGCTGAAATACACGTTTTGACACTTTCTGCACACTGGGGTTAAGAGCTTTGGCAGTGAGCTCCTCTTTGCCTAGCAGTTACATTGCATTTCAACAATCTGAAAAAACGCGTTTATCTCGGGCTGAAAAACATGTTTTGAAAAGTCTGCTGCTCCTGTCCCATAAGTTACATGGGGGTAGCCAAAGTTGCAGAAACACGTTTATTTCTGCTGAAATACACGTTTTGACACTTTCTGCACACTGGGGTTAAGATCTGAGGCAGTGAGCTCTTCTGAGCCTAGCAGTTAGATTGGATTTCAACAATCTGAAAAAACGCGTTTATCTCGGGCTGAAAAACACGTTTTGAAAAGTCTGCTGCTCCTGTCCCATAAGTTACATGGGGGTAGCCAAACTTGCAGAAACATGTTTATTTCTGCTGAAATACACGTTTTGACACTTTCTGCACACTGGGGTTAAGATCTGAGGCAGTGAGCTCTTCTGAGCCTAGCAGTTAGATTGGATTTCAACAATCTGAAAAAACGCGTTTATCTCGGGCTGAAAAACACGTTTTGAAAAGTCTGCTGTTCCTGCCATACAAGTTACATGGGGGTGACCAAAGTTGCAGAAAAATGTTTATTTCTGCTGAAATACACGTTTTGACACTTTCTGCACATTGGGGTTAAGAGCTTTGGCAGTGAGCTCCTCTTTGCCTAGCTGTTACATTGGGATTCAACAATCTGAAAAAACGTGTTTATCTCGGCTGAAAAACACGTTTTGAAAAGTCTGCTGCTCCTGCCCCATAAGTTACATGGGGGTAGCCAAAGTTGCAGAAACATGTTTATTTCTGCTGAAATACACGTTTTTACACTTTCTGCACACTGGGGTTAAGATCTGAGGCAGTGAGCTCTTCTGAGCCTAGCAGTTACTTTGGATATCAACAATCTGAAAAAACGCGTTTATCTCGGGCTGAAAAACACGTTTTGAAAAGTCTGCTGCTCCTGTCCCATAAGTTACATGGGGGTAGCCAAAGTTGCAGAAACATGTTTATTTTTGCTGAAATACACGTTTTGACACTTTCTGCACACTGGGGTTAAGAGCTTTGGCAGTGAGCTCCTCTTAGCCTAGCAGTTACATTGGGATTCAACAATCTGAAAAAACGCGTTTATCTCGGGCTGAAAAACACGTTTTGAAAAGTCTGCTGTTCCTGCCATACAAGTTACATGGGGGTGACCAAAGTTGCAGAAACATGTTTATTTCTGCTGAAATACACGTTTTGACACTTTCTGCACACTGGGGTTAAGATCTGAGGCAGTGAGCTCTTCTGAGCCTAGCAGTTACATTGGATTTCAACAATCTGAAAAAACGCGTTTATCTCGGGCTGAAAAACACGTTTTGAAAAGTCTGCTGTTTCTGCCATACAAGTTACATGGGGGTGACCAAAGTTGCAGAAACATGTTTATTTCTGCTGAAATACACGTTTTGACACTTTCTGCACACTGGGGTTAAGATCTTAGGCAGTGAGCTCTTCTGAGCCTAGCAGTTACATTGGATTTCAACAATCTGAAAAAAACGCGTTTATCTCGGGCTGAAAAACACGTTTTGAAAAGTCTGCTGCTCCTGTCCCATAAGGCACATGGGGGTAGCCAAAGTTGCAGAAACATGTTTATTTCTGCTGAAATACACGTTTTGACACTTTCTGCACACTGGGGTTAAGATCTGAGGCAGTGAGCTCTTCTGAGCCTAGCAGTTACATTGGATTTCAACAATCTGAAAAAACGCGTTTATCTCGGGCTGAAAAACACGTTTTGAAAAGTCTGCTGCTCCTGCCCCATAAGTAACATGGGGGTAGCCAAAGTTGCAGAAACATGTTTATTTCTGCTGAAATACACGTTTTGACACTTTCTGCACACTGGGGTTAAGAGCTTTGGCAGTGAGCTCCTCTTTGCCTAGCTGTTACATTTTGATTCAACAATCTGAAAAAACGTGTTTATCTCGGGCTGAAAAACAAGTTTTGAAAAATCTGCTGTTTCTGCCATACAAGTTACATGGGGGTGACCAAAGTTGCAGAAACATGTTTATTTCTGCTGAAATACATGTTTTGACACTTTCTGCACACTGGGGTTAAGAGCTTTGGCAGTGAGCTCCTCTTTGCCTAGCAGTTACATTGGGATTCAACAATCTGAAAAAACGTGTTTATCTTGGGCTGAAAAACACGTTTTGAAAAGTCTGCTGCTCCTGTCCCATAAGTTACATGGGGGTAGCCAAAGTTGCAGAAACACGTTTATTTCTGCTGAAATACACGTTTTGACACTTTCTGCACACTGGGGTTAAGATCTGAGGCAGTGAGCTCTTCTGAGCCTAGCAGTTAGATTGGATTTCAACAATCTGAAAAAACGCGTTTATCTCGGGCTGAAAAACACGTTTTGAAAAGTCTGCTGCTCCTGTCCCATAAGTTACATGGGGGTAGCCAAACTTGCAGAAACATGTTTATTTCTGCTGAAATACACGTTTTGACACTTTCTGCACACTGGGGTTAAGATCTGAGGCAGTGAGCTCTTCTGAGCCTAGCAGTTAGATTGGATTTCAACAATCTGAAAAAACGCGTTTATCTCGGGCTGAAAAACACGTTTTGAAAAGTCTGCTGTTCCTGCCATACAAGTTACATGGGGGTGACCAAAGTTGCAGAAAAATGTTTATTTCTGCTGAAATACACGTTTTGACACTTTCTGCACACTGGGGTTAAGAGCTTTGGCAGTGAGCACCTCTTAGCCTAGCAGTTACATTGGGATTCAACAATCTGAAAAAACGCGTTTATCTCGGGCTGAAAAACACGTTTTGAAAAGTCTGCTGTTCCTGCCATACAAGTTACATGGGGGTGACCAAAGTTGCAGAAACATGTTTATTTCTGCTGAAATACACGTTTTGACACTTTCTGCACACTGGGGTTAAGAGCTTTGGCAGTGAGCTCCTCTTTGCCTAGCAGTTACATTGCATTTCAACAATCTGAAAAAACGCGTTTATCTCGGGCTGAAAAACATGTTTTGAAAAGTCTGCTGCTCCTGTCCCATAAGTTACATGGGGGTAGCCAAAGTTGCAGAAACATGTTTATTTCTGCTGAATTACACGTTTTGACACTTTCTGCACACTGGGGTTAAGATCTGAGGCAGTGAGCTCTTCTGAGCCTAGCAGTTAGATTGGATTTCAACAATCTGAAAAAACGCGTTTATCTCGGGCTGAAAAACACGTTTTGAAAAGTCTGCTGTTCCTGCCATACAAGTTACATGGGGGTGACCAAAGTTGCAGAAAAATGTTTATTTCTGCTGAAATACACGTTTTGACACTTTCTGCACATTGGGGTTAAGAGCTTTGGCAGTGAGCTCCTCTTTGCCTAGCTGTTACATTGGGATTCAACAATCTGAAAAAACGTGTTTATCTCGGGCTGAAAAACACGTTTTGAAAAGTCTGCTGCTCCTGCCCCATAAGTTACATGGGGGTAGCCAAAGTTGCAGAAACATGTTTATTTTTGCTGAAATACACGTTTTGACACTTTCTGCACACTGGGGTTAAGAGCTTTGGCAGTGAGCTCCTCTTAGCCTAGCAGTTACATTGGGATTCAACAATCTGAAAAAACGCGTTTATCTCGGGCTGAAAAACACGTTTTGAAAAGTCTGCTGTTCCTGCCATACAAGTTACATGGGCGTGACCAAAGTTGCAGAAACATGTTTATTTCTGCTGAAATACACGTTTTGACACTTTCTGCACATTGGGGTTAAGAGCTTTGGCAGTGAGCTCCTCTTTGCCTAGCTGTTACATTGGGATTCAACAATCTGAAAAAACGTGTTTATCTCGGGCTGAAAAACACGTTTTGAAAAGTCTGCTGCTCCTGCCCCATAAGTTACATGGGGGTAGCCAAAGTTGCAGAAACATGTTTATTTTTGCTGAAATACACGTTTTGACACTTTCTGCACACTGGGGTTAAGAGCTTTGGCAGTGAGCTCCTCTTAGCCTAGCAGTTACATTGGGATTCAACAATCTGAAAAAACGCGTTTATCTCGGGCTGAAAAACACGTTTTGAAAAGTCTGCTGTTCCTGCCATACAAGTTACATGGGGGTGACCAAAGTTGCAGAAACATGTTTATTTCTGCTGAAATACACGTTTTGACACTTTCTGCACACTGGGGTTAAGATCTGAGGCAGTGAGCTCTTCTGAGCCTAGCAGTTACATTGGATTTCAACAATCTGAAAAAACGCGTTTATCTCGGGCTGAAAAACATGTTTTGAAAAGTCTGCTGCTCCTGCCCCATAAGTAACATGGGGGTAGCCAAAGTTGCAGAAACATGTTTATTTCTGCTGAAATACACGTTTTGACACTTTCTGCACACTGGGGTTAAGAGCTTTGGCAGTGAGCTCCTCTTTGCCTAGCTGTTACATTTTGATTCAACAATCTGAAAAAACGTGTTTATCTCGGGCTGAAAAACAAGTTTTGAAAAATCTGCTGTTTCTGCCATACAAGTTACATGGGGGTGACCAAAGTTGCAGAAACATGTTTATTTCTGCTGAAATACATGTTTTGACACTTTCTGCACACTGGGGTTAAGAGCTTTGGCAGTGAGCTCCTCTTTGCCTAGCAGTTACATTGGGATTCAACAATCTGAAAAAACGTGTTTATCTTGGGCTGAAAAACACGTTTTGAAAAGTCTGCTGTTCCTGCCATACAAGTTTCATGGGGGTGACAAAAGTTGCAGAAACATGTTTATTTCTGCTGAAATACACGTTTTGACACTTTCTGCACACTGGGGTTAAGAGCTTTGGCAGTGAGCTCCTCTTTGCCTAGCAGTTACATTGCATTTCAACAATCTGAAAAAACGCGTTTATCTCGGGCTGAAAAACATGTTTTGAAAAGTCTGCTGCTCCTGTCCCATAAGTTACATGGGGGTAGCCAAAGTTGCAGAAACACGTTTATTTCTGCTGAAATACACGTTTTGACACTTTCTGCACACTGGGGTTAAGATCTGAGGCAGTGAGCTCTTCTGAGCCTAGCAGTTAGATTGGATTTCAACAATCTGAAAAAACGCGTTTATCTCGGGCTGAAAAACACGTTTTGAAAAGTCTGCTGCTCCTGTCCCATAAGTTACATGGGGGTAGCCAAACTTGCAGAAACATGTTTATTTCTGCTGAAATACACGTTTTGACACTTTCTGCACACTGGGGTTAAGATCTGAGGCAGTGAGCTCTTCTGAGCCTAGCAGTTAGATTGGATTTCAACAATCTGAAAAAACGCGTTTATCTCGGGCTGAAAAACACGTTTTGAAAAGTCTGCTGTTCCTGCCATACAAGTTACATGGGGGTGACCAAAGTTGCAGAAAAATGTTTATTTCTGCTGAAATACACGTTTTGACACTTTCTGCACATTGGGGTTAAGAGCTTTGGCAGTGAGCTCCTCTTTGCCTAGCTGTTACATTGGGATTCAACAATCTGAAAAAACGTGTTTATCTCGGGCTGAAAAACACGTTTTGAAAAGTCTGCTGCTCCTGCCCCATAAGTTACATGGGGGTAGCCAAAGTTGCAGAAACATGTTTATTTTTGCTGAAATACACGTTTTGACACTTTCTGCACACTGGGGTTAAGAGCTTTGGCAGTGAGCTCCTCTTAGCCTAGCAGTTACATTGGGATTCAACAATCTGAAAAAACGCGTTTATCTCGGGCTGAAAAACACGTTTTGAAAAGTCTGCTGTTCCTGCCATACAAGTTTCATGGGGGTGACAAAAGTTGCAGAAACATGTTTATTTCTGCTGAAATACACGTTTTGACACTTTCTGCACACTGGGGTTAAGAGCTTTGGCAGTGAGCTCCTCTTTGCCTAGCAGTTACATTGCATTTCAACAATCTGAAAAAACGCGTTTATCTCGGGCTGAAAAACATGTTTTGAAAAGTCTGCTGCTCCTGTCCCATAAGTTACATGGGGGTAGCCAAAGTTGCAGAAACATGTTTATTTCTGCTGAAATACACGTTTTGACACTTTCTGCACACTGGGGTTAAGAGCTCTGGCAGTGAGCTCCTCTTTGCCTACCAGTTACATTGAGATTCAACAATCTGAAAAAAAGTGTTTATGTCGGGCTGAAAAACACGTTTTGAAAAGTCTGCTGCTCCTGCCCCATAAGTAACATGGGGGTAGCCAAAGTTGCAGAAACATGTTTATTTCTGCTGAAATACACGTTTTTACAGTTTCTGCACACTGGGGTTAAGATCTGAGGCAGTGAGCTCTTCTGAGCCTAGCAGTTACTTTGGATATCAACAATCTGAAAAAACGCGTTTATCTCGGGCTGAAAAACACGTTTTGAAAAGTCTGCTGCTCCTGTCCCATAAGTTACATGGGGGTAGCCAAAGTTGCAGAAACATGTTTATTTCTGCTGAAATACACGTTTTGACACTTTCTGCACACTGGGGTTAAGAGCTTTGGCAGTGAGCTCCTCTTTGCCTAGCAGTTACATTGGGATTCAACAATCTGAAAAAACGTGTTTATCTCGGGCTGAAAAACACGTTTTGAAAAGTCTGCTGCTCCTGCCATACAAGTTACATGGGGGTGACCAAAGTTGCAGAAAAATGTTTATTTCTGCTGAAATACACGTTTTGACACTTTCTGCACATTGGGGTTAAGAGCTTTGGCAGTGAGCTCCTCTTTGCCTAGCTGTTACATTGGGATTCAACAATCTGAAAAAACGTGTTTATCTCGGGCTGAAAAACACGTTTTGAAAAGTCTGCTGCTCCTGCCCCATAAGTTACATGGGGGTAGCCAAAGTTGCAGAAACATGTTTATTTTTGCTGAAATACACGTTTTGACACTTTCTGCACACTGGGGTTAAGAGCTTTGGCAGTGAGCTCCTCTTAGCCTAGCAGTTACATTGGGATTCAACAATCTGAAAAAACGCGTTTATCTCGGGCTTAAAAACACGTTTTGAAAAGTCTGCTGTTCCTGCCATACAAGTTACATGGGGGTGACCAAAGTTGCAGAAACATGTTTATTTCTGCTGAAATACACGTTTTGACACTTTCTGCACATTGGGGTTAAGAGCTTTGGCAGTGAGCTCCTCTTTGCCTAGCTGTTACATTGGGATTCAACAATCTGAAAAAACGTGTTTATCTCGGGCTGAAAAACACGTTTTGAAAAGTCTGCTGCTCCTGCCCCATAAGTTACATGGGGGTAGCCAAAGTTGCAGAAACATGTTTATTTTTGCTGAAATACACGTTTTGACACTTTCTGCACACTGGGGTTAAGAGCTTTGGCAGTGAGCTCCTCTTAGCCTAGCAGTTACTTTGGGATTCAACAATCTGAAAAAACGCGTTTATCTCGGGCTGAAAAACACGTTTTGAAAAGCCTGCTGTTCCTGCCATACAAGTTACATCTGGGTGACCAAAGTTGCAGAAAAATGTTTATTTCTGCTGAAATACACGTTTTGACACTTTCTGCACATTGGGGTTAAGAGCTTTGGCAGTGAGCTCCTCTTTGCCTAGCTGTTACATTGGGATTCAACAATCTGAAAAAACGTGTTTATCTCGGGCTGAAAAACACGTTTTGAAAAGTCTGCTGCTCCTGCCCCATAAGTTACATGGGGGTAGCCAAAGTTGCAGAAACATGTTTATTTTTGCTGAAATACACGTTTTGACACTTTCTGCACACTGGGGTTAAGAGCTTTGGCAGTGAGCTCCTCTTAGCCTAGCAGTTACATTGGGATTCAACAATCTGAAAAAACGCGTTTATCTCGGGCTTAAAAACACGTTTTGAAAAGTCTGCTGTTCCTGCCATACAAGTTACATGGGGGTGACCAAAGTTGCAGAAACATGTTTATTTCTGCTGAAATACACGTTTTGACACTTTCTGCACATTGGGGTTAAGAGCTTTGGCAGTGAGCTCCTCTTTGCCTAGCTGTTACATTGGGATTCAACAATCTGAAAAAACGTGTTTATCTCGGGCTGAAAAACACGTTTTGAAAAGTCTGCTGCTCCTGCCCCATAAGTTACATGGGGGTAGCCAAAGTTGCAGAAACATGTTTATTTTTGCTGAAATACACGTTTTGACACTTTCTGCACACTGGGGTTAAGAGCTTTGGCAGTGAGCTCCTCTTAGCCTAGCAGTTACTTTGGGATTCAACAATCTGAAAAAACGCGTTTATCTCGGGCTGAAAAACACGTTTTGAAAAGCCTGCTGTTCCTGCCATACAAGTTACATCTGGGTGACCAAAGTTGCAGAAACATGTTTATTTTTTGCTGAAATACACGTTTTGACACTTTATGCACACTGGGGTTTAGAGCTTTGGCAGTGAGCTCCTCTTAGCCTAGCACTTACATTGGATTTCAACAATCTGAAAAAACGCGTTTATCTCGGGCTGAAAAACACGTTTTGAAAAGTCTGCTGCTCCTGTCCCATAAGTTACATGGGGGTAGCCAAAGTTGCAGAAACATGTTTATTTCTGCTGAAATACACGTTTCGACACTTTCTGCACACTGGGGTTAAGAGCTTTGGCAGTGAGCTCCTCTTTGCCTAGGAGTTACATTGCATTTCAACAATCTGAAAAAACGCGTTTATCTCGGGCTGAAAAACATGTTTTGAAAAGTCTGCTGCTCCTGTCCCATAAGTTACATGGGGGTAGCCAAAGTTGCAGAAACATGTTTATTTCTGCTGAAATACACGTTTTGACACTTTCTGCACACTGGGGTTAAGAGCTCTGGCAGTGAGCTCCTCTTTGCCTACCAGTTACATTGAGATTCAACAATCTGAAAAAAAGTGTTTATCTCGGGCTGAAAAACACGTTTTGAAAAGTCTGCTGCTCCTGCCCCATAAGTAACATGGGGGTAGCCAAAGTTGCAGAAACATGTTTATTTCTGCTGAAATACACGTTTTTACACTTTCTGCACACTGGGGTTAAGATCTGAGGCAGTGAGCTCTTCTGAGCCTAGCAGTTACTTTGGATATCAACAATCTGAAAAAACGCGTTTATCTCGGGCTGAAAAACACGTTTTGAAAAGTCTGCTGCTCCTGTCCCATAAGTTACATGGGGGTAGCCAAAGTTGCAGAAACATGTTTATTTCTGCTGAAATACACGTTTTGACACTTTCTGCACACTGGGGTTAAGAGCTTTGGCAGTGAGCTCCTCTTTGCCTAGCAGTTACATTGGGATTCAACAATCTGAAAAAACATGTTTATCTCGGGCTGAAAAACACGTTTTGAAAAGTCTGCTGTTCCTGCCATACAAGTTACATGGGGGTGACCAAAGTTGCAGAAAAATGTTTATTTCTGCTGAAATACACGTTTTGACACTTTCTGCACATTGGGGTTAAGAGCTTTGGCAGTGAGCTCCTCTTTGCCTAGCTGTTACATTGGGATTCAACAATCTGAAAAAACGTGTTTATCTCGGGCTGAAAAACACGTTTTGAAAAGTCTGCTGTTCCTGCCATACAAGTTACATGGGGGTGACCAAAGTTGCAGAAACATGTTTATTTCTGCTGAAATACACGTTTTGACACTTTCTGCACACTGGGGTTAAGATCTGAGGCAGTGAGCTCTTCTGAGCCTAGCAGTTACATTGGATTTCAACAATCTGAAAAAACGCGTTTATCTCGGGCTGAAAAACACGTTTTGAAAAGTCTGCTGTTTCTGCCATACAAGTTACATGGGGGTGACCAAAGTTGCAGAAACATGTTTATTTCTGCTGAAATACACGTTTTGACACTTTCTGCACACTGGGGTTAAGATCTGAGGCAGTGAGCTCTTCTGAGCCTAGCAGTTACATTGGATTTCAACAATCTGAAAAAAACGCGTTTATCTCGGGCTGAAAAACACGTTTTGAAAAGTCTGCTGCTCCTGTCCCATAAGTTACATGGGGGTAGCCAAAGTTGCAGAAACATGTTTATTTCTGCTGAAATACACGTTTTGACACTTTCTGCACACTGGGGTTAAGATCTGAGGCAGTGAGCTCTTCTGAGCCTAGCAGTTACATTGGATTTCAACAATCTGAAAAAACGCGTTTATCTCGGGCTGAAAAACACGTTTTGAAAAGTCTGCTGCTCCTGCCCCATATGTAACATGGGGGTAGCCAAAGTTGCAGAAACATGTTTATTTCTGCTGAAATACACGTTTTGACACTTTCTGCACACTGGGGTTAAGAGCTTTGGCAGTGAGCTCCTCTTTGCCTAGCTGTTACATTTTGATTCAACAATCTGAAAAAACTTGTTTATCTCGGGCTGAAAAACAAGTTTTGAAAAATCTGCTGTTTCTGCCATACAAGTTACATGGGGGTGACCAAAGTTGCAGAAACATGTTTATTTCTGCTGAAATACATGTTTTGACACTTTCTGCACACTGGGGTTAAGAGCTTTGGCAGTGAGCTCCTCTTTGCCTAGCAGTTACATTGGGATTCAACAATCTGAAAAAACGTGTTTATCTTGGGCTGAAAAACACGTTTTGAAAAGTCTGCTGCTCCTGTCCCATAAGTTACATGGGGGTGACCAAAGTTGCAGAAACATGTTTATTTTTGCTGAAATACACGTTTTGACACTTTGTGCACACTGGGGTTAAGAGCTTTGGCAGTGAGCTCCTCTTAGCCTAGCAGTTACATTGGGATTCAACAATCTGAAAAAACGCGTTTATCTCGGGCTGAAAAACACGTTTTGAAAAGTCTGCTGTTCCTGCCATACAAGTTACATGGGGGTGACCAAAGTTGCAGAAACATGTTTATTTCTGCTGAAATACACGTTTTGACACTTTCTGCACACTGGGGTTAAGAGCTTTGGCAGTGAGCTCCTCTTTGCCTAGCAGTTACATTGCATTTCAACAATCTGAAAAAACGCGTTTATCTCGGGCTGAAAAACATGTTTTGAAAAGTCTGCTGCTCCTGTCCCATAAGTTACATGGGGGTAGCCAAAGTTGCAGAAACATGTTTATTTCTGCTGAATTACACGTTTTGACACTTTCTGCACACTGGGGTTAAGATCTGAGGCAGTGAGCTCTTCTGAGCCTAGCAGTTACATTGGATTTCAACAATCTGAAAAAACGCGTTTATCTCGGGCTGAAAAACACGTTTTGAAAAGTCTGCTGCTCCTGTCCCATAAGTTACATGGGGGTAGCCAAACTTGCAGAAACATGTTTATTTCTGCTGAAATACACGTTTTGACACTTTCTGCACACTGGGGTTAAGATCTGAGGCAGTGAGCTCTTCTGAGCCTAGCAGTTAGATTGGATTTCAACAATCTGAAAAAACGCGTTTATCTCGGGCTGAAAAACACGTTTTGAAAAGTCTGCTGCTCCTGCCCCATAAGTAACATGGGGGTAGCCAAAGTTGCAGAAACATGTTTATTTCTGCTGAAATACACGTTTTGACACTTTCTGCACACTGGGGTTAAGAGCTTTGGCAGTGAGCTCCTCTTTGCCTAGCTGTTACATTGGGATTCAACAATCTGAAAAAACGTGTTTATCTCGGGCTGAAAAACACGTTTTGAAAAGTCTGCTGCTCCTGCCCCATAAGTTACATGGGGGTAGCCAAAGTTGCAGAAACATGTTTATTTCTGCTGAAATACACGTTTTGACACTTTCTGCACATTGGGGTTAAGAGCTTTGGCAGTGAGCTCCTCATAGCCTAGTAGTTACATTGGGATTCAACAATCTGAAAAAACGCGTTTATCTCGGGCTGAAAAACACGTTTTGAAAAGTCTGCTGCTCCTGTCCCATAAGTTACATGGGGGTAGCCAAAGTTGCAGAAACATGTTTATTTCTGCTGAAATACACGTTTTGACACTTTCTGCACACTGGGGTTAAGATCTGAGGCAGTGAGCTCTTCTGAGCCTAGCAGTTACATTGGATTTCAACAATCTGAAAAAACGCGTTTATCTCGGGCTGAAAAACACGTTTTGAAAAGTCTGCTGTTTCTGCCATACAAGTTACATGGGGGTGACCAAAGTTGCAGAAACATGTTTATTTCTGCTGAAATACACGTTTTGACACTTTCTGCACACTGGGGTTAAGATCTTAGGCAGTGAGCTCTTCTGAGCCTAGCAGTTACATTGGATTTCAACAATCTGAAAAAAACGCGTTTATCTCGGGCTGAAAAACACGTTTTGAAAAGTCTGCTGCTCCTGTCCCATAAGTTACATGGGGGTAGCCAAAGTTGCAGAAACATGTTTATTTCTGCTGAAATACACGTTTTGACACTTTCTGCACACTGGGGTTAAGATCTGAGGCAGTGAGCTCTTCTGAGCCTAGCAGTTACTTTGGATTTCAACAATCTGAAAAAACGCGTTTATCTCGGGCTGAAAAACACGTTTTGAAAAGTCTGCTGCTCCTGTCCCATAAGTTACATGGGGGTAGCCAAAGTTGCAGAAACATGTTTATTTCTGCTGAAATACACGTTTTGACACTTTCTGCACACTGGGGTTAAGAGCTTTGGCAGTGAGCTCCTCTTTGCCTAGCAGTTACATTGGGATTCAACAATCTGAAAAAACGTGTTTATCTCGGGCTGAAAAACACGTTTTGAAAAGTCTGCTGTTCCTGCCATACAAGTTACATGGGGGTGACCAAAGTTGCAGAAACATGTTTATTTCTGCTGAAATACACGTTTTGACACTTTCTGCACATTGGGGTTAAGAGCTTTGGCAGTGAGCTCCTCTTTGCCTAGCTGTTACATTGGGATTCAACAATCTGAAAAAACGTGTTTATCTCGGGCTGAAAAACACGTTTTGAAAAGTCTGCTGCTCCTGTCCCATAAGTTACATGGGGGTAGCCAAAGTTGCAGAAACATGTTTATTTCTGCTGAATTACACGTTTTGACACTTTCTGCACACTGGGGTTAAGATCTGAGGCAGTGAGCTCTTCTGAGCCTAGCAGTTAGATTGGATTTCAACAATCTGAAAAAACGCGTTTATCTCGGGCTGAAAAACACGTTTTGAAAAGTCTGCTGTTCCTGCCATACAAGTTACATGGGGGTGACCAAAGTTGCAGAAAAATGTTTATTTCTGCTGAAATACACGTTTTGACACTTTCTGCACATTGGGGTTAAGAGCTTTGGCAGTGAGCTCCTCTTTGCCTAGCTGTTACATTGGGATTCAACAATCTGAAAAAACGTGTTTATCTCGGGCTGAAAAACACGTTTTGAAAAGTCTGCTGCTCCTGCCCCATAAGTTACATGGGGGTAGCCAAAGTTGCAGAAACATGTTTATTTTTGCTGAAATACACGTTTTGACACTTTCTGCACACTGGGGTTAAGAGCTTTGGCAGTGAGCTCCTCTTAGCCTAGCAGTTACATTGGGATTCAACAATCTGAAAAAACGCGTTTATCTCGGGCTGAAAAATACGTTTTGAAAAATCTGCTGTTCCTGCCATACAAGTTACATGGGCGTGACCAAAGTTGCAGAAACATGTTTATTTCTGCTGAAATACACGTTTTGACACTTTCTGCACATTGGGGTTAAGAGCTTTGGCAGTGAGCTCCTCTTTGCCTAGCTGTTACATTGGGATTCAACAATCTGAAAAAACGTGTTTATCTCGGGCTGAAAAACACGTTTTGAAAAGTCTGCTGCTCCTGCCCCATAAGTTACATGGGGGTAGCCAAAGTTGCAGAAACATGTTTATTTTTGCTGAAATACACGTTTTGACTCTTTCTGCACACTGGGGTTAAGAGCTTTGGCAGTGAGCTCCTCTTAGCCTAGCAGTTACATTGGGATTCAACAATCTGAAAAAACGCGTTTATCTCGGGCTGAAAAACACGTTTTGAAAAGTCTGCTGTTCCTGCCATACAAGTTACATGGGGGTGACCAAAGTTGCAGAAACATGTTTATTTCTGCTGAAATACACGTTTTGACACTTTCTGCACACTGGGGTTAAGATCTGAGGCAGTGAGCTCTTCTGAGCCTAGCAGTTACATTGGATTTCAACAATCTGAAAAAACGCGTTTATCTCGGGCTGAAAAACACGTTTTGAAAAGTCTGCTGCTCCTGCCCCATAAGTTACATGGGGGTAGCCAAAGTTGCAGAAACATGTTTATTTCTGCTGAAATACACGTTTTGACACTTTCTGCACACTGGGGTTAAGAGCTCTGGCAGTATGCTCCTCTTTGCCTACCAGTTACATTGAGATTCAACAATCTGAAAAAAAGTGTTTATCTCGGGCTGAAAAACACGTTTTGAAAAGTCTGCTGCTCCTGTCCCATAAGTTACATGGGGGTAGCCAAAGTTGCAGAAACATGTTTATTTCTGCTGAAATACACGTTTTGACACTTTCTGCACACTGGGGTTAAGATCTGAGGCAGTGAGCTCTTCTGAGCCTAGCAGTTACTTTGGATTTCAACAATCTGAAAAAACGCGTTTATCTCGGGCTGAAAAACACGTTTTGAAAAGTCTGCTGCTCCTGTCCCATAAGTTACATGGGGGTAGCCAAAGTTGCAGAAACATGTTTATTTCTGCTGAAATACACGTTTTGACACTTTCTGCACACTGGGGTTAAGAGCTTTGGCAGTGAGCTCCTCTTTGCCTAGCAGTTACATTGGGATTCAACAATCTGAAAAAACGTGTTTATCTCGGGCTGAAAAACACGTTTTGAAAAGTCTGCTGTTCCTGCCATACAAGTTACATGGGGGTGACCAAAGTTGCAGAAACATGTTTATTTCTGCTGAAATACACGTTTTGACACTTTCTGCACACTGGGGTTAAGATCTGAGGCAGTGAGCTCTTCTGAGCCTAGCAGTTACATTGGATTTCAACAATCTGAAAAAACGCGTTTATCTCGGGCTGAAAAACACGTTTTGAAAAGTCTGCTGCTCCTGCCCCATAAGTTACATGGGGGTAGCCAAAGTTGCAGAAACATGTTTATTTCTGCTGAAATACACGTTTTGACACTTTCTGCACACTGGGGTTAAGAGCTTTGGCAGTGAGCTCCTCTTAGCCTAGCAGTTACATTGGGATTCAACAATCTGAAAAAACGCGTTTATCTCGGGCTGAAAAATACGTTTTGAAAAATCTGCTGTTCCTGCCATACAAGTTACATGGGCGTGACCAAAGTTGCAGAAACATGTTTATTTCTGCTGAAATACACGTTTTGACACTTTCTGCACATTGGGGTTAAGAGCTTTGGCAGTGAGCTCCTCTTTGCCTAGCTGTTACATTGGGATTCAACAATCTGAAAAAACGTGTTTATCTCGGGCTGAAAAACACGTTTTGAAAAGTCTGCTGCTCCTGCCCCATAAGTTACATGGGGGTAGCCAAAGTTGCAGAAACATGTTTATTTTTGCTGAAATACACGTTTTGACTCTTTCTGCACACTGGGGTTAAGAGCTTTGGCAGTGAGCTCCTCTTAGCCTAGCAGTTACATTGGGATTCAACAATCTGAAAAAACGCGTTTATCTCGGGCTGAAAAACACGTTTTGAAAAGTCTGCTGTTCCTGCCATACAAGTTACATGGGGGTGACCAAAGTTGCAGAAACATGTTTATTTCTGCTGAAATACACGTTTTGACACTTTCTGCACACTGGGGTTAAGAGCTCTGGCAGTGAGCTCCTCTTTGCCTACCAGTTACATTGAGATTCAACAATCTGAAAAAAAGTGTTTATCTCGGGCTGAAAAACACGTTTTGAAAAGTCTGCTGCTCCTGCCCCATAAGTAACATGGGGGTAGCCAAAGTTGCAGAAACATGTTTATTTCTGCTGAAATACACGTTTTTACACTTTCTGCACACTGGGGTTAAGATCTGAGGCAGTGAGCTCTTCTGAGCCTAGCAGTTACTTTGGATATCAACAATCTGAAAAAACGCGTTTATCTCGGGCTGAAAAACACGTTTTGAAAAGTCTGCTGCTCCTGTCCCATAAGTTACATGGGGGTAGCCAAAGTTGCAGAAACATGTTTATTTCTGCTGAAATACACGTTTTGACACTTTCTGCACACTGGGGTTAAGAGCTTTGGCAGTGAGCTCCTCTTTGCCTAGCAGTTACATTGGGATTCAACAATCTGAAAAAACATGTTTATCTCGGGCTGAAAAACACGTTTTGAAAAGTCTGCTGTTCCTGCCATACAAGTTACATGGGGGTGACCAAAGTTGCAGAAAAATGTTTATTTCTGCTGAAATACACGTTTTGACACTTTCTGCACATTGGGGTTAAGAGCTTTGGCAGTGAGCTCCTCTTTGCCTAGCTGTTACATTGGGATTCAACAATCTGAAAAAACGTGTTTATCTCGGGCTGAAAAACACGTTTTGAAAAGTCTGCTGTTCCTGCCATACAAGTTACATGGGGGTGACCAAAGTTGCAGAAACATGTTTATTTCTGCTGAAATACACGTTTTGACACTTTCTGCACACTGGGGTTAAGATCTGAGGCAGTGAGCTCTTCTGAGCCTAGCAGTTACATTGGATTTCAACAATCTGAAAAAACGCGTTTATCTCGGGCTGAAAAACACGTTTTGAAAAGTCTGCTGTTTCTGCCATACAAGTTACATGGGGGTGACCAAAGTTGCAGAAACATGTTTATTTCTGCTGAAATACACGTTTTGACACTTTCTGCACACTGGGGTTAAGATCTGAGGCAGTGAGCTCTTCTGAGCCTAGCAGTTACATTGGATTTCAACAATCTGAAAAAAACGCGTTTATCTCGGGCTGAAAAACACGTTTTGAAAAGTCTGCTGCTCCTGTCCCATAAGTTACATGGGGGTAGCCAAAGTTGCAGAAACATGTTTATTTCTGCTGAAATACACGTTTTGACACTTTCTGCACACTGGGGTTAAGATCTGAGGCAGTGAGCTCTTCTGAGCCTAGCAGTTACATTGGATTTCAACAATCTGAAAAAACGCGTTTATCTCGGGCTGAAAAACACGTTTTGAAAAGTCTGCTGCTCCTGCCCCATATGTAACATGGGGGTAGCCAAAGTTGCAGAAACATGTTTATTTCTGCTGAAATACACGTTTTGACACTTTCTGCACACTGGGGTTAAGAGCTTTGGCAGTGAGCTCCTCTTTGCCTAGCTGTTACATTTTGATTCAACAATCTGAAAAAACTTGTTTATCTCGGGCTGAAAAACAAGTTTTGAAAAATCTGCTGTTTCTGCCATACAAGTTACATGGGGGTGACCAAAGTTGCAGAAACATGTTTATTTCTGCTGAAATACATGTTTTGACACTTTCTGCACACTGGGGTTAAGAGCTTTGGCAGTGAGCTCCTCTTTGCCTAGCAGTTACATTGGGATTCAACAATCTGAAAAAACGTGTTTATCTTGGGCTGAAAAACACGTTTTGAAAAGTCTGCTGCTCCTGTCCCATAAGTTACATGGGGGTGACCAAAGTTGCAGAAACATGTTTATTTTTGCTGAAATACACGTTTTGACACTTTGTGCACACTGGGGTTAAGAGCTTTGGCAGTGAGCTCCTCTTAGCCTAGCAGTTACATTGGGATTCAACAATCTGAAAAAACGCGTTTATCTCGGGCTGAAAAACACGTTTTGAAAAGTCTGCTGTTCCTGCCATACAAGTTACATGGGGGTGACCAAAGTTGCAGAAACATGTTTATTTCTGCTGAAATACACGTTTTGACACTTTCTGCACACTGGGGTTAAGAGCTTTGGCAGTGAGCTCCTCTTTGCCTAGCAGTTACATTGCATTTCAACAATCTGAAAAAACGCGTTTATCTCGGGCTGAAAAACATGTTTTGAAAAGTCTGCTGCTCCTGTCCCATAAGTTACATGGGGGTAGCCAAAGTTGCAGAAACATGTTTATTTCTGCTGAATTACACGTTTTGACACTTTCTGCACACTGGGGTTAAGATCTGAGGCAGTGAGCTCTTCTGAGCCTAGCAGTTACATTGGATTTCAACAATCTGAAAAAACGCGTTTATCTCGGGCTGAAAAACACGTTTTGAAAAGTCTGCTGCTCCTGTCCCATAAGTTACATGGGGGTAGCCAAACTTGCAGAAACATGTTTATTTCTGCTGAAATACACGTTTTGACACTTTCTGCACACTGGGGTTAAGATCTGAGGCAGTGAGCTCTTCTGAGCCTAGCAGTTAGATTGGATTTCAACAATCTGAAAAAACGCGTTTATCTCGGGCTGAAAAACACGTTTTGAAAAGTCTGCTGCTCCTGCCCCATAAGTAACATGGGGGTAGCCAAAGTTGCAGAAACATGTTTATTTCTGCTGAAATACACGTTTTGACACTTTCTGCACACTGGGGTTAAGAGCTTTGGCAGTGAGCTCCTCTTTGCCTAGCTGTTACATTGGGATTCAACAATCTGAAAAAACGTGTTTATCTCGGGCTGAAAAACACGTTTTGAAAAGTCTGCTGCTCCTGCCCCATAAGTTACATGGGGGTAGCCAAAGTTGCAGAAACATGTTTATTTCTGCTGAAATACACGTTTTGACACTTTCTGCACATTGGGGTTAAGAGCTTTGGCAGTGAGCTCCTCATAGCCTAGTAGTTACATTGGGATTCAACAATCTGAAAAAACGCGTTTATCTCGGGCTGAAAAACACGTTTTGAAAAGTCTGCTGCTCCTGTCCCATAAGTTACATGGGGGTAGCCAAAGTTGCAGAAACATGTTTATTTCTGCTGAAATACACGTTTTGACACTTTCTGCACACTGGGGTTAAGATCTGAGGCAGTGAGCTCTTCTGAGCCTAGCAGTTACATTGGATTTCAACAATCTGAAAAAACGCGTTTATCTCGGGCTGAAAAACACGTTTTGAAAAGTCTGCTGTTTCTGCCATACAAGTTACATGGGGGTGACCAAAGTTGCAGAAACATGTTTATTTCTGCTGAAATACACGTTTTGACACTTTCTGCACACTGGGGTTAAGATCTTAGGCAGTGAGCTCTTCTGAGCCTAGCAGTTACATTGGATTTCAACAATCTGAAAAAAACGCGTTTATCTCGGGCTGAAAAACACGTTTTGAAAAGTCTGCTGCTCCTGTCCCATAAGTTACATGGGGGTAGCCAAAGTTGCAGAAACATGTTTATTTCTGCTGAAATACACGTTTTGACACTTTCTGCACACTGGGGTTAAGATCTGAGGCAGTGAGCTCTTCTGAGCCTAGCAGTTACTTTGGATTTCAACAATCTGAAAAAACGCGTTTATCTCGGGCTGAAAAACACGTTTTGAAAAGTCTGCTGCTCCTGTCCCATAAGTTACATGGGGGTAGCCAAAGTTGCAGAAACATGTTTATTTCTGCTGAAATACACGTTTTGACACTTTCTGCACACTGGGGTTAAGAGCTTTGGCAGTGAGCTCCTCTTTGCCTAGCAGTTACATTGGGATTCAACAATCTGAAAAAACGTGTTTATCTCGGGCTGAAAAACACGTTTTGAAAAGTCTGCTGTTCCTGCCATACAAGTTACATGGGGGTGACCAAAGTTGCAGAAACATGTTTATTTCTGCTGAAATACACGTTTTGACACTTTCTGCACATTGGGGTTAAGAGCTTTGGCAGTGAGCTCCTCTTTGCCTAGCTGTTACATTGGGATTCAACAATCTGAAAAAACGTGTTTATCTCGGGCTGAAAAACACGTTTTGAAAAGTCTGCTGCTCCTGTCCCATAAGTTACATGGGGGTAGCCAAAGTTGCAGAAACATGTTTATTTCTGCTGAATTACACGTTTTGACACTTTCTGCACACTGGGGTTAAGATCTGAGGCAGTGAGCTCTTCTGAGCCTAGCAGTTAGATTGGATTTCAACAATCTGAAAAAACGCGTTTATCTCGGGCTGAAAAACACGTTTTGAAAAGTCTGCTGTTCCTGCCATACAAGTTACATGGGGGTGACCAAAGTTGCAGAAAAATGTTTATTTCTGCTGAAATACACGTTTTGACACTTTCTGCACATTGGGGTTAAGAGCTTTGGCAGTGAGCTCCTCTTTGCCTAGCTGTTACATTGGGATTCAACAATCTGAAAAAACGTGTTTATCTCGGGCTGAAAAACACGTTTTGAAAAGTCTGCTGCTCCTGCCCCATAAGTTACATGGGGGTAGCCAAAGTTGCAGAAACATGTTTATTTTTGCTGAAATACACGTTTTGACACTTTCTGCACACTGGGGTTAAGAGCTTTGGCAGTGAGCTCCTCTTAGCCTAGCAGTTACATTGGGATTCAACAATCTGAAAAAACGCGTTTATCTCGGGCTGAAAAATACGTTTTGAAAAATCTGCTGTTCCTGCCATACAAGTTACATGGGCGTGACCAAAGTTGCAGAAACATGTTTATTTCTGCTGAAATACACGTTTTGACACTTTCTGCACATTGGGGTTAAGAGCTTTGGCAGTGAGCTCCTCTTTGCCTAGCTGTTACATTGGGATTCAACAATCTGAAAAAACGTGTTTATCTCGGGCTGAAAAACACGTTTTGAAAAGTCTGCTGCTCCTGCCCCATAAGTTACATGGGGGTAGCCAAAGTTGCAGAAACATGTTTATTTTTGCTGAAATACACGTTTTGACTCTTTCTGCACACTGGGGTTAAGAGCTTTGGCAGTGAGCTCCTCTTAGCCTAGCAGTTACATTGGGATTCAACAATCTGAAAAAACGCGTTTATCTCGGGCTGAAAAACACGTTTTGAAAAGTCTGCTGTTCCTGCCATACAAGTTACATGGGGGTGACCAAAGTTGCAGAAACATGTTTATTTCTGCTGAAATACACGTTTTGACACTTTCTGCACACTGGGGTTAAGATCTGAGGCAGTGAGCTCTTCTGAGCCTAGCAGTTACATTGGATTTCAACAATCTGAAAAAACGCGTTTATCTCGGGCTGAAAAACACGTTTTGAAAAGTCTGCTGCTCCTGCCCCATAAGTTACATGGGGGTAGCCAAAGTTGCAGAAACATGTTTATTTCTGCTGAAATACACGTTTTGACACTTTCTGCACACTGGGGTTAAGAGCTCTGGCAGTATGCTCCTCTTTGCCTACCAGTTACATTGAGATTCAACAATCTGAAAAAAAGTGTTTATCTCGGGCTGAAAAACACGTTTTGAAAAGTCTGCTGCTCCTGTCCCATAAGTTACATGGGGGTAGCCAAAGTTGCAGAAACATGTTTATTTCTGCTGAAATACACGTTTTGACACTTTCTGCACACTGGGGTTAAGATCTGAGGCAGTGAGCTCTTCTGAGCCTAGCAGTTACTTTGGATTTCAACAATCTGAAAAAACGCGTTTATCTCGGGCTGAAAAACACGTTTTGAAAAGTCTGCTGCTCCTGTCCCATAAGTTACATGGGGGTAGCCAAAGTTGCAGAAACATGTTTATTTCTGCTGAAATACACGTTTTGACACTTTCTGCACACTGGGGTTAAGAGCTTTGGCAGTGAGCTCCTCTTTGCCTAGCAGTTACATTGGGATTCAACAATCTGAAAAAACGTGTTTATCTCGGGCTGAAAAACACGTTTTGAAAAGTCTGCTGTTCCTGCCATACAAGTTACATGGGGGTGACCAAAGTTGCAGAAACATGTTTATTTCTGCTGAAATACACGTTTTGACACTTTCTGCACACTGGGGTTAAGATCTGAGGCAGTGAGCTCTTCTGAGCCTAGCAGTTACATTGGATTTCAACAATCTGAAAAAACGCGTTTATCTCGGGCTGAAAAACACGTTTTGAAAAGTCTGCTGCTCCTGCCCCATAAGTTACATGGGGGTAGCCAAAGTTGCAGAAACATGTTTATTTCTGCTGAAATACACGTTTTGACACTTTCTGCACACTGGGGTTAAGAGCTTTGGCAGTGAGCTCCTCTTAGCCTAGCAGTTACATTGGGATTCAACAATCTGAAAAAACGCGTTTATCTCGGGCTGAAAAATACGTTTTGAAAAATCTGCTGTTCCTGCCATACAAGTTACATGGGCGTGACCAAAGTTGCAGAAACATGTTTATTTCTGCTGAAATACACGTTTTGACACTTTCTGCACATTGGGGTTAAGAGCTTTGGCAGTGAGCTCCTCTTTGCCTAGCTGTTACATTGGGATTCAACAATCTGAAAAAACGTGTTTATCTCGGGCTGAAAAACACGTTTTGAAAAGTCTGCTGCTCCTGCCCCATAAGTTACATGGGGGTAGCCAAAGTTGCAGAAACATGTTTATTTTTGCTGAAATACACGTTTTGACTCTTTCTGCACACTGGGGTTAAGAGCTTTGGCAGTGAGCTCCTCTTAGCCTAGCAGTTACATTGGGATTCAACAATCTGAAAAAACGCGTTTATCTCGGGCTGAAAAACACGTTTTGAAAAGTCTGCTGTTCCTGCCATACAAGTTACATGGGGGTGACCAAAGTTGCAGAAACATGTTTATTTCTGCTGAAATACACGTTTTGACACTTTCTGCACACTGGGGTTAAGATCTGAGGCAGTGAGCTCTTCTGAGCCTAGCAGTTACATTGGATTTCAACAATCTGAAAAAACGCGTTTATCTCGGGCTGAAAAACACGTTTTGAAAAGTCTGCTGCTCCTGCCCCATAAGTTACATGGGGGTAGCCAAAGTTGCAGAAACATGTTTATTTCTGCTGAAATACACGTTTTGACACTTTCTGCACACTGGGGTTAAGAGCTCTGGCAGTATGCTCCTCTTTGCCTACCAGTTACATTGAGATTCAACAATCTGAAAAAAAGTGTTTATCTCGGGCTGAAAAACACGTTTTGAAAAGTCTGCTGCTCCTGTCCCATAAGTTACATGGGGGTAGCCAAAGTTGCAGAAACATGTTTATTTCTGCTGAAATACACGTTTTGACACTTTCTGCACACTGGGGTTAAGATCTGAGGCAGTGAGCTCTTCTGAGCCTAGCAGTTACTTTGGATTTCAACAATCTGAAAAAACGCGTTTATCTCGGGCTGAAAAACACGTTTTGAAAAGTCTGCTGCTCCTGTCCCATAAGTTACATGGGGGTAGCCAAAGTTGCAGAAACATGTTTATTTCTGCTGAAATACACGTTTTGACACTTTCTGCACACTGGGGTTAAGAGCTTTGGCAGTGAGCTCCTCTTTGCCTAGCAGTTACATTGGGATTCAACAATCTGAAAAAACGTGTTTATCTCGGGCTGAAAAACACGTTTTGAAAAGTCTGCTGTTCCTGCCATACAAGTTACATGGGGGTGACCAAAGTTGCAGAAACATGTTTATTTCTGCTGAAATACACGTTTTGACACTTTCTGCACATTGGGGTTAAGAGCTTTGGCAGTGAGCTCCTCTTTGCCTAGCTGTTACATTGGGATTCAACAATCTGAAAAAACGTGTTTATCTCGGGCTGAAAAACACGTTTTGAAAAGTCTGCTGCTCCTGCCCCATAAGTTACATGGGGGTAGCCAAAGTTGCAGAAACATGTTTATTTTTGCTGAAATACACGTTTTGACACTTTCTGCACACTGGGGTTAAGAGCTTTGGCAGTGAGCTCCTCTTAGCCTAGCAGTTACATTGGGATTCAACAATCTGAAAAAACGCGTTTATCTCGGGCTGAAAAACACGTTTTGAAAAGTCTGCTGTTCCTGCCATACAAGTTACATGGGGGTGACCAAAGTTGCAGAAACATGTTTATTTCTGCTGAAATACACGTTTTGACACTTTCTGCACACTGGGGTTAAGAGCTTTGGCAGTGAGCTCCTCTTAGCCTAGCAGTTACATTGGGATTCAACAATCTGAAAAAACGCGTTTATCTCGGGCTGAAAAACACGTTTTGAAAAGTCTGCTGTTCCTGCCATACAAGTTACATGGGGGTGACCAAAGTTGCAGAAACATGTTTATTTCTGCTGAAATACACGTTTTGACACTTTCTGCACACTGGGGTTAAGAGCTTTGGCAGTGAGCTCCTCTTTGCCTAGCAGTTACATTGCATTTCAACAATCTGAAAAAACGCGTTTATCTCGGGCTGAAAAACATGTTTTGAAAAGTCTGCTGCTCCTGTCCCATAAGTTACATGGGGGTAGCCAAAGTTGCAGAAACATGTTTATTTCTGCTGAATTACACGTTTTGACACTTTCTGCACACTGGGGTTAAGATCTGAGGCAGTGAGCTCTTCTGAGCCTAGCAGTTAGATTGGATTTCAACAATCTGAAAAAACGCGTTTATCTCGGGCTGAAAAACACGTTTTGAAAAGTCTGCTGTTCCTGCCATACAAGTTACATGGGGGTGACCAAAGTTGCAGAAAAATGTTTATTTCTGCTGAAATACACGTTTTGACACTTTCTGCACATTGGGGTTAAGAGCTTTGGCAGTGAGCTCCTCTTTGCCTAGCTGTTACATTGGGATTCAACAATCTGAAAAAACGTGTTTATCTCGGGCTGAAAAACACTTTTTGAAAAGTCTGCTGCTCCTGCCCCATAAGTTACATGGGGGTAGCCAAAGTTGCAGAAACATGTTTATTTTTGCTGAAATACACGTTTTGACTCTTTCTGCACACTGGGGTTAAGAGCTTTGGCAGTGAGCTCCTCTTAGCCTAGCAGTTACATTGGGATTCAACAATCTGAAAAAACGCGTTTATCTCGGGCTGAAAAACACGTTTTGAAAAGTCTGCTGTTCCTGCCATACAAGTTACATGGGGGTGACCAAAGTTGCAGAAACATGTTTATTTCTGCTGAAATACACGTTTTGACACTTTCTGCACACTGGGGTTAAGATCTGAGGCAGTGAGCTCTTCTGAGCCTAGCAGTTACATTGGATTTCAACAATCTGAAAAAACGCGTTTATCTCGGGCTGAAAAACACGTTTTGAAAAGTCTGCTGCTCCTGCCCCATAAGTTACATGGGGTAGCCAAAGTTGCAGAAACATGTTTATTTCTGCTGAAATACACGTTTTGACACTTTCTGCACACTGGGGTTAAGAGCTCTGGCAGTATGCTCCTCTTTGCCTACCAGTTACATTGAGATTCAACAATCTGAAAAAAAGTGTTTATCTCGGGCTGAAAAACACGTTTTGAAAAGTCTGCTGCTCCTGCCCCATAAGTTACATGGGGGTAGCCAAAGTTGCAGAAACATGTTTATTTTTGCTGAAATACACGTTTTGACACTTTCTGCACACTGGGGTTAAGAGCTTTGGCAGTGAGCTCCTCTTAGCCTAGCAGTTACATTGGGATTCAACAATCTGAAAAAACGTGTTTATCTTGGGCTGAAAAACACGTTTTGAAAAGTCTGCTGTTCCTGCCATACAAGTTTCATGGGGGTGACAAAAGTTGCAGAAACATGTTTATTTCTGCTGAAATACACGTTTTGACACTTTCTGCACACTGGGGTTAAGAGCTTTGGCAGTGAGCTCCTCTTTGCCTAGCAGTTACATTGCATTTCAACAATCTGAAAAAACGCGTTTATCTCGGGCTGAAAAACATGTTTTGAAAAGTCTGCTGCTCCTGTCCCATAAGTTACATGGGGGTAGCCAAAGTTGCAGAAACACGTTTATTTCTGCTGAAATACACGTTTTGACACTTTCTGCACACTGGGGTTAAGATCTGAGGCAGTGAGCTCTTCTGAGCCTAGCAGTTAGATTGGATTTCAACAATCTGAAAAAACGCGTTTATCTCGGGCTGAAAAACACGTTTTGAAAAGTCTGCTGCTCCTGTCCCATAAGTTACATGGGGGTAGCCAAACTTGCAGAAACATGTTTATTTCTGCTGAAATACACGTTTTGACACTTTCTGCACACTGGGGTTAAGATCTGAGGCAGTGAGCTCTTCTGAGCCTAGCAGTTAGATTGGATTTCAACAATCTGAAAAAACGCGTTTATCTCGGGCTGAAAAACACGTTTTGAAAAGTCTGCTGTTCCTGCCATACAAGTTACATGGGGGTGACCAAAGTTGCAGAAAAATGTTTATTTCTGCTGAAATACACGTTTTGACACTTTCTGCACATTGGGGTTAAGAGCTTTGGCAGTGAGCTCCTCTTTGCCTAGCTGTTACATTGGGATTCAACAATCTGAAAAAACGTGTTTATCTCGGGCTGAAAAACACGTTTTGAAAAGTCTGCTGCTCCTGCCCCATAAGTTACATGGGGGTAGCCAAAGTTGCAGAAACATGTTTATTTTTGCTGAAATACACGTTTTGACTCTTTCTGCACACTGGGGTTAAGAGCTTTGGCAGTGAGCTCCTCTTAGCCTAGCAGTTACATTGGGATTCAACAATCTGAAAAAACGCGTTTATCTCGGGCTGAAAAACACGTTTTGAAAAGTCTGCTGTTCCTGCCATACAAGTTACATGGGGGTGACCAAAGTTGCAGAAACATGTTTATTTCTGCTGAAATACACGTTTTGACACTTTCTGCACACTGGGGTTAAGATCTGAGGCAGTGAGCTCTTCTGAGCCTAGCAGTTACATTGGATTTCAACAATCTGAAAAAACGCGTTTATCTCGGGCTGAAAAACACGTTTTGAAAAGTCTGCTGCTCCTGCCCCATAAGTTACATGGGGGTAGCCAAAGTTGCAGAAACATGTTTATTTCTGCTGAAATACACGTTTTGACACTTTCTGCACACTGGGGTTAAGAGCTCTGGCAGTATGCTCCTCTTTGCCTACCAGTTACATTGAGATTCAACAATCTGAAAAAAAGTGTTTATCTCGGGCTGAAAAACACGTTTTGAAAAGTCTGCTGCTCCTGTCCCATAAGTTACATGGGGGTAGCCAAAGTTGCAGAAACATGTTTATTTCTGCTGAAATACACGTTTTCACACTTTCTGCACACTGGGGTTAAGATCTGAGGCAGTGAGCTCTTCTGAGCCTAGCAGTTACTTTGGATTTCAACAATCTGAAAAAACGCGTTTATCTCGGGCTGAAAAACACGTTTTGAAAAGTCTGCTGCTCCTGTCCCATAAGTTACATGGGGGTAGCCAAAGTTGCAGAAACATGTTTATTTCTGCTGAAATACACGTTTTGACACTTTCTGCACACTGGGGTTAAGAGCTTTGGCAGTGAGCTCCTCTTTGCCTAGCAGTTACATTGGGATTCAACAATCTGAAAAAACGTGTTTATCTCGGGCTGAAAAACACGTTTTGAAAAGTCTGCTGTTCCTGCCATACAAGTTACATGGGGGTGACCAAAGTTGCAGAAACATGTTTATTTCTGCTGAAATACACGTTTTGACACTTTCTGCACATTGGGGTTAAGAGCTTTGGCAGTGAGCTCCTCTTTGCCTAGCTGTTACATTGGGATTCAACAATCTGAAAAAACGTGTTTATCTCGGGCTGAAAAACACGTTTTGAAAAGTCTGCTGCTCCTGCCCCATAAGTTACATGGGGGTAGCCAAAGTTGCAGAAACATGTTTATTTTTGCTGAAATACACGTTTTGACACTTTCTGCACACTGGGGTTAAGAGCTTTGGCAGTGAGCTCCTCTTAGCCTAGCAGTTACATTGGGATTCAACAATCTGAAAAAACGCGTTTATCTCGGGCTGAAAAACACGTTTTGAAAAGTCTGCTGTTCCTGCCATACAAGTTACATGGGGGTGACCAAAGTTGCAGAAACATGTTTATTTCTGCTGAAATACACGTTTTGACACTTTCTGCACACTGGGGTTAAGAGCTTTGGCAGTGAGCTCCTCTTTGCCTAGCAGTTACATTGCATTTCAACAATCTGAAAAAACGCGTTTATCTCGGGCTGAAAAACATGTTTTGAAAAGTCTGCTGCTCCTGTCCCATAAGTTACATGGGGGTAGCCAAAGTTGCAGAAACATGTTTATTTCTGCTGAATTACACGTTTTGACACTTTCTGCACACTGGGGTTAAGATCTGAGGCAGTGAGCTCTTCTGAGCCTAGCAGTTAGATTGGATTTCAACAATCTGAAAAAACGCGTTTATCTCGGGCTGAAAAACACGTTTTGAAAAGTCTGCTGTTCCTGCCATACAAGTTACATGGGGGTGACCAAAGTTGCAGAAAAATGTTTATTTCTGCTGAAATACACGTTTTGACACTTTCTGCACATTGGGGTTAAGAGCTTTGGCAGTGAGCTCCTCTTTGCCTAGCTGTTACATTGGGATTCAACAATCTGAAAAAACGTGTTTATCTCGGGCTGAAAAACACGTTTTGAAAAGTCTGCTGCTCCTGCCCCATAAGTTACATGGGGGTAGCCAAAGTTGCAGAAACATGTTTATTTTTGCTGAAATACACGTTTTGACTCTTTCTGCACACTGGGGTTAAGAGCTTTGGCAGTGAGCTCCTCTTAGCCTAGCAGTTACATTGGGATTCAACAATCTGAAAAAACGCGTTTATCTCGGGCTGAAAAACACGTTTTGAAAAATCTGCTGTTCCTGCCATACAAGTTACATGGGCGTGACCAAAGTTGCAGAAACATGTTTATTTCTGCTGAAATACACGTTTTGACACTTTCTGCACATTGGGGTTAAGAGCTTTGGCAGTGAGCTCCTCTTTGCCTAGCTGTTACATTGGGATTCAACAATCTGAAAAAACGTGTTTATCTCTGGCTGAAAAACACTTTTTGAAAAGTCTGCTGCTCCTGCCCCATAAGTTACATGGGGGTAGCCAAAGTTGCAGAAACATGTTTATTTTTGCTGAAATACACGTTTTGACTCTTTCTGCACACTGGGGTTAAGAGCTTTGGCAGTGAGCTCCTCTTAGCCTAGCAGTTACATTGGGATTCAACAATCTGAAAAAACGCGTTTATCTCGGGCTGAAAAACACGTTTTGAAAAGTCTGCTGTTCCTGCCATACAAGTTACATGGGGGTGACCAAAGTTGCAGAAACATGTTTATTTCTGCTGAAATACACGTTTTGACACTTTCTGCACACTGGGGTTAAGATCTGAGGCAGTGAGCTCTTCTGAGCCTAGCAGTTACATTGGATTTCAACAATCTGAAAAAACGCGTTTATCTCGGGCTGAAAAACACGTTTTGAAAAGTCTGCTGCTCCTGCCCCATAAGTTACATGGGGGTAGCCAAAGTTGCAGAAACATGTTTATTTCTGCTGAAATACACGTTTTGACACTTTCTGCACACTGGGGTTAAGAGCTCTGGCAGTATGCTCCTCTTTGCCTACCAGTTACATTGAGATTCAACAATCTGAAAAAAAGTGTTTATCTCGGGCTGAAAAACACGTTTTGAAAAGTCTGCTGCTCCTGCCCCATAAGTTACATGGGGGTAGCCAAAGTTGCAGAAACATGTTTATTTTTGCTGAAATACACGTTTTGACACTTTCTGCACACTGGGGTTAAGAGCTTTGGCAGTGAGCTCCTCTTAGCCTAGCAGTTACATTGGGATTCAACAATCTGAAAAAACGTGTTTATCTTGGGCTGAAAAACACGTTTTGAAAAGTCTGCTGTTCCTGCCATACAAGTTTCATGGGGGTGACAAAAGTTGCAGAAACATGTTTATTTCTGCTGAAATACACGTTTTGACACTTTCTGCACACTGGGGTTAAGAGCTTTGGCAGTGAGCTCCTCTTTGCCTAGCAGTTACATTGCATTTCAACAATCTGAAAAAACGCGTTTATCTCGGGCTGAAAAACATGTTTTGAAAAGTCTGCTGCTCCTGTCCCATAAGTTACATGGGGGTAGCCAAAGTTGCAGAAACACGTTTATTTCTGCTGAAATACACGTTTTGACACTTTCTGCACACTGGGGTTAAGATCTGAGGCAGTGAGCTCTTCTGAGCCTAGCAGTTAGATTGGATTTCAACAATCTGAAAAAACGCGTTTATCTCGGGCTGAAAAACACGTTTTGAAAAGTCTGCTGCTCCTGTCCCATAAGTTACATGGGGGTAGCCAAACTTGCAGAAACATGTTTATTTCTGCTGAAATACACGTTTTGACACTTTCTGCACACTGGGGTTAAGATCTGAGGCAGTGAGCTCTTCTGAGCCTAGCAGTTAGATTGGATTTCAACAATCTGAAAAAACGCGTTTATCTCGGGCTGAAAAACACGTTTTGAAAAGTCTGCTGTTCCTGCCATACAAGTTACATGGGGGTGACCAAAGTTGCAGAAAAATGTTTATTTCTGCTGAAATACACGTTTTGACACTTTCTGCACATTGGGGTTAAGAGCTTTGGCAGTGAGCTCCTCTTTGCCTAGCTGTTACATTGGGATTCAACAATCTGAAAAAACGTGTTTATCTCGGGCTGAAAAACACGTTTTGAAAAGTCTTCTGCTCCTGCCCCATAAGTAACATGGGGGTAGCCAAAGTTGCAGAAACATGTTTATTTCTGCTGAAATACACGTTTTTACACTTTCTGCACACTGGGGTTAAGATCTGAGGCAGTGAGCTCTTCTGAGCCTAGCAGTTACTTTGGATATCAACAATCTGAAAAAACGCGTTTATCTCGGGCTGAAAAACACGTTTTGAAAAGTCTGCTGCTCCTGTCCCATAAGTTACATGGGGGTAGCCAAAGTTGCAGAAACATGTTTATTTTTGCTGAAATACACGTTTTGACACTTTCTGCACACTGGGGTTAAGATCTGAGGCAGTGAGCTCTTCTGAGCCTAGCAGTTACATTGGATTTCAACAATCTGAAAAAACGCGTTTATCTCGGGCTGAAAAACACGTTTTGAAAAGTCTGCTGTTTCTGCCATACAAGTTACATGGGGGTGACCAAAGTTGCAGAAACATGTTTATTTCTGCTGAAATACACGTTTTGACACTTTCTGCACACTGGGGTTAAGATCTTAGGCAGTGAGCTCTTCTGAGCCTAGCAGTTACATTGGATTTCAACAATCTGAAAAAAACGCGTTTATCTCGGGCTGAAAAACACGTTTTGAAAAGTCTGCTGCTCCTGTCCCATAAGTTACATGGGGGTAGCCAAAGTTGCAGAAACATGTTTATTTCTGCTGAAATACACGTTTTGACACTTTCTGCACACTGGGGTTAAGATCTGAGGCAGTGAGCTCTTCTGAGCCTAGCAGTTACATTGGATTTCAACAATCTGAAAAAACGCGTTTATCTCGGGCTGAAAAACACGTTTTGAAAAGTCTGCTGCTCCTGCCCCATATGTAACATGGGGGTAGCCAAAGTTGCAGAAACATGTTTATTTCTGCTGAAATACACGTTTTGACACTTTCTGCACACTGGGGTTAAGAGCTTTGGCAGTGAGCTCCTCTTTGCCTAGCTGTTACATTTTGATTCAACAATCTGAAAAAACTTGTTTATCTCGGGCTGAAAAACAAGTTTTGAAAAATCTGCTGTTTCTGCCATACAAGTTACATGGGGGTGACCAAAGTTGCAGAAACATGTTTATTTCTGCTGAAATACATGTTTTGACACTTTCTGCACACTGGGGTTAAGAGCTTTGGCAGTGAGCTCCTCTTTGCCTAGCAGTTACATTGGGATTCAACAATCTGAAAAAACGTGTTTATCTTGGGCTGAAAAACACGTTTTGAAAAGTCTGCTGCTCCTGTCCCATAAGTTACATGGGGGTGACCAAAGTTGCAGAAACATGTTTATTTTTGCTGAAATACACGTTTTGACACTTTGTGCACACTGGGGTTAAGAGCTTTGGCAGTGAGCTCCTCTTAGCCTAGCAGTTACATTGGGATTCAACAATCTGAAAAAACGCGTTTATCTCGGGCTGAAAAACACGTTTTGAAAAGTCTGCTGTTCCTGCCATACAAGTTACATGGGGGTGACCAAAGTTGCAGAAACATGTTTATTTCTGCTGAAATACACGTTTTGACACTTTCTGCACACTGGGGTTAAGAGCTTTGGCAGTGAGCTCCTCTTTGCCTAGCAGTTACATTGCATTTCAACAATCTGAAAAAACGCGTTTATCTCGGGCTGAAAAACATGTTTTGAAAAGTCTGCTGCTCCTGTCCCATAAGTTACATGGGGGTAGCCAAAGTTGCAGAAACATGTTTATTTCTGCTGAATTACACGTTTTGACACTTTCTGCACACTGGGGTTAAGATCTGAGGCAGTGAGCTCTTCTGAGCCTAGCAGTTACATTGGATTTCAACAATCTGAAAAAACGCGTTTATCTCGGGCTGAAAAACACGTTTTGAAAAGTCTGCTGCTCCTGTCCCATAAGTTACATGGGGGTAGCCAAACTTGCAGAAACATGTTTATTTCTGCTGAAATACACGTTTTGACACTTTCTGCACACTGGGGTTAAGATCTGAGGCAGTGAGCTCTTCTGAGCCTAGCAGTTAGATTGGATTTCAACAATCTGAAAAAACGTGTTTATCTCGGGCTGAAAAACACGTTTTGAAAAGTCTGCTGCTCCTGCCCCATAAGTTACATGGGGGTAGCCAAAGTTGCAGAAACATGTTTATTTTTGCTGAAATACACGTTTTGACACTTTCTGCACACTGGGGTTAAGAGCTTTGGCAGTGAGCTCCTCTTAGCCTAGCAGTTACATTGGGATTCAACAATCTGAAAAAACGCGTTTATCTCGGGCTGAAAAACACGTTTTGAAAAGTCTGCTGTTCCTGCCATACAAGTTACATGGGCGTGACCAAAGTTGCAGAAACATGTTTATTTCTGCTGAAATACACGTTTTGACACTTTCTGCACATTGGGGTTAAGAGCTTTGGCAGTGAGCTCCTCTTTGCCTAGCTGTTACATTGGGATTCAACAATCTGAAAAAACGTGTTTATCTCGGGCTGAAAAACACGTTTTGAAAAGTCTGCTGCTCCTGCCCCATAAGTTACATGGGGGTAGCCAAAGTTGCAGAAACATGTTTATTTTTGCTGAAATACACGTTTTGACACATTCTGCACACTGGGGTTAAGATCTGAGGCAGTGAGCTCTTCTGAGCCTAGCAGTTACATTGGATTTCAACAATCTGAAAAAACGCGTTTATCTCGGGCTGAAAAACACGTTTTGAAAAGTCTGC
The DNA here is from genome assembly GCF_059453375.1 of Lepisosteus platostomus. Lineage (NCBI taxonomy): Eukaryota > Metazoa > Chordata > Actinopteri > Semionotiformes > Lepisosteidae > Lepisosteus > Lepisosteus platostomus. Next base: position 9,758,989 of record NC_142629.1, read on the forward strand.
TGTTTCTGCCATACAAGTTACATGGGGGTGACCAAAGTTGCAGAAACATGTTTATTTCTGCTGAAATACACGTTTTGACACTTTCTGCACACTGGGGTTCAGATCTTAGGCAGTGAGCTCTTCTGAGCCTAGCAGTTACATTGGATTTCAACAATCTGAAAAAACGCGTTTATCTCGGGCTGAAAAACACGTTTTGAAAAGTCTGCTGCTCCTGCCCCATAAGTAACATGGGGGTAGCCAAAGTTGCAGAAACATGTTTATTTCTGCTGAAATACACGTTTTGACACTTTCTGCACACTGGGGTTAAGAGCTTTGGCAGTGAGCTCCTCTTTGCCTAGCTGTTACATTTTGATTCAACAATCTGAAAAAACGTGTTTATCTCGGGCTGAAAAACAAGTTTTGAAAAATCTGCTGTTTCTGCCATACAAGTTACATGGGGGTGACCAAAGTTGCAGAAACATGTTTATTTCTGCTGAAATACATGTTTTGACACTTTCTGCACACTGGGGTTAAGAGCTTTGGCAGTGAGCTCCTCTTTGCCTAGCAGTTACATTGGGATTCAACAATCTGAAAAAACGTGTTTATCTTGGGCTGAAAAACACGTTTTGAAAAGTCTGCTGTTCCTGCCATACAAGTTTCATGGGGGTGACAAAAGTTGCAGAAACATGTTTATTTCTGCTGAAATACACGTTTTGACACTTTCTGCACACTGGGGTTAAGAGCTTTGGCAGTGAGCTCCTCTTTGCCTAGCAGTTACATTGCATTTCAACAATCTGAAAAAACGCGTTTATCTCGGGCTGAAAAACATGTTTTGAAAAGTCTGCTGCTCCTGTCCCATAAGTTACATGGGGGTAGCCAAAGTTGCAGAAACACGTTTATTTCTGCTGAAATACACGTTTTGACACTTTCTGCACACTGGGGTTAAGATCTGAGGCAGTGAGCTCTTCTGAGCCTAGCAGTTAGATTGGATTTCAACAATCTGAAAAAACGCGTTTATCTCGGGCTGAAAAACACGTTTTGAAAAGTCTGCTGCTCCTGTCCCATAAGTTACATGGGGGTAGCCAAACTTGCAGAAACATGTTTATTTTTGCTGAAATACACGTTTTGACACTTTCTGCACACTGGGGTTAAGATCTGAGGCAGTGAGCTCTTCTGAGCCTAGCAGTTAGATTGGATTTCAACAATCTGAAAAAACGCGTTTATCTCGGGCTGAAAAACACGTTTTGAAAAGTCTGCTGTTCCTGCCATACAAGTTACATGGGGGTGACCAAAGTTGCAGAAAAATGTTTATTTCTGCTGAAATACACGTTTTGACACTTTCTGCACATTGGGGTTAAGAGCTTTGGCAGTGAGCTCCTCTTTGCCTAGCTGTTACATTGGGATTCAACAATCTGAAAAAACGTGTTTATCTCGGGCTGAAAAACACGTTTTGAAAAGTCTGCTGCTCCTGCCCCATAAGTTACATGGGGGTAGCCAAAGTTGCAGAAACATGTTTATTTTTGCTGAAATACACGTTTTGACACTTTCTGCACACTGGGGTTAAGAGCTTTGGCAGTGAGCTCCTCTTAGCCTAGCAGTTACATTGGGATTCAACAATCTGAAAAAACGCGTTTACCTCGGGCTTAAAAACACGTTTTGAAAAGTCTGCTGTTCCTGCCATACAAGTTTCATGGGGGTGACAAAAGTTGCAGAAACATGTTTATTTCTGCTGAAATACACGTTTTGACACTTTCTGCACACTGGGGTTAAGAGCTTTGGCAGTGAGCTCCTCTTTGCCTAGCAGTTACATTGCATTTCAACAATCTGAAAAAACGCGTTTATCTCGGGCTGAAAAACATGTTTTGAAAAGTCTGCTGCTCCTGTCCCATAAGTTACATGGGGGTAGCCAAAGTTGCAGAAACATGTTTATTTCTGCTGAAATACACGTTTTGACACTTTCTGCACACTGGGGTTAAGAGCTCTGGCAGTATGCTCCTCTTTGCCTACCAGTTACATTGAGATTCAACAATCTGAAAAAAAGTGTTTATCTCGGGCTGAAAAACACGTTTTGAAAAGTCTGCTGCTCCTGCCCCATAAGTAACATGGGGGTAGCCAAAGTTGCAGAAACATGTTTATTTCTGCTGAAATACACGTTTTTACACTTTCTGCACACGGGGGTTAAGATCTGAGGCAGTGAGCTCTTCTGAGCCTAGCAGTTACTTTGGATATCAACAATCTGAAAAAACGCGTTTATCTCGGGCTGAAAAACACGTTTTGAAAAGTCTGCTGTTCCTGCCATACAAGTTACATGGGGGTGACCAAAGTTGCAGAAAAATGTTTATTTCTGCTGAAATACACGTTTTGACACTTTCTGCACTTTGGGGTTAAGAGCTTTGGCAGTGAGCTCCTCTTTGCCTAGCTGTTACATTGGGATTCAACAATCTGAAAAAACGTGTTTATCTCGGGCTGAAAAACACGTTTTGAAAAGTCTGCTGCTCCTGCCCCATAAGTTACATGGGGGTAGCCAAAGTTGCAGAAACATGTTTATTTTTGCTGAAATACACGTTTTGACACTTTCTGCACACTGGGGTTAAGAGCTTTGGCAGTGAGCTCCTCTTAGCCTAGCAGTTACATTGGGATTCAACAATCTGAAAAAACGCGTTTATCTCGGGCTGAAAAACACGTTTTGAAAAGTCTGCTGTTCCTGCCATACAAGTTACATGGGGGTGACCAAAGTTGCAGAAACATGTTTATTTCTGCTGAAATACACGTTTTGACACTTTCTGCACATTGGGGTTAAGAGCTTTGGCAGTGAGCTCCTCTTTGCCTAGCTGTTACATTGGGATTCAACAATCTGAAAAAACGTGTTTATCTCGGGCTGAAAAACACGTTTTGAAAAGTCTGCTGCTCCTGCCCCATAAGTTACATGGGGGTAGCCAAAGTTGCAGAAACATGTTTATTTTTGCTGAAATACACGTTTTGACACTTTCTGCACACTGGGGTTAAGAGCTTTGGCAGTGAGCTCCTCTTAGCCTAGCAGTTACATTGGGATTCAACAATCTGAAAAAACGCGTTTATCTCGGGCTGAAAAACACGTTTTGAAAAGCCTGCTGTTCCTGCCATACAAGTTACATCTGGGTGACCAAAGTTGCAGAAACATGTTTATTTTTTGCTGAAATACACGTTTTGACACTTTATGCACACTGGGGTTTAGAGCTTTGGCAGTGAGCTCCTCTTAGCCTAGCACTTACATTGGATTTCAACAATCTGAAAAAACGCGTTTATCTCGGGCTGAAAAACACGTTTTGAAAAGTCTGCTGCTCCTGTCCCATAAGTTACATGGGGGTAGCCAAAGTTGCAGAAACATGTTTATTTCTGCTGAAATACACGTTTTGACACTTTCTGCACACTGGGGTTAAGAGCTTTGGCAGTGAGTTCCTCTTTGCCTAGCAGTTACATTGGGATTCAACAATCTGAAAAAACGTGTTTATCTCGGGCTGAAAAACACGTTTTGAAAAATCTGCTGTTTCTGCCATACAAGTTACATGGGGGTGACCAAAGTTGCAGAAACATGTTTATTTCTGCTGAAATACACGTTTTGACACTTTCTGCACACTGGGGTTAAGAGCTTTGGCAGTGAGCTCCTCTTTGCCTAGCAGTTACATTGGGATTCAACAATCTGAAAAAACGTGTTTATCTCGGGCTGAAAAACACGTTTTGAGAAGTCTGCTGTTCCTGCCATACAAGTTTCATGGGGGTGACAAAAGTTGCAGAAACATGTTTATTTCTGCTGAAATACACGTTTTGACACTTTCTGGCCACTGGGGTTAAGAGCTTTGGCAGTGAGCTCCTCTTAGCCTAGCACTTACATTGGGATTCAACAATCTGAAAAAACGTGTTTATCTCGGGCTGAAAAACACGTTTTGAAAAGTCTGCTGCTCCTGCCCCATAAGTAACATGGGGGTAGCCAAAGTTGCAGAAACATGTTTATTTCTGCTGAAATACACGTTTTTACACTTTCTGCACACTGGGGTTAAGATCTGAGGCAGTGAGCTCTTCTGAGCCTAGCAGTTACATTGGATTTCAACAATCTGAAAAAACGCGTTTATCTCGGGCTGAAAAACACGTTTTGAAAAGTCTGCTGTTTCTGCCATACAAGTTACATGGGGGTGACCAAAGTTGCAGAAACATGTTTATTTCTGCTGAAATACACGTTTTGACACTTTCTGCACACTGGGGTTAAGATCTTAGGCAGTGAGCTCTTCTGAGCCTAGCAGTTACATTGGATTTCAACAATCTGAAAAAAACGCGTTTATCTCGGGCTGAAAAACACGTTTTGAAAAGTCTGCTGCTCCTGTCCCATAAGTTACATGGGGGTAGCCAAAGTTGCAGAAACATGTTTATTTCTGCTGAAATACACGTTTTGACACTTTCTGCACACTGGGGTTAAGATCTGAGGCAGTGAGCTCTTCTGAGCCTAGCAGTTACATTGAATTTCAACAATCTGAAAAAACGCGTTTATCTCGGGCTGAAAAACACGTTTTGAAAAGTCTGCTGCTCCTGTCCCATAAGTTACATGGGGGTAGCCAAAGTTGCAGAAACATGTTTATTTCTGCTGAAATACACGTTTTGACACTTTCTGCACACTGGGGTTAAGAGCTTTGGCAGTGAGCTCCTCTTTGCCTAGCAGTTACATTGGGATTCAACAATCTGAAAAAACGTGTTTATCTCGGGCTGAAAAACACGTTTTGAAAAGTCTGCTGCTCCTGCCCCATAAGTTACATGGGGGTAGCCAAAGTTGCAGAAACATGTTTATTTTTGCTGAAATACACGTTTTGACACTTTCTGCACACTGGGGTTAAGAGCTTTGGCAGTGAGCTCCTCTTAGCCTAGCAGTTACATTGGGATTCAACAATCTGAAAAAACGCGTTTATCTCGGGCTGAAAAACACGTTTTGAAAAGTCTGCTGTTCCTGCCATACAAGTTACATGGGGGTGACCAAAGTTGCAGAAACATGTTTATTTCTGCTGAAATACACGTTTTGACACTTTCTGCACACTGGGGTTAAGAGCTTTGGCAGTGAGCTCCTCTTTGCCTAGCAGTTACATTGCATTTCAACAATCTGAAAAAACGCGTTTATCTCGGGCTGAAAAACATGTTTTGAAAAGTCTGCTGCTCCTGTCCCATAAGTTACATGGGGGTAGCCAAAGTTGCAGAAACATGTTTATTTCTGCTGAATTACACGTTTTGACACTTTCTGCACACTGGGGTTAAGATCTGAGGCAGTGAGCTCTTCTGAGCCTAGCAGTTAGATTGGATTTCAACAATCTGAAAAACCGCGTTTATCTCGGGCTGAAAAACACGTTTTGAAAAGTCTGCTGTTCCTGCCATACAAGTTACATGGGGGTGACCAAAGTTGCAGAAAAATGTTTATTTCTGCTGAAATACACGTTTTGACACTTTCTGCACATTGGGGTTAAGAGCTTTGGCAGTGAGCTCCTCTTTGCCTAGCTGTTACATTGGGATTCAACAATCTGAAAAAACGTGTTTATCTCGGGCTGAAAAACACGTTTTGAAAAGTCTGCTGCTCCTGTCCCATAAGTTACATGGGGGTAGCCAAACTTGCAGAAACATGTTTATTTCTGCTGAAATACACGTTTTGACACTTTCTGCACACTGGGGTTAAGATCTGAGGCAGTGAGCTCTTCTGAGCCTAGCAGTTAGATTGGATTTCAACAATCTGAAAAAACGCGTTTATCTCGGGCTGAAAAACACGTTTTGAAAAGTCTGCTGTTCCTGCCATACAAGTTACATGGGGGTGACCAAAGTTGCAGAAAAATGTTTATTTCTGCTGAAATACACGTTTTGACACTTTCTGCACATTGGGGTTAAGAGCTTTGGCAGTGAGCTCCTCTTTGCCTAGCTGTTACATTGGGATTCAACAATCTGAAAAAACGTGTTTATCTCGGGCTGAAAAACACGTTTTGAAAAGTCTGCTGCTAATGCCCCATAAGTTACATGGGGGTAGCCAAAGTTGCAGAAACATGTTTATTTTTGCTGAAATACACGTTTTGACACTTTCTGCACACTGGGGTTAAGAGCTTTGGCAGTGAGCTCCTCTTAGCCTAGCAGTTACATTGGGATTCAACAATCTGAAAAAACGCGTTTATCTCGGGCTGAAAAACACGTTTTGAAAAGTCTGCTGTTCCTGCCATACAAGTTACATGGGGGTGACCAAAGTTGCAGAAACATGTTTATTTCTGCTGAAATACACGTTTTGACACATTCTGCACACTGGGGTTAAGATCTGAGGCAGTGAGCTCTTCTGAGCCTAGCAGTTAGATTGGATTTCAACAATCTGAAAAAACGCGTTTATCTCGGGCTGAAAAACACGTTTTGAAAAGTCTGCTGTTCCTGCCATACAAGTTACATGGGGGTGACCAAAGTTGCAGAAAAATGTTTATTTCTGCTGAAATACACGTTTTGACACTTTCTGCACATTGGGGTTAAGAGCTTTGGCAGTGAGCTCCTCTTTGCCTAGCTGTTACATTGGGATTCAACAATCTGAAAAAACGTGTTTATCTCGGGCTGAAAAACACGTTTTGAAAAGTCTGCTGCTCCTGCCCCATAAGTTACATGGGGGTAGCCAAAGTTGCAGAAACATGTTTATTTTTGCTGAAATACACGTTTTGACACTTTCTGCACACTGGGGTTAAGAGCTTTGGCAGTGAGCTCCTCTTAGCCTAGCAGTTACATTGGGATTCAACAATCTGAAAAAAACGCGTTTACCTCGGGCTGAAAAACACGTTTTGAAAAGTCTGCTGTTCCTGCCATACAAGTTTCATGGGGGTGACAAAAGTTGCAGAAACATGTTTATTTCTGCTGAAATACACGTTTTGACACTTTCTGCACACTGGGGTTAAGAGCTTTGGCAGTGAGCTCTTCTGAGCCTAGCAGTTACTTTGGATATCAACAATCTGAAAAAACGCGTTTATCTCGGGCTGAAAAACACGTTTTGAAAAGTCTGCTGCTCCTGTCCCATAAGTTACATGGGGGTAGCCAAAGTTGCAGAAACATGTTTATTTCTGCTGAAATACACGTTTTGACACTTTCTGCACACTGGGGTTAAGAGCTTTGGCAGTGAGCTCCTCTTTGCCTAGCAGTTACATTGGGATTCAACAATCTGAAAAAACGTGTTTATCTCGGGCTGAAAAACACGTTTTGAAAAGTCTGCTGTTCCTGCCATACAAGTTACATGGGGGTGACCAAAGTTGCAGAAAAATGTTTATTTCTGCTGAAATACACGTTTTGACACTTTCTGCACTTTGGGGTTAAGAGCTTTGGCAGTGAGCTCCTCTTTGCCTAGCTGTTACATTGGGATTCAACAATCTGAAAAAACGCGTTTATCTCGGGCTGAAAAACACGTTTTGAAAAGTCTGCTGTTCCTGCCATACAAGTTACATGGGGGTGACCAAAGTTGCAGAAACATGTTTATTTCTGCTGAAATACACGTTTTGACACTTTCTGCACATTGGGGTTAAGAGCTTTGGCAGTGAGCTCCTCTTTGCCTAGCTGTTACATTGGGATTCAACAATCTGAAAAAACGTGTTTATCTCGGGCTGAAAAACACGTTTTGAAAAGTCTGCTGCTCCTGCCCCATAAGTTACATGGGGGTAGCCAAAGTTGCAGAAACATGTTTATTTTTGCTGAAATACACGTTTTGACACTTTCTGCACACTGGGGTTAAGAGCTTTGGCAGTGAGCTCCTCTTAGCGTAGCAGTTACATTGGGATTCAACAATCTGAAAAAACGCGTTTATCTCGGGCTGAAAAACACGTTTTGAAAAGCCTACTGTTCCTGCCATACAAGTTACATCTGGGTGACCAAAGTTGCAGAAACATGTTTATTTTTTGCTGAAATACACGTTTTGACACTTTATGCACACTGGGGTTTAGAGCTTTGGCAGTGAGCTCCTCTTAGCCTAGCACTTACATTGGATTTCAACAATCTGAAAAAACGCGTTTATCTCGGGCTGAAAAACACGTTTTGAAAAGTCTGCTGCTCCTGTCCCATAAGTTACATGGGGGTAGCCAAACTTGCAGAAACATGTTTATTTCTGCTGAAATACACGTTTTGACACTTTCTGCACACTGGGGTTAAGATCTGAGGCAGTGAGCTCTTCTGAGCCTAGCAGTTAGATTGGATTTCAACAATCTGAAAAAACGCGTTTATCTCGGGCTGAAAAACACGTTTTGAAAAGTCTGCTGCTCCTGTCCCATAAGTTACATGGGGGTAGCCAAAGTTGCAGAAACATGTTTATTTCTGCTGAAATACACGTTTTGACACTTTCTGCACACTGGGGTTAAGAGCTTTGGCAGTGAGCTCCTCTTTGCCTAGCAGTTACATTGGGATTCAACAATCTGAAAAAACGTGTTTATCTCGGGCTGAAAAACACGTTTTGAAAAGTCTGCTGTTCCTGCCATACAAGTTACATGGGGGTGACCAAAGTTGCAGAAACATGTTTATTTCTGCTGAAATACACGTTTTTACACTTTCTGCACATTGGGGTTAAGAGCTTTGGCAGTGAGCTCCTCTTTGCCTAGCTGTTACATTGGGATTCAACAATCTGAAAAAACGTGTTTATCTCGGGCTGAAAAACACGTTTTGAAAAGTCTGCTGCTCCTGCCCCATAAGTTACATGGGGGTAGCCAAAGTTGCAGAAACATGTTTATTTTTGCTGAAATACACGTTTTGACACTTTCTGCACACTGGGGTTAAGAGCTTTGGCAGTGAGCTCCTCTTAGCCTAGCAGTTACATTGGGATTCAACAATCTGAAAAAACGCGTTTATCTCGGGCTGAAAAACACGTTTTGAAAAGTCTGCTGTTCCTGCCATACAAGTTACATGGGGTGACCAAAGTTGCAGAAACATGTTTGTTTCTGCTGAAATACACGTTTTGACACTTTCTGCACACTGGGGTTAAGAGCTTTGGCAGTGAGCTCCTCTTTGCCTAGCTGTTACATTTTGATTCAACAATCTGAAAAAACGTGTTTATCTCGGGCTGAAAAACAAGTTTTGAAAAATCTGCTGTTTCTGCCATACAAGTTACATGGGGGTGACCAAAGTTGCAGAAACATGTTTATTTCTGCTGAAATACATGTTTTGACACTTTCTGCACACTGGGGTTAAGAGCTTTGGCAGTGAGCTCCTCTTTGCCTAGCAGTTACATTGGGATTCAACAATCTGAAAAAAACGCGTTTACCTCGGGCTGAAAAACACGTTTTGAAAAGTCTGCTGCTCCTGCCCCATAAGTAACATGGGGGTAGCCAAAGTTGCAGAAACATGTTTATTTCTGCTGAAATACACGTTTTGACACTTTCTGCACACTGGGGTTAAGAGCTCTGGCAGTGAGCTCCTCTTTGCCTACCAGTTACATTGAGATTCAACAATCTGAAAAAAAGTGTTTATCTCGGGCTGAAAAACACGTTTTGAAAAGTCTGCTGCTCCTGCCCCATAAGTAACATGGGGGTAGCCAAAGTTGCAGAAACATGTTTATTTCTGCTGAAATACACGTTTTTACACTTTCTGCACACTGGGGTTAAGATCTGAGGCAGTGAGCTCTTCTGAGCCTAGCAGTTACTTTGGATATCAACAATCTGAAAAAACGCGTTTATCTCGGGCTGAAAAACACGTTTTGAAAAGTCTGCTGCTCCTGTCCCATAAGTTACATGGGGGTAGCCAAAGTTGCAGAAACATGTTTATTTCTGCTGAAATACACGTTTTGACACTTTCTGCACACTGGGGTTAAGAGCTTTGGCAGTGAGCTCCTCTTTGCCTAGCAGTTACATTGGGATTCAACAATCTGAAAAAACGTGTTTATCTCGGGCTGAAAAACACGTTTTGAAAAGTCTGCTGTTCCTGCCATACAAGTTACATGGGGGTGACCAAAGTTGCAGAAAAATGTTTATTTCTGCTGAAATACACGTTTTGACACTTTCTGCACTTTGGGGTTAAGAGCTTTGGCAGTGAGCTCCTCTTTGCCTAGCTGTTACATTGGGATTCAACAATCTGAAAAAACGCGTTTATCTCGGGCTGAAAAACACGTTTTGAAAAGTCTGCTGTTCCTGCCATACAAGTTACATGGGGGTGACCAAAGTTGCAGAAACATGTTTATTTCTGCTGAAATACACGTTTTGACACTTTCTGCACATTGGGGTTAAGAGCTTTGGCAGTGAGCTCCTCTTTGCCTAGCTGTTACATTGGGATTCAACAATCTGAAAAAACGTGTTTATCTCGGGCTGAAAAACACGTTTTGAAAAGTCTGCTGCTCCTGCCCCATAAGTTACATGGGGGTAGCCAAAGTTGCAGAAACATGTTTATTTTTGCTGAAATACACGTTTTGACACTTTCTGCACACTGGGGTTAAGAGCTTTGGCAGTGAGCTCCTCTTAGCCTAGCAGTTACATTGGGATTCAACAATCTGAAAAAACGCGTTTATCTCGGGCTGAAAAACACGTTTTGAAAAGCCTGCTGTTCCTGCCATACAAGTTACATCTGGGTGACCAAAGTTGCAGAAACATGTTTATTTTTTGCTGAAATACACGTTTTGACACTTTATGCACACTGGGGTTTAGAGCTTTGGCAGTGAGCTCCTCTTAGCCTAGCACTTACATTGGATTTCAACAATCTGAAAAAACGCGTTTATCTCGGGCTGAAAAACACGTTTTGAAAAGTCTGCTGCTCCTGTCCCATAAGTTACATGGGGGTAGCCAAACTTGCAGAAACATGTTTATTTCTGCTGAAATACACGTTTTGACACTTTCTGCACACTGGGGTTAAGATCTGAGGCAGTGAGCTCTTCTGAGCCTAGCAGTTAGATTGGATTTCAACAATCTGAAAAAACGCGTTTATCTCGGGCTGAAAAACACGTTTTGAAAAGTCTGCTGCTCCTGTCCCATAAGTTACATGGGGGTAGCCAAAGTTGCAGAAACATGTTTATTTCTGCTGAAATACACGTTTTGACACTTTCTGCACACTGGGGTTAAGAGCTTTGGCAGTGAGCTCCTCTTTGCCTAGCAGTTACATTGGGATTCAACAATCTGAAAAAACGTGTTTATCTCGGGCTGAAAAACACGTTTTGAAAAGTCTGCTGTTCCTGCCATACAAGTTACATGGGGGTGACCAAAGTTGCAGAAACATGTTTATTTCTGCTGAAATACACGTTTTTACACTTTCTGCACATTGGGGTTAAGAGCTTTGGCAGTGAGCTCCTCTTTGCCTAGCTGTTACATTGGGATTCAACAATCTGAAAAAACGTGTTTATCTCGGGCTGAAAAACACGTTTTGAAAAGTCTGCTGCTCCTGCCCCATAAGTTACATGGGGGTAGCCAAAGTTGCAGAAACATGTTTATTTCTGCTGAAATACACGTTTTGACACTTTCTGCACATTGGGTTTAAGAGCTTTGGCAGTGAGCTCCTCTTTGCCTAGCTGTTACATTGGGATTCAACAATCTGAAAAAACGTGTTTATCTCGGGCTGAAAAACAAGTTTTGAAAAATCTGCTGTTTCTGCCATACAAGTTACATGGGGGTGACCAAAGTTGCAGAAACATGTTTATTTCTGCTGAAATACATGTTTTGACACTTTCTGCACACTGGGGTTAAGAGCTTTGGCAGTGAGCTCCTCTTTGCCTAGCAGTTACATTGGGATTCAACAATCTGAAAAAACGTGTTTATCTTGGGCTGAAAAACACGTTTTGAAAAGTCTGCTGTTCCTGCCATACAAGTTTCATGGGGGTGACAAAAGTTGCAGAAACATGTTTATTTCTGCTGAAATACACGTTTTGACACTTTCTGCACACTGGGGTTAAGAGCTTTGGCAGTGAGCTCCTCTTTGCCTAGCAGTTACATTGCATTTCAACAATCTGAAAAAACGCGTTTATCTCGGGCTGAAAAACATGTTTTGAAAAGTCTGCTGCTCCTGTCCCATAAGTTACATGGGGGTAGTCAAAGTTGCAGAAACACGTTTATTTCTGCTGAAATACACGTTTTGACACTTTCTGCACACTGGGGTTAAGATCTGAGGCAGTGAGCTCTTCTGAGCCTAGCAGTTAGATTGGATTTCAACAATCTGAAAAAACGCGTTTATCTCGGGCTGAAAAACACGTTTTGAAAAGTCTGCTGCTCCTGTCCCATAAGTTACATGGGGGTAGCCAAACTTGCAGAAACATGTTTATTTCTGCTGAAATACACGTTTTGACACTTTCTGCACACTGGGGTTAAGATCTGAGGCAGTGAGCTCTTCTGAGCCTAGCAGTTAGATTGGATTTCAACAATATGAAAAAACGCGTTTATCTCGGGCTGAAAAACACGTTTTGAAAAGTCTGCTGTTCCTGCCATACAAGTTACATGGGGGTGACCAAAGTTGCAGAAAAATGTTTATTTCTGCTGAAATACACGTTTTGACACTTTCTGCACATTGGGGTTAAGAGCTTTGGCAGTGAGCTCCTCTTTGCCTAGCTGTTACATTGGGATTCAACAATCTGAAAAAACGTGTTTATCTCGGGCTGAAAAACACGTTTTGAAAAGTCTGCTGCTCCTGCCCCATAAGTTACATGGGGGTAGCCAAAGTTGCAGAAACATGTTTATTTCTGCTGAAATACACGTTTTGACACTTTCTGCACACTGGGGTTAAGAGCTCTGGCAGTGAGCTCCTCTTTGCCTACCAGTTACATTGAGATTCAACAATCTGAAAAAAAGTGTTTATCTCGGGCTGAAAAACACGTTTTGAAAAGTCTGCTGCTCCTGCCCCATAAGTAACATGGGGGTAGCCAAAGTTGCAGAAACATGTTTATTTCTGCTGAAATACACGTTTTTACACTTTCTGCACACTGGGGTTAAGATCTGAGGCAGTGAGCTCTTCTGAGCCTAGCAGTTACTTTGGATATCAACAATCTGAAAAAACGCGTTTATCTCGGGCTGAAAAACACGTTTTGAAAAGTCTGCTGCTCCTGTCCCATAAGTTACATGGGGGTAGCCAAAGTTGCAGAAACATGTTTATTTTTGCTGAAATACACGTTTTGACACTTTCTGCACACTGGGGTTAAGAGCTTTGGCAGTGAGCTCCTCTTAGCCTAGCAGTTACATTGGGATTCAACAATCTGAAAAAACGCGTTTATCTCGGGCTGAAAAACACGTTTTGAAAAGTCTGCTGTTCCTGCCATACAAGTTACATGGGGGTGACCAAAGTTGCAGAAACATGTTTATTTCTGCTGAAATACACGTTTTGACACTTTCTGCACACTGGGGTTAAGATCTGAGGCAGTGAGCTCTTCTGAGCCTAGCAGTTACATTGGATTTCAACAATCTGAAAAAACGCGTTTATCTCGGGCTGAAAAACACGTTTTGAAAAGTCTGCTGTTTCTGCCATACAAGTTACATGGGGGTGACCAAAGTTGCAGAAACATGTTTATTTCTGCTGAAATACACGTTTTGACACTTTCTGCACACTGGAGTTAAGATCTTAGGCAGTGAGCTCTTCTGAGCCTAGCAGTTACATTTGATTTCAACAATCTGAAAAAAACGCGTTTATCTCGGGCTGAAAAACACGTTTTGAAAAGTCTGCTGCTCCTGTCCCATAAGTTACATGGGGGTAGCCAAAGTTGCAGAAACATGTTTATTTCTGCTGAAATACACGTTTTGACACTTTCTGCACACTGGGGTTAAGATCTGAGGCAGTGAGCTCTTCTGAGCCTAGCAGTTACATTGGATTTCAACAATCTGAAAAAACGCGTTTATCTCGGGCTGAAAAACACGTTTTGAAAAGTCTGCTGCTCCTGCCCCATAAGTAACATGGGGGTAGCCAAAGTTGCAGAAACATGTTTATTTCTGCTGAAATACACGTTTTGACACTTTCTGCACACTGGGGTTAAGAGCTTTGGCAGTGAGCTCCTCTTTGCCTAGCTGTTACATTTTGATTCAACAATCTGAAAAAACGTGTTTATCTCGGGCTGAAAAACAAGTTTTGAAAAATCTGCTGTTTCTGCCATACAAGTTACATGGGGGTGACCAAAGTTGCAGAAACATGTTTATTTCTGCTGAAATACATGTTTTGACACTTTCTGCACACAGGGGTTAAGAGCTTTGGCAGTGAGCTCCTCTTTGCCTAGCAGTTACATTGGGATTCAACAATCTGAAAAAACGTGTTTATCTTGGGCTGAAAAACACGTTTTGAAAAGTCTGCTGCTCCTGTCCCATAAGTTACATGGGGGTAGCCAAAGTTGCAGAAACACGTTTATTTCTGCTGAAATACACGTTTTGACACTTTCTGCACACTGGGGTTAAGATCTGAGGCAGTGAGCTCTTCTGAGCCTAGCAGTTAGATTGGATTTCAACAATCTGAAAAAACGCGTTTATCTCGGGCTGAAAAACACGTTTTGAAAAGTCTGCTGCTCCTGTCCCATAAGTAACATGGGGGTAGCCAAACTTGCAGAAACATGTTTATTTCTGCTGAAATACACGTTTTGACACTTTCTGCACACTGGGGTTAAGATCTGAGGCAGTGAGCTCTTCTGAGCCTAGCAGTTAGATTGGATTTCAACAATCTGAAAAAACGCGTTTATCTCGGGCTGAAAAACACGTTTTGAAATGTCTGCTGTTCCTGCCTTACAAGTTACATGGGGGTGACCAAAGTTGCAGAAAAATGTTTATTTCTGCTGAAATACACGTTTTGACACTTTCTGCACACTGGGGTTAAGAGCTTTGGCAGTGAGCTCCTCTTTGCCTAGCAGTTACATTGGGATTCAACAATCTGAAAAAACGTGTTGATCTCGGGCTGAAAAACACGTTTTGAAAAGTCTGCTGTTCCTGCCATACAAGTTACATGGGGGTGACCAAAGTTGCAGAAACATGTTTATTTCTGCTGAAATACACGTTTTGACACTTTCTGCACATTGGGGTTAAGAGCTTTGGCAGTGAGCTCCTCTTTGCCTAGCTGTTACATTGGGATTCAACAATCTGAAAAAACGTGTTTATCTCGGGCTGAAAAACACGTTTTGAAAAGTCTGCTGCTCCTGCCCCATATGTTACATGGGGGTAGCCAAAGTTGCAGAAACATGTTTATTTTTGCTGAAATACACGTTTTGACACTTTCTGCACACTGGGGTTAAGAGCTTTGGCAGTGAGCTCCTCTTAGCCTAGCAGTTACATTGGGATTCAACAATCTGAAAAAACGCGTTTATCTCGGGCTGAAAAACACGTTTTGAAAAGTCTGCTGTTCCTGCCATACAAGTTACATGGGGGTGACCAAAGTTGCAGAAACATGTTTATTTCTGCTGAAATACACGTTTTGACACTTTCTGCACACTGGGGTTAAGAGCTTTGGCAGTGAGCTCCTCTTTGCCTAGCAGTTACATTGCATTTCAACAATCTGAAAAAACGCGTTTATCTCGGGCTGAAAAACATGTTTTGAAAAGTCTGCTGCTCCTGTCCCATAAGTTATATGGGGGTAGCCAAAGTTGCAGAAACATGTTTATTTCTGCTGAAATACACGTTTTGACACTTTCTGCACACTGGGGTTAAGATCTGAGGCAGTGAGCTCTTCTGAGCCTAGCAGTTAGATTGGATTTCAACAATCTGAAAAAACGCGTTTATCTCGGGCTGAAAAACACGTTTTGAAAAGTCTGCTGTTCCTGCCATACAAGTTACATGGGGGTGACCAAAGTTGCAGAAAAATGTTTATTTCTGCTGAAATACACGTTTTGACACTTTCTGCACATTGGGGTTAAGAGCTTTGGCAGTGAGCTCCTCTTTGCCTAGCTGTTACATTGGGATTCAACAATCTGAAAAAACGTGTTTATCTCGGGCTGAAAAACATGTTTTGAAAAGTCTGCTGCTCCTGCCCCATAAGTTACATGGGGGTAGCCAAAGTTGCAGAAACACGTTTATTTCTGCTGAAATACACGTTTTGACACTTTCTGCACACTGGGGTTAAGATCTGAGGCAGTGAGCTCTTCTGAGCCTAGCAGTTAGATTGGATTTCAACAATCTGAAAAAACGCGTTTATCTCGGGCTGAAAAACACGTTTTGAAAAGTCTGCTGCTCCTGTCCCATAAGTTACATGGGGGTAGCCAAACTTGCAGAAACATGTTTATTTCTGCTGAAATACACGTTTTGACACTTTCTGCACACTGGGGTTAAGATCTGAGGCAGTGAGCTCTTCTGAGCCTAGCAGTTAGATTGGATTTCAACAATCTGAAAAAACGCGTTTATCTCGGGCTGAAAAACACGTTTTGAAAAGTCTGCTGTTCCTGCCTTACAAGTTACATGGGGGTGACCAAAGTTGCAGAAAAATGTTTATTTCTGCTGAAATACACGTTTTGACACTTTCTGCACACTGGGGTTAAGAGCTTTGGCAGTGAGCTCCTCTTTGCCTAGCAGTTACATTGGGATTCAACAATCTGAAAAAACGTGTTTATCTCGGGCTGAAAAACACGTTTTGAAAAGTCTGCTGTTCCTGCCATACAAGTTACATGGGGGTGACCAAAGTTGCAGAAACATGTTTATTTCTGCTGAAATACACGTTTTGACACTTTCTGCACATTGGGGTTAAGAGCTTTGGCAGTGAGCTCCTCTTTGCCTAGCTGTTACATTGGGATTCAACAATCTGAAAAAACGTGTTTATCTCGGGCTGAAAAACACGTTTTGAAAAGTCTGCTGCTCCTGCCCCATATGTTACATGGGGGTAGCCAAAGTTGCA
Source organism: Lepisosteus platostomus (assembly GCF_059453375.1). NCBI lineage: Eukaryota > Metazoa > Chordata > Actinopteri > Semionotiformes > Lepisosteidae > Lepisosteus > Lepisosteus platostomus. The sequence goes on from NC_142629.1 coordinate 9,775,723, forward strand.
GAAACATGTTTATTTTTGCTGAAATACACGTTTTGACACTTTCTGCACACTGGGGTTAAGAGCTTTGGCAGTGAGCTCCTCTTAGCCTAGCAGTTACATTGGGATTCAACAATCTGAAAAAACGCGTTTATCTCGGGCTGAAAAACACGTTTTGAAAAGTCTGCTGTTCCTGCCATACAAGTTACATGGGCGTGACCAAAGTTGCAGAAACATGTTTATTTCTGCTGAAATACACGTTTTGACACTTTCTGCACATTGGGGTTAAGAGCTTTGGCAGTGAGCTCCTCTTTGCCTAGCTGTTACATTGGGATTCAACAATCTGAAAAAACGTGTTTATCTCGGGCTGAAAAACACGTTTTGAAAAGTCTGCTGCTCCTGCCCCATAAGTTACATGGGGGTAGCCAAAGTTGCAGAAACATGTTTATTTTTGCTGAAATACACGTTTTGACACTTTCTGCACACTGGGGTTAAGAGCTTTGGCAGTGAGCTCCTCTTAGCCTAGCAGTTACATTGGGATTCAACAATCTGAAAAAACGCGTTTATCTCGGGCTGAAAAACACGTTTTGAAAAGTCTGCTGTTCCTGCCATACAAGTTACATGGGGGTGACCAAAGTTGCAGAAACATGTTTATTTCTGCTGAAATACACGTTTTGACACTTTCTGCACATTGGGGTTAAGAGCTTTGGCAGTGAGCTCCTCTTTGCCTAGCTGTTACATTGGGATTCAACAATCTGAAAAAACGTGTTTATCTCGGGCTGAAAAACACGTTTTGAAAAGTCTGCTGCTCCTGCCCCATAAGTTACATGGGGGTAGCCAAAGTTGCAGAAACATGTTTATTTTTGCTGAAATACACGTTTTGACACTTTCTGCACACTGGGGTTAAGAGCTTTGGCAGTGAGCTCCTCTTAGCCTAGCAATTACATTGGGATTCAACAATCTGAAAAAACGCGTTTATCTCGGGCTGAAAAACACGTTTTGAAAAGCCTGCTGTTCCTGCCATACAAGTTACATCTGGGTGACCAAAGTTGCAGAAACATGTTTATTTTTTGCTGAAATACACGTTTTGACACTTTATGCACACTGGGGTTTAGAGCTTTGGCAGTGAGCTCCTCTTAGCCTAGCAGTTACATTGGGATTCAACAATCTGAAAAAACGCGTTTATCTCGGGCTGAAAAACACGTTTTGAAAAGTCTGCTGTTCCTGCCATACAAGTTACATGGGCGTGACCAAAGTTGCAGAAACATGTTTATTTCTGCTGAAATACACGTTTTGACACTTTCTGCACATTGGGGTTAAGAGCTTTGGCAGTGAGCTCCTCTTTGCCTAGCACTTACATTGGATTTCAACAATCTGAAAAAACGCGTTTATCTCGGGCTGAAAAACACGTTTTGAAAAGTCTGCTGCTCCTGTCCCATAAGTTACATGGGGGTAGCCAAAGTTGCAGAAACATGTTTATTTCTGCTGAAATACACGTTTTGACACTTTCTGCACACTGGGGTTAAGAGCTTTGGCAGTGAGTTCCTCTTTGCCTTGCAGTTACATTGGGATTCAACAATCTGAAAAAACGTGTTTATCTCGGGCTGAAAAACACGTTTTGAAAAATCTGCTGTTTCTGCCATACAAGTTACATGGGGGTGACCAAAGTTGCAGAAACATGTTTATTTCTGCTGAAATACACGTTTTGACACTTTCTGCACACTGGGGTTAAGAGCTTTGGCAGTGAGCTCCTCTTTGCCTAGCAGTTACATTGGGATTCAACAATCTGAAAAAACGTGTTTATCTCGGGCTGAAAAACAGGTTTTGAGAAGTCTGCTGTTCCTGCCATACAAGTTTCATGGGGGTGACAAAAGTTGCAGAAACATGTTTATTTCTGCTGAAATACACGTTTTGACACTTTCTGGCCACTGGGGTTAAGAGCTTTGGCAGTGAGCTCCTCTTAGCCTAGCACTTACATTGGGATTCAACAATCTGAAAAAACGTGTTTATCTCGGGCTGAAAAACACGTTTTGAAAAGTCTGCTGCTCCTGCCCCATAAGTAACATGGGGGTAGCCAAAGTTGCAGAAACATGTTTATTTCTGCTGACATACACGTTTTTACACTTTCTGCACACTGGGGTTAAGATCTGAGGCAGTGAGCTCTTCTGAGCCTAGCAGTTACATTGGATTTCAACAATCTGAAAAAACGCGTTTATCTCGGGCTGAAAAACACGTTTTGAAAAGTCTGCTGTTTCTGCCATACAAGTTACATGGGGGTGACCAAAGTTGCAGAAACATGTTTATTTCTGCTGAAATACACGTTTTGACACTTTCTGCACACTGGGGTTAAGATCTTAGGCAGTGAGCTCTTCTGAGCCTAGCAGTTACATTGGATTTCAACAATCTGAAAAAAACGCGTTTATCTCGGGCTGAAAAACACGTTTTGAAAAGTCTGCTGCTCCTGTCCCATAAGTTACATGGGGGTAGCCAAAGTTGCAGAAACATGTTTATTTCTGCTGAAATACACGTTTTGACACTTTCTGCACACTGGGGTTAAGATCTGAGGCAGTGAGCTCTTCTGAGCCTAGCAGTTACATTGGATTTCAACAATCTGAAAAAACGCGTTTATCTCGGGCTGAAAAACACGTTTTGAAAAGTCTGCTGCTCCTGTCCCATAAGTTACATGGGGGTAGCCAAACTTGCAGAAACATGTTTATTTCTGCTGAAATACACGTTTTGACACTTTCTGCACACTGGGGTTAAGATCTGAGGCAGTGAGCTCTTCTGAGCCTAGCAGTTAGATTGGATTTCAACAATCTGAAAAAACGCGTTTATCTCGGGCTGAAAAACACGTTTTGAAATGTCTGCTGTTCCTGCCTTACAAGTTACATGGGGGTGACCAAAGTTGCAGAAAAATGTTTATTTCTGCTGAAATACACGTTTTGACACTTTCTGCACACTGGGGTTAAGAGCTTTGGCAGTGAGCTCCTCTTTGCCTAGCAGTTACATTGGGATTCAACAATCTGAAAAAACGTGTTGATCTCGGGCTGAAAAACACGTTTTGAAAAGTCTGCTGTTCCTGCCATACAAGTTACATGGGGGTGACCAAAGTTGCAGAAACATGTTTATTTCTGCTGAAATACACGTTTTGACACTTTCTGCACATTGGGGTTAAGAGCTTTGGCAGTGAGCTCCTCTTTGCCTAGCTGTTACATTGGGATTCAACAATCTGAAAAAACGTGTTTATCTCGGGCTGAAAAACACGTTTTGAAAAGTCTGCTGCTCCTGCCCCATATGTTACATGGGGGTAGCCAAAGTTGCAGAAACATGTTTATTTTTGCTGAAATACACGTTTTGACACTTTCTGCACACTGGGGTTAAGAGCTTTGGCAGTGAGCTCCTCTTAGCCTAGCAGTTACATTGGGATTCAACAATCTGAAAAAACGCGTTTATCTCGGGCTGAAAAACACGTTTTGAAAAGTCTGCTGTTCCTGCCATACAAGTTACATGGGGGTGACCAAAGTTGCAGAAACATGTTTATTTCTGCTGAAATACACGTTTTGACACTTTCTGCACACTGGGGTTAAGAGCTTTGGCAGTGAGCTCCTCTTTGCCTAGCAGTTACATTGCATTTCAACAATCTGAAAAAACGCGTTTATCTCGGGCTGAAAAACATGTTTTGAAAAGTCTGCTGCTCCTGTCCCATAAGTTATATGGGGGTAGCCAAAGTTGCAGAAACATGTTTATTTCTGCTGAAATACACGTTTTGACACTTTCTGCACACTGGGGTTAAGATCTGAGGCAGTGAGCTCTTCTGAGCCTAGCAGTTAGATTGGATTTCAACAATCTGAAAAAACGCGTTTATCTCGGGCTGAAAAACACGTTTTGAAAAGTCTGCTGTTCCTGCCATACAAGTTACATGGGGGTGACCAAAGTTGCAGAAAAATGTTTATTTCTGCTGAAATACACGTTTTGACACTTTCTGCACATTGGGGTTAAGAGCTTTGGCAGTGAGCTCCTCTTTGCCTAGCTGTTACATTGGGATTCAACAATCTGAAAAAACGTGTTTATCTCGGGCTGAAAAACATGTTTTGAAAAGTCTGCTGCTCCTGCCCCATAAGTTACATGGGGGTAGCCAAAGTTGCAGAAACACGTTTATTTCTGCTGAAATACACGTTTTGACACTTTCTGCACACTGGGGTTAAGATCTGAGGCAGTGAGCTCTTCTGAGCCTAGCAGTTAGATTGGATTTCAACAATCTGAAAAAACGCGTTTATCTCGGGCTGAAAAACACGTTTTGAAAAGTCTGCTGCTCCTGTCCCATAAGTTACATGGGGGTAGCCAAACTTGCAGAAACATGTTTATTTCTGCTGAAATACACGTTTTGACACTTTCTGCACACTGGGGTTAAGATCTGAGGCAGTGAGCTCTTCTGAGCCTAGCAGTTAGATTGGATTTCAACAATCTGAAAAAACGCGTTTATCTCGGGCTGAAAAACACGTTTTGAAAAGTCTGCTGTTCCTGCCTTACAAGTTACATGGGGGTGACCAAAGTTGCAGAAAAATGTTTATTTCTGCTGAAATACACGTTTTGACACTTTCTGCACACTGGGGTTAAGAGCTTTGGCAGTGAGCTCCTCTTTGCCTAGCAGTTACATTGGGATTCAACAATCTGAAAAAACGTGTTTATCTCGGGCTGAAAAACACGTTTTGAAAAGTCTGCTGTTCCTGCCATACAAGTTACATGGGGGTGACCAAAGTTGCAGAAACATGTTTATTTCTGCTGAAATACACGTTTTGACACTTTCTGCACATTGGGGTTAAGAGCTTTGGCAGTGAGCTCCTCTTTGCCTAGCTGTTACATTGGGATTCAACAATCTGAAAAAACGTGTTTATCTCGGGCTGAAAAACACGTTTTGAAAAGTCTGCTGCTCCTGCCCCATATGTTACATGGGGGTAGCCAAAGTTGCAGAAACATGTTTATTTTTGCTGAAATACACGTTTTGACACTTTCTGCACACTGGGGTTAAGAGCTTTGGCAGTGAGCTCCTCTTAGCCTAGCAGTTACATTGGGATTCAACAATCTGAAAAAACGCGTTTATCTCGGGCTGAAAAACACGTTTTGAAAAGTCTGCTGTTCCTGCCATACAAGTTACATGGGCGTGACCAAAGTTGCAGAAACATGTTTATTTCTGCTGAAATACACGTTTTGACACTTTCTGCACATTGGGGTTAAGAGCTTTGGCAGTGAGCTCCTCTTTGCCTAGCTGTTACATTGGGATTCAACAATCTGAAAAAACGTGTTTATCTCGGGCTGAAAAACACGTTTTGAAAAGTCTGCTGCTCCTGCCCCATAAGTTACATGGGGGTAGCCAAAGTTGCAGAAACATGTTTATTTTTGCTGAAATACACGTTTTGACACTTTCTGCACACTGGGGTTAAGAGCTTTGGCAGTGAGCTCCTCTTAGCCTAGCAGTTACATTGGGATTCAACAATCTGAAAAAACGCGTTTATCTCGGGCTGAAAAACACGTTTTGAAAAGTCTGCTGTTCCTGCCATACAAGTTACATGGGGGTGACCAAAGTTGCAGAAACATGTTTATTTCTGCTGAAATACACGTTTTGACACTTTCTGCACATTGGGGTTAAGAGCTTTGGCAGTGAGCTCCTCTTTGCCTAGCTGTTACATTGGGATTCAACAATCTGAAAAAACGTGTTTATCTCGGGCTGAAAAACACGTTTTGAAAAGTCTGCTGCTCCTGCCCCATAAGTTACATGGGGGTAGCCAAAGTTGCAGAAACATGTTTATTTTTGCTGAAATACACGTTTTGACACTTTCTGCACACTGGGGTTAAGAGCTTTGGCAGTGAGCTCCTCTTAGCCTAGCAATTACATTGGGATTCAACAATCTGAAAAAACGCGTTTATCTCGGGCTGAAAAACACGTTTTGAAAAGCCTGCTGTTCCTGCCATACAAGTTACATCTGGGTGACCAAAGTTGCAGAAACATGTTTATTTTTTGCTGAAATACACGTTTTGACACTTTATGCACACTGGGGTTTAGAGCTTTGGCAGTGAGCTCCTCTTAGCCTAGCAGTTACATTGGGATTCAACAATCTGAAAAAACGCGTTTATCTCGGGCTGAAAAACACGTTTTGAAAAGTCTGCTGTTCCTGCCATACAAGTTACATGGGCGTGACCAAAGTTGCAGAAACATGTTTATTTCTGCTGAAATACACGTTTTGACACTTTCTGCACATTGGGGTTAAGAGCTTTGGCAGTGAGCTCCTCTTTGCCTAGCACTTACATTGGATTTCAACAATCTGAAAAAACGCGTTTATCTCGGGCTGAAAAACACGTTTTGAAAAGTCTGCTGCTCCTGTCCCATAAGTTACATGGGGGTAGCCAAAGTTGCAGAAACATGTTTATTTCTGCTGAAATACACGTTTTGACACTTTCTGCACACTGGGGTTAAGAGCTTTGGCAGTGAGTTCCTCTTTGCCTAGCAGTTACATTGGGATTCAACAATCTGAAAAAACGTGTTTATCTCGGGCTGAAAAACACGTTTTGAAAAATCTGCTGTTTCTGCCATACAAGTTACATGGGGGTGACCAAAGTTGCAGAAACATGTTTATTTCTGCTGAAATACACGTTTTGACACTTTCTGCACACTGGGGTTAAGAGCTTTGGCAGTGAGCTCCTCTTTGCCTAGCAGTTACATTGGGATTCAACAATCTGAAAAAACGTGTTTATCTCGGGCTGAAAAACACGTTTTGAGAAGTCTGCTGTTCCTGCCATACAAGTTTCATGGGGGTGACAAAAGTTGCAGAAACATGTTTATTTCTGCTGAAATACACGTTTTGACACTTTCTGGCCACTGGGGTTAAGAGCTTTGGCAGTGAGCTCCTCTTAGCCTAGCACTTACATTGGGATTCAACAATCTGAAAAAACGTGTTTATCTCGGGCTGAAAAACACGTTTTGAAAAGTCTGCTGCTCCTGCCCCATAAGTAACATGGGGGTAGCCAAAGTTGCAGAAACATGTTTATTTCTGCTGACATACACGTTTTTACACTTTCTGCACACTGGGGTTAAGATCTGAGGCAGTGAGCTCTTCTGAGCCTAGCAGTTACATTGGATTTCAACAATCTGAAAAAACGCGTTTATCTCGGGCTGAAAAACACGTTTTGAAAAGTCTGCTGTTTCTGCCATACAAGTTACATGGGGGTGACCAAAGTTGCAGAAACATGTTTATTTCTGCTGAAATACACGTTTTGACACTTTCTGCACACTGGGGTTAAGATCTTAGGCAGTGAGCTCTTCTGAGCCTAGCAGTTACATTGGATTTCAACAATCTGAAAAAAACGCGTTTATCTCGGGCTGAAAAACACGTTTTGAAAAGTCTGCTGCTCCTGTCCCATAAGTTACATGGGGGTAGCCAAAGTTGCAGAAACATGTTTATTTCTGCTGAAATACACGTTTTGACACTTTCTGCACACTGGGGTTAAGATCTGAGGCAGTGAGCTCTTCTGAGCCTAGCAGTTACATTGGATTTCAACAATCTGAAAAAACGCGTTTATCTCGGGCTGAAAAACACGTTTTGAAAAGTCTGCTGCTCCTGTCCCATAAGTTACATGGGGGTAGCCAAACTTGCAGAAACATGTTTATTTCTGCTGAAATACACGTTTTGACACTTTCTGCACACTGGGGTTAAGATCTGAGGCAGTGAGCTCTTCTGAGCCTAGCAGTTAGATTGGATTTCAACAATCTGAAAAAACGCGTTTATCTCGGGCTGAAAAACACGTTTTGAAAAGTCTGCTGCTCCTGTCCCATAAGTTACATAGGGGTAGCCAAAGTTGCAGAAACATGTTTATTTCTGCTGAAATACACGTTTTGACACTTTCTGCACACTGGGGTTAAGAGCTTTGGCAGTGAGCTCCTCTTTGCCTAGCAGTTACATTGGGATTCAACAATCTGAAAAAACGTGTTTATCTCGGGCTGAAAAACACGTTTTGAAAAGTCTGCTGTTCCTGCCATACAAGTTACATGGGGGTGACCAAAGTTGCAGAAACATGTTTATTTCTGCTGAAATACACGTTTTTACACTTTCTGCACATTGGGGTTAAGAGCTTTGGCAGTGAGCTCCTCTTTGCCTAGCTGTTACATTGGGATTCAACAATCTGAAAAAACGTGTTTATCTCGGGCTGAAAAACACGTTTTGAAAAGTCTGCTGCTCCTGCCCCATAAGTTACATGGGGGTAGCCAAAGTTGCAGAAACATGTTTATTTCTGCTGAAATACACGTTTTGACACTTTCTGCACACTGGGGTTAAGATCTGAGGCAGTGAGCTCTTCTGAGCCTAGCAGTTAGATTGGATTTCAACAATCTGAAAAAACGCGTTTATCTCGGGCTGAAAAACACGTTTTGAAAAGTCTGCTGTTCCTGCCATACAAGTTACATGGGGGTGACCAAAGTTGCAGAAAAATGTTTATTTCTGCTGAAATACACGTTTTGACACTTTCTGCACATTGGGGTTAAGAGCTTTGGCAGTGAGCTCCTCTTTGCCTAGCTGTTACATTGGGATTCAACAATCTGAAAAAACGTGTTTATCTCGGGCTGAAAAACATGTTTTGAAAAGTCTGCTGCTCCTGCCCCATAAGTTACATGGGGGTAGCCAAAGTTGCAGAAACACGTTTATTTCTGCTGAAATACACGTTTTGACACTTTCTGCACACTGGGGTTAAGATCTGAGGCAGTGAGCTCTTCTGAGCCTAGCAGTTAGATTGGATTTCAACAATCTGAAAAAACGCGTTTATCTCGGGCTGAAAAACACGTTTTGAAAAGTCTGCTGCTCCTGTCCCATAAGTTACATGGGGGTAGCCAAACTTGCAGAAACATGTTTATTTCTGCTGAAATACACGTTTTGACACTTTCTGCACACTGGGGTTAAGATCTGAGGCAGTGAGCTCTTCTGAGCCTAGCAGTTAGATTGGATTTCAACAATCTGAAAAAACGCGTTTATCTCGGGCTGAAAAACACGTTTTGAAAAGTCTGCTGTTCCTGCCTTACAAGTTACATGGGGGTGACCAAAGTTGCAGAAAAATGTTTATTTCTGCTGAAATACACGTTTTGACACTTTCTGCACACTGGGGTTAAGAGCTTTGGCAGTGAGCTCCTCTTTGCCTAGCAGTTACATTGGGATTCAACAATCTGAAAAAACGTGTTTATCTCGGGCTGAAAAACACGTTTTGAAAAGTCTGCTGTTCCTGCCATACAAGTTACATGGGGGTGACCAAAGTTGCAGAAACATGTTTATTTCTGCTGAAATACACGTTTTGACACTTTCTGCACATTGGGGTTAAGAGCTTTGGCAGTGAGCTCCTCTTTGCCTAGCTGTTACATTGGGATTCAACAATCTGAAAAAACGTGTTTATCTCGGGCTGAAAAACACGTTTTGAAAAGTCTGCTGCTCCTGCCCCATATGTTACATGGGGGTAGCCAAAGTTGCAGAAACATGTTTATTTTTGCTGAAATACACGTTTTGACACTTTCTGCACACTGGGGTTAAGAGCTTTGGCAGTGAGCTCCTCTTAGCCTAGCAGTTACATTGGGATTCAACAATCTGAAAAAACGCGTTTATCTCGGGCTGAAAAACACGTTTTGAAAAGTCTGCTGTTCCTGCCATACAAGTTACATGGGGGTGACCAAAGTTGCAGAAATATGTTTATTTCTGCTGAAATACACGTTTTGACACTTTCTGCACACTGGGGTTAAGAGCTTTGGCAGTGAGCTCCTCTTTGCCTAGCAGTTACATTGCATTTCAACAATCTGAAAAAACGCGTTTATCTCGGGCTGAAAAACATGTTTTGAAAAGTCTGCTGCTCCTGTCCCATAAGTTACATGGGGGTAGCCAAAGTTGCAGAAACATGTTTATTTCTGCTGAAATACACGTTTTGACACTTTCTGCACACTGGGGTTAAGATCTGAGGCAGTGAGCTCTTCTGAGCCTAGCAGTTAGATTGGATTTCAACAATCTGAAAAAACGCGTTTATCTCGGGCTGAAAAACACGTTTTGAAAAGTCTGCTGTTCCTGCCATACAAGTTACATGGGGGTGACCAAAGTTGCAGAAAAATGTTTATTTCTGCTGAAATACACGTTTTGACACTTTCTGCACATTGGGGTTAAGAGCTTTGGCAGTGAGCTCCTCTTTGCCTAGCTGTTACATTGGGATTCAACAATCTGAAAAAACGTGTTTATCTCGGGCTGAAAAACACGTTTTGAAAAGTCTGCTGCTCCTGCCCCATAAGTTACATGGGGGTAGCCAAAGTTGCAGAAACATGTTTATTTTTGCTGAAATACACGTTTTGACACTTTCTGCACACTGGGGTTAAGAGCTTTGGCAGTGAGCTCCTCTTAGCCTAGCAGTTACATTGGGATTCAACAATCTGAAAAAACGCGTTTATCTCGGGCTGAAAAACACGTTTTGAAAAGTCTGCTGTTCCTGCCATACAAGTTACATGGGCGTGACCAAAGTTGCAGAAACATGTTTATTTCTGCTGAAATACACGTTTTGACACTTTCTGCACATTGGGGTTAAGAGCTTTGGCAGTGAGCTCCTCTTTGCCTAGCTGTTACATTGGGATTCAACAATCTGAAAAAACGTGTTTATCTCGGGCTGAAAAACACGTTTTGAAAAGTCTGCTGCTCCTGCCCCATAAGTTACATGGGGGTAGCCAAAGTTGCAGAAACATGTTTATTTTTGCTGAAATACACGTTTTGACACTTTCTGCACACTGGGGTTAAGAGCTTTGGCAGTGAGCTCCTCTTAGCCTAGCAGTTACATTGGGATTCAACAATCTGAAAAAACGCGTTTATCTCGGGCTGAAAAACACGTTTTGAAAAGTCTGCTGTTCCTGCCATACAAGTTACATGGGGGTGACCAAAGTTGCAGAAACATGTTTATTTCTGCTGAAATACACGTTTTGACACTTTCTGCACATTGGGGTTAAGAGCTTTGGCAGTGAGCTCCTCTTTGCCTAGCTGTTACATTGGGATTCAACAATCTGAAAAAACGTGTTTATCTCGGGCTGAAAAACACGTTTTGAAAAGTCTGCTGCTCCTGCCCCATAAGTTACATGGGGGTAGCCAAAGTTGCAGAAACATGTTTATTTTTGCTGAAATACACGTTTTGACACTTTCTGCACACTGGGGTTAAGAGCTTTGGCAGTGAGCTCCTCTTAGCCTAGCAATTACATTGGGATTCAACAATCTGAAAAAACGCGTTTATCTCGGGCTGAAAAACACGTTTTGAAAAGCCTGCTGTTCCTGCCATACAAGTTACATCTGGGTGACCAAAGTTGCAGAAACATGTTTATTTTTTGCTGAAATACACGTTTTGACACTTTATGCACACTGGGGTTTAGAGCTTTGGCAGTGAGCTCCTCTTAGCCTAGCACTTACATTGGATTTCAACAATCTGAAAAAACGCGTTTATCTCGGGCTGAAAAACACGTTTTGAAAAGTCTGCTGCTCCTGTCCCATAAGTTACATGGGGGTAGCCAAAGTTGCAGAAACATGTTTATTTCTGCTGAAATACACGTTTTGACACTTTCTGCACACTGGGGTTAAGAGCTTTGGCAGTGAGTTCCTCTTTGCCTAGCAGTTACATTGGGATTCAACAATCTGAAAAAACGTGTTTATCTCGGGCTGAAAAACACGTTTTGAAAAATCTGCTGTTTCTGCCATACAAGTTACATGGGGGTGACCAAAGTTGCAGAAACATGTTTATTTCTGCTGAAATACACGTTTTGACACTTTCTGCACACTGGGGTTAAGAGCTTTGGCAGTGAGCTCCTCTTTGCCTAGCAGTTACATTGGGATTCAACAATCTGAAAAAACGTGTTTATCTCGGGCTGAAAAACACGTTTTGAGAAGTCTGCTGTTCCTGCCATACAAGTTTCATGGGGGTGACAAAAGTTGCAGAAACATGTTTATTTCTGCTGAAATACACGTTTTGACACTTTCTGGCCACTGGGGTTAAGAGCTTTGGCAGTGAGCTCCTCTTAGCCTAGCACTTACATTGGGATTCAACAATCTGAAAAAACGTGTTTATCTCGGGCTGAAAAACACGTTTTGAAAAGTCTGCTGCTCCTGCCCCATAAGTAACATGGGGGTAGCCAAAGTTGCAGAAACATGTTTATTTCTGCTGACATACACGTTTTTACACTTTCTGCACACTGGGGTTAAGATCTGAGGCAGTGAGCTCTTCTGAGCCTAGCAGTTACATTGGATTTCAACAATCTGAAAAAACGCGTTTATCTCGGGCTGAAAAACACGTTTTGAAAAGTCTGCTGTTTCTGCCATACAAGTTACATGGGGGTGACCAAAGTTGCAGAAACATGTTTATTTCTGCTGAAATACACGTTTTGACACTTTCTGCACACTGGGGTTAAGATCTTAGGCAGTGAGCTCTTCTGAGCCTAGCAGTTACATTGGATTTCAACAATCTGAAAAAAACGCGTTTATCTCGGGCTGAAAAACACGTTTTGAAAAGTCTGCTGCTCCTGTCCCATAAGTTACATGGGGGTAGCCAAAGTTGCAGAAACATGTTTATTTCTGCTGAAATACACGTTTTGACACTTTCTGCACACTGGGGTTAAGATCTGAGGCAGTGAGCTCTTCTGAGCCTAGCAGTTACATTGGATTTCAACAATCTGAAAAAACGCGTTTATCTCGGGCTGAAAAACACGTTTTGAAAAGTCTGCTGCTCCTGTCCCATAAGTTACATGGGGGTAGCCAAACTTGCAGAAACATGTTTATTTCTGCTGAAATACACGTTTTGACACTTTCTGCACACTGGGGTTAAGATCTGAGGCAGTGAGCTCTTCTGAGCCTAGCAGTTAGATTGGATTTCAACAATCTGAAAAAACGCGTTTATCTCGGGCTGAAAAACACGTTTTGAAAAGTCTGCTGCTCCTGTCCCATAAGTTACATAGGGGTAGCCAAAGTTGCAGAAACATGTTTATTTCTGCTGAAATACACGTTTTGACACTTTCTGCACACTGGGGTTAAGAGCTTTGGCAGTGAGCTCCTCTTTGCCTAGCAGTTACATTGGGATTCAACAATCTGAAAAAACGTGTTTATCTCGGGCTGAAAAACACGTTTTGAAAAGTCTGCTGTTCCTGCCATACAAGTTACATGGGGGTGACCAAAGTTGCAGAAACATGTTTATTTCTGCTGAAATACACGTTTTTACACTTTCTGCACATTGGGGTTAAGAGCTTTGGCAGTGAGCTCCTCTTTGCCTAGCTGTTACATTGGGATTCAACAATCTGAAAAAACGTGTTTATCTCGGGCTGAAAAACACGTTTTGAAAAGTCTGCTGCTCCTGCCCCATAAGTTACATGGGGGTAGCCAAAGTTGCAGAAACATGTTTATTTTTGCTGAAATACACGTTTTGACACTTTCTGCACACTGGGGTTAAGAGCTTTGGCAGTGAGCTCCTCTTAGCCTTGCAGTTACATTGGGATTCAACAATCTGAAAAAACGCGTTTATCTCGGGCTGAAAAACACGTTTTGAAAAGTCTGCTGTTCCTGCCATACAAGTTACATGGGGGTGACCAAAGTTGCAGAAACATGTTTATTTCTGCTGAAATACACGTTTTGACACTTTCTGCACACTGGGGTTAAGAGCTTTGGCAGTGAGCTCCTCTTTGCCTAGCAGTTACATTGCATTTCAACAATCTGAAAAAACGCGTTTATCTCGGGCTGAAAAACATGTTTTGAAAAGTCTGCTGCTCCTGTCCCATAAGTTACATGGGGGTAGCCAAAGTTGCAGAAACATGTTTATTTCTGCTGAATTACACGTTTTGACACTTTCTGCACACTGGGGTTAAGATCTGAGGCAGTGAGCTCTTCTGAGCCTAGCAGTTAGATTGGATTTCAACAATCTGAAAAAACGCGTTTATCTCGGGCTGAAAAACACGTTTTGAAAAGTCTGCTGTTCCTGCCATACAAGTTACATGGGGGTGACCAAAGTTGCAGAAAAATGTTTATTTCTGCTGAAATACACGTTTTGACACTTTCTGCACATTGGGGTTAAGAGCTTTGGCAGTGAGCTCCTCTTTGCCTAGCTGTTACATTGGGATTCAACAATCTGAAAAAACGTGTTTATCTCGGGCTGAAAAACACGTTTTGAAAAGTCTGCTGCTCCTGCCCCATAAGTTACATGGGGGTAGCCAAAGTTGCAGAAACATGTTTATTTTTGCTGAAATACACGTTTTGACACTTTCTGCACACTGGGGTTAAGAGCTTTGGCAGTGAGCTCCTCTTAGCCTAGCAGTTACATTGGGATTCAACAATCTGAAAAAACGCGTTTATCTCGGGCTGAAAAACACGTTTTGAAAAGTCTGCTGTTCCTGCCATACAATTTACATGGGGGTGACCAAAGTTGCAGAAACATGTTTATTTCTGCTGAAATACACGTTTTGACACTTTCTGCACATTGGGGTTAAGAGCTTTGGCAGTGAGCTCCTCTTTGCCTAGCTGTTACATTGGGATTCAACAATCTGAAAAAACGTGTTTATCTCGGGCTGAAAAACACGTTTTGAAAAGTCTGCTGCTCCTGCCCCATAAGTTACATGGGGGTAGCCAAAGTTGCAGAAACATGTTTATTTTTGCTGAAATACACGTTTTGACACTTTCTGCACACTGGGGTTAAGAGCTTTGGCAGTGAGCTCCTCTTTGCCTAGCTGTTACATTGGGATTCAACAATCTGAAAAAACGTGTTTATCTCGGGCTGAAAAACACGTTTTGAAAAGTCTGCTGCTCCTGCCCCATAAGTTACATGGGGGTAGCCAAAGTTGCAGAAACATGTTTATTTTTGCTGAAATACACGTTTTGACACTTTCTGCACACTGGGGTTAAGAGCTTTGGCAGTGAGCTCCTCTTAGCCTAGCAATTACATTGGGATTCAACAATCTGAAAAAACGCGTTTATCTCGGGCTGAAAAACACGTTTTGAAAAGCCTGCTGTTCCTGCCATACAAGTTACATCTGGGTGACCAAAGTTGCAGAAACATGTTTATTTTTTGCTGAAATACACGTTTTGACACTTTATGCACACTGGGGTTTAGAGCTTTGGCAGTGAGCTCCTCTTAGCCTAGCACTTACATTGGATTTCAACAATCTGAAAAAACGCGTTTATCTCGGGCTGAAAAACACGTTTTGAAAAGTCTGCTGCTCCTGTCCCATAAGTTACATGGGGGTAGCCAAAGTTGCAGAAACATGTTTATTTCTGCTGAAATACACGTTTTGACACTTTCTGCACACTGGGGTTAAGAGCTTTGGCAGTGAGTTCCTCTTTGCCTAGCAGTTACATTGGGATTCAACAATCTGAAAAAACGTGTTTATCTCGGGCTGAAAAACACGTTTTGAAAAGTCTGCTGTTTCTGCCATACAAGTTACATGGGGGTGACCAAAGTTGCAGAAACATGTTTATTTCTGCTGAAATACACGTTTTGACACTTTCTGCACACTGGGGTTAAGAGCTTTGGCAGTGAGCTCCTCTTTGCCTAGCAGTTACATTGGGATTCAACAATCTGAAAAAACGTGTTTATCTCGGGCTGAAAAACACGTTTTGAGAAGTCTGCTGTTCCTGCCATACAAGTTTCATGGGGGTGACAAAAGTTGCAGAAACATGTTTATTTCTGCTGAAATACACGTTTTGACACTTTCTGGCCACTGGGGTTAAGAGCTTTGGCAGTGAGCTCCTCTTAGCCTAGCACTTACATTGGGATTCAACAATCTGAAAAAACGTGTTTATCTCGGGCTGAAAAACACGTTTTGAAAAGTCTGCTGCTCCTGCCCCATAAGTAACATGGGGGTAGCCAAAGTTGCAGAAACATGTTTATTTCTGCTGACATACACGTTTTTACACTTTCTGCACACTGGGGTTAAGAGCTTTGGCAGTGAGCTCCTCTTAGCCTTGCAGTTACATTGGGATTCAACAATCTGAAAAAACGCGTTTATCTCGGGCTGAAAAACACGTTTTGAAAAGTCTGCTGTTCCTGCCATACAAGTTACATGGGGGTGACCAAAGTTGCAGAAACATGTTTATTTCTGCTGAAATACACGTTTTGACACTTTCTGCACACTGGGGTTAAGAGCTTTGGCAGTGAGCTCCTCTTTGCCTAGCAGTTACATTGCATTTCAACAATCTGAAAAAACGCGTTTATCTCGGGCTGAAAAATATGTTTTGAAAAGTCTGCTGCTCCTGTCCCATAAGTTACATGGGGGTAGCCAAAGTTGCAGAAACATGTTTATTTCTGCTGAATTACACGTTTTGACACTTTCTGCACACTGGGGTTAAGATCTGAGGCAGTGAGCTCTTCTGAGCCTAGCAGTTAGATTGGATTTCAACAATCTGAAAAAACGCGTTTATCTCGGGCTGAAAAACACGTTTTGAAAAGTCTGCTGTTCCTGCCATACAAGTTACATGGGGGTGACCAAAGTTGCAGAAAAATGTTTATTTCTGCTGAAATACACGTTTTGACACTTTCTGCACATTGGGGTTAAGAGCTTTGGCAGTGAGCTCCTCTTTGCCTAGCTGTTACATTGGGATTCAACAATCTGAAAAAACGTGTTTATCTCGGGCTGAAAAACACGTTTTGAAAAGTCTGCTGCTCCTGCCCCATAAGTTACATGGGGGTAGCCAAAGTTGCAGAAACATGTTTATTTTTGCTGAAATACACGTTTTGACACTTTCTGCACACTGGGGTTAAGAGCTTTGGCAGTGAGCTCCTCTTAGCCTAGCAGTTACATTGGGATTCAACAATCTGAAAAAACGCGTTTATCTCGGGCTGAAAAACACGTTTTGAAAAGTCTGCTGTTCCTGCCATACAATTTACATGGGGGTGACCAAAGTTGCAGAAACATGTTTATTTCTGCTGAAATACACGTTTTGACACTTTCTGCACATTGGGGTTAAGAGCTTTGGCAGTGAGCTCCTCTTTGCCTAGCTGTTACATTGGGATTCAACAATCTGAAAAAACGTGTTTATCTCGGGCTGAAAAACACGTTTTGAAAAGTCTGCTGCTCCTGCCCCATAAGTTACATGGGGGTAGCCAAAGTTGCAGAAACATGTTTATTTTTGCTGAAATACACGTTTTGACACTTTCTGCACACTGGGGTTAAGAGCTTTGGCAGTGAGCTCCTCTTTGCCTAGCTGTTACATTGGGATTCAACAATCTGAAAAAACGTGTTTATCTCGGGCTGAAAAACACGTTTTGAAAAGTCTGCTGCTCCTGCCCCATAAGTTACATGGGGGTAGCCAAAGTTGCAGAAACATGTTTATTTTTGCTGAAATACACGTTTTGACACTTTCTGCACACTGGGGTTAAGAGCTTTGGCAGTGAGCTCCTCTTAGCCTAGCAATTACATTGGGATTCAACAATCTGAAAAAACGCGTTTATCTCGGGCTGAAAAACACGTTTTGAAAAGCCTGCTGTTCCTGCCATACAAGTTACATCTGGGTGACCAAAGTTGCAGAAACATGTTTATTTTTTGCTGAAATACACGTTTTGACACTTTATGCACACTGGGGTTTAGAGCTTTGGCAGTGAGCTCCTCTTAGCCTAGCACTTACATTGGATTTCAACAATCTGAAAAAACGCGTTTATCTCGGGCTGAAAAACACGTTTTGAAAAGTCTGCTGCTCCTGTCCCATAAGTTACATGGGGGTAGCCAAAGTTGCAGAAACATGTTTATTTCTGCTGAAATACACGTTTTGACACTTTCTGCACACTGGGGTTAAGAGCTTTGGCAGTGAGTTCCTCTTTGCCTAGCAGTTACATTGGGATTCAACAATCTGAAAAAACGTGTTTATCTCGGGCTGAAAAACACGTTTTGAAAAATCTGCTGTTTCTGCCATACAAGTTACATGGGGGTGACCAAAGTTGCAGAAACATGTTTATTTCTGCTGAAATACACGTTTTGACACTTTCTGCACACTGGGGTTAAGAGCTTTGGCAGTGAGCTCCTCTTTGCCTAGCAGTTACATTGGGATTCAACAATCTGAAAAAACGTGTTTATCTCGGGCTGAAAAACACGTTTTGAGAAGTCTGCTGTTCCTGCCATACAAGTTTCATGGGGGTGACAAAAGTTGCAGAAACATGTTTATTTCTGCTGAAATACACGTTTTGACACTTTCTGGCCACTGGGGTTAAGAGCTTTGGCAGTGAGCTCCTCTTAGCCTAGCACTTACATTGGGATTCAACAATCTGAAAAAACGTGTTTATCTCGGGCTGAAAAACACGTTTTGAAAAGTCTGCTGCTCCTGCCCCATAAGTAACATGGGGGTAGCCAAAGTTGCAGAAACATGTTTATTTCTGCTGACATACACGTTTTTACACTTTCTGCACACTGGGGTTAAGATCTGAGGCAGTGAGCTCTTCTGAGCCTAGCAGTTACATTGGATTTCAACAATCTGAAAAAACGCGTTTATCTCGGGCTGAAAAACACGTTTTGAAAAGTCTGCTGTTTCTGCCATACAAGTTACATGGGGGTGACCAAAGTTGCAGAAACATGTTTATTTCTGCTGAAATACACGTTTTGACACTTTCTGCACACTGGGGTTAAGATCTTAGGCAGTGAGCTCTTCTGAGCCTAGCAGTTACATTGGATTTCAACAATCTGAAAAAAACGCGTTTATCTCGGGCTGAAAAACACGTTTTGAAAAGTCTGCTGCTCCTGTCCCATAAGTTACATGGGGGTAGCCAAAGTTGCAGAAACATGTTTATTTCTGCTGAAATACACGTTTTGACACTTTCTGCACACTGGGGTTAAGATCTGAGGCAGTGAGCTCTTCTGAGCCTAGCAGTTACATTGGATTTCAACAATCTGAAAAAACGCGTTTATCTCGGGCTGAAAAACACGTTTTGAAAAGTCTGCTGCTCCTGTCCCATAAGTTACATGGGGGTAGCCAAACTTGCAGAAACATGTTTATTTCTGCTGAAATACACGTTTTGACACTTTCTGCACACTGGGGTTAAGATCTGAGGCAGTGAGCTCTTCTGAGCCTAGCAGTTAGATTGGATTTCAACAATCTGAAAAAACGCGTTTATCTCGGGCTGAAAAACACGTTTTGAAAAGTCTGCTGCTCCTGTCCCATAAGTTACATAGGGGTAGCCAAAGTTGCAGAAACATGTTTATTTCTGCTGAAATACACGTTTTGACACTTTCTGCACACTGGGGTTAAGAGCTTTGGCAGTGAGCTCCTCTTTGCCTAGCAGTTACATTGGGATTCAACAATCTGAAAAAACGTGTTTATCTCGGGCTGAAAAACACGTTTTGAAAAGTCTGCTGTTCCTGCCATACAAGTTACATGGGGGTGACCAAAGTTGCAGAAACATGTTTATTTCTGCTGAAATACACGTTTTTACACTTTCTGCACATTGGGGTTAAGAGCTTTGGCAGTGAGCTCCTCTTTGCCTAGCTGTTACATTGGGATTCAACAATCTGAAAAAACGTGTTTATCTCGGGCTGAAAAACACGTTTTGAAAAGTCTGCTGCTCCTGCCCCATAAGTTACATGGGGGTAGCCAAAGTTGCAGAAACATGTTTATTTTTGCTGAAATACACGTTTTGACACTTTCTGCACACTGGGGTTAAGAGCTTTGGCAGTGAGCTCCTCTTAGCCTTGCAGTTACATTGGGATTCAACAATCTGAAAAAACGCGTTTATCTCGGGCTGAAAAACACGTTTTGAAAAGTCTGCTGTTCCTGCCATACAAGTTACATGGGGGTGACCAAAGTTGCAGAAACATGTTTATTTCTGCTGAAATACACGTTTTGACACTTTCTGCACACTGGGGTTAAGAGCTTTGGCAGTGAGCTCCTCTTTGCCTAGCAGTTACATTGCATTTCAACAATCTGAAAAAACGCGTTTATCTCGGGCTGAAAAACATGTTTTGAAAAGTCTGCTGCTCCTGTCCCATAAGTTACATGGGGGTAGCCAAAGTTGCAGAAACATGTTTATTTCTGCTGAATTACACGTTTTGACACTTTCTGCACACTGGGGTTAAGATCTGAGGCAGTGAGCTCTTCTGAGCCTAGCAGTTAGATTGGATTTCAACAATCTGAAAAAACGCGTTTATCTCGGGCTGAAAAACACGTTTTGAAAAGTCTGCTGTTCCTGCCATACAAGTTACATGGGGGTGACCAAAGTTGCAGAAAAATGTTTATTTCTGCTGAAATACACGTTTTGACACTTTCTGCACATTGGGGTTAAGAGCTTTGGCAGTGAGCTCCTCTTTGCCTAGCTGTTACATTGGGATTCAACAATCTGAAAAAACGTGTTTATCTCGGGCTGAAAAACACGTTTTGAAAAGTCTGCTGCTCCTGCCCCATAAGTTACATGGGGGTAGCCAAAGTTGCAGAAACATGTTTATTTTTGCTGAAATACACGTTTTGACACTTTCTGCACACTGGGGTTAAGAGCTTTGGCAGTGAGCTCCTCTTAGCCTAGCAGTTACATTGGGATTCAACAATCTGAAAAAACGCGTTTATCTCGGGCTGAAAAACACGTTTTGAAAAGTCTGCTGTTCCTGCCATACAAGTTACATGGGGGTGACCAAAGTTGCAGAAACATGTTTATTTCTGCTGAAATACACGTTTTGACACTTTCTGCACACTGGGGTTAAGATCTGAGGCAGTGAGCTCTTCTGAGCCTAGCAGTTACATTGGATTTCAACAATCTGAAAAAACGCGTTTATCTCGGGCTGAAAAACACGTTTTGAAAAGTCTGCTGCTCCTGCCCCATAAGTAACATGGGGGTAGCCAAAGTTGCAGAAACATGTTTATTTCTGCTGAAATACACGTTTTGACACTTTCTGCACACTGGGGTTAAGAGCTTTGGCAGTGAGCTCCTCTTTGCCTAGCTGTTACATTTTGATTCAACAATCTGAAAAAACGTGTTTATCTCGGGCTGAAGAACAAGTTTTGAAAAATCTGCTGTTTCTGCCATACAAGTTACATGGGGGTGACCAAAGTTGCAGAAAAATGTTTATTTCTGCTGAAATACACGTTTTGACACTTTCTGCACATTGGGGTTAAGAGCTTTGGCAGTGAGCTCCTCTTTGCCTAGCTGTTACATTGGGATTCAACAATCTGAAAAAACGTGTTTATCTCGGGCTGAAAAACACGTTTTGAAAAGTCTGCTGCTCCTGCCCCATAAGTTACATGGGGGTAGCCAAAGTTGCAGAAACATGTTTATTTCTGCTGAAATACACGTTTTGACACTTTCTGCACACTGGGGTTAAGAGCTCTGGCAGTGAGCTCCTCTTTGCCTACCAGTTACATTGAGATTCAACAATCTGAAAAAAAGTGTTTATCTCGGGCTGAAAAACACGTTTTGAAAAGTCTGCTGCTCCTGCCCCATAAGTAACATGGGGGTAGCCAAAGTTGCAGAAACATGTTTATTTCTGCTGAAATACACGTTTTTACACTTTCTGCACACTGGGGTTAAGATCTGAGGCAGTGAGCTCTTCTGAGCCTAGCAGTTACTTTGGATATCAACAATCTGAAAAAACGCGTTTATCTCGGGCTGAAAAACACGTTTTGAAAAGTCTGCTGCTCCTGTCCCATAAGTTACATGGGGGTAGCCAAAGTTGCAGAAACATGTTTATTTTTGCTGAAATACACGTTTTGACACTTTCTGCACACTGGGGTTAAGAGCTTTGGCAGTGAGCTCCTCTTAGCCTAGCAGTTACATTGGGATTCAACAATCTGAAAAAACGCGTTTATCTCGGGCTGAAAAACACGTTTTGAAAAGTCTGCTGTTCCTGCCATACAAGTTACATGGGGGTGACCAAAGTTGCAGAAACATGTTTATTTCTGCTGAAATACACGTTTTGACACTTTCTGCACACTGGGGTTAAGATCTGAGGCAGTGAGCTCTTCTGAGCCTAGCAGTTACATTGGATTTCAACAATCTGAAAAAACGCGTTTATCTCGGGCTGAAAAACACGTTTTGAAAAGTCTGCTGTTTCTGCCATACAAGTTACATGGGGGTGACCAAAGTTGCAGAAACATGTTTATTTCTGCTGAAATACACGTTTTGACACTTTCTGCACACTGGAGTTAAGATCTTAGGCAGTGAGCTCTTCTGAGCCTAGCAGTTACATTTGATTTCAACAATCTGAAAAAAACGCGTTTATCTCGGGCTGAAAAACACGTTTTGAAAAGTCTGCTGCTCCTGTCCCATAAGTTACATGGGGGTAGCCAAAGTTGCAGAAACATGTTTATTTCTGCTGAAATACACGTTTTGACACTTTCTGCACACTGGGGTTAAGATCTGAGGCAGTGAGCTCTTCTGAGCCTAGCAGTTACATTGGATTTCAACAATCTGAAAAAACGCGTTTATCTCGGGCTGAAAAACACGTTTTGAAAAGTCTGCTGCTCCTGCCCCATAAGTAACATGGGGGTAGCCAAAGTTGCAGAAACATGTTTATTTCTGCTGAAATACACGTTTTGACACTTTCTGCACACTGGGGTTAAGAGCTTTGGCAGTGAGCTCCTCTTTGCCTAGCTGTTACATTTTGATTCAACAATCTGAAAAAACGTGTTTATCTCGGGCTGAAAAACAAGTTTTGAAAAATCTGCTGTTTCTGCCATACAAGTTACATGGGGGTGACCAAAGTTGCAGAAACATGTTTATTTCTGCTGAAATACATGTTTTGACACTTTCTGCACACAGGGGTTAAGAGCTTTGGCAGTGAGCTCCTCTTTGCCTAGCAGTTACATTGCGATTCAACAATCTGAAAAAACGTGTTTATCTTGGGCTGAAAAACACGTTTTGAAAAGTCTGCTGCTCCTGTCCCATAAGTTACATGGGGGTAGCCAAAGTTGCAGAAACACGTTTATTTCTGCTGAAATACACGTTTTGACACTTTCTGCACACTGGGGTTAAGATCTGAGGCAGTGAGCTCTTCTGAGCCTAGCAGTTAGATTGGA
Source organism: Lepisosteus platostomus (assembly GCF_059453375.1). NCBI lineage: Eukaryota > Metazoa > Chordata > Actinopteri > Semionotiformes > Lepisosteidae > Lepisosteus > Lepisosteus platostomus. The sequence goes on from NC_142629.1 coordinate 9,798,702, forward strand.
TTTCAACAATCTGAAAAAACGCGTTTATCTCGGGCTGAAAAACACGTTTTGAAAAGTCTGCTGCTCCTGTCCCATAAGTTACATGGGGGTAGCCAAACTTGCAGAAACATGTTTATTTCTGCTGAAATACACGTTTTGACACTTTCTGCACACTGGGGTTAAGATCTGAGGCAGTGAGCTCTTCTGAGCCTAGCAGTTAGATTGGATTTCAACAATCTGAAAAAACGCGTTTATCTCGGGCTGAAAAACACGTTTTGAAAAGTCTGCTGTTCCTGCCTTACAAGTTACATGGGGGTGACCAAAGTTGCAGAAAAATGTTTATTTCTGCTGAAATACACGTTTTGACACTTTCTGCACACTGGGGTTAAGAGCTTTGGCAGTGAGCTCCTCTTTGCCTAGCAGTTACATTGGGATTCAACAATCTGAAAAAACGTGTTTATCTCGGGCTGAAAAACACGTTTTGAAAAGTCTGCTGTTCCTGCCATACAAGTTACATGGGGGTGACCAAAGTTGCAGAAACATGTTTATTTCTGCTGAAATACACGTTTTGACACTTTCTGCACATTGGGGTTAAGAGCTTTGGCAGTGAGCTCCTCTTTGCCTAGCTGTTACATTGGGATTCAACAATCTGAAAAAACGTGTTTATCTCGGGCTGAAAAACACGTTTTGAAAAGTCTGCTGCTTCTGCCCCATATGTTACATGGGGGTAGCCAAAGTTGCAGAAACATGTTTATTTCTGCTGAAATACACGTTTTGACACTTTCTGCACACTGGGGTTAAGAGCTTTGGCAGTGAGCTCCTCTTTGCCTAGCAGTTACATTGCATTTCAACAATCTGAAAAAACGCGTTTATCTCGGGCTGAAAAACATGTTTTGAAAAGTCTGCTGCTCCTGTCCCATAAGTTACATGGGGGTAGCCAAAGTTGCAGAAACATGTTTATTTCTGCTGAAATACACGTTTTGACACTTTCTGCACACTGGGGTTAAGATCTGAGGCAGTGAGCTCTTCTGAGCCTAGCAGTTAGATTGGATTTCAACAATCTGAAAAAACGCGTTTATCTCGGGCTGAAAAACACGTTTTGAAAAGTCTGCTGTTCCTGCCATACAAGTTACATGGGGGTGACCAAAGTTGCAGAAAAATGTTTATTTCTGCTGAAATACACGTTTTGACACTTTCTGCACATTGGGGTTAAGAGCTTTGGCAGTGAGCTCCTCTTTGCCTAGCTGTTACATTGGGATTCAACAATCTGAAAAAACGTGTTTATCTCGGGCTGAAAAACACGTTTTGAAAAGTCTGCTGCTCCTGCCCCATAAGTTACATGGGGGTAGCCAAAGTTGCAGAAACATGTTTATTTTTGCTGAAATACACGTTTTGACACTTTCTGCACACTGGGGTTAAGAGCTTTGGCAGTGAGCTCCTCTTAGCCTAGCAGTTACATTGGGATTCAACAATCTGAAAAAACGCGTTTATCTCGGGCTGAAAAACACGTTTTGAAAAGTCTGCTGTTCCTGCCATACAAGTTAGATGGGCGTGACCAAAGTTGCAGAAACATGTTTATTTCTGCTGAAATACACGTTTTGACACTTTCTGCACATTGGGGTTAAGAGCTTTGGCAGTGAGCTCCTCTTTGCCTAGCTGTTACATTGGGATTCAACAATCTGAAAAAACGTGTTTATCTCGGGCTGAAAAACACGTTTTGAAAAGTCTGCTGCTCCTGCCCCATAAGTTACATGGGGGTAGCCAAAGTTGCAGAAACATGTTTATTTTTGCTGAAATACACGTTTTGACACTTTCTGCACACTGGGGTTAAGAGCTTTGGCAGTGAGCTCCTCTTAGCCTAGCAGTTACATTGGGATTCAACAATCTGAAAAAACGCGTTTATCTCGGGCTGAAAAACACGTTTTGAAAAGTCTGCTGTTCCTGCCATACAAGTTACATGGGGGTGACCAAAGTTGCAGAAACATGTTTATTTCTGCTGAAATACACGTTTTGACACTTTCTGCACACTGGGGTTAAGATCTGAGGCAGTGAGCTCTTCTGAGCCTAGCAGTTACATTGGATTTCAACAATCTGAAAAAACGCGTTTATCTCGGGCTGAAAAACACGTTTTGAAAAGTCTGCTGCTCCTGCCCCATAAGTAACATGGGGGTAGCCAAAGTTGCAGAAACATGTTTATTTCTGCTGAAATACACGTTTTGACACTTTCTGCACACTGGGGTTAAGAGCTTTGGCAGTGAGCTCCTCTTTGCCTAGCTGTTACATTTTGATTCAACAATCTGAAAAAACGTGTTTATCTCGGGCTGAAAAACAAGTTTTGAAAAATCTGCTGTTTCTGCCATACAAGTTACATGGGGGTGACCAAAGTTGCAGAAACATGTTTATTTCTGCTGAAATACATGTTTTGACACTTTCTGCACACTGGGGTTAAGAGCTTTGGCAGTGAGCTCCTCTTTGCCTAGCAGTTACATTGGGATTCAACAATCTGAAAAAACGTGTTTATCTTGGGCTGAAAAACACGTTTTGAAAAGTCTGCTGTTCCTGCCATACAAGTTTCATGGGGGTGACAAAAGTTGCAGAAACATGTTTATTTCTGCTGAAATACACGTTTTGACACTTTCTGCACACTGGGGTTAAGAGCTTTGGCAGTGAGCTCCTCTTTGCCTAGCAGTTACATTGCATTTCAACAATCTGAAAAAACGCGTTTATCTCGGGCTGAAAAACATGTTTTGAAAAGTCTGCTGCTCCTGTCCCATAAGTTACATGGGGGTAGCCAAAGTTGCAGAAACACGTTTATTTCTGCTGAAATACACGTTTTGACACTTTCTGCACACTGGGGTTAAGATCTGAGGCAGTGAGCTCTTCTGAGCCTAGCAGTTAGATTGGATTTCAACAATCTGAAAAAACGCGTTTATCTCGGGCTGAAAAACACGTTTTGAAAAGTCTGCTGCTCCTTTCCCATAAGTTACATGGGGGTAGCCAAACTTGCAGAAACATGTTTATTTCTGCTGAAATACACGTTTTGACACTTTCTGCACACTGGGGTTAAGATCTGAGGCAGTGAGCTCTTCTGAGCCTAGCAGTTAGATTGGATTTCAACAATCTGAAAAAACGCGTTTATCTCGGGCTGAAAAACACGTTTTGAAAAGTCTGCTGTTCCTGCCATACAAGTTACATGGGGGTGACCAAAGTTGCAGAAAAATGTTTATTTCTGCTGAAATACACGTTTTGACACTTTCTGCACATTGGGGTTAAGAGCTTTGGCAGTGAGCTCCTCTTTGCCTAGCTGTTTTATTGGGATTCAACAATCTGAAAAAACGTGTTTATCTCGGGCTGAAAAACACGTTTTGAAAAGTCTGCTGCTCCTGCCCCATAAGTTACATGGGGGTAGCCAAAGTTGCAGAAACATGTTTATTTCTGCTGAAATACACGTTTTGACACTTTCTGCACACTGGGGTTAAGAGCTCTGGCAGTGAGCTCCTCTTTGCCTACCAGTTACATTGAGATTCAACAATCTGAAAAAAAGTGTTTATCTCGGGCTGAAAAACACGTTTTGAAAAGTCTGCTGCTCCTGCCCCATAAGTAACATGGGGGTAGCCAAAGTTGCAGAAACATGTTTATTTCTGCTGAAATACACGTTTTGACACTTTCTGCACACTGGGGTTAAGAGCTTTGGCAGTGAGCTCCTCTTAGCCTAGCAGTTACATTGGGATTCAACAATCTGAAAAAACGCGTTTATCTCGGGCTGAAAAACACGTTTTGAAAAGTCTGCTGTTCCTGCCATACAAGTTACATGGGGGTGACCAAAGTTGCAGAAACATGTTTATTTCTGCTGAAATACACGTTTTGACACTTTCTGCACACTGGGGTTAAGATCTGAGGCAGTGAGCTCTTCTGAGCCTAGCAGTTACATTGGATTTCAACAATCTGAAAAAACGCGTTTATCTCGGGCTGAAAAACACGTTTTGAAAAGTCTGCTGTTTCTGCCATACAAGTTACATGGGGGTGACCAAAGTTGCAGAAACATGTTTATTTCTGCTGAAATACACGTTTTGACACTTTCTGCACACTGGGGTTAAGATCTTAGGCAGTGAGCTCTTCTGAGCCTAGCAGTTACATTGGATTTCAACAATCTGAAAAAAACGCGTTTATCTCGGGCTGAAAAACACGTTTTGAAAAGTCTGCTGCTCCTGTCCCATAAGTTACATGGGGGTAGCCAAAGTTGCAGAAACATGTTTATTTCTGCTGAAATACACGTTTTGACACTTTCTGCACACTGGGGTTAAGATCTGAGGCAGTGAGCTCTTCTGAGCCTAGCAGTTACATTGGATTTCAACAATCTGAAAAAACGCGTTTATCTCGGGCTGAAAAACACGTTTTGAAAAGTCTGCTGCTCCTGCCCCATAAGTAACATGGGGGTAGCCAAAGTTGCAGAAACATGTTTATTTCTGCTGAAATACACGTTTTGACACTTTCTGCACACTGGGGTTAAGAGCTTTGGCAGTGAGCTCCTCTTTGCCTAGCTGTTACATTTTGATTCAACAATCTGAAAAAACGTGTTTATCTCGGGCTGAAAAACAAGTTTTGAAAAATCTGCTGTTTCTGCCATACAAGTTACATGGGGGTGACCAAAGTTGCAGAAACATGTTTATTTCTGCTGAAATACATGTTTTGACACTTTCTGCACACTGGGGTTAAGAGCTTTGGCAGTGAGCTCCTCTTTGCCTAGCAGTTACATTGGGATTCAACAATCTGAAAAAACGTGTTTATCTTGGGCTGAAAAACACGTTTTGAAAAGTCTGCTGCTCCTGTCCCATAAGTTACATTGGGGTAGCCAAAGTTGCAGAAACACGTTTATTTCTGCTGAAATACACGTTTTGACACTTTCTGCACACTGGGGTTAAGATCTGAGGCAGTGAGCTCTTCTGAGCCTAGCAGTTAGATTGGATTTCAACAATCTGAAAAAACGCGTTTATCTCGGGCTGAAAAACACGTTTTGAAAAGTCTGCTGCTCCTGTCCCATAAGTTACATGGGGGTAGCCAAACTTGCAGAAACATGTTTATTTCTGCTGAAATACACGTTTTGACACTTTCTGCACACTGGGGTTAAGATCTGAGGCAGTGAGCTCTTCTGAGCCTAGCAGTTACATTGCATTTCAACAATCTGAAAAAACGCGTTTATCTCGGGCTGAAAAACATGTTTTGAAAAGTCTGCTGCTCCTGTCCCATAAGTTACATGGGGGTAGCCAAAGTTGCAGAAACATGTTTATTTCTGCTGAAATACACGTTTTGACACTTTCTGCACACTGGGGTTAAGAGCTCTGGCAGTGAGCTCCTCTTTGCCTACCAGTTACATTGAGATTCAACAATCTGAAAAAAAGTGTTTATCTCGGGCTGAAAAACACGTTTTGAAAAGTCTGCTGCTCCTGCCCCATAAGTAACATGGGGGTAGCCAAAGTTGCAGAAACATGTTTATTTCTGCTGAAATACACGTTTTTACACTTTCTGCACACTGGGGTTAAGATCTGAGGCAGTGAGCTCTTCTGAGCCTAGCAGTTACTTTGGATATCAACAATCTGAAAAAACGCGTTTATCTCGGGCTGAAAAACACGTTTTGAAAAGTCTGCTGCTCCTGTCCCATAAGTTACATGGGGGTAGCCAAAGTTGCAGAAACATGTTTATTTCTGCTGAAATACACGTTTTGACACTTTCTGCACACTGGGGTTAAGAGCTTTGGCAGTGAGCTCCTCTTTGCCTAGCAGTTACATTGGGATTCAACAATCTGAAAAAACATGTTTATCTCGGGCTGAAAAACACGTTTTGAAAAGTCTGCTGTTCCTGCCATACAAGTTACATGGGGGTGACCAAAGTTGCAGAAAAATGTTTATTTCTGCTGAAATACACGTTTTGACACTTTCTGCACATTGGGGTTAAGAGCTTTGGCAGTGAGCTCCTCTTTGCCTAGCTGTTACATTGGGATTCAACAATCTGAAAAAACGTGTTTATCTCGGGCTGAAAAACACGTTTTGAAAAGTCTGCTGCTCCTGCCCCATAAGTTACATGGGGGTAGCCAAAGTTGCAGAAACATGTTTATTTTTGCTGAAATACACGTTTTGACACTTTCTGCACACTGGGGTTAAGAGCTTTGGCAGTGAGCTCCTCTTAGCCTAGCAGTTACTTTGGGATTCAACAATCTGAAAAAACGCGTTTATCTCGGGCTGAAAAACACGTTTTGAAAAGCCTGCTGTTCCTGCCATACAAGTTACATCTGGGTGACCAAAGTTGCAGAAACATGTTTATTTTTTGCTGAAATACACGTTTTGACACTTTATGCACACTGGGGTTTAGAGCTTTGGCAGTGAGCTCCTCTTAGCCTAGCAATTACATTGGATTTCAACAATCTGAAAAAACGCGTTTATCTCGGGCTGAAAAACACGTTTTGAAAAGTCTGCTGCTCCTGTCCCATAAGTTACATGGGGGTAGCCAAAGTTGCAGAAACATGTTTATTTCTGCTGAAATACACGTTTTGACACTTTCTGGCCACTGGGGTTAAGAGCTTTGGCAGTGAGCTCCTCTTAGCCTAGCACTTACATTGGGATTCAACAAACTGAAAAAACGTGTTTATCTCGGGCTGAAAAACACGTTTTGAAAAGTCTGCTGCTCCTGCCCCATAAGTAACATGGGGGTAGCCAAAGTTGCAGAAACATGTTTATTTCTGCTGAAATACACTTTTTTACACTTTCTGCACACTGGGGTTAAGATCTGAGACAGTGAGCTCTTCTGAGCCTAGCAGTTACAATGGATTTCAACAATCTGAAAAAACGCGTTTATCTCGGGCTGAAAAACACGTTTTGAAAAGTCTGCTGCTCCTGTCCCATAAGTTACATGGGGGTAGCCAAAGTTGCAGAAACATGTTTATTTCTGCTGAAATACACGTTTTGACACTTTCTGCACACTGGGGTTAAGAGCTTTGGCAGTGAGCTCCTCTTTGCCTAGCAGTTACATTGGGATTCAACATTCTGAAAAAACGTGTTTATATCGGGCTGAAAAACACGTTTTGAAAAGTCTGCTGTTCCTGCCATACAAGTTATATGGGGGTGACCAAAGTTGCAGAAACATGTTTATTTCTGCTGAAATACACGTTTTGACACTTTCTGCACATTGGGGTTAAGAGCTTTGGCAGTGAGCTCCTCATAGCCTAGTAGTTACATTGGGATTCAACAATCTGAAAAAACGCGTTTATCTCGGGCTGAAAAACACGTTTTGAAAAGTCTGCTGCTCCTGTCCCATACGTTACATGGGGGTAGCCAAAGTTGCAGAAACATGTTTATTTCTGCTGAAATACACGTTTTGACACTTTCTGCACACTGGGGTTAAGATCTGAGGCAGTGAGCTCTTCTGAGCCTAGCAGTTACATTGGAGTTCAACAATCTGAAAAAACGCGTTTATCTCGGGCTGAAAAACACGTTTTGAAAAGTCTGCTGTTTCTGCCATACAAGTTACATGGGGGTGACCAAAGTTGCAGAAACATGTTTATTTCTGCTGAAATACACGTTTTGACACTTTCTGCACACTGGGGTTAAGATCTTAGGCAGTGAGCTCTTCTGAGCCTAGCAGTTACATTGGATTTCAACAATCTGAAAAAAACGCGTTTATCTCGGGCTGAAAAACACGTTTTGAAAAGTCTGCTGCTCCTGTCCCATAAGTTACATGGGGGTAGCCAAAGTTGCAGAAACATGTTTATTTCTGCTGAAATACACGTTTTGACACTTTCTGCACACTGGGGTTAAGATCTGAGGCAGTGAGCTCTTCTGAGCCTAGCAGTTACATTGGATTTCAACAATCTGAAAAAACGCGTTTATCTCGGGCTGAAAAACACGTTTTGAAAAGTCTGCTGCTCCTGCCCCATAAGTAACATGGGGGTAGCCAAAGTTGCAGAAACATGTTTATTTCTGCTGAAATACACGTTTTGACTCTTTCTGCACACTGGGGTTAAGAGCTTTGGCAGTGAGCTCCTCTTTGCCTAGCTGTTACATTTTGATTCAACAATCTGAAAAAACGTGTTTATCTCGGGCTGAAAAACAAGTTTTGAAAAATCTGCTGTTTCTGCCATACAAGTTACATGGGGGTGACCAAAGTTGCAGAAACATGTTTATTTCTGCTGAAATACATGTTTTGACACTTTCTGCACACTGGGGTTAAGAGCTTTGGCAGTGAGCTCCTCTTTGCCTAGCAGTTACATTGGGATTCAACAATCTGAAAAAACGTGTTTATCTTGGGCTGAAAAACACGTTTTGAAAAGTCTGCTGTTCCTGCCATACAAGTTTCATGGGGGTGACAAAAGTTGCAGAAACATGTTTATTTCTGCTGAAATACACGTTTTGACACTTTCTGCACACTGGGGTTAAGAGCTTTGGCAGTGAGCTCCTCTTTGCCTAGCAGTTACATTGCATTTCAACAATCTGAAAAAACGCGTTTATCTCGGGCTGAAAAACATGTTTTGAAAAGTCTGCTGCTCCTGTCCCATAAGTTACATGGGGGTAGCCAAAGTTGCAGAAACACGTTTATTTCTGCTGAAATACACGTTTTGACACTTTCTGCACACTGGGGTTAAGATCTGAGGCAGTGAGCTCTTCTGAGCCTAGCAGTTAGATTGGATTTCAACAATCTGAAAAAACGCGTTTATCTCGGGCTGAAAAACACGTTTTGAAAAGTCTGCTGCTCCTGTCCCATAAGTTACATGGGGGTAGCCAAACTTGCAGAAACATGTTTATTTCTGCTGAAATACACGTTTTGACACTTTCTGCACACTGGGGTTAAGATCTGAGGCAGTGAGCTCTTCTGAGCCTAGCAGTTAGATTGGATTTCAACAATCTGAAAAAACGCGTTTATCTCGGGCTGAAAAACACGTTTTGAAAAGTCTGCTGTTCCTGCCATACAAGTTACATGGGGGTGACCAAAGTTGCAGAAAAATGTTTATTTCTGCTGAAATACACGTTTTGACACTTTCTGCACATTGGGGTTAAGAGCTTTGGCAGTGAGCTCCTCTTTGCCTAGCTGTTACATTGGGATTCAACAATCTGAAAAAACGTGTTTATCTCGGGCTGAAAAACACGTTTTGAAAAGTCTGCTGCTCCTGCCCCATAAGTTACATGGGGGTAGCCAAAGTTGCAGAAACATGTTTATTTCTGCTGAAATACACGTTTTGACACTTTCTGCACACTGGGGTTAAGAGCTCTGGCAGTGAGCTCCTCTTTGCCTACCAGTTACATTGAGATTCAACAATCTGAAAAAAAGTGTTTATCTCGGGCTGAAAAACACGTTTTGAAAAGTCTGCTGCTCCTGCCCCATAAGTAACATGGGGGTAGCCAAAGTTGCAGAAACATGTTTATTTCTGCTGAAATACACGTTTTTACACTTTCTGCACACTGGGGTTAAGATCTGAGGCAGTGAGCTCTTCTGAGCCTAGCAGTTACTTTGGATATCAACAATCTGAAAAAAACGCGTTTATCTCGGGCTGAAAAACACGTTTTGAAAAGTCTGCTGCTCCTGTCCCATAAGTTACATGGGGGTAGCCAAAGTTGCAGAAACATGTTTATTTTTGCTGAAATACACGTTTTGACACTTTCTGCACACTGGGGTTAAGAGCTTTGGCAGTGAGCTCCTCTTAGCCTAGCAGTTACATTGGGATTCAACAATCTGAAAAAACGCGTTTATCTCGGGCTGAAAAACACGTTTTGAAAAGTCTGCTGTTCCTGCCATACAAGTTACATGGGGGTGACCAAAGTTGCAGAAACATGTTTATTTCTGCTGAAATACACGTTTTGACACTTTCTGCACACTGGGGTTAAGATCTGAGGCAGTGAGCTCTTCTGAGCCTAGCAGTTACATTGGATTTCAACAATCTGAAAAAACGCGTTTATCTCGGGCTGAAAAACACGTTTTGAAAAGTCTGCTGTTTCTGCCATACAAGTTACATGGGGGTGACCAAAGTTGCAGAAACATGTTTATTTCTGCTGAAATACACGTTTTGACACTTTCTGCACACTGGGGTTAAGATCTTAGGCAGTGAGCTCTTCTGAGCCTAGCAGTTACATTGGATTTCAACAATCTGAAAAAAACGCGTTTATCTCGGGCTGAAAAACACGTTTTGAAAAGTCTGCTGCTCCTGTCCCATAAGTTACATGGGGGTAGCCAAAGTTGCAGAAACATGTTTATTTCTGCTGAAATACACGTTTTGACACTTTCTGCACACTGGGGTTAAGATCTGAGGCAGTGAGCTCTTCTGAGCCTAGCAGTTACATTGGATTTCAACAATCTGAAAAAACGCGTTTATCTCGGGCTGAAAAACACGTTTTGAAAAGTCTGCTGCTCCTGCCCCATAAGTAACATGGGGGTAGCCAAAGTTGCAGAAACATGTTTATTTCTGCTGAAATACACGTTTTGACACTTTCTGCACACTGGGGTTAAGAGCTTTGGCAGTGAGCTCCTCTTTGCCTAGCTGTTACATTTTGATTCAACAATCTGAAAAAACGTGTTTATCTCGGGCTGAAAAACAAGTTTTGAAAAATCTGCTGTTTCTGCCATACAAGTTACATGGGGGTGACCAAAGTTGCAGAAACATGTTTATTTCTGCTGAAATACATGTTTTGACACTTTCTGCACACTGGGGTTAAGAGCTTTGGCAGTGAGCTCCTCTTTGCCTAGCAGTTACATTGGGATTCAACAATCTGAAAAAACGTGTTTATCTTGGGCTGAAAAACACGTTTTGAAAAGTCTGCTGCTCCTGTCCCATAAGTTACATGGGGGTAGCCAAAGTTGCAGAAACACGTTTATTTCTGCTGAAATACACGTTTTGACACTTTCTGCACACTGGGGTTAAGATCTGAGGCAGTGAGCTCTTCTGAGCCTAGCAGTTAGATTGGATTTCAACAATCTGAAAAAACGCGTTTATCTCGGGCTGAAAAACACGTTTTGAAAAGTCTGCTGCTCCTGTCCCATAAGTTACATGGGGGTAGCCAAACTTGCAGAAACATGTTTATTTCTGCTGAAATACACGTTTTGACACTTTCTGCACACTGGGGTTAAGATCTGAGGCAGTGAGCTCTTCTGAGCCTAGCAGTTAGATTGGATTTCAACAATCTGAAAAAACGCGTTTATCTCGGGCTGAAAAACACGTTTTGAAAAGTCTGCTGTTCCTGCCATACAAGTTACATGGGGGTGACCAAAGTTGCAGAAAAATGTTTATTTCTGCTGAAATACACGTTTTGACACTTTCTGCACACTGGGGTTAAGAGCTTTGGCAGTGAGCTCCTCTTTGCCTAGCAGTTACATTGGGATTCAACAATCTGAAAAAACGTGTTTATCTCGGGCTGAAAAACACGTTTTGAAAAGTCTGCTGTTCCTGCCATACAAGTTACATGGGGGTGACCAAAGTTGCAGAAACATGTTTATTTCTGCTGAAATACACGTTTTGACACTTTCTGCACATTGGGGTTAAGAGCTTTGGCAGTGAGCTCCTCTTTGCCTAGCTGTTACATTGGGATTCAACAATCTGAAAAAACGTGTTTATCTCGGGCTGAAAAACACGTTTTGAAAAGTCTGCTGCTCCTGCCCCATATGTTACATGGGGGTAGCCAAAGTTGCAGAAACATGTTTATTTTTGCTGAAATACACGTTTTGACACTTTCTGCACACTGGGGTTAAGAGCTTTGGCAGTGAGCTCCTCTTAGCCTAGCAGTTACATTGGGATTCAACAATCTGAAAAAACGCGTTTATCTCGGGCTGAAAAACACGTTTTGAAAAGTCTGCTGTTCCTGCCATACAAGTTACATGGGGGTGACCAAAGTTGCAGAAACATGTTTATTTCTGCTGAAATACACGTTTTGACACTTTCTGCACACTGGGGTTAAGAGCTTTGGCAGTGAGCTCCTCTTTGCCTAGCAGTTACATTGCATTTCAACAATCTGAAAAAACGCGTTTATCTCGGGCTGAAAAACATGTTTTGAAAAGTCTGCTGCTCCTGTCCCATAAGTTACATGGGGGTAGCCAAAGTTGCAGAAACATGTTTATTTCTGCTGAATTACACGTTTTGACACTTTCTGCACACTGGGGTTAAGATCTGAGGCAGTGAGCTCTTCTGAGCCTAGCAGTTAGATTGGATTTCAACAATCTGAAAAAACGCGTTTATCTCGGGCTGAAAAACACGTTTTGAAAAGTCTGCTGTTCCTGCCATACAAGTTACATGGGGGTGACCAAAGTTGCAGAAAAATGTTTATTTCTGCTGAAATACACGTTTTGACACTTTCTGCACATTGGGGTTAAGAGCTTTGGCAGTGAGCTCCTCTTTGCCTAGCTGTTACATTGGGATTCAACAATCTGAAAAAACGTGTTTATCTCGGGCTGAAAAACACGTTTTGAAAAGTCTGCTGCTCCTGCCCCATAAGTTACATGGGGGTAGCCAAAGTTGCAGAAACATGTTTATTTTTGCTGAAATACACGTTTTGACACTTTCTGCACACTGGGGTTAAGAGCTTTGGCAGTGAGCTCCTCTTAGCCTAGCAGTTACATTGGGATTCAACAATCTGAAAAAACGCGTTTATCTCGGGCTGAAAAACACGTTTTGAAAAGTCTGCTGTTCCTGCCATACAAGTTACATGGGCGTGACCAAAGTTGCAGAAACATGTTTATTTCTGCTGAAATACACGTTTTGACACTTTCTGCACATTGGGGTTAAGAGCTTTGGCAGTGAGCTCCTCTTTGCCTAGCTGTTACATTGGGATTCAACAATCTGAAAAAACGTGTTTATCTCGGGCTGAAAAACACGTTTTGAAAAGTCTGCTGCTCCTGCCCCATAAGTTACATGGGGGTAGCCAAAGTTGCAGAAACATGTTTATTTTTGCTGAAATACACGTTTTGACTCTTTCTGCACACTGGGGTTAAGATCTGAGGCAGTGAGCTCTTCTGAGCCTAGCAGTTACATTGGATTTCAACAATCTGAAAAAAACGCGTTTATCTCGGGCTGAAAAACACGTTTTGAAAAGTCTGCTGCTCCTGTCCCATAAGTTACATGGGGGTAGCCAAAGTTGCAGAAACATGTTTATTTCTGCTGAAATACACGTTTTGACACTTTCTGCACACTGGGGTTAAGATCTGAGGCAGTGAGCTCTTCTGAGCCTAGCAGTTACATTGGATTTCAACAATCTGAAAAAACGCGTTTATCTCGGGCTGAAAAACACGTTTTGAAAAGTCTGCTGCTCCTGTCCCATAAGTTACATGGGGGTAGCCAAAGTTGCAGAAACATGTTTATTTCTGCTGAAATACACGTTTTGACACTTTCTGCACACTGGGGTTAAGATCTGAGGCAGTGAGCTCTTCTGAGCCTAGCAGTTACATTGGATTTCAACAATCTGAAAAAAACGCGTTTATCTCGGGCTGAAAAACACGTTTTGAAAAGTCTGCTGCTCCTGTCCCATAAGTTACATGGGGGTAGCCAAAGTTGCAGAAACATGTTTATTTCTGCTGAAATACACGTTTTGACACTTTCTGCACACTGGGGTTAAGATCTGAGGCAGTGAGCTCTTCTGAGCCTAGCAGTTACATTGGATTTCAACAATCTGAAAAAACGCGTTTATCTCGGGCTGAAAAACACGTTTTGAAAAGTCTGCTGCTCCTGTCCCATAAGTTACATGGGGGTAGCCAAAGTTGCAGAAACATGTTTATTTCTGCTGAAATACACGTTTTGACACTTTCTGCACACTGGGGTTAAGAGCTTTGGCAGTGAGCTCCTCTTTGCCTAGCAGTTACATTGGGATTCAACAATCTGAAAAAACGTGTTTATCTCGGGCTGAAAAACACGTTTTGAAAAGTCTGCTGTTCCTGCCATACAAGTTACATGGGGGTGACCAAAGTTGCAGAAACATGTTTATTTCTGCTGAAATACACGTTTTGACACTTTCTGCACATTGGGGTTAAGAGCTTTGGCAGTGAGCTCCTCTTTGCCTAGCTGTTACATTGGAATTCAACAATCTGAAAAAACGTGTTTATCTCGGGCTGAAAAACACGTTTTGAAAAGTCTGCTGCTCCTGCCCCATAAGTTACATGGGGGTAGCCAAAGTTGCAGAAACATGTTTATTTTTGCTGAAATACACGTTTTGACACTTTCTGCACACTGGGGTTAAGAGCTTTGGCAGTGAGCTCCTCTTAGCCTAGCAGTTACATTGGGATTCAACAATCTGAAAAAACGCGTTTATCTCGGGCTGAAAAACACGTTTTGAAAAGTCTGCTGTTCCTGCCATACAAGTTACATGGGGGTGACCAAAGTTGCAGAAACATGTTTATTTCTGCTGAAATACACGTTTTGACACTTTCTGCACACTGGGGTTAAGAGCTTTGGCAGTGAGCTCCTCTTTGCCTAGCAGTTACATTGCATTTCAACAATCTGAAAAAACGCGTTTATCTCGGGCTGAAAAACATGTTTTGAAAAGTCTGCTGCTCCTCTCCCATAAGTTACATGGGGGTGACCAAAGTTGCAGAAACATGTTTATTTCTGCTGAAATACACGTTTTGACACTTTCTGCACACTGGGGTTAAGAGCTCTGGCAGTGAGCTCCTCTTTGCCTACCAGTTACATTGAGATTCAACAATCTGAAAAAAAGTGTTTATCTCGGGCTGAAAAACACGTTTTGAAAAGTCTGCTGCTCCTGCCCCATAAGTAACATGGGGGTAGCCAAAGTTGCAGAAACATGTTTATTTCTGCTGAAATACACGTTTTTACACTTTCTGCACACTGGGGTTAAGATCTGAGGCAGTGAGCTCTTCTGAGCCTAGCAGTTACTTTGGATATCAACAATCTGAAAAAACGCGTTTATCTCGGGCTGAAAAACACGTTTTGAAAAGTCTGCTGCTCCTGTCCCATAAGTTACATGGGGGTAGCCAAAGTTGCAGAAACATGTTTATTTTTGCTGAAATACACGTTTTGACACTTTCTGCACACTGGGGTTAAGAGCTTTGGCAGTGAGCTCCTCTTAGCCTAGCAGTTACATTGGGATTCAACAATCTGAAAAAACGCGTTTATCTCGGGCTGAAAAACACGTTTTGAAAAGTCTGCTGTTCCTGCCATACAAGTTACATGGGGGTGACCAAAGTTGCAGAAACATGTTTATTTCTGCTGAAATACACGTTTTGACACTTTCTGCACACTGGGGTTAAGATCTGAGGCAGTGAGCTCTTCTGAGCCTAGCAGTTACATTGGATTTCAACAATCTGAAAAAACGCGTTTATCTCGGGCTGAAAAACACGTTTTGAAAAGTCTGCTGTTTCTGCCATACAAGTTACATGGGGGTGACCAAAGTTGCAGAAACATGTTTATTTCTGCTGAAATACACGTTTTGACACTTTCTGCACACTGGGGTTAAGATCTTAGGCAGTGAGCTCTTCTGAGCCTAGCAGTTACATTGGATTTCAACAATCTGAAAAAAACGCGTTTATCTCGGGCTGAAAAACACGTTTTGAAAAGTCTGCTGCTCCTGTCCCATAAGTTACATGGGGGTAGCCAAAGTTGCAGAAACATGTTTATTTCTGCTGAAATACACGTTTTGACACTTTCTGCACACTGGGGTTAAGATCTGAGGCAGTGAGCTCTTCTGAGCCTAGCAGTTACATTGGATTTCAACAATCTGAAAAAACGCGTTTATCTCGGGCTGAAAAACACGTTTTGAAAAGTCTGCTGCTCCTGCCCCATAAGTAACATGGGGGTAGCCAAAGTTGCAGAAACATGTTTATTTCTGCTGAAATACACGTTTTGACACTTTCTGCACACTGGGGTTAAGAGCTTTGGCAGTGAGCTCCTCTTTGCCTAGCTGTTACATTTTGATTCAACAATCTGAAAAAACGTGTTTATCTCGGGCTGAAAAACAAGTTTTGAAAAATCTGCTGTTTCTGCCATACAAGTTACATGGGGGTGACCAAAGTTGCAGAAACATGTTTATTTCTGCTGAAATACATGTTTTGACACTTTCTGCACACTGGGGTTAAGAGCTTTGGCAGTGAGCTCCTCTTTGCCTAGCAGTTACATTGGGATTCAACAATCTGAAAAAACGTGTTTATCTTGGGCTGAAAAACACGTTTTGAAAAGTCTGCTGCTCCTGTCCCATAAGTTACATGGGGGTAGCCAAAGTTGCAGAAACACGTTTATTTCTGCTGAAATACACGTTTTGACACTTTCTGCACACTGGGGTTAAGATCTGAGGCAGTGAGCTCTTCTGAGCCTAGCAGTTAGATTGGATTTCAACAATCTGAAAAAACGCGTTTATCTCGGGCTGAAAAACACGTTTTGAAAAGTCTGCTGCTCCTGTCCCATAAGTTACATTGGGGTAGCCAAACTTGCAGAAACATGTTTATTTCTGCTGAAATACACGTTTTGACACTTTCTGCACACTGGGGTTAAGATCTGAGGCAGTGAGCTCTTCTGAGCCTAGCAGTTAGATTGGATTTCAACAATCTGAAAAAACGCGTTTATCTCGGGCTGAAAAACACGTTTTGAAAAGTCTGCTGTTCCTGCCATACAAGTTACATGGGGGTGACCAAAGTTGCAGAAAAATGTTTATTTCTGCTGAAATACACGTTTTGACACTTTCTGCACACTGGGGTTAAGAGCTTTGGCAGTGAGCTCCTCTTTGCCTAGCAGTTACATTGGGATTCAACAATCTGAAAAAACGTGTTTATCTCGGGCTGAAAAACACGTTTTGAAAAGTCTGCTGTTCCTGCCATACAAGTTACATGGGGGTGACCAAAGTTGCAGAAACATGTTTATTTCTGCTGAAATACACGTTTTGACACTTTCTGCACATTGGGGTTAAGAGCTTTGGCAGTGAGCTCCTCTTTGCCTAGCTGTTACATTGGGATTCAACAATCTGAAAAAACGTGTTTATCTCGGGCTGAAAAACACGTTTTGAAAAGTCTGCTGCTCCTGCCCCATATGTTACATGGGGGTAGCCAAAGTTGCAGAAACATGTTTATTTCTGCTGAATTACACGTTTTGACACTTTCTGCACACTGGGGTTAAGATCTGAGGCAGTGAGCTCTTCTGAGCCTAGCAGTTAGATTGGATTTCAACAATCTGAAAAAACGCGTTTATCTCGGGCTGAAAAACACGTTTTGAAAAGTCTGCTGTTCCTGCCATACAAGTTACATGGGGGTGACCAAAGTTGCAGAAAAATGTTTATATCTGCTGAAATACACGTTTTGACACTTTCTGCACATTGGGGTTAAGAGCTTTGGCAGTGAGTTCCTCTTTGCCTAGCTGTTACATTGGGATTCAACAATCTGAAAAAACGTGTTTATCTCGGGCTGAAAAACACGTTTTGAAAAGTCTGCTGCTCCTGCCCCATAAGTTACATGGGGGTAGCCAAAGTTGCAGAAACATGTTTATTTTTGCTGAAATACACGTTTTGACACTTTCTGCACACTGGGGTTAAGAGCTTTGGCAGTGAGCTCCTCTTAGCCTAGCAGTTACATTGGGATTCAACAATCTGAAAAAACGCGTTTATCTCGGGCTGAAAAACACGTTTTGAAAAGTCTGCTGTTCCTGCCATACAAGTTACATGGGCGTGACCAAAGTTGCAGAAACATGTTTATTTCTGCTGAAATACACGTTTTGACACTTTCTGCACATTGGGGTTAAGAGCTTTGGCAGTGAGCTCCTCTTTGCCTAGCTGTTACATTGGGATTCAACAATCTGAAAAAACGTGTTTATCTCGGGCTGAAAAACACGTTTTGAAAAGTCTGCTGCTCCTGCCCCATAAGTTACATGGGGGTAGCCAAAGTTGCAGAAACATGTTTATTTTTGCTGAAATACACGTTTTGACTCTTTCTGCACACTGGGGTTAAGATCTGAGGCAGTGAGCTCTTCTGAGCCTAGCAGTTACATTGGATTTCAACAATCTGAAAAAAACGCGTTTATCTCGGGCTGAAAAACACGTTTTGAAAAGTCTGCTGCTCCTGTCCCATAAGTTACATGGGGGTAGCCAAAGTTGCAGAAACATGTTTATTTCTGCTGAAATACACGTTTTGACACTTTCTGCACACTGGGGTTAAGATCTGAGGCAGTGAGCTCTTCTGAGCCTAGCAGTTACATTGGATTTCAACAATCTGAAAAAACGCGTTTATCTCGGGCTGAAAAACACGTTTTGAAAAGTCTGCTGCTCCTGTCCCATAAGTTACATGGGGGTAGCCAAAGTTGCAGAAACATGTTTATTTCTGCTGAAATACACGTTTTGACACTTTCTGCACACTGGGGTTAAGATCTGAGGCAGTGAGCTCTTCTGAGCCTAGCAGTTACATTGGATTTCAACAATCTGAAAAAAACGCGTTTATCTCGGGCTGAAAAACACGTTTTGAAAAGTCTGCTGCTCCTGTCCCATAAGTTACATGGGGGTAGCCAAAGTTGCAGAAACATGTTTATTTCTGCTGAAATACACGTTTTGACACTTTCTGCACACTGGGGTTAAGATCTGAGGCAGTGAGCTCTTCTGAGCCTAGCAGTTACATTGGATTTCAACAATCTGAAAAAAACGCGTTTATCTCGTGCTGAAAAACACGTTTTGAAAAGTCTGCTGCTCCTGTCCCATAAGTTACATGGGGGTAGCCAAAGTTGCAGAAACATGTTTATTTCTGCTGAAATACACGTTTTGACACTTTCTGCACACTGGGGTTAAGATCTGAGGCAGTGAGCTCTTCTGAGCCTAGCAGTTACATTGGATTTCAACAATCTGAAAAAACGCGTTTATCTCGGGCTGAAAAACACGTTTTGAAAAGTCTGCTGCTCCTGTCCCATAAGTTACATGGGGGTAGCCAAAGTTGCAGAAACATGTTTATTTCTGCTGAAATACACGTTTTGACACTTTCTGCACACTGGGGTTAAGAGCTTTGGCAGTGAGCTCCTCTTTGCCTAGCAGTTACATTGGGATTCAACAATCTGAAAAAACGTGTTTATCTCGGGCTGAAAAACACGTTTTGAAAAGTCTGCTGTTCCTGCCATACAAGTTACATGGGGGTGACCAAAGTTGCAGAAACATGTTTATTTCTGCTGAAATACACGTTTTGACACTTTCTGCACATTGGGGTTAAGAGCTTTGGCAGTGAGCTCCTCTTTGCCTAGCTGTTACATTGGAATTCAACAATCTGAAAAAACGTGTTTATCTCGGGCTGAAAAACACGTTTTGAAAAGTCTGCTGCTCCTGCCCCATAAGTTACATGGGGGTAGCCAAAGTTGCAGAAACATGTTTATTTTTGCTGAAATACACGTTTTGACACTTTCTGCACACTGGGGTTAAGAGCTTTGGCAGTGAGCTCCTCTTAGCCTAGCAGTTACATTGGGATTCAACAATCTGAAAAAACGCGTTTATCTCGGGCTGAAAAACACGTTTTGAAAAGTCTGCTGTTCCTGCCATACAAGTTACATGGGGGTGACCAAAGTTGCAGAAACATGTTTATTTCTGCTGAAATACACGTTTTGACACTTTCTGCACACTGGGGTTAAGAGCTTTGGCAGTGAGCTCCTCTTTGCCTAGCAGTTACATTGCATTTCAACAATCTGAAAAAACGCGTTTATCTCGGGCTGAAAAACATGTTTTGAAAAGTCTGCTGCTCCTCTCCCATAAGTTACATGGGGGTAGCCAAAGTTGCAGAAACATGTTTATTTCTGCTGAATTACACGTTTTGACACTTTCTGCACACTGGGGTTAAGATCTGAGGCAGTGAGCTCTTCTGAGCCTAGCAGTTAGATTGGATTTCAACAATCTGAAAAAACGCGTTTATCTCGGGCTGAAAAACACGTTTTGAAAAGTCTGCTGTTCCTGCCATACAAGTTACATGGGGGTGACCAAAGTTGCAGAAAAATGTTTATTTCTGCTGAAATACACGTTTTGACACTTTCTGCACATTGGGGTTAAGAGCTTTGGCAGTGAGCTCCTCTTTGCCTAGCTGTTACATTGGGATTCAACAATCTGAAAAAACGTGTTTATCTCGGGCTGAAAAACACGTTTTGAAAAGTCTGCTGCTCCTGCCCCATAAGTTACATGGGGGTAGCCAAAGTTGCAGAAACATGTTTATTTTTGCTGAAATACACGTTTTGACACTTTCTGCACACTGGGGTTAAGAGCTTTGGCAGTGAGCTCCTCTTAGCCTAGCAGTTACATTGGGATTCAACAATCTGAAAAAACGCGTTTATCTCGGGCTGAAAAACACGTTTTGAAAAGTCTGCTGTTCCTGCCATACAAGTTACATGGGCGTGACCAAAGTTGCAGAAACATGTTTATTTCTGCTGAAATACACGTTTTGACACTTTCTGCACATTGGGGTTAAGAGCTTTGGCAGTGAGCTCCTCTTTGCCTAGCTGTTACATTGGGATTCAACAATCTGAAAAAACGTGTTTATCTCGGGCTGAAAAACACGTTTTGAAAAGTCTGCTGCTCCTGCCCCATAAGTTACATGGGGGTAGCCAAAGTTGCAGAAACATGTTTATTTTTGCTGAAATACACGTTTTGACTCTTTCTGCACACTGGGGTTAAGAGCTTTGGCAGTGAGCTCCTCTTAGCCTAGCAGTTACATTGGGATTCAACAATCTGAAAAAACGTGTTTATCTCGGGCTGAAAAACACGTTTTGAAAAGTCTGCTGCTCCTGCCCCATAAGTTACATGGGGGTAGCCAAAGTTGCAGAAACATGTTTATTTTTGCTGAAATACACGTTTTGACACTTTCTGCACACTGGGGTTAAGAGCTTTGGCAGTGAGCTCCTCTTAGCCTAGCAGTTACATTGGGATTCAACAATCTGAAAAAACGCGTTTATCTCGGGCTGAAAAACACGTTTTGAAAAGTCTGCTGTTCCTGCCATACAAGTTACATGGGGGTGACCAAAGTTGCAGAAACATGTTTATTTCTGCTGAAATACACGTTTCGACACTTTCTGCACACTGGGGTTAAGATCTGAGGCAGTGAGCTCTTCTGAGCCTAGCAGTTACATTGGATTTCAACAATCTGAAAAAACGCGTTTATCTCGGGCTGAAAAACACGTTTTGAAAAGTCTGCTGCTCCTGCCCCATAAGTAACATGGGGGTAGCCAAAGTTGCAGAAACATGTTTATTTCTGCTGAAATACACGTTTTGACACTTTCTGCACACTGGGGTTAAGAGCTTTGGCAGTGAGCTCCTCTTTGCCTAGCTGTTACATTTTGATTCAACAATCTGAAAAAACGTGTTTATCTCGGGCTGAAAAACAAGTTTTGAAAAATCTGCTGTTTCTGCCATACAAGTTACATGGGGGTGACCAAAGTTGCAGAAACATGTTTATTTCTGCTGAAATACATGTTTTGACACTTTCTGCACACTGGGGTTAAGAGCTTTGGCAGTGAGCTCCTCTTTGCCTAGCAGTTACATTGGGATTCAACAATCTGAAAAAACGTGTTTATCTTGGGCTGAAAAACACGTTTTGAAAAGTCTGCTGTTCCTGCCATACAAGTTTCATGGGGGTGACAAAAGTTGCAGAAACATGTTTATTTCTGCTGAAATACACGTTTTGACACTTTCTGCACACTGGGGTTAAGAGCTTTGGCAGTGAGCTCCTCTTTGCCTAGCAGTTACATTGCATTTCAACAATCTGAAAAAACGCGTTTATCTCGGGCTGAAAAACATGTTTTGAAAAGTCTGCTGCTCCTGTCCCATAAGTTACATGGGGGTAGCCAAAGTTGCAGAAACACGTTTATTTCTGCTGAAATACACGTTTTGACACTTTCTGCACACTGGGGTTAAGATCTGAGGCAGTGAGCTCTTCTGAGCCTAGCAGTTAGATTGGATTTCAACAATCTGAAAAAACGCGTTTATCTCGGGCTGAAAAACACGTTTTGAAAAGTCTGCTGCTCCTGTCCCATAAGTTACATGGGGGTAGCCAAACTTGCAGAAACATGTTTATTTCTGCTGAAATACACGTTTTGACACTTTCTGCACACTGGGGTTAAGATCTGAGGCAGTGAGCTCTTCTGAGCCTAGCAGTTAGATTGGATTTCAACAATCTGAAAAAACGCGTTTATCTCGGGCTGAAAAACACGTTTTGAAAAGTCTGCTGTTCCTGCCATACAAGTTACATGGGGGTGACCAAAGTTGCAGAAAAATGTTTATTTCTGCTGAAATACACGTTTTGACACTTTCTGCACATTGGGGTTAAGAGCTTTGGCAGTGAGCTCCTCTTTGCCTAGCTGTTACATTGGGATTCAACAATCTGAAAAAACGTGTTTATCTCGGGCTGAAAAACACGTTTTGAAAAGTCTGCTGCTCCTGCCCCATAAGTTACATGGGGGTAGCCAAAGTTGCAGAAACATGTTTATTTCTGCTGAAATACACGTTTTGACACTTTCTGCACACTGGGGTTAAGAGCTCTGGCAGTGAGCTCCTCTTTGCCTACCAGTTACATTGAGATTCAACAATCTGAAAAAAAGTGTTTATCTCGGGCTGAAAAACACGTTTTGAAAAGTCTGCTGCTCCTGCCCCATAAGTAACATGGGGGTAGCCAAAGTTGCAGAAACATGTTTATTTCTGCTGAAATACACGTTTTTACACTTTCTGCACACTGGGGTTAAGATCTGAGGCAGTGAGCTCTTCTGAGCCTAGCAGTTACTTTGGATATCAACAATCTGAAAAAACGCGTTTATCTCGGGCTGAAAAACACGTTTTGAAAAGTCTGCTGCTCCTGTCCCATAAGTTACATGGGGGTAGCCAAAGTTGCAGAAACATGTTTATTTTTGCTGAAATACACGTTTTGACACTTTCTGCACACTGGGGTTAAGAGCTTTGGCAGTGAGCTCCTCTTAGCCTAGCAGTTACATTGGGATTCAACAATCTGAAAAAACGCGTTTATCTCGGGCTGAAAAACACGTTTTGAAAAGTCTGCTGTTCCTGCCATACAAGTTACATGGGGGTGACCAAAGTTGCAGAAACATGTTTATTTCTGCTGAAATACACGTTTTGACACTTTCTGCACACTGGGGTTAAGATCTGAGGCAGTGAGCTCTTCTGAGCCTAGCAGTTACATTGGATTTCAACAATCTGAAAAAACGCGTTTATCTCGGGCTGAAAAACACGTTTTGAAAAGTCTGCTGTTTCTGCCATACAAGTTACATGGGGGTGACCAAAGTTGCAGAAACATGTTTATTTCTGCTGAAATACACGTTTTGACACTTTCTGCACACTGGGGTTAAGATCTTAGGCAGTGAGCTCTTCTGAGCCTAGCAGTTACATTGGATTTCAACAATCTGAAAAAAACGCGTTTATCTCGGGCTGAAAAACACGTTTTGAAAAGTCTGCTGCTCCTGTCCCATAAGTTACATGGGGGTAGCCAAAGTTGCAGAAACATGTTTATTTCTGCTGAAATACACGTTTTGACACTTTCTGCACACTGGGGTTAAGAGCTTTGGCAAGTGAGCTCCTCTTTGCCTAGCTGTTACATTTTGATTCAACAATCTGAAAAAACGTGTTTATCTCGGGCTGAAAAACAAGTTTTGAAAAATCTGCTGTTTCTGCCATACAAGTTACATGGGGGTGACCAAAGTTGCAGAAACATGTTTATTTCTGCTGAAATACATGTTTTGACACTTTCTGCACACTGGGGTTAAGAGCTTTGGCAGTGAGCTCCTCTTTGCCTAGCAGTTACATTGGGATTCAACAATCTGAAAAAACGTGTTCATCTTGGGCTGAAAAACACGTTTTGAAAAGTCTGCTGCTCCTGTCCCATAAGTTACATGGGGGTAGCCAAAGTTGCAGAAACACGTTTATTTCTGCTGAAATACACGTTTTGACACTTTCTGCACACTGGGGTTAAGATCTGAGGCAGTGAGCTCTTCTGAGCCTAGCAGTTAGATTGGATTTCAACAATCTGAAAAAACGCGTTTATCTCGGGCTGAAAAACACGTTTTGAAAAGTCTGCTGCTCCTGTCCCATAAGTTACATGGGGGTAGCCAAACTTGCAGAAACATGTTTATTTCTGCTGAAATACACGTTTTGACACTTTCTGCACACTGGGGTTAAGATCTGAGGCAGTGAGCTCTTCTGAGCCTAGCAGTTAGATCGGATTTCAACAATCTGAAAAAACGCGTTTATCTCGGGCTGAAAAACACGTTTTGAAAAGTCTGCTGTTCCTGCCATACAAGTTACATGGGGGTGACCAAAGTTGCAGAAAAATGTTTATTTCTGCTGAAATACACGTTTTGACACTTTCTGCACACTGGGGTTAAGAGCTTTGGCAGTGAGCTCCTCTTTGCCTAGCAGTTACATTGGGATTCAACAATCTGAAAAAACGTGTTTATCTCGGGCTGAAAAACACGTTTTGAAAAGTCTGCTGTTCCTGCCATACAAGTTACATGGGGGTGACCAAAGTTGCAGAAACATGTTTATTTCTGCTGAAATACACGTTTTGACACTTTCTGCACATTGGGGTTAAGAGCTTTGGCAGTGAGCTCCTCTTTGCCTAGCTGTTACATTGGGATTCAACAATCTGAAAAAACGTGTTTATCTCGGGCTGAAAAACACGTTTTGAAAAGTCTGCTGCTCCTGCCCCATATGTTACATGGGGGTAGCCAAAGTTGCAGAAACATGTTTATTTTTGCTGAAATACACGTTTTGACACTTTCTGCACACTGGGGTTAAGAGCTTTGGCAGTGAGCTCCTCTTAGCCTAGCAGTTACATTGGGATTCAACAATCTGAAAAAACGCGTTTATCTCGGGCTGAAAAACACGTTTTGAAAAGTCTGCTGTTCCTGCCATACAAGTTACATGGGGGTGACCAAAGTTGCAGAAACATGTTTATTTCTGCTGAAATACACGTTTTGACACTTTCTGCACACTGGGGTTAAGAGCTTTGGCAGTGAGCTCCTCTTTGCCTAGCAGTTACATTGCATTTCAACAATCTGAAAAAACGCGTTTATCTCGGGCTGAAAAACATGTTTTGAAAAGTCTGCTGCTCCTGTCCCATAAGTTACATGGGGGTAGCCAAAGTTGCAGAAACATGTTTATTTCTGCTGAATTACACGTTTTGACACTTTCTGCACACTGGGGTTAAGATCTGAGGCAGTGAGCTCTTCTGAGCCTAGCAGTTAGATTGGATTTCAACAATCTGAAAAAACGCGTTTATCTCGGGCTGAAAAACACGTTTTGAAAAGTCTGCTGTTCCTGCCATACAAGTTACATGGGGGTGACCAAAGTTGCAGAAAAATGTTTATTTCTGCTGAAATACACGTTTTGACACTTTCTGCACATTGGGGTTAAGAGCTTTGGCAGTGAGCTCCTCTTTGCCTAGCTGTTACATTGGGATTCAACAATCTGAAAAAACGTGTTTATCTCGGGCTGAAAAACACGTTTTGAAAAGTCTGCTGCTCCTGCCCCATAAGTTACATGGGGGTAGCCAAAGTTGCAGAAACATGTTTATTTTTGCTGAAATACACGTTTTGACACTTTCTGCACACTGGGGTTAAGAGCTTTGGCAGTGAGCTCCTCTTAGCCTAGCAGTTACATTGGGATTCAACAATCTGAAAAAACGCGTTTATCTCGGGCTGAAAAACACGTTTTGAAAAGTCTGCTGTTCCTGCCATACAAGTTACATGGGCGTGACCAAAGTTGCAGAAACATGTTTATTTCTGCTGAAATACACGTTTTGACACTTTCTGCACATTGGGGTTAAGAGCTTTGGCAGTGAGCTCCTCTTTGCCTAGCTGTTACTTTGGGATTCAACAATCTGAAAAAACGTGTTTATCTCGGGCTGAAAAACACGTTTTGAAAAGTCTGCTGCTCCTGCCCCATAAGTTACATGGGGGTAGCCAAAGTTGCAGAAACATGTTTATTTTTGCTGAAATACACGTTTTGACACTTTCTGCACACTGGGGTTAAGAGCTTTGGCAGTGAGCTCCTCTTAGCCTAGCAGTTACATTGGGATTCAACAATCTGAAAAAACGCGTTTATCTCGGGCTGAAAAACACGTTTTGAAAAGTCTGCTGTTCCTGCCATACAAGTTACATGGGGGTGACCAAAGTTGCAGAAACATGTTTATTTCTGCTGAAATACACGTTTTGACACTTTCTGCACACTGGGGTTAAGATCTGAGGCAGTGAGCTCTTCTGAGCCTAGCAGTTACATTGGATTTCAACAATCTGAAAAAACGCGTTTATCTCGGGCTGAAAAACACGTTTTGAAAAGTCTGCTGCTCCTGCCCCATAAGTAACATGGGGGTAGCCAAAGTTGCAGAAACATGTTTATTTCTGCTGAAATACACGTTTTGACACTTTCTGCACACTGGGGTTAAGAGCTTTGGCAGTGAGCTCCTCTTTGCCTAGCTGTTACATTTTGATTCAACAATCTGAAAAAACGTGTTTATCTCGGGCTGAAAAACAAGTTTTGAAAAATCTGCTGTTTCTGCCATACAAGTTACATGGGGGTGACCAAAGTTGCAGAAACATGTTTATTTCTGCTGAAATACATGTTTTGACACTTTCTGCACACTGGGGTTAAGAGCTTTGGCAGTGAGCTCCTCTTTGCCTAGCAGTTACATTGGGATTCAACAATCTGAAAAAACGTGTTTATCTTGGGCTGAAAAACACGTTTTGAAAAGTCTGCTGTTCCTGCCATACAAGTTTCATGGGGGTGACAAAAGTTGCAGAAACATGTTTATTTCTGCTGAAATACACGTTTTGACACTTTCTGCACACTGGGGTTAAGAGCTTTGGCAGTGAGCTCCTCTTTGCCTAGCAGTTACATTGCATTTCAACAACCTGAAAAAACGCGTTTATCTCGGGCTGAAAAACATGTTTTGAAAAGTCTGCTGCTCCTGTCCCATAAGTTACATGGGGGTAGCCAAAGTTGCAGAAACACGTTTATTTCTGCTGAAATACACGTTTTGACACTTTCTGCACACTGGGGTTAAGATCTGAGGCAGTGAGCTCTTCTGAGCCTAGCAGTTAGTTTGGATTTCAACAATCTGAAAAAACGCGTTTATCTCGGGCTGAAAAACACGTTTTGAAAAGTCTGCTGCTCCTGTCCCATAAGTTACATGGGGGTAGCCAAACTTGCAGAAACATGTTTATTTCTGCTGAAATACACGTTTTGACACTTTCTGCACACTGGGGTTAAGATCTGAGGCAGTGAGCTCTTCTGAGCCTAGCAGTTAGATTGGATTTCAACAATCTGAAAAAACGCGTTTATCTCGGGCTGAAAAACACGTTTTGAAAAGTCTGCTGTTCCTGCCATACAAGTTACATGGGGGTGACCAAAGTTGCAGAAAAATGTTTATTTCTGCTGAAATACACGTTTTGACACTTTCTGCACATTGGGGTTAAGAGCTTTGGCAGTGAGCTCCTCTTTGCCTAGCTGTTACATTGGGATTCAACAATCTGAAAAAACGTGTTTATCTCGGGCTGAAAAACACGTTTTGAAAAGTCTGCTGCTCCTGCCCCATAAGTTACATGGGGGTAGCCAAAGTTGCAGAAACATGTTTATTTCTGCTGAAATACACGTTTTGACACTTTCTGCACACTGGGGTTAAGAGCTCTGGCAGTGAGCTCCTCTTTGCCTACCAGTTACATTGAGATTCAACAATCTGAAAAAAAGTGTTTATCTCGGGCTGAAAAACACGTTTTGAAAAGTCTGCTGCTCCTGCCCCATAAGTAACATGGGGGTAGCCAAAGTTGCAGAAACATGTTTATTTCTGCTGAAATACACGTTTTTACACTTTCTGCACACTGTGGTTAAGATCTGAGGCAGTGAGCTCTTCTGAGCCTAGCAGTTACTTTGGATATCAACAATCTGAAAAAACGCGTTTATCTCGGGCTGAAAAACACGTTTTGAAAAGTCTGCTGCTCCTGTCCCATAAGTTACATGGGGGTAGCCAAAGTTGCAGAAACATGTTTATTTTTGCTGAAATACACGTTTTGACACTTTCTGCACACTGGGGTTAAGAGCTTTGGCAGTGAGCTCCTCTTAGCCTAGCAGTTACATTGGGATTCAACAATCTGAAAAAACGCGTTTATCTCGGGCTGAAAAACACGTTTTGAAAAGTCTGCTGTTCCTGCCATACAAGTTACATGGGGGTGACCAAAGTTGCAGAAACATGTTTATTTCTGCTGAAATACACGTTTTGACACTTTCTGCACACTGGGGTTAAGATCTGAGGCAGTGAGCTCTTCTGAGCCTAGCAGTTACATTGGATTTCAACAATCTGAAAAAACGCGTTTATCTCGGGCTGAAAAACACGTTTTGAAAAGTCTGCTGTTTCTGCCATACAAGTTACATGGGGGTGACCAAAGTTGCAGAAACATGTTTATTTCTGCTGAAATACACGTTTTGACACTTTCTGCACACTGGGGTTAAGATCTTAGGCAGTGAGCTCTTCTGAGCCTAGCAGTTACATTGGATTTCAACAATCTGAAAAAAACGCGTTTATCTCGGGCTGAAAAACACGTTTTGAAAAGTCTGCTGCTCCTGTCCCATAAGTTACATGGGGGTAGCCAAAGTTGCAGAAACATGTTTATTTCTGCTGAAATACACGTTTTGACACTTTCTGCACACTGGGGTTAAGATCTGAGGCAGTGAGCTCTTCTGAGCCTAGCAGTTACATTGGATTTCAACAATCTGAAAAAACGCGTTTATCTCGGGCTGAAAAACACGTTTTGAAAAGTCTGCTGCTCCTGCCCCATAAGTAACATGGGGGTAGCCAAAGTTGCAGAAACATGTTTATTTCTGCTGAAATACACGTTTTGACACTTTCTGCACACTGGGGTTAAGAGCTTTGGCAGTGAGCTCCTCTTTGCCTAGCTGTTACATTTTGATTCAACAATCTGAAAAAACGTGTTTATCTCGGGCTGAAAAACAAGTTTTGAAAAATCTGCTGTTTCTGCCATACAAGTTACATGGGGGTGACCAAAGTTGCAGAAACATGTTTATTTCTGCTGAAATACATGTTTTGACACTTTCTGCACACTGGGGTTAAGAGCTTTGGCAGTGAGCTCCTCTTTGCCTAGCAGTTACATTGGGATTCAACAATCTGAAAAAACGTGTTTATCTTGGGCTGAAAAACACGTTTTGAAAAGTCTGCTGCTCCTGTCCCATAAGTTACATGGGGGTAGCCAAAGTTGCAGAAACACGTTTATTTCTGCTGAAATACACGTTTTGACACTTTCTGCACACTGGGGTTAAGATCTGAGGCAGTGAGCTCTTCTGAGCCTAGCAGTTAGATTGGATTTCAACAATCTGAAAAAACGCGTTTATCTCGGGCTGAAAAACACGTTTTGAAAAGTCTGCTGCTCCTGTCCCATAAGTTACATGGGGGTAGCCAAACTTGCAGAAACATGTTTATTTCTGCTGAAATACACGTTTTGACACTTTCTGCACACTGGGGTTAAGATCTGAGGCAGTGAGCTCTTCTGAGCCTAGCAGTTACTTTGGATATCAACAATCTGAAAAAACGCGTTTATCTCGGGCTGAAAAACACGTTTTGAAAAGTCTGCTGCTCCTGTCCCATAAGTTACATGGGGGTAGCCAAAGTTGCAGAAACATGTTTATTTCTGCTGAAATACACGTTTTGACACTTTCTGCACACTGGGGTTAAGATCTTAGGCAGTGAGCTCTTCTGAGCCTAGCAGTTACATTGGATTTCAACAATCTGAAAAAAACGCGTTTATCTCGGGCTGAAAAACACGTTTTGAAAAGTCTGCTGTTTCTGCCATACAAGTTACATGGGGGTGACCAAAGTTGCAGAAACATGTTTATTTCTGCTGAAATACACGTTTTGACACTTTCTGCACACTGGGGTTAAGATCTTAGGCAGTGAGCTCTTCTGAGCCTAGCAGTTACATTGGATTTCAACAATCTGAAAAAAACGCGTTTATCTCGGGCTGAAAAACACGTTTTGAAAAGTCTGCTGCTCCTGTCCCATAAGTTACATGGGGGTAGCCAAAGTTGCAGAAACATGTTTATTTCTGCTGAAATACACGTTTTGACACTTTCTGCACACTGGGGTTAAGATCTGAGGCAGTGAGCTCTTCTGAGCCTAGCAGTTACATTGGATTTCAACAATCTGAAAAAACGCGTTTATCTCGGGCTGAAAAACACGTTTTGAAAAGTCTGCTGCTCCTGCCCCATAAGTAACATGGGGGTAGCCAAAGTTGCAGAAACATGTTTATTTCTGCTGAAATACACGTTTTGACACTTTCTGCACACTGGGGTTAAGAGCTTTGGCAGTGAGCTCCTCTTTGCCTAGCTGTTACATTTTGATTCAACAATCTGAAAAAACGTGTTTATCTCGGGCTGAAAAACAAGTTTTGAAAAATCTGCTGTTTCTGCCATACAAGTTACATGGGGGTGACCAAAGTTGCAGAAACATGTTTATTTCTGCTGAAATACATGTTTTGACACTTTCTGCACACTGGGGTTAAGAGCTTTGGCAGTGAGCTCCTCTTTGCCTAGCAGTTACATTGGGATTCAACAATCTGAAAAAACGTGTTTATCTTGGGCTGAAAAACACGTTTTGAAAAGTCTGCTGCTCCTGTCCCATAAGTTACATGGGGGTAGCCAAAGTTGCAGAAACACGTTTATTTCTGCTGAAATACACGTTTTGACACTTTCTGCACACTGGGGTTAAGATCTGAGGCAGTGAGCTCTTCTGAGCCTAGCAGTTAGATTGGATTTCAACAATCTGAAAAAACGCGTTTATCTCGGGCTGAAAAACACGTTTTGAAAAGTCTGCTGCTCCTGTCCCATAAGTTACATGGGGGTAGCCAAACTTGCAGAAACATGTTTATTTCTGCTGAAATACACGTTTTGACACTTTCTGCACACTGGGGTTAAGATCTGAGGCAGTGAGCTCTTCTGAGCCTAGCAGTTAGATTGGATTTCAACAATCTGAAAAAACGCGTTTATCTCGGGCTGAAAAACACGTTTTGAAAAGTCTGCTGCTCCTGTCCCATAAGTTACATGGGGGTAGCCAAACTTGCAGAAACATGTTTATTTCTGCTGAAATACACGTTTTGACACTTTCTGCACACTGGGGTTAAGA
This sequence comes from Lepisosteus platostomus, assembly GCF_059453375.1. Lineage (NCBI taxonomy): Eukaryota > Metazoa > Chordata > Actinopteri > Semionotiformes > Lepisosteidae > Lepisosteus > Lepisosteus platostomus. The sequence continues at coordinate 9,829,782 of NC_142629.1, forward strand.
TCTGAGGCAGTGAGCTCTTCTGAGCCTAGCAGTTACATTGGATTTCAACAATCTGAAAAAACGCGTTTATCTCGGGCTGAAAAACACGTTTTGAAAAGTCTGCTGCTCCTGCCCCATAAGTAACATGGGGGTAGCCAAAGTTGCAGAAACATGTTTATTTCTGCTGAAATACACGTTTTGACACTTTCTGCACACTGGGGTTAAGAGCTTTGGCAGTGAGCTCCTCTTTGCCTAGCTGTTACATTTTGATTCAACAATCTGAAAAAACGTGTTTATCTCGGGCTGAAAAACAAGTTTTGAAAAATCTGCTGTTTCTGCCATACAAGTTACATGGGGGTGACCAAAGTTGCAGAAACATGTTTATTTCTGCTGAAATACATGTTTTAACACTTTCTGCACACTGGGGTTAAGAGCTTTGGCAGTGAGCTCCTCTTTGCCTAGCAGTTACATTGGGATTCAACAATCTGAAAAAACGTGTTTATCTTGGGCTGAAAAACACGTTTTGAAAAGTCTGCTGTTCCTGCCATACAAGTTTCATGGGGGTGACAAAAGTTGCAGAAACATGTTTATTTCTGCTGAAATACACGTTTTGACACTTTCTGCACACTGGGGTTAAGAGCTTTGGCAGTGAGCTCCTCTTTGCCTAGCAGTTACATTGCATTTCAACAACCTGAAAAAACGCGTTTATCTCGGGCTGAAAAACATGTTTTGAAAAGTCTGCTGCTCCTGTCCCATAAGTTACATGGGGGTAGCCAAAGTTGCAGAAACACGTTTATTTCTGCTGAAATACACGTTTTGACACTTTCTGCACACTGGGGTTAAGATCTGAGGCAGTGAGCTCTTCTGAGCCTAGCAGTTAGTTTGGATTTCAACAATCTGAAAAAACGCGTTTATCTCGGGCTGAAAAACACGTTTTGAAAAGTCTGCTGCTCCTGTCCCATAAGTTACATGGGGGTAGCCAAACTTGCAGAAACATGTTTATTTCTGCTGAAATACACGTTTTGACACTTTCTGCACACTGGGGTTAAGATCTGAGGCAGTGAGCTCTTCTGAGCCTAGCAGTTAGATTGGATTTCAACAATCTGAAAAAACGCGTTTATCTCGGGCTGAAAAACACGTTTTGAAAAGTCTGCTGTTCCTGCCATACAAGTTACATGGGGGTGACCAAAGTTGCAGAAAAATGTTTATTTCTGCTGAAATACACGTTTTGACACTTTCTGCACATTGGGGTTAAGAGCTTTGGCAGTGAGCTCCTCTTTGCCTAGCTGTTACATTGGGATTCAACAATCTGAAAAAACGTGTTTATCTCGGGCTGAAAAACACGTTTTGAAAAGTCTGCTGCTCCTGCCCCATAAGTTACATGGGGGTAGCCAAAGTTGCAGAAACATGTTTATTTCTGCTGAAATACACGTTTTGACACTTTCTGCACACTGGGGTTAAGAGCTCTGGCAGTGAGCTCCTCTTTGCCTACCAGTTACATTGAGATTCAACAATCTGAAAAAAAGTGTTTATCTCGGGCTGAAAAACACGTTTTGAAAAGTCTGCTGCTCCTGCCCCATAAGTAACATGGGGGTAGCCAAAGTTGCAGAAACATGTTTATTTCTGCTGAAATACACGTTTTTACACTTTCTGCACACTGGGGTTAAGATCTGAGGCAGTGAGCTCTTCTGAGCCTAGCAGTTACTTTGGATATCAACAATCTGAAAAAACGCGTTTATCTCGGGCTGAAAAACACGTTTTGAAAAGTCTGCTGCTCCTGTCCCATAAGTTACATGGGGGTAGCCAAAGTTGCAGAAACATGTTTATTTTTGCTGAAATACACGTTTTGACACTTTCTGCACACTGGGGTAAAGAGCTTTGGCAGTGAGCTCCTCTTAGCCTAGCAGTTACATTGGGATTCAACAATCTGAAAAAACGCGTTTATCTCGGGCTGAAAAACACGTTTTGAAAAGTCTGCTGTTCCTGCCATACAAGTTACATGGGGGTGACCAAAGTTGCAGAAACATGTTTATTTCTGCTGAAATACACGTTTTGACACTTTCTGCACACTGGGGTTAAGATCTGAGGCAGTGAGCTCTTCTGAGCCTAGCAGTTACATTGGATTTCAACAATCTGAAAAAACGCGTTTATCTCGGGCTGAAAAACACGTTTTGAAAAGTCTGCTGTTTCTGCCATACAAGTTACATGGGGGTGACCAAAGTTGCAGAAACATGTTTATTTCTGCTGAAATACACGTTTTGACACTTTCTGCACACTGGGGTTAAGATCTTAGGCAGTGAGCTCTTCTGAGCCTAGCAGTTACATTGGATTTCAACAATCTGAAAAAAACGCGTTTATCTCGGGCTGAAAAACACGTTTTGAAAAGTCTGCTGCTCCTGTCCCATAAGTTACATGGGGGTAGCCAAAGTTGCAGAAACATGTTTATTTCTGCTGAAATACACGTTTTGACACTTTCTGCACACTGGGGTTAAGATCTGAGGCAGTGAGCTCTTCTGAGCCTAGCAGTTACATTGGATTTCAACAATCTGAAAAAACGCGTTTATCTCGGGCTGAAAAACACGTTTTGAAAAGTCTGCTGCTCCTGCCCCATAAGTAACATGGGGGTAGCCAAAGTTGCAGAAACATGTTTATTTCTGCTGAAATACACGTTTTGACACTTTCTGCACACTGGGGTTAAGAGCTTTGGCAGTGAGCTCCTCTTTGCCTAGCTGTTACATTTTGATTCAACAATCTGAAAAAACGTGTTTATCTCGGGCTGAAAAACAAGTTTTGAAAAATCTGCTGTTTCTGCCATACAAGTTACATGGGGGTGACCAAAGTTGCAGAAACATGTTTATTTCTGCTGAAATACATGTTTTGACACTTTCTGCACACTGGGGTTAAGAGCTTTGGCAGTGAGCTCCTCTTTGCCTAGCAGTTACATTGGGATTCAACAATCTGAAAAAACGTGTTTATCTTGGGCTGAAAAACACGTTTTGAAAAGTCTGCTGCTCCTGTCCCATAAGTTACATGGGGGTAGCCAAAGTTGCAGAAACACGTTTATTTCTGCTGAAATACACGTTTTGACACTTTCTGCACACTGGGGTTAAGATCTGAGGCAGTGAGCTCTTCTGAGCCTAGCAGTTAGATTGGATTTCAACAATCTGAAAAAACGCGTTTATCTCGGGCTGAAAAACACGTTTTGAAAAGTCTGCTGCTCCTGTCCCATAAGTTACATGGGGGTAGCCAAACTTGCAGAAACATGTTTATTTCTGCTGAAATACACGTTTTGACACTTTCTGCACACTGGGGTTAAGATCTGAGGCAGTGAGCTCTTCTGAGCCTAGCAGTTAGATTGGATTTCAACAATCTGAAAAAACGCGTTTATCTTGGGCTGAAAAACACGTTTTGAAAAGTCTGCTGCTCCTGTCCCATAAGTTACATGGGGGTAGCCAAACTTGCAGAAACATGTTTATTTCTGCTGAAATACACGTTTTGACACTTTCTGCACACTGGGGTTAAGATCTGAGGCAGTGAGCTCTTCTGAGCCTAGCAGTTAGATTGGATTTCAACAATCTGAAAAAACGCGTTTATCTCGGGCTGAAAAACACGTTTTGAAAAGTCTGCTGTTCCTGCCATACAAGTTACATGGGGGTGACCAAAGTTGCAGAAAAATGTTTATTTCTGCTGAAATACACGTTTTGACACTTTCTGCACACTGGGGTTAAGAGCTTTGGCAGTGAGCTCCTCTTTGCCTAGCAGTTACATTGGGATTCAACAATCTGAAAAAACGTGTTTATCTCGGGCTGAAAAACACGTTTTGAAAAGTCTGCTGTTCCTGCCATACAAGTTACATGGGGGTGACCAAAGTTGCAGAAACATGTTTATTTCTGCTGAAATACACGTTTTGACACTTTCTGCACATTGGGGTTAAGAGCTTTGGCAGTGAGCTCCTCTTTGCCTAGCTGTTACATTGGGATTCAACAATCTGAAAAAACGTGTTTATCTCGGGCTGAAAAACACGTTTTGAAAAGTCTGCTGCTCCTGCCCCATATGTTACATGGGGGTAGCCAAAGTTGCAGAAACATGTTTATTTTTGCTGAAATACACGTTTTGACACTTTCTGCACACTGGGGTTAAGAGCTTTGGCAGTGAGCTCCTCTTAGCCTAGCAGTTACATTGGGATTCAACAATCTGAAAAAACGCGTTTATCTCGGGCTGAAAAACACGTTTTGAAAAGTCTGCTGTTCCTGCCATACAAGTTACATGGGGGTGACCAAAGTTGCAGAAACATGTTTATTTCTGCTGAAATACACGTTTTGACACTTTCTGCACACTGGGGTTAAGAGCTTTGGCAGTGAGCTCCTCTTTGCCTAGCAGTTACATTGCATTTCAACAATCTGAAAAAACGCGTTTATCTCGGGCTGAAAAACATGTTTTGAAAAGTCTGCTGCTCCTGTCCCATAAGTTACATGGGGGTAGCCAAAGTTGCAGAAACATGTTTATTTCTGCTGAATTACACGTTTTGACACTTTCTGCACACTGGGGTTAAGATCTGAGGCAGTGAGCTCTTCTGAGCCTAGCAGTTAGATTGGATTTCAACAATCTGAAAAAACGCGTTTATCTCGGGCTGAAAAACATGTTTTGAAAAGTCTGCTGTTCCTGCCATACAAGTTACATGGGGGTGACCAAAGTTGCAGAAAAATGTTTATTTCTGCTGAAATACACGTTTTGACACTTTCTGCACATTGGGGTTAAGAGCTTTGGCAGTGAGCTCCTCTTTGCCTAGCTGTTACATTGGGATTCAACAATCTGAAAAAACGTGTTTATCTCGGGCTGAAAAACACGTTTTGAAAAGTCTGCTGCTCCTGCCCCATAAGTTACATGGGGGTAGCCAAAGTTGCAGAAACATGTTTATTTTTGCTGAAATACACGTTTTGACACTTTCTGCACACTGGGGTTAAGAGCTTTGGCAGTGAGCTCCTCTTAGCCTAGCAGTTACATTGGGATTCAACAATCTGAAAAAACGCGTTTATCTCGGGCTGAAAAACACGTTTTGAAAAGTCTGCTGTTCCTGCCATACAAGTTACATGGGCGTGACCAAAGTTGCAGAAAAATGTTTATTTCTGCTGAAATACACGTTTTGACACTTTCTGCACATTGGGGTTAAGAGCTTTGGCAGTGAGCTCCTCTTTGCCTAGCTGTTACATTGGGATTCAACAATCTGAAAAAACGTGTTTATCTCGGGCTGAAAAACACGTTTTGAAAAGTCTGCTGCTCCTGCCCCATAAGTTACATGGGGGTAGCCAAAGTTGCAGAAACATGTTTATTTTTGCTGAAATACACGTTTTGACACTTTCTGCACACTGGGGTTAAGAGCTTTGGCAGTGAGCTCCTCTTAGCCTAGCAGTTACATTGGGATTCAACAATCTGAAAAAACGCGTTTATCTCGGGCTGAAAAACACGTTTTGAAAAGTCTGCTGTTCCTGCCATACAAGTTACATGGGCGTGACCAAAGTTGCAGAAACATGTTTATTTCTGCTGAAATACACGTTTTGACACTTTCTGCACATTGGGGTTAAGAGCTTTGGCAGTGAGCTCCTCTTTGCCTAGCTGTTACATTGGGATTCAACAATCTGAAAAAACGTGTTTATCTCGGGCTGAAAAACACGTTTTGAAAAGTCTGCTGCTCCTGCCCCATAAGTTACATGGGGGTAGCCAAAGTTGCAGAAACATGTTTATTTTTGCTGAAATACACGTTTTGACACTTTCTGCACACTGGGGTTAAGAGCTTTGGCAGTGAGCTCCTCTTAGCCTAGCAGTTACATTGGGATTCAACAATCTGAAAAAACGCGTTTATCTCGTGCTGAAAAACACGTTTTGAAAAGTCTGCTGTTCCTGCCATACAAGTTACATGGGGGTGACCAAAGTTGCAGAAACATGTTTATTTCTGCTGAAATACACGTTTTGACACTTTCTGCACACTGGGGTTAAGATCTGAGGCAGTGAGCTCTTCTGAGCCTAGCAGTTACATTGGATTTCAACAATCTGAAAAAACGCGTTTATCTCGGGCTGAAAAACACGTTTTGAAAAGTCTGCTGCTCCTGCCCCATAAGTAACATGGGGGTAGCCAAAGTTGCAGAAACATGTTTATTTCTGCTGAAATACACGTTTTGACACTTTCTGCACACTGGGGTTAAGAGCTTTGGCAGTGAGCTCCTCTTTGCCTAGCTGTTACATTTTGATTCAACAATCTGAAAAAACGTGTTTATCTCGGGCTGAAAAACAAGTTTTGAAAAATCTGCTGTTTCTGCCATACAAGTTACATGGGGGTGACCAAAGTTGCAGAAACATGTTTATTTCTGCTGAAATACATGTTTTGACACTTTCTGCACACTGGGGTTAAGAGCTTTGGCAGTGAGCTCCTCTTTGCCTAGCAGTTACATTGGGATTCAACAATCTGAAAAAACGTGTTTATCTTGGGCTGAAAAACACGTTTTGAAAAGTCTGCTGTTCCTGCCATACAAGTTTCATGGGGGTGACAAAAGTTGCAGAAACATGTTTATTTCTGCTGAAATACACGTTTTGACACTTTCTGCACACTGGGGTTAAGAGCTTTGGCAGTGAGCTCCTCTTTGCCTAGCAGTTACATTGCATTTCAACAATCTGAAAAAACGCGTTTATCTCGGGCTGAAAAACATGTTTTGAAAAGTCTGCTGCTCCTGTCCCATAAGTTACATGGGGGTAGCCAAAGTTGCAGAAACACGTTTATTTCTGCTGAAATACACGTTTTGACACTTTCTGCACACTGGGGTTAAGATCTGAGGCAGTGAGCTCTTCTGAGCCTAGCAGTTAGATTGGATTTCAACAATCTGAAAAAACGCGTTTATCTCGGGCTGAAAAACACGTTTTGAAAAGTCTGCTGCTCCTGTCCCATAAGTTACATGGGGGTAGCCAAACTTGCAGAAACATGTTTATTTCTGCTGAAATACACGTTTTGACACTTTCTGCACACTGGGGTTAAGATCTGAGGCAGTGAGCTCTTCTGAGCCTAGCAGTTAGATTGGATTTCAACAATCTGAAAAAACGCGTTTATCTCGGGCTGAAAAACACGTTTTGAAAAGTCTGCTGTTCCTGCCATACAAGTTACATGGGGGTGACCAAAGTTGCAGAAAAATGTTTATTTCTGCTGAAATACACGTTTTGACACTTTCTGCACATTGGGGTTAAGAGCTTTGGCAGTGAGCTCCTCTTTGCCTAGCTGTTACATTGAGATTCAACAATCTGAAAAAACGTGTTTATCTCGGGCTGAAAAACACGTTTTGAAAAGTCTGCTGCTCCTGCCCCATAAGTTACATGGGGGTAGCCAAAGTTGCAGAAACATGTTTATTTCTGCTGAAATACACGTTTTGACACTTTCTGCACACTGGGGTTAAGAGCTCTGGCAGTGAGCTCCTCTTTGCCTACCAGTTACATTGAGATTCAACAATCTGAAAAAAAGTGTTTATCTCGGGCTGAAAAACACGTTTTGAAAAGTCTGCTGCTCCTGCCCCATAAGTAACATGGGGGTAGCCAAAGTTGCAGAAACATGTTTATTTCTGCTGAAATACACGTTTTTACACTTTCTGCACACTGGGGTTAAGATCTGAGGCAGTGAGCTCTTCTGAGCCTAGCAGTTACTTTGGATATCAACAATCTGAAAAAACGCGTTTATCTCGGGCTGAAAAACACGTTTTGAAAAGTCTGCTGCTCCTGTCCCATAAGTTACATGGGGGTAGCCAAAGTTGCAGAAACATGTTTATTTTTGCTGAAATACACGTTTTGACACTTTCTGCACACTGGGGTTAAGAGCTTTGGCAGTGAGCTCCTCTTAGCCTAGCAGTTACATTGGGATTCAACAATCTGAAAAAACGCGTTTATCTCGGGCTGAAAAACACGTTTTGAAAAGTCTGCTGTTCCTGCCATACAAGTTACATGGGGGTGACCAAAGTTGCAGAAACATGTTTATTTCTGCTGAAATACACGTTTTGACACTTTCTGCACACTGGGGTTAAGATCTGAGGCAGTGAGCTCTTCTGAGCCTAGCAGTTACATTGGATTTCAACAATCTGAAAAAACGCGTTTATCTCGGGCTGAAAAACACGTTTTGAAAAGTCTGCTGTTTCTGCCATACAAGTTACATGGGGGTGACCAAAGTTGCAGAAACATGTTTATTTCTGCTGAAATACACGTTTTGACACTTTCTGCACACTGGGGTTAAGATCTTAGGCAGTGAGCTCTTCTGAGCCTAGCAGTTACATTGGATTTCAACAATCTGAAAAAAACGCGTTTATCTCGGGCTGAAAAACACGTTTTGAAAAGTCTGCTGCTCCTGTCCCATAAGTTACATGGGGGTAGCCAAAGTTGCAGAAACATGTTTATTTCTGCTGAAATACACGTTTTGACACTTTCTGCACACTGGGGTTAAGATCTGAGGCAGTGAGCTCTTCTGAGCCTAGCAGTTACATTGGATTTCAACAATCTGAAAAAACGCGTTTATCTCGGGCTGAAAAACACGTTTTGAAAAGTCTGCTGCTCCTGCCGCATAAGTAACATGGGGGTAGCCAAAGTTGCAGAAACATGTTTATTTCTGCTGAAATACACGTTTTGACACTTTCTGCACACTGGGGTTAAGAGCTTTGGCAGTGAGCTCCTCTTTGCCTAGCTGTTACATTTTGATTCAACAATCTGAAAAAACGTGTTTATCTCGGGCTGAAAAACAAGTTTTGAAAAATCTGCTGTTTCTGCCATACAAGTTACATGGGGGTGACCAAAGTTGCAGAAACATGTTTATTTCTGCTGAAATACATGTTTTGACACTTTCTGCACACTGGGGTTAAGAGCTTTGGCAGTGAGCTCCTCTTTGCCTAGCAGTTACATTGGGATTCAACAATCTGAAAAAACGTGTTTATCTTGGTCTGAAAAACACGTTTTGAAAAGTCTGCTGCTCCTGTCCCATAAGTTACATGGGGGTAGCCAAAGTTGCAGAAACACGTTTATTTCTGCTGAAATACACGTTTTGACACTTTCTGCACACTGGGGTTAAGATCTGAGGCAGTGAGCTCTTCTGAGCCTAGCAGTTAGATTGGATTTCAACAATCTGAAAAAACGCGTTTATCTCGGGCTGAAAAACACGTTTTGAAAAGTCTGCTGCTCCTGTCCCATAAGTTACATGGGGGTAGCCAAACTTGCAGAAACATGTTTATTTCTGCTGAAATACACGTTTTGACACTTTCTGCACACTGGGGTTAAGATCTGAGGCAGTGAGCTCTTCTGAGCCTAGCAGTTAGATTGGATTTCAACAATCTGAAAAAACGCGTTTATCTCGGGCTGAAAAACACGTTTTGAAAAGTCTGCTGCTCCTGTCCCATAAGTTACATGGGGGTAGCCAAAGATGCAGAAACATGTTTATTTCTGCTGAAATACACGTTTTGACACTTTCTGCACACTGGGGTTAAGAGCTTTGGCAGTGAGCTCCTCTTTGCCTAGCAGTTACATTGGGATTCAACAATCTGAAAAAACATGTTTATCTCGGGCTGAAAAACACGTTTTGAAAAGTCTGCTGTTCCTGCCATACAAGTTACATGGGGGTGACCAAAGTTGCAGAAACATGTTTATTTCTGCTGAAATACATGTTTTGACACTTTCTGCACACTGGTGTTAAGAGCTTTGGCAGTGAGCTCCTCTTTGCCTAGCAGTTACATTGGGATTCAACAATCTGAAAAAACGTGTTTATCTCGGGCTGAAAAACACGTTTTGAAAAGTCTGCTGTTCCTGCCATACAAGTTTCATGGGGGTGACAAAAGTTGAAGAAACATGTTTATTTCTGCTGAAATACACGTTTTGACACTTTCTGCACACTGGGGTTAAGAGCTTTGGCAGTGAGCTCCTCTTTGCCTAGCAGTTACATTGCATTTCAACAATCTGAAAAAACGCGTTTATCTCGGGCTGAAAAACATGTTTTGAAAAGTCTGCTGCTCCTGTCCCATAAGTTACATGGGGGTAGCCAAAGTTGCAGAAACATGTTTATTTCTGCTGAAATACACGTTTTGACACTTTCTGCACACTGGGGTTAAGATCTGAGGCAGTGAGCTCTTCTGAGCCTAGCAGTTACATTGGATTTCAACAATCTGAAAAAACGCGTTTATCTCGGGCTGAAAAACACGTTTTGAAAAGTCTGCTGCTCCTGTCTCATAAGTTACATGGGGGTAGCCAAAGTTGCAGAAACATGTTTATTTCTGCTGAAATACACGTTTTGACACTTTCTGCACACTGGGGTTAAGAGCTTTGGCAGTGAGCTCCTCTTTGCCTAGCAGTTACATTGGGATTCAACAATCTGAAAAAACGTGTTTATCTCGGGCTGAAAAACACGTTTTGAAAAGTCTGCTGTTCCTGCCATACAAGTTACATGGGGGTGACCAAAGTTGCAGAAACATGTTTATTTCTGCTGAAATACACGTTTTGACACTTTCTGCACATTGGGGTTAAGAGCTTTGGCAGTGAGCTCCTCTTTGCCTAGCTGTTACATTGGGATTCAACAATCTGAAAAAACGTGTTTATCTCGGGCTGAAAAACACGTTTTGAAAAGTCTGCTGCTCCTGCCCCATAAGTTACATGGGGGTAGCCAAAGTTGCAGAAACATGTTTATTTTTGCTGAAATACACGTTTTGACACTTTCTGCACACTGGGGTTAAGAGCTTTGGCAGTGAGCTCCTCTTAGCCTAGCAGTTACATTGGGATTCAACAATCTGAAAAAACGCGTTTATCTCGGGCTGAAAAACACGTTTTGAAAAGTCTGCTGTTCCTGCCATACAAGTTACATGGGGGTAGCCAAAGTTGCAGAAACATGTTTATTTCTGCTGAAATACACGTTTTGACACTTTCTGCACACTGGGGTTAAGATCTGAGGCAGTGAGCTCTTCTGAGCCTAGCAGTTACATTGGATTTCAACAATCTGAAAAAACGCGTTTATCTCGGGATGAAAAACACGTTTTGAAAAGTGTGCTGTTTCTGCCATACAAGTTACATGGGGGTGACCAAAGTTGCAGAAACATGTTTATTTCTGCTGAAATACACGTTTTGACACTTTCTGCACACTGGGGTTAAGATCTTAGGCAGTGAGCTCTTCTGAGCCTAGCAGTTACATTGGATTTCAACAATCTGAAAAAACGCGTTTATCTCGGGCTGAAAAACACGTTTTGAAAAGTCTGCTGCTCCTGTCCCATAAGTTACATGGGGGTAGCCAAACTTGCAGAAACATGTTTATTTCTGCTGAAATACACGTTTTGACACTTTCTGCACACTGGGGTTAAGATCTGAGGCAGTGAGCTCTTCTGAGCCTAGCAGTTAGATTGGATTTCAACAATCTGAAAAAACGCGTTTATCTCGGGCTGAAAAACACGTTTTGAAAAGTCTGCTGCTCCTGTCCCATAAGTTACATGGGGGTAGCCAAAGTTGCAGAAACATGTTTATTTCTGCTGAAATACACGTTTTGACACTTTCTGCACACTGGGGTTAAGAGCTTTGGCAGTGAGCTCCTCTTTGCCTAGCAGTTACATTGGGATTCAACAATCTGAAAAAACGTGTTTATCTCGGGCTGAAAAACACGTTTTGAAAAGTCTGCTGTTCCTGCCATACAAGTTACATGGGGGTGACCAAAGTTGCAGAAACATGTTTATTTCTGCTGAAATACACGTTTTGACACTTTCTGCACATTGGGGTTAAGAGCTTTGGCAGTGAGCTCCTCTTTGCCTAGCTGTTACATTGGGATTCAACAATCTGAAAAAACGTGTTTATCTCGGGCTGAAAAACACGTTTTGAAAAGTCTGCTGCTCCTGCCCCATAAGTTACATGGGGGTAGCCAAAGTTGCAGAAACATGTTTATTTTTGCTGAAATACACGTTTTGACACTTTCTGCACACTGGGGTTAAGAGCTTTGGCAGTGAGCTCCTCTTAGCCTAGCAGTTACATTGGGATTCAACAATCTGAAAAAACGCGTTTATCTCGGGCTGAAAAACACGTTTTGAAAAGTCTGCTGTTCCTGCCATACAAGTTACATGGGGGTGACCAAAGTTGCAGAAACATGTTTATTTCTGCTGAAATACATGTTTTGACACTTTCTGCACACTGGGGTTAAGAGCTTTGGCAGTGAGCTCCTCTTTGCCTAGCAGTTACATTGGGATTCAACAATCTGAAAAAACGTGTTTATCTCGGGCTGAAAAACACGTTTTGAAAAGTCTGCTGTTCCTGCCATACAAGTTTCATGGGGGTGACAAAAGTTCAAGAAACATGTTTATTTCTGCTGAAATACACGTTTTGACACTTTCTGCACACTGGGGTTAAGAGCTTTGGCAGTGAGCTCCTCTTTGCCTAGCAGTTACATTGCATTTCAACAATCTGAAAAAACGCGTTTATCTCGGGCTGAAAAACATGTTTTGAAAAGTCTGCTGCTCCTGTCCCATAAGTTACATGGGGGTAGCCAAAGTTGCAGAAACATGTTTATTTCTGCTGAAATACACGTTTTGACACTTTCTGCACACTGGGGTTAAGATCTGAGGCAGTGAGCTCTTCTGAGCCTAGCAGTTACATTGGATTTCAACAATCTGAAAAAACGCGTTTATCTCGGGCTGAAAAACACGTTTTGAAAAGTCTGCTGCTCCTGTCTCATAAGTTACATGGGGGTAGCCAAAGTTGCAGAAACATGTTTATTTCTGCTGAAATACACGTTTTGACACTTTCTGCACACTGGGGTTAAGATCTGAGGCAGTGAGCTCTTCTGAGCCTAGCAGTTAGATTGGATTTCAACAATCTGAAAAAACGCGTTTATCTCGGGCTGAAAAACACGTTTTGAAAAGTCTGCTGCTCCTGTCCCATAAGTTACATGGGGGTAGCCAAAGTTGCAGAAACATGTTTATTTCTGCTGAAATACAGGTTTTGACACTTTCTGCACACTGGGGTTAAGAGCTTTGGCAGTGAGCTCCTCTTTGCCTAGCAGTTACATTGGGATTCAACAATCTGAAAAAACGTGTTTATCTCGGGCTGAAAAACACGTTTTGAAAAGTCTGCTGTTCCTGCCATACAAGTTACATGGGGGTGACCAAAGTTGCAGAAACATGTTTATTTCTGCTGAAATACACGTTTTGACACTTTCTGCACATTGGGGTTAAGAGCTTTGGCAGTGAGCTCCTCTTTGCCTAGCTGTTACATTGGGATTCAACAATCTGAAAAAACGTGTTTATCTCGGGCTGAAAAACACGTTTTGAAAAGTCTGCTGCTCCTGCCCCATAAGTTACATGGGGGTAGCCAAAGTTGCAGAAACATGTTTATTTTTGCTGAAATACACGTTTTGACACTTTCTGCACACTGGGGTTAAGAGCTTTGGCAGTGAGCTCCTCTTAGCCTAGCAGTTACATTGGGATTCAACAATCTGAAAAAACGCGTTTATCTCGGGCTGAAAAACACGTTTTGAAAAGTCTGCTGTTCCTGCCATACAAGTTACATGGGGGTAGCCAAAGTTGCAGAAACATGTTTATTTCTGCTGAAATACACGTTTTGACACTTTCTGCACACTGGGGTTAAGATCTGAGGCAGTGAGCTCTTCTGAGCCTAGCAGTTACATTGGATTTCAACAATCTGAAAAAACGCGTTTATCTCGGGCTGAAAAACACGTTTTGAAAAGTGTGCTGTTTCTGCCATACAAGTTACATGGGGGTGACCAAAGTTGCAGAAACATGTTTATTTCTGCTGAAATACACGTTTTGACACTTTCTGCACACTGGGGTTAAGATCTTAGGCAGTGAGCTCTTCTGAGCCTAGCAGTTACATTGGATTTCAACAATCTGAAAAAAACGCGTTTATCTCGGGCTGAAAAACACGTTTTGAAAAGTCTGCTGCTCCTGTCCCATAAGTTACATGGGGGTAGCCAAAGTTGCAGAAACATGTTTATTTCTGCTGAAATACACGTTTTGACACTTTCTGCACACTGGGGTTAAGATCTGAGGCAGTGAGCTCTTCTGAGCCTAGCAGTTACATTGGATTTCAACAATCTGAAAAAACGCGTTTATCTCGGGCTGAAAAACACGTTTTGAAAAGTCTGCTGCTCCTGTCCCATAAGTTACATGGGGGTAGCCAAACTTGCAGAAACATGTTTATTTCTGCTGAAATACACGTTTTGACACTTTCTGCACACTGGGGTTAAGATCTGAGGCAGTGAGCTCTTCTGAGCCTAGCAGTTAGATTGGATTTCAACAATCTGAAAAAACGCGTTTATCTCGGGCTGAAAAACACGTTTTGAAAAGTCTGCTGCTCCTGTCCCATAAGTTACATGGGGGTAGCCAAAGTTGCAGAAACATGTTTATTTCTGCTGAAATACACGTTTTGACACTTTCTGCACACTGGGGTTAAGAGCTTTGGCAGTGAGCTCCTCTTTGCCTAGCAGTTACATTGGGATTCAACAATCTGAAAAAACGTGTTTATCTCGGGCTGAAAAACACGTTTTGAAAAGTCTGCTGTTCCTGCCATACAAGTTACATGGGGGTGACCAAAGTTGCAGAAACATGTTTATTTCTGCTGAAATACACGTTTTGACACTTTCTGCACATTGGGGTTAAGAGCTTTGGCAGTGAGCTCCTCTTTGCCTAGCTGTTACATTGGGATTCAACAATCTGAAAAAACGTGTTTATCTCGGGCTGAAAAACACGTTTTGAAAAGTCTGCTGCTCCTGCCCCATAAGTTACATGGGGGTAGCCAAAGTTGCAGAAACATGTTTATTTTTGCTGAAATACACGTTTTGACACTTTCTGCACACTGGGGTTAAGAGCTTTGGCAGTGAGCTCCTCTTAGCCTAGCAGTTACATTGGGATTCAACAATCTGAAAAAACGCGTTTATCTCGGGCTGAAAAACACGTTTTGAAAAGTCTGCTGTTCCTGCCATACAAGTTACATGGGGGTGACCAAAGTTGCAGAAACATGTTTATTTCTGCTGAAATACACGTTTTGACACTTTCTGCACACTGGGGTTAAGATCTGAGGCAGTGAGCTCTTCTGAGCCTAGCAGTTACATTGGATTTCAACAATCTGAAAAAACGCGTTTATCTCGGGCTGAAAAACACGTTTTGAAAAGTCTGCTGTTTCTGCCATACAAGTTACATGGGGGTGACCAAAGTTGCAGAAACATGTTTATTTCTGCTGAAATACACGTTTTGACACTTTCTGCACACTGGGGTTAAGATCTTAGGCAGTGAGCTCTTCTGAGCCTAGCAGTTACATTGGATTTCAACAATCTGAAAAAAACGCGTTTATCTCGGGCTGAAAAACACGTTTTGAAAAGTCTGCTGCTCCTGTCCCATAAGTTACATGGGGGTAGCCAAAGTTGCAGAAACATGTTTATTTCTGCTGAAATACACGTTTTGACACTTTCTGCACACTGGGGTTAAGATCTGAGGCAGTGAGCTCTTCTGAGCCTAGCAGTTACAATGGATTTCAACAATCTGAAAAAACGCGTTTATCTCGGGCTGAAAAACACGTTTTGAAAAGTCTGCTGCTCCTGCCCCATAAGTAACATGGGGGTAGCCAAAGTTGCAGAAACATGTTTATTTCTGCTGAAATACACGTTTTGACACTTTCTGCACACTGGGGTTAAGAGCTTTGGCAGTGAGCTCCTCTTTGCCTAGCTGTTACATTTTGATTCAACAATCTGAAAAAACGTGTTTATCTCGGGCTGAAAAACAAGTTTTGAAAAATCAGCTGTTTCTGCCATACAAGTTACATGGGGGTGACCAAAGTTGCAGAAACATGTTTATTTCTGCTGAAATACATGTTTTGACACTTTCTGCACACTGGGGTTAAGAGCTTTGGCAGTGAGCTCCTCTTTGCCTAGCAGTTACATTGGGATTCAACAATCTGAAAAAACGTGTTTATCTTGGGCTGAAAAACACGTTTTGAAAAGTCTGCTGTTCCTGCCATACAAGTTTCATGGGGGTGACAAAAGTTGCAGAAACATGTTTATTTCTGCTGAAATACACGTTTTGACACTTTCTGCACACTGGGGTTAAGAGCTTTGGCAGTGAGCTCCTCTTTGCCTAGCAGTTACATTGCATTTCAACAATCTGAAAAAACGCGTTTATCTCGGGCTGAAAAACACGTTTTGAAAAGTCTGCTGTTCCTGCCATACAAGTTACATGGGGGTAGCCAAAGTTGCAGAAACATGTTTATTTCTGCTGAAATACACGTTTTGACACTTTCTGCACACTGGGGTTAAGATCTGAGGCAGTGAGCTCTTCTGAGCCTAGCAGTTACATTGGATTTCAACAATCTGAAAAAACGCGTTTATCTCGGGCTGAAAAACACGTTTTGAAAAGTCTGCTGTTTCTGCCATACAAGTTACATGGGGGTGACCAAAGTTGCAGAAACATGTTTATTTCTGCTGAAATACACGTTTTGACACTTTCTGCACACTGGGGTTAAGATCTTAGGCAGTGAGCTCTTCTGAGCCTAGCAGTTACATTGGATTTCAACAATCTGAAAAAAACGCGTTTATCTCGGGCTGAAAAACACGTTTTGAAAAGTCTGCTGCTCCTGTCCCATAAGTTACATGGGGGTAGCCAAAGTTGCAGAAACATGTTTATTTCTGCTGAAATACACGTTTTGACACTTTCTGCACACTGGGGTTAAGATCTGAGGCAGTGAGCTCTTCTGAGCCTAGCAGTTACATTGGATTTCAACAATCTGAAAAAACGCGTTTATCTCGGGCTGAAAAACACGTTTTGAAAAGTCTGCTGCTCCTGTCCCATAAGTTACATGGGGGTAGCCAAACTTGCAGAAACATGTTTATTTCTGCTGAAATACACGTTTTGACACTTTCTGCACACTGGGGTTAAGATCTGAGGCAGTGAGCTCTTCTGAGCCTAGCAGTTAGATTGGATTTCAACAATCTGAAAAAACGCGTTTATCTCGGGCTGAAAAACACGTTTTGAAAAGTCTGCTGCTCCTGTCCCATAAGTTACATGGGGGTAGCCAAAGTTGCAGAAACATGTTTATTTCTGCTGAAATACACGTTTTGACACTTTCTGCACACTGGGGTTAAGAGCTTTGGCAGTGAGCTCCTCTTTGCCTAGCAGTTACATTGGGATTCAACAATCTGAAAAAACGTGTTTATCTCGGGCTGAAAAACACGTTTTGAAAAGTCTGCTGTTCCTGCCATACAAGTTACATGGGGGTGACCAAAGTTGCAGAAACATGTTTATTTCTGCTGAAATACACGTTTTGACACTTTCTGCACATTGGGGTTAAGAGCTTTGGCAGTGAGCTCCTCTTTGCCTAGCTGTTACATTGGGATTCAACAATCTGAAAAAACGTGTTTATCTCGGGCTGAAAAACACGTTTTGAAAAGTCTGCTGCTCCTGCCCCATAAGTTACATGGGGGTAGCCAAAGTTGCAGAAACATGTTTATTTTTGCTGAAATACACGTTTTGACACTTTCTGCACACTGGGGTTAAGAGCTTTGGCAGTGAGCTCCTCTTAGCCTAGCAGTTACATTGGGATTCAACAATCTGAAAAAACGCGTTTATCTCGGGCTGAAAAACACGTTTTGAAAAGTCTGCTGTTCCTGCCATACAAGTTACATGGGGGTGACCAAAGTTGCAGAAACATGTTTATTTCTGCTGAAATACACGTTTTGACACTTTCTGCACACTGGGGTTAAGAGCTTTGGCAGTGAGCTCCTCTTTGCCTAGCAGTTACATTGCATTTCAACAATCTGAAAAAACGCGTTTATCTCGGGCTGAAAAACATGTTTTGAAAAGTCTGCTGCTCCTGCCCCATAAGTAACATGGGGGTAGCCAAAGTTGCAGAAACATGTTTATTTCTGCTGAAATACACGTTTTGACACTTTCTGCACACTGGGGTTAAGAGCTTTGGCAGTGAGCTCCTCTTTGCCTAGCTGTTACATTTTGATTCAACAATCTGAAAAAACGTGTTTATCTCGGGCTGAAAAACAAGTTTTGAAAAATCTGCTGTTTCTGCAATACAAGTTACATGGGGGTGACCAAAGTTGCAGAAACATGTTTATTTCTGCTGAAATACACGTTTTGACACTTTCTGCACACTGGGGTTAAGATCTGAGGCAGTGAGCTCTTCTGAGCCTAGCAGTTAGATTGGATTTCAACAATCTGAAAAAACGCGTTTATCTCGGGCTGAAAAACACGTTTTGAAAAGTCTGCTGCTCCTGTCCCATAAGTTACATGGGGGTAGCCAAAGTTGCAGAAACATGTTTATTTCTGCTGAAATACACGTTTTGACACTTTCTGCACACTGGGGTTAAGAGCTTTGGCAGTGAGCTCCTCTTTGCCTAGCAGTTACATTGGGATTCAACAATCTGAAAAAATGTGTTTATCTCGGGCTGAAAAACACGTTTTGAAAAGTCTGCTGTTCCTGCCATACAAGTTACATGGGGGTGACCAAAGTTGCAGAAACATGTTTATTTCTGCTGAAATACACGTTTTGACACTTTCTGCACATTGGGGTTAAGAGCTTTGGCAGTGAGCTCCTCTTTGCCTAGCTGTTACATTGGGATTCAACAATCTGAAAAAACGTGTTTATCTCGGGCTGAAAAACACGTTTTGAAAAGTCTGCTGCTCCTGCCCCATAAGTTACATGGGGGTAGCCAAAGTTGCAGAAACATGTTTATTTTTGCTGAAATACACGTTTTGACACTTTCTGCACACTGGGGTTAAGAGCTTTGGCAGTGAGCTCCTCTTAGCCTAGCAGTTACATTGGGATTCAACAATCTGAAAAAACGCGTTTATCTCGGGCTGAAAAACACGTTTTGAAAAGTCTGCTGTTCCTGCCATACAAGTTACATGGGGGTGACCAAAGTTGCAGAAACATGTTTATTTCTGCTGAAAAACACGTTTTGACACTTTCTGCACACTGGGGTTAAGATCTGAGGCAGTGAGCTCTTCTGAGCCTAGCAGTTACATTGGATTTCAACAATCTGAAAAAACGCGTTTATCTCGGGCTGAAAAACACGTTTTGAAAAGTCTGCTGTTTCTGCCATACAAGTTACATGGGGGTGACCAAAGTTGCAGAAACATGTTTATTTCTGCTGAAATACACGTTTTGACACTTTCTGCACACTGGGGTTAAGATCTTAGGCAGTGAGCTCTTCTGAGCCTAGCAGTTACATTGGATTTCAACAATCTGAAAAAAACGCGTTTATCTCGGGCTGAAAAACACGTTTTGAAAAGTCTGCTGCTCCTGTCCCATAAGTTACATGGGGGTAGCCAAAGTTGCAGAAACATGTTTATTTCTGCTGAAATACACGTTTTGACACTTTCTGCACACTGGGGTTAAGATCTGAGGCAGTGAGCTCTTCTGAGCCTAGCAGTTACATTGGATTTCAACAATCTGAAAAAACGCGTTTATCTCGGGCTGAAAAACACGTTTTGAAAAGTCTGCTGCTCCTGCCCCATAAGTAACATGGGGGTAGCCAAAGTTGCAGAAACATGTTTATTTCTGCTGAAATACACGTTTTGACACTTTCTGCACACTGGGGTTAAGAGCTTTGGCAGTGAGCTCCTCTTTGCCTAGCTGTTACATTTTGATTCAACAATCTGAAAAAACGTGTTTATCTCGGGCTGAAAAACAAGTTTTGAAAAATCTGCTGTTTCTGCCATACAAGTTACATGGGGGTGACCAAAGTTGCAGAAACATGTTTATTTCTGCTGTAATACATGTTTTGACACTTTCTGCACACTGGGGTTAAGAGCTTTGGCAGTGAGCTCCTCTTTGCCTAGCAGTTACATTGGGATTCAACAATCTGAAAAAACGTGTTTATCTTGGGCTGAAAAACACGTTTTGAAAAGTCTGCTGTTCCTGCCATACAAGTTTCATGGGGGTGACAAAAGTTGCAGAAACATGTTTATTTCTGCTGAAATACACGTTTTGACACTTTCTGCACACTGGGGTTAAGAGCTTTGGCAGTGAGCTCCTCTTTGCCTAGCAGTTACATTGCATTTCAACAATCTGAAAAAACGCGTTTATCTCGGGCTGAAAAACACGTTTTGAAAAGTCTGCTGTTCCTGCCATACAAGTTACATGGGGGTAGCCAAAGTTGCAGAAACATGTTTATTTCTGCTGAAATACACGTTTTGACACTTTCTGCACACTGGGGTTAAGATCTGAGGCAGTGAGCTCTTCTGAGCCTAGCAGTTACATTGGATTTCAACAATCTGAAAAAACGCGTTTATCTCGGGCTGAAAAACACGTTTTGAAAAGTCTGCTGTTTCTGCCATACAAGTTACATGGGGGTGACCAAAGTTGCAGAAACATGTTTATTTCTGCTGAAATACACGTTTTGACACTTTCTGCACACTGGGGTTAAGATCTTAGGCAGTGAGCTCTTCTGAGCCTAGCAGTTACATTGGATTTCAACAATCTGAAAAAAACGCGTTTATCTCGGGCTGAAAAACACGTTTTGAAAAGTCTGCTGCTCCTGTCCCATAAGTTACATGGGGGTAGCCAAAGTTGCAGAAACATGTTTATTTCTGCTGAAATACACGTTTTGACACTTTCTGCACACTGGGGTTAAGATCTGAGGCAGTGAGCTCTTCTGAGCCTAGCAGTTACATTGGATTTCAACAATCTGAAAAAACGCGTTTATCTCGGGCTGAAAAACACGTTTTGAAAAGTCTGCTGCTCCTGTCCCATAAGTTACATGGGGGTAGCCAAACTTGCAGAAACATGTTTATTTCTGCTGAAATACACGTTTTGACACTTTCTGCACACTGGGGTTAAGATCTGAGGCAGTGAGCTCTTCTGAGCCTAGCAGTTAGATTGGATTTCAACAATCTGAAAAAACGCGTTTATCTCGGGCTGAAAAACACGTTTTGAAAAGTCTGCTGCTCCTGTCCCATAAGTTACATGGGGGTAGCCAAAGTTGCAGAAACATGTTTATTTCTGCTGAAATACACGTTTTGACACTTTCTGCACACTGGGGTTAAGAGCTTTGGCAGTGAGCTCCTCTTTGCCTAGCAGTTACATTGGGATTCAACAATCTGAAAAAACGTGTTTATCTCGGGCTGAAAAACACGTTTTGAAAAGTCTGCTGTTCCTGCCATACAAGTTACATGGGGGTGACCAAAGTTGCAGAAACATGTTTATTTCTGCTGAAATACACGTTTTGACACTTTCTGCACATTGGGGTTAAGAGCTTTGGCAGTGAGCTCCTCTTTGCCTAGCTGTTACATTGGGATTCAACAATCTGAAAAAACGTGTTTATCTCGGGCTGAAAAACACGTTTTGAAAAGTCTGCTGCTCCTGCCCCATAAGTTACATGGGGGTAGCCAAAGTTGCAGAAACATGTTTATTTTTGCTGAAATACACGTTTTGACACTTTCTGCACACTGGGGTTAAGAGCTTTGGCAGTGAGCTCCTCTTAGCCTAGCAGTTACATTGGGATTCAACAATCTGAAAAAACGCGTTTATCTCGGGCTGAAAAACACGTTTTGAAAAGTCTGCTGTTCCTGCCATACAAGTTACATGGGGGTGACCAAAGTTGCAGAAACATGTTTATTTCTGCTGAAATACACGTTTTGACACTTTCTGCACACTGGGGTTAAGAGCTTTGGCAGTGAGCTCCTCTTTGCCTAGCAGTTACATTGCATTTCAACAATCTGAAAAAACGCGTTTATCTCGGGCTGAAAAACATGTTTTGAAAAGTCTGCTGCTCCTGCCCCATAAGTAACATGGGGGTAGCCAAAGTTGCAGAAACATGTTTATTTCTGCTGAAAAACACGTTTTGACACTTTCTGCACACTGGGGTTAAGAGCTTTGGAAGTGAGCTCCTCTTTGCCTAGCTGTTACATTTTGATTCAACAATCTGAAAAAACGTGTTTATCTCGGGCTGAAAAACAAGTTTTGAAAAATCTGCTGTTTCTGCAATACAAGTTACATGGGGGTGACCAAAGTTGCAGAAAAATGTTTATTTCTGCTGAAATACACGTTTTGACACTTTCTGCACATTGGGGTTAAGAGCTTTGGCAGTGAGCTCCTCTTTGCCTAGCTGTTACATTGGGATTCAACAATCTGAAAAAACGTGTTTATCTCGGGCTGAAAAACACGTTTTGAAAAGTCTGCTGCTCCTGCCCCATAAGTTACATGGGGGTAGCCAAAGTTGCAGAAACATGTTTATTTTTGCTGAAATACACGTTTTGACACTTTCTGCACACTGGGGTTAAGAGCTTTGGCAGTGAGCTCCTCTTAGCCTAGCAGTTACATTGGGATTCAACAATCTGAAAAAACGCGTTTATCTCGGGCTGAAAAACACGTTTTGAAAAGTCTGCTGTTCCTGCCATACAAGTTACATGGGCGTGACCAAAGTTGCAGAAACATGTTTATTTCTGCTGAAATACACGTTTTGACACTTTCTGCACATTGGGGTTAAGAGCTTTGGCAGTGAGCTCCTCTTTGCCTAGCTGTTACATTGGGATTCAACAATCTGAAAAAACGTGTTTATCTCGGGCTGAAAAACTCGTTTTGAAAAGTCTGCTGCTCCTGCCCCATAAGTTACATGGGGGTAGCCAAAGTTGCAGAAACATGTTTATTTTTGCTGAAATACACGTTTTGACACTTTCTGCACACTGGGGTTAAGAGCTTTGGCAGTGAGCTCCTCTTAGCCTAGCAGTTACATTGGGATTCAACAATCTGAAAAAACGCGTTTATCTCGGGCTGAAAAACACGTTTTGAAAAGTCTGCTGTTCCTGCCATACAAGTTACATGGGGGTGACCAAAGTTGCAGAAACATGTTTATTTCTGCTGAAATACACGTTTTGACACTTTCTGCACACTGGGGTTAAGATCTGAGGCAGTGAGCTCTTCTGAGCCTAGCAGTTACATTGGATTTCAACAATCTGAAAAAACGCGTTTATCTCGGGCTGAAAAACACGTTTTGAAAAGTCTGCTGTTTCTGCCATACAAGTTACATGGGGGTGACCAAAGTTGCAGAAACATGTTTATTTCTGCTGAAATACACGTTTTGACACTTTCTGCACACTGGGGTTAAGATCTTAGGCAGTGAGCTCTTCTGAGCCTAGCAGTTACATTGGATTTCAACAATCTGAAAAAAACGCGTTTATCTCGGGCTGAAAAACACGTTTTGAAAAGTCTGCTGCTCCTGTCCCATAAGTTACAAGGGGGTAGCCAAAGTTGCAGAAACATGTTTATTTCTGCTGAAATACACGTTTTGACACTTTCTGCACACTGGGGTTAAGATCTGAGGCAGTGAGCTCTTCTGAGCCTAGCAGTTACATTGGATTTCAACAATCTGAAAAAACGCGTTTATCTCGGGCTGAAAAACACGTTTTGAAAAGTCTGCTGCTCCTGCCCCATAAGTAACATGGGGGTAGCCAAAGTTGCAGAAACATGTTTATTTCTGCTGAAATACACGTTTTGACACTTTCTGCACACTGGAGTTAAGAGCTTTGGCAGTGAGCTCCTCTTTGCCTAGCTGTTACATTTTGATTCAACAATCTGAAAAAACGTGTTTATCTCGGGCTGAAAAACAAGTTTTGAAAAATCTGCTGTTTCTGCCATACAAGTTACATGGGGGTGACCAAAGTTGCAGAAACATGTTTATTTCTGCTGAAATACATGTTTTGACACTTTCTGCACACTGGGGTTAAGAGCTTTGGCAGTGAGCTCCTCTTTGCCTAGCAGTTACATTGGGATTCAACAATCTGAAAAAACGTGTTTATCTTGGGCTGAAAAACACGTTTTGAAAAGTCTGCTGTTCCTGCCATACAAGTTTCATGGGGGTGACAAAAGTTGCAGAAACATGTTTATTTCTGCTGAAATACACGTTTTGACACTTTCTGCACACTGGGGTTAAGAGCTTTGGCAGTGAGCTCCTCTTTGCCTAGCAGTTACATTGCATTTCAACAATCTGAAAAAACGCGTTTATCTCGGGCTGAACAACACGTTTTGAAAAGTCTGCTGTTCCTGCCATACAAGTTACATGGGGGTAGCCAAAGTTGCAGAAACATGTTTATTTCTGCTGAAATACACGTTTTGACACTTTCTGCACACTGGGGTTAAGATCTGAGGCAGTGAGCTCTTCTGAGCCTAGCAGTTACATTGGATTTCAACAATCTGAAAAAACGCGTTTATCTCGGGCTGAAAAACACGTTTTGAAAAGTCTGCTGTTTCTGCCATACAAGTTACATGGGGGTGACCAAAGTTGCAGAAACATGTTTATTTCTGCTGAAATACACGTTTTGACACTTTCTGCACACTGGGGTTAAGATCTTAGGCAGTGAGCTCTTCTGAGCCTAGCAGTTACATTGGATTTCAACAATCTGAAAAAAACGCGTTTATCTCGGGCTGAAAAACACGTTTTGAAAAGTCTGCTGCTCCTGTCCCATAAGTTACATGGGGGTAGCCAAAGTTGCAGAAACATGTTTATTTCTGCTGAAATACACGTTTTGACACTTTCTGCACACTGGGGTTAAGATCTGAGGCAGTGAGCTCTTCTGAGCCTAGCAGTTACATTGGATTTCAACAATCTGAAAAAACGCGTTTATCTCGGGCTGAAAAACACGTTTTGAAAAGTCTGCTGCTCCTGTCCCATAAGTTACATGGGGGTAGCCAAACTTGCAGAAACATGTTTATTTCTGCTGAAATACACGTTTTGACACTTTCTGCACACTGGGGTTAAGATCTGAGGCAGTGAGCTCTTCTGAGCCTAGCAGTTAGATTGGATTTCAACAATCTGAAAAAACGCGTTTATCTCGGGCTGAAAAACACGTTTTGAAAAGTCTGCTGCTCCTGTCCCATAAATTACATGGGGGTAGCCAAAGTTGCAGAAACATGTTTATTTCTGCTGAAATACACGTTTTGACACTTTCTGCACACTGGGGTTAAGAGCTTTGGCAGTGAGCTCCTCTTTGCCTAGCAGTTACATTGGGATTCAACAATCTGAAAAAACGTGTTTATCTCGGGCTGAAAAACACGTTTTGAAAAGTCTGCTGTTCCTGCCATACAAGTTACATGGGGGTGACCAAAGTTGCAGAAACATGTTTATTTCTGCTGAAATACACGTTTTGACACTTTCTGCACATTGGGGTTAAGAGCTTTGGCAGTGAGCTCCTCTTTGCCTAGCTGTTACATTGGGATTCAACAATTTGAAAAAACGTGTTTATCTCGGGCTGAAAAACACGTTTTGAAAAGTCTGCTGCTCCTGCCCCATAAGTTACATGGGGGTAGCCAAAGTTGCAGAAACATGTTTATTTTTGCTGAAATACACGTTTTGACTCTTTCTGCACACTGGGGTTAAGAGCTTTGGCAGTGAGCTCCTCTTAGCCTAGCAGTTACATTGGGATTCAACAATCTGAAAAAACGCGTTTATCTCGGGCTGAAAAACACGTTTTGAAAAGTCTGCTGTTCCTGCCATACAAGTTACATGGGGGTGACCAAAGTTGCAGAAACATGTTTATTTCTGCTGAAATACACGTTTTGACACTTTCTGCACACTGGGGTTAAGAGCTTTGGCAGTGAGCTCCTCTTTGCCTAGCAGTTACATTGCATTTCAACAATCTGAAAAAACGCGTTTATCTCGGGCTGAAAAACATGTTTTGAAAAGTCTGCTGCTCCTGCCCCATAAGTAACATGGGGGTAGCCAAAGTTGCAGAAACATGTTTATTTCTGCTGAAATACACGTTTTGACACTTTCTGCACACTGGGGTTAAGAGCTTTGGCAGTGAGCTCCTCTTTGCCTAGCTGTTACATTTTGATTCAACAATCTGAAAAAACGTGTTTATCTCGGGCTGAAAAACACGTTTTGAAAAGTCTGCTGTTCCTGCCATACAAGTTACATGGGGGTAGCCAAAGTTGCAGAAACATGTTTATTTCTGCTGAAATACACGTTTTGACACTTTCTGCACACTGGGGTTAAGATCTGAGGCAGTGAGCTCTTCTGAGCCTAGCAGTTACATTGGATTTCAACAATCTGAAAAAACGCGTTTATCTCGGGCTGAAAAACACGTTTTGAAAAGTCTGCTGTTTCTGCCATACAAGTTACATGGGGGTGACCAAAGTTGCAGAAACATGTTTATTTCTGCTGAAATACACGTTTTGACACTTTCTGCACACTGGGGTTAAGATCTTAGGCAGTGAGCTCTTCTGAGCCTAGCAGTTACATTGGATTTCAACAATCTGAAAAAAACGCGTTTATCTCGGGCTGAAAAACACGTTTTGAAAAGTCTGCTGCTCCTGTCCCATAAGTTACATGGGGGTAGCCAAAGTTGCAGAAACATGTTTATTTCTGCTGAAATACACGTTTTGACACTTTCTGCACACTGGGGTTAAGATCTGAGGCAGTGAGCTCTTCTGAGCCTAGCAGTTACATTGGATTTCAACAATTTGAAAAAAACGCGTTTATCTCGGGCTGAAAAACACGTTTTGAAAAGTCTGCTGCTCCTGTCCCATAAGTTACATGGGGGTAGCCAAACTTGCAGAAACATGTTTATTTCTGCTGAAATACACGTTTTGACACTTTCTGCACACTGGGGTTAAGATCTGAGGCAGTGAGCTCTTCTGAGCCTAGCAGTTAGATTGGATTTCAACAATCTGAAAAAACGCGTTTATCTCGGGCTGAAAAACACGTTTTGAAAAGTCTGCTGCTCCTGTCCCATAAGTTACATGGGGGTAGCCAAAGTTGCAGAAACATGTTTATTTCTGCTGAAATACACGTTTTGACACTTTCTGCACACTGGGGTTAAGAGCTTTGGCAGTGAGCTCCTCTTTGCCTAGCAGTTACATTGGGATTCAACAATCTGAAAAAACGTGTTTATCTCGGGCTGAAAAACACGTTTTGAAAAGTCTGCTGTTCCTGCCATACAAGTTACATGGGGGTGACCAAAGTTGCAGAAACATGTTTATTTCTGCTGAAATACACGTTTTGACACTTTCTGCACATTGGGGTTAAGAGCTTTGGCAGTGAGCTCCTCTTTGCCTAGTTGTTACATTGGGATTCAACAATCTGAAAAAACGTGTTTATCTCGGGCTGAAAAACACGTTTTGAAAAGTCTGCTGCTCCTGCCCCATAAGTTACATGGGGGTAGCCAAAGTTGCAGAAACATGTTTATTTTTGCTGAAATACACGTTTTGACTCTTTCTGCACACTGGGGTTAAGAGCTTTGGCAGTGAGCTCCTCTTAGCCTAGCAGTTACATTGGGATTCAACAATCTGAAAAAACGCGTTTATCTCGGGCTGAAAAACACGTTTGAAAAGTCTGCTGTTCCTGCCATACAAGTTACATGGGGGTGACCAAAGTTGCAGAAACATGTTTATTTCTGCTGAAATACACGTTTTGACACTTTCTGCACACTGGGGTTAAGAGCTTTGGCAGTGAGCTCCTCTTTGCCTAGCAGTTACATTGCATTTCAACAATCTGAAAAAACGCGTTTATCTCGGGCTGAAAAACATGTTTTGAAAAGTCTGCTGCTCCTGCCCCATAAGTAACATGGGGGTAGCCAAAGTTGCAGAAACATGTTTATTTCTGCTGAAATACACGTTTTGACACTTTCTGCACACTGGGGTTAAGAGCTTTGGCAGTGAGCTCCTCTTTGCCTAGCTGTTACATTTTGATTCAACAATCTGAAAAAACGTGTTTATCTCGGGCTGAAAAACAAGTTTTGAAAAATCTGCTGTTTCTGCCATACAAGTTACATGGGGGTGACCAAAGTTGCAGAAACATGTTTATTTCTGCTGAAATACATGTTTTGACACTTTCTGCACACTGGGGTTAAGAGCTTTGGCAGTGAGCTCCTCTTTGCCTAGCAGTTACATTGGGATTCAACAATCTGAAAAAACGTGTTTATCTTGGGCTGAAAAACACGTTTTGAAAAGTCTGCTGTTCCTGCCATACAAGTTTCATGGGGGTGACAAAAGTTGCAGAAACATGTTTATTTCTGCTGAAATACACGTTTTGACACTTTCTGCACACTGGGGTTAAGAGCTTTGGCAGTGAGCTCCTCTTTGCCTAGCAGTTACATTGCATTTCAACAATCTGAAAAAACGCGTTTATCTCGGGCTGAAAAACATGTTTTGAAAAGTCTGCTGCTCCTGTCCCATAAGTTACATGGGGGTAGCCAAAGTTGCAGAAACACGTTTATTTCTGCTGAAATACACGTTTTGACACTTTCTGCACACTGGGGTTAAGATCTGAGGCAGTGAGCTCTTCTGAGCCTAGCAGTTAGATTGGATTTCAACAATCTGAAAAAACGCGTTTATCTCGGGCTGAAAAACACGTTTTGAAAAGTCTGCTGCTCCTGTCCCATAAGTTACATGGGGGTAGCCAAACTTGCAGAAACATGTTTATTTCTGCTGAAATACACGTTTTGACACTTTCTGCACACTGGGGTTCAGATCTGAGGCAGTGAGCTCTTCTGAGCCTAGCAGTTACATTGGATTTCAACAATCTGAAAAAACGCGTTTATCTCGGGCTGAAAAACACGTTTTGAAAAGTCTGCTGCTCCTGCCCCTAAGTAACATGGGGGTAGCCAAAGTTGCAGAAACATGTTTATTTCTGCTGAAATACACGTTTTGACACTTTCTGCACACTGGGGTTAAGAGCTTTGGCAGTGAGCTCCTCTTTGCCTAGCTGTTACATTTTGATTCAACAATCTGAAAAAACGTGTTTATCTCGGGCTGAAAAACAAGTTTTGACAAATCTGCTGTTTCTGCCATACAAGTTACATGGGGGTGACCAAAGTTGCAGAAACATGTTTATTTCTGCTGAAATACATGTTTTGACACTTTCTGCACACTGGGGTTAAGAGCTTTGGCAGTGAGCTCCTCTTTGCCTAGCAGTTACATTGGGATTCAACAATCTGAAAAAACGTGTTTATCTTGGGCTGAAAAACACGTTTTGAAAAGTCTGCTGTTCCTGCCATACAAGTTTCATGGGGGTGACAAAAGTTGCAGAAACATGTTTATTTCTGCTGAAATACACGTTTTGACACTTTCTGCACACTGGGGTTAAGAGCTTTGGCAGTGAGCTCGTCTTTGCCTAGCAGTTACATTGCATTTCAACAATCTGAAAAAACGCGTTTATCTCGGGCTGAAAAACATGTTTTGAAAAGTCTGCTGCTCCTGTCCCATAAGTTACATGGGGGTAGCCAAAGTTGCAGAAACACGTTTATTTCTGCTGAAATACACGTTTTGACACTTTCTGCACACTGGGGTTAAGATCTGAGTTAGTGAGCTCTTCTGAGCCTAGCAGTTAGATTGGATTTCAACAATCTGAAAAAACGCGTTTATCTCGGGCTGAAAAACACGTTTTGAAAAGTCTGCTGCTCCTGTCCCATAAGTTACATGGGGGTAGCCAAACTTGCAGAAACATGTTTATTTCTGCTGAAATACACGTTTTGACACTTTCTGCACACTGGGGTTAAGATCTGAGGCAGTGAGCTCTTCTGAGCCTAGCAGTTAGATTGGATTTCAACAATCTGAAAAAACGCGTTTATCTCGGGCTGAAAAACACGTTTTGAAAAGTCTGCTGTTCCTGCCATACAAGTTACATGGGGGTGACCAAAGTTGCAGAAAAATGTTTATTTCTGCTGAAATACACGTTTTGACACTTTCTGCACATTGGGGTTAAGAGCTTTGGCAGTGAGCTCCTCTTTGCCTAGCTGTTACATTGGGATTCAACAATCTGAAAAAACGTGTTTATCTCGGGCTGAAAAACACGTTTTGAAAAGTCTGCTGCTCCTACCCCATAAGTTACATGGGGGTAGCCAAAGTTGCAGAAACATGTTTATTTCTGCTGAAATACACGTTTTGACACTTTCTGCACACTGGGGTTAAGAGCTCTGGCAGTGAGCTCCTCTTTGCCTACCAGTTACATTGAGATTCAACAATCTGAAAAAAAGTGTTTATCTCGGGCTGAAAAACACGTTTTGAAAAGTCTGCTGCTCCTGCCCCATAAGTAACATGGGGGTAGCCAAAGTTGCAGAAACATGTTTATTTCTGCTGAAATACACGTTTTTACACTTTCTGCACACTGGGGTTAAGATCTGAGGCAGTGAGCTCTTCTGAGCCTAGCAGTTACTTTGGATATCAACAATCTGAAAAAACGCGTTTATCTCGGGCTGAAAAACACGTTTTGAAAAGTCTGCTGCTCCTGTCCCATAAGTTACATGGGGGTAGCCAAAGTTGCAGAAACATGTTTATTTTTGCTGAAATACACGTTTTGACACTTTCTGCACACTGGGGTTAAGAGCTTTGGCAGTGAGCTCCTCTTAGCCTAGCAGTTACATTGGGATTCAACAATCTGAAAAAACGCGTTTATCTCGGGCTGAAAAACACGTTTTGAAAAGTCTGCTGTTCCTGCCATACAAGTTACATGGGGGTGACCAAAGTTGCAGAAACATGTTTATTTCTGCTGAAATACACGTTTTGACACTTTCTGCACACTGGGGTTAAGATCTGAGGCAGTGAGCTCTTCTGAGCCTAGCAGTTACATTGGATTTCAACAATCTGAAAAAACGCGTTTATCTCGGGCTGAAAAACACGTTTTGAAAAGTCTGCTGTTTCTGCCATACAAGTTACATGGGGGTGACCAAAGTTGCAGAAACATGTTTATTTCTGCTGAAATACACGTTTTGACACTTTCTGCACACTGGGGTTAAGATCTTAGGCAGTGAGCTCTTCTGAGCCTAGCAGTTACATTGGATTTCAACAATTTGAAAAAAACGCGTTTATCTCGGGCTGAAAAACACGTTTTGAAAAGTCTGCTGCTCCTGTCCCATAAGTTACATGGGGGTAGCCAAAGTTGCAGAAACATGTTTATTTCTGCTGAAATACACGTTTTGACACTTTCTGCACACTGGGGTTAAGATCTGAGGCAGTGAGCTCTTCTGAGCCTAGCAGTTACATTGGATTTCAACAATCTGAAAAAACGCGTTTATCTTGGGCTGAAAAACACGTTTTGAAAAGTCTGCTGCTCCTGCCCCATAAGTAACATGGGGGTAGCCAAAGTTGCAGAAACATGTTTATTTCTGCTGAAATACACGTTTTGACACTTTCTGCACACTGGGGTTAAGAGCTTTGGCAGTGAGCTCCTCTTTGCCTAGCTGTTACATTTTGATTCAACAATCTGAAAAAACGTGTTTATCTCGGGCTGAAAAACAAGTTTTGAAAAATCTGCTGTTTCTGCCATACAAGTTACATGGGGGTGACCAAAGTTGCAGAAACATGTTTATTTCTGCTGAAATACATGTTTTGACACTTTCTGCACACTGGGGTTAAGAGCTTTGGCAGTGAGCTCCTCTTTGCCTAGCAGTTACATTGGGATTCAACAATCTGAAAAAACGTGTTTATCTTGGGCTGAAAAACACGTTTTGAAAAGTCTGCTGCTCCTGTCCCATAAGTTACATGGGGGTAGCCAAAGTTGCAGAAACACGTTTATTTCTGCTGAAATACACGTTTTGACACTTTCTGCACACTGGGGTTAAGATCTGAGGCAGTGAGCTCTTCTGAGCCTAGCAGTTAGATTGGATTTCAACAATCTGAAAAAACGCGTTTATCTCGGGCTGAAAAACACGTTTTGAAAAGTCTGCTGCTCCTGTCCCATAAGTTACATGGGGGTAGCCAAACTTGCAGAAACATGTTTATTTATGCTGAAATACACGTTTTGACACTTTCTGCACACTGGGGTTAAGATCTGAGGCAGTGAGGTCTTCTGAGCCTAGCAGTTAGATTGGATTTCAACAATCTGAAAAAACGCGTTTATCTCGGGCTGAAAAACACGTTTTGAAAAGTCTGCTGCTCCTGCCCCATAAGTTACATGGGGGTAGCCAAAGTTGCAGAAACATGTTTATTTTTGCTGAAATACACGTTTTGACACTTTCTGCACACTGGGGTTAAGAGCTTTGGCAGTGAGCTCCTCTTAGCCTAGCAGTTACATTGGGATTCAACAATCTGAAAAAACGCGTTTATCTCGGGCTGAAAAACACGTTTTGAAAAGTCTGCTGTTCCTGCCATACAAGTTTCATGGGGGTGACAAAAGTTGCAGAAACATGTTTATTTCTGCTGAAATACACGTTTTGACACTTTCTGCACACTGGGGTTAAGAGCTTTGGCAGTGAGCTCCTCTTTGCCTAGCAGTTACATTGCATTTCAACAATCTGAAAAAACGCGTTTATCTCGGGCTGAAAAACATGTTTTGAAAAGTCTGCTGCTCCTGTCCCATAAGTTACATGGGGGTAGCCAAAGTTGCAGAAACATGTTTATTTCTGCTGAAATACACGTTTTGACACTTTCTGCACACTGGGGTTAAGAGCTCTGGCAGTGAGCTCCTCTTTGCCTACCAGTTACATTGAGATTCAACAATCTGAAAAAAAGTGTTTATCTCGGGCTGAAAAACACGTTTTGAAAAGTCTGCTGCTCCTGCCCCATAAGTAACATGGGGGTAGCCAAAGTTGCAGAAACATGTTTATTTCTGCTGAAATACACGTTTTTACACTTTCTGCACACTGGGGTTAAGATCTGAGGCAGTGAGCTCTTCTGAGCCTAGCAGTTACTTTGGATATCAACAATCTGAAAAAACGCGTTTATCTCGGGCTGAAAAACACGTTTTGAAAAGTCTGCTGCTCCTGTCCCATAAGTTACATGGGGGTAGCCAAAGTTGCAGAAACATGTTTATTTCTGCTGAAATACACGTTTTGACACTTTCTGCACACTGGGGTTAAGAGCTTTGGCAGTGAGCTCCTCTTTGCCTAGCAGTTACATTGGGATTCAACAATCTGAAAAAACATGTTTATCTCGGGCTGAAAAACACGTTTTGAAAAGTCTGCTGTTCCTGCCATACAAGTTACATGGGGGTGACCAAAGTTGCAGAAAAATGTTTATTTCTGCTGAAATACACGTTTTGACACTTTCTGCACATTGGGGTTAAGAGCTTTGGCAGTGAGCTCCTCTTTGCCTAGCTGTTACATTGGGATTCAACAATCTGAAAAAACGTGTTTATCTCGGGCTGAAAAACACGTTTTGAAAAGTCTGCTGTTCCTGCCATACAAGTTACATGGGGGTGACCAAAGTTGCAGAAACATGTTTATTTCTGCTGAAATACACGTTTTGACACTTTCTGCACATTGGGGTTAAGAGCTTTGGCAGTGAGCTCCTCTTTGCCTAGCTGTTACATTGGGATTCAACAATCTGAAAAAACGTGTTTATCTCGGGCTGAAAAACACGTTTTGAAAAGTCTGCTGCTCCTGCCCCATAAGTTACATGGGGGTAGCCAAAGTTGCAGAAACATGTTTATTTTTGCTGAAATACATGTTTTGACACTTTCTGCACACTGGGGTTAAGAGCTTTGGCAGTGAGCTCCTCTTAGCCTAGCAGTTACTTTGGGATTCAACAATCTGAAAAAACGCGTTTATCTCGGGCTGAAAAACACGTTTTGAAAAGCCTGCTGTTCCTGCCATACAAGTTTCATCTGGGTGACCAAAGTTGCAGAAACATGTTTATTTTTTGCTGAAATACACGTTTTGACACTTTATGCACACTGGGGTTTAGAGCTTTGGCAGTGAGCTCCTCTTAGCCTAGCACTTACATTGGATTTCAACAATCTGAAAAAACGCGTTTATCTCGGGCTGAAAAACACGTTTTGAAAAGTCTGCTGCTCCTGTCCCATAAGTTACATGGGGGTAGCCAAAGTTGCAGAAACATGTTTATTTCTGCTGAAATACACGTTTTGACACTTTCTGCACACTGGGGTTAAGAGCTTTTGCAGTGAGCTCCTCTTTGCCTAGCAGTTACATTGGGATTCAACAATCTGAAAAAACGTGTTTATCTCGGGCTGAAAAACACGTTTTGAAAAATCTGCTGTTTCTGCCATACAAGTTACATGGGGGTGACCAAAGTTGCAGAAACATGTTTATTTCTGCTGAAATACACGTTTTGACACTTTCTGCACACTGGGGTTAAGAGCTTTGGCAGTGAGCTCCTCTTAGCCTAGCAGTTACATTGGGATTCAACAATCTGAAAAAACGCGTTTATCTCGGGCTGAAAAACACGTTTTGAAAAGTCTGCTGTTCCTGCCATACAAGTTTCATGGGGGTGACAAAAGTTGCAGAAACATGTTATTTCTGCTGAAATACACGTTTTGACACTTTCTGCACACTGGGGTTAAGAGCTTTGGCAGTGAGCTCCTCTTTGCCTAGCAGTTACATTGCATTTCAACAATCTGAAAAAACGCGTTTATCTCGGGCTGAAAAACATGTTTTGAAAAGTCTGCTGCTCCTGTCCCATAAGTTACATGGGGGTAGCCAAAGTTGCAGAAACATGTTTATTTCTGCTGAAATACACGTTTTGACACTTTCTGCACACTGGGGTTAAGAGCTCTGGCAGTGAGCTCCTCTTTGCCTAGCTGTTACATTGAGATTCAACAATCTGAAAAAAAGTGTTTATCTCGGGCTGAAAAACACGTTTTGAAAAGTCTGCTGCTCCTGCCCCATAAGTAACATGGGGGTAGCCAAAGTT
This sequence comes from Lepisosteus platostomus, assembly GCF_059453375.1. Lineage (NCBI taxonomy): Eukaryota > Metazoa > Chordata > Actinopteri > Semionotiformes > Lepisosteidae > Lepisosteus > Lepisosteus platostomus. Next base: position 9,864,336 of record NC_142629.1, read on the forward strand.
GCAGAAACATGTTTATTTCTGCTGAAATACACGTTTTGACACTTTCTGCACACTGGGGTTAAGAGCTTTGGCAGTGAGCTCCTCTTTGCCTAGCTGTTACATTGAGATTCAACAATCTGAAAAAAAGTGTTTATCTCGGGCTGAAAAACACGTTTTGAAAAGTCTGCTGCTCCTGCCCCATAAGTAACATGGGGGTAGCCAAAGTTGCAGAAACATGTTTATTTCTGCTGAAATACACGTTTTGACACTTTCTGCACACTGGGGTTAAGAGCTTTGGCAGTGAGCTCCTCTTTGCCTAGCAGTTACATTGGGATTCAACAATCTGAAAAAACATGTTTATCTCGGGCTGAAAAACACGTTTTGAAAAGTCTGCTGTTCCTGCCATACAAGTTACATGGGGGTGACCAAAGTTGCAGAAAAATGTTTATTTCTGCTGAAATACACGTTTTGACACTTTCTGCACACTGGGGTTTAGAGCTTTGGCAGTGAGCTCCTCTTAGCCTAGCACTTACATTGGATTTCAACAATCTGAAAAAACGCGTTTATCTCGGGCTGAAAAACACGTTTTGAAAAGTCTGCTGCTCCTGTCCCATAAGTTACATGGGGGTAGCCAAAGTTGCAGAAACATGTTTATTTCTGCTGAAATACACGTTTTGACACTTTCTGCACACTGGGGTTAAGATCTGAGGCAGTGAGCTCTTCTGAGCCTAGCAGTTACAATGGATTTCAACAATATGAAAAAACGCGTTTATCTCGGGCTGAAAAACAAGTTTTGAAAAGTCTGCTGCTCCTGTCCCATAAGTTACATGGGGGTAGCCAAAGTTGCAGAAACATGTTTATTTCTGCTGAAATACACGTTTTGACACTTTCTGCACACTGGGGTTAAGAGCTTTGGCAGTGAGCTCCTCTTTGCCTAGCAGTTACATTGGGATTCAACAATCTGAAAAAACGTGTTTATATCGGGCTGAAAAACACGTTTTGAAAAGTCTGCTGTTCCTGCCATACAAGTTATATGGGGGTGACCAAAGTTGCAGAAACATGTTTATTTCTGCTGAAATACACGTTTTGACACTTTCTGCACATTGGGGTTAAGAGCTTTGGCAGTGAGCTCCTCATAGCCTAGTAGTTACATTGGGATTCAACAATCTGAAAAAACGCGTTTATCTCGGGCTGAAAAACACGTTTTGAAAAGTCTGCTGCTCCTGTCCCATAAGTTACATGGGGGTAGCCAAAGTTGCAGAAACATGTTTATTTCTGCTGAAATACACGTTTTGACACTTTCTGCACACTGGGGTTAAGATCTGAGGCAGTGAGCTCTTCTGAGCCTAGCAGTTACATTGGATTTCAACAATCTGAAAAAACGCGTTTATCTCGGGCTGAAAAACACGTTTTGAAAAGTCTGCTGTTTCTGCCATACAAGTTACATGGGGGTGACCAAAGTTGCAGAAACATGTTTATTTCTGCTGAAATACACGTTTTGACACTTTCTGCACACTGGGGTTAAGATCTTAGGCAGTGAGCTCTTCTGAGCCTAGCAGTTACATTGGATTTCAACAATCTGAAAAAAACGCGTTTATCTCGGGCTGAAAAACACGTTTTGAAAAGTCTGCTGCTCCTGTCCCATAAGTTACATGGGGGTAGCCAAAGTTGCAGAAACATGTTTATTTCTGCTGAAATACACGTTTTGACACTTTCTGCACACTGGGGTTAAGATCTGAGGCAGTGAGCTCTTCTGAGCCTAGCAGTTACATTGGATTTCAACAATCTGAAAAAACGCGTTTATCTCGGGCTGAAAAACACGTTTTGAAAAGTCTGCTGCTCCTGTCCCATAAGTTACATGGGGGTAGCCAAAGTTGCAGAAACATGTTTATTTCTGCTGAAATACACGTTTTGACACTTTCTGCACACTGGGGTTAAGAGCTTTGGCAGTGAGCTCCTCTTTGCCTAGCAGTTACATTGGGATTCAACAATCTGAAAAAACGTGTTTATCTCGGGCTGAAAAACACGTTTTGAAAAGTCTGCTGTTCCTGCCATACAAGTTACATGGGGGTGACCAAAGTTGCAGAAACATGTTTATTTCTGCTGAAATACACGTTTTGACACTTTCTGCACATTGGGGTTAAGAGCTTTGGCAGTGAGCTCCTCTTTGCCTAGCTGTTACATTGGGATTCAACAATCTGAAAAAACGTGTTTATCTCGGGCTGAAAAACACGTTTTGAAAAGTCTGCTGCTCCTGCCCCATAAGTTACATGGGGGTAGCCAAAGTTGCAGAAACATGTTTATTTTTGCTGAAATACACGTTTTGACACTTTCTGCACACTGGGGTTAAGATCTGAGGCAGTGAGCTCTTCTGAGCCTAGCAGTTACAATGGATTTCAACAATCTGAAAAAACGCGTTTATCTCGGGCTGAAAAACACGTTTTGAAAAGTCTGCTGCTCCTGTCCCATAAGTTACATGGGGGTAGCCAAAGTTGCAGAAACATGTTTATTTCTGCTGAAATACACGTTTTGACACTTTCTGCACACTGGGGTTAAGAGCTTTGGCAGTGAGCTCCTCTTTGCCTAGCAGTTACATTGGGATTCAACAATCTGAAAAAACGTGTTTATATCGGGCTGAAAAACACGTTTTGAAAAGTCTGCTGTTCCTGCCATACAAGTTATATGGGGGTGACCAAAGTTGCAGAAACATGTTTATTTCTGCTGAAATACACGTTTTGACACTTTCTGCACATTGGGGTTAAGAGCTTTGGCAGTGAGCTCCTCATAGCCTAGTAGTTACATTGGGATTCAACAATCTGAAAAAACGCGTTTATCTCGGGCTGAAAAACACGTTTTGAAAAGTCTGCTGCTCCTGTCCCATAAGTTACATGGGGGTAGCCAAAGTTGCAGAAACATGTTTATTTCTGCTGAAATACACGTTTTGACACTTTCTGCACACTGGGGTTAAGATCTGAGGCAGTGAGCTCTTCTGAGCCTAGCAGTTACATTGGATTTCAACAATCTGAAAAAACGCGTTTATCTCGGGCTGAAAAACACGTTTTGAAAAGTCTGCTGTTTCTGCCATACAAGTTACATGGGGGTGACCAAAGTTGCAGAAACATGTTTATTTCTGCTGAAATACACGTTTTGACACTTTCTGCACACTGGGGTTAAGATCTTAGGCATTGAGCTCTTCTGAGCCTAGCAGTTACATTGGATTTCAACAATCTGAAAAAAACGCGTTTATCTCGGGCTGAAAAACACGTTTTGAAAAGTCTGCTGCTCCTGTCCCATAAGTTACATGGGGGTAGCCAAAGTTGCAGAAACATGTTTATTTCTGCTGAAATACACGTTTTGACACTTTCTGCACACTGGGGTTAAGATCTGAGGCAGTGAGCTCTTCTGAGCCTAGCAGTTACATTGGATTTCAACAATCTGAAAAAACGCGTTTATCTCGGGCTGAAAAACACGTTTTGAAAAGTCTGCTGCTCCTGTCCCATAAGTTACATGGGGGTAGCCAAAGTTGCAGAAACATGTTTATTTCTGCTGAAATACACGTTTTGACACTTTCTGCACACTGGGGTTAAGAGCTTTGGCAGTGAGCTCCTCTTTGCCTAGCAGTTACATTGGGATTCAACAATCTGAAAAAACGTGTTTATCTCGGGCTGAAAAACATGTTTTGAAAAGTCTGCTGTTCCTGCCATACAAGTTACATGGGGGTGACCAAAGTTGCAGAAACATGTTTATTTCTGCTGAAATACACGTTTTGACACTTTCTGCACATTGGGGTTAAGAGCTTTGGCAGTGAGCTCCTCTTTGCCTAGCTGTTACATTGGGATTCAACAATCTGAAAAAACGTGTTTATCTCGGGCTGAAAAACACGTTTTGAAAAGTCTGCTGCTCCTGCCCCATAAGTTACATGGGGGTAGCCAAAGTTGCAGAAACATGTTTATTTTTGCTGAAATACACGTTTTGACACTTTCTGCACACTGGGGTTAAGAGCTTTGGCAGTGAGCTCCTCTTAGCCTAGCAGTTACATTGGGATTCAAAAAACTGAAAAAACGCGTTTATCTCGGGCTGAAAAACACGTTTTGAAAAGTCTGTTGTTCCTGCCATACAAGTTACATGGGGGTGACCAAAGTTGCAGAAACATGTTTATTTCTGCTGAAATACACGTTTTGACACTTTCTGCACACTGGGGTTAAGAGCTTTGGCAGTGAGCTCCTCTTTGCCTAGCAGTTACATTGCATTTCAACAATCTGAAAAAACGCGTTTATCTCGGGCTGAAAAACATGTTTTGAAAAGTCTGCTGCTCCTGTCCCATAAGTTACATGGGGGTAGCCAAAGTTGCAGAAACATGTTTATTTCTGCTGAATTACACGTTTTGACACTTTCTGCACACTGGGGTTAAGATCTGAGGCATTGAGCTCTTCTGAGCCTAGCAGTTAGATTGGATTTCAACAATCTGAAAAAACGCGTTTATCTCGGGCTGAAAAACACGTTTTGAAAAGTCTGCTGTTCCTGCCATACAAGTTACATGGGGGTGACCAAAGTTGCAGAAAAATGTTTATTTCTGCTGAAATACACGTTTTGACACTTTCTGCACATTGGGGTTAAGAGCTTTGGCAGTGAGCTCCTCTTTGCCTAGCTGTTACATTGGGATTCAACAATCTGAAAAAACGTGTTTATCTCGGGCTGAAAAACACGTTTTGAAAAGTCTGCTGCTCCTGCCCCATAAGTTACATGGGGGTAGCCAAAGTTGCAGAAACATGTTTATTTTTGCTGAAATACACGTTTTGACACTTTCTGCACACTGGGGTTAAGAGCTTTGGCAGTGAGCTCCTCTTAGCCTAGCAGTTACATTGGGATTCAACAATCTGAAAAAACGCGTTTATCTCGGGCTGAAAAACACGTTTTGAAAAGTCTGCTGTTCCTGCCATACAAGTTACATGGGCGTGACCAAAGTTGCAGAAACATGTTTATTTCTGCTGAAATACACGTTTTGACACTTTCTGCACATTGGGGTTAAGAGCTTTGGCAGTGAGCTCCTCTTTGCCTAGCTGTTACATTGGGATTCAACAATCTGAAAAAACGTGTTTATCTCGGGCTGAAAAACACGTTTTGAAAAGTCTGCTGCTCCTGCCCCATAAGTTACATGGGGGTAGCCAAAGTTGCAGAAACATGTTTATTTCTGCTGAAATACACGTTTTAACACTTTCTGCACACTGGGGTTAAGATCTGAGGCAGTGAGCTCTTCTGAACCTAGCAGTTAGATTGGATTTCAACAATCTGAAAAAACGCGTTTATCTCGGGCTGAAAAACACGTTTTGAAAAGTCTGCTGCTCCTGCCCCATAAGTTACATGGGGGTAGCCAAAGTTGCAGAAACATGTTTATTTTTGCTGAAATACACGTTTTGACACTTTCTGCACACTGGGGTTAAGAGCTTTGGCAGTGAGCTCCTCTTAGCCTAGCAGTTACATTGGGATTCAACAATCTGAAAAAACGCGTTTATCTCGGGCTGAAAAACACGTTTTGAAAAGTCTGCTGTTCCTGCCATACAAGTTTCATGGGGGTGACAAAAGTTGCAGAAACATGTTATTTCTGCTGAAATACACGTTTTGACACTTTCTGCACACTGGGGTTAAGAGCTTTGGCAGTGAGCTCCTCTTTGCCTAGCAGTTACATTGCATTTCAACAATCTGAAAAAACGCGTTTATCTCGGGCTGAAAAACATGTTTTGAAAAGTCTGCTGCTCCTGTCCCATAAGTTACATGGGGGTAGCCAAAGTTGCAGAAACATGTTTATTTCTGCTGAAATACACGTTTTGACACTTTCTGCACACTGGGGTTAAGAGCTCTGGCAGTGAGCTCCTCTTTGCCTAGCTGTTACATTGAGATTCAACAATCTGAAAAAAAGTGTTTATCTCGGGCTGAAAAACACGTTTTGAAAAGTCTGCTGCTCCTGCCCCATAAGTAACATGGGGGTAGCCAAAGTTGCAGAAACATGTTTATTTCTGCTGAAATACACGTTTTGACACTTTCTGCACACTGGGGTTAAGAGCTTTGGCAGTGAGCTCCTCTTTGCCTAGCTGTTACATTGAGATTCATCAATCTGAAAAAAAGTGTTTATCTCGGGCTGAAAAACACGTTTTGAAAAGTCTGCTGCTCCTGCCCCATAAGTAACATGGGGGTAGCCAAAGTTGCAGAAACATGTTTATTTCTGCTGAAATACACGTTTTTACACTTTCTGCACACTGGGGTTAAGATCTGAGGCAGTGAGCTCTTCTGAGCCTAGCAGTTACTTTGGATATCAACAATCTGAAAAAACGCGTTTATCTCGGGCTGAAAAACACGTTTTGAAAAGTCTGCTGCTCCTGTCCCATAAGTTACATGGGGGTAGCCAAAGTTGCAGAAACATGTTTATTTCTGCTGAAATACACGTTTTGACACTTTCTGCACACTGGGGTTAAGAGCTTTGGCAGTGAGCTCCTCTTTGCCTAGCAGTTACATTGGGATTCAACAATCTGAAAAAACATGTTTATCTCGGGCTGAAAAACACGTTTTGAAAAGTCTGCTGTTCCTGCCATACAAGTTACATGGGGGTGACCAAAGTTGCAGAAAAATGTTTATTTCTGCTGAAATACACGTTTTGACACTTTCTGCACACTGGGGTTTAGAGCTTTGGCAGTGAGCTCCTCTTAGCCTAGCACTTACATTGGATTTCAACAATCTGAAAAAACGCGTTTATCTCGGGCTGAAAAACACGTTTTGAAAAGTCTGCTGCTCCTGTCCCATAAGTTACATGGGGGTAGCCAAAGTTGCAGAAACATGTTTATTTCTGCTGAAATACACGTTTTGACAGTTTCTGCACACTGGGGTTAAGAGCTTTTGCAGTGAGCTCCTCCTTGCCTAGCAGTTACATTGGATTCAACAATCTGAAAAAACGTGTTTATCTCGGGCTGAAAAACACGTTTTGAAAAATCTGCTGTTTCTGCCATACAAGTTACATGGGGGTGACCAAAGTTGCAGAAACATGTTTATTTCTGCTGAAATACACGTTTTGACACTTTCTGCACACTGGGGTTAAGAGCTTTGGCAGTGAGCTCCTCTTTGCCTAGCAGTTACATTGGGATTCAACAATCTGAAAAAACGTGTTTATCTCGGGCTGAAAAACACGTTTTGAGAAGTCTGCTGTTCCTGCCATACAAGTTTCATGGGGGTGACAAAAGTTGCAGAAACATGTTTATTTCTGCTGAAATACACGTTTTGACACTTTCTGGCCACTGGGGTTAAGAGCTTTGGCAGTGAGCTCCTCTTAGCCTAGCACTTACATTGGGATTCAACAATCTGAAAAAACGTGTTTATCTCGGGCTGAAAAACACGTTTTGAAAAGTCTGCTGCTCCTGCCCCATAAGTAACATGGGGGTAGCCAAAGTTGCAGAAACATGTTTATTTCTGCTGAAATACACGTTTTTACACTTTCTGCACACTGGGGTTAAGATCTGAGGCAGTGAGCTCTTCTGAGCCTAGCAGTTACAATGGATTTCAACAATATGAAAAAACGCGTTTATCTCGGGCTGAAAAACACGTTTTGAAAAGTCTGCTGCTCCTGTCCCATAAGTTACATGGGGGTAGCCAAAGTTGCAGAAACATGTTTATTTCTGCTGAAATACACGTTTTGACACTTTCTGCACACTGGGGTTAAGAGCTTTGGCAGTGAGCTCCTCTTTGCCTAGCAGTTACATTGGGATTCAACAATCTGAAAAAACGTGTTTATATCGGGCTGAAAAACACGTTTTGAAAAGTCTGCTGTTCCTGCCATACAAGTTATATGGGGGTGACCAAAGTTGCAGAAACATGTTTATTTCTGCTGAAATACACGTTTTGACACTTTCTGCACATTGGGGTTAAGAGCTTTGGCAGTGAGCTCCTCATAGCCTAGTAGTTACATTGGGATTCAACAATCTGAAAAAACGCGTTTATCTCGGGCTGAAAAACACGTTTTGAAAAGTCTGCTGCTCCTGTCCCATAAGTTACATGGGGGTAGCCAAAGTTGCAGAAACATGTTTATTTCTGCTGAAATACACGTTTTGACACTTTCTGCACACTGGGGTTAAGATCTGAGGCAGTGAGCTCTTCTGAGCCTAGCAGTTACATTGGATTTCAACAATCTGAAAAAACGCGTTTATCTCGGGCTGAAAAACACGTTTTGAAAAGTCTGCTGTTTCTGCCATACAAGTTACATGGGGGTGACCAAAGTTGCAGAAACATGTTTATTTCTGCTGAAATACACGTTTTGACACTTTCTGCACACTGGGGTTAAGATCTTAGGCAGTGAGCTCTTCTGAGCCTAGCAGTTACATTGGATTTCAACAATCTGAAAAAAACGCGTTTATCTCGGGCTGAAAAACACGTTTTGAAAAGTCTGCTGCTCCTGTCCCATAAGTTACATGGGGGTAGCCAAAGTTGCAGAAACATGTTTATTTCTGCTGAAATACACGTTTTGACACTTTCTGCACACTGGGGTTAAGATCTGAGGCAGTGAGCTCTTCTGAGCCTAGCAGTTACATTGGATTTCAACAATCTGAAAAAACGCGTTTATCTCGGGCTGAAAAACACGTTTTGAAAAGTCTGCTGCTCCTGTCCCATAAGTTACATGGGGGTAGCCAAAGTTGCAGAAACATGTTTATTTCTGCTGAAATACACGTTTTGACACTTTCTGCACACTGGGGTTAAGAGCTTTGGCAGTGAGCTCCTCTTTGCCTAGCAGTTACATTGGGATTCAACAATCTGAAAAAACGTGTTTATCTCGGGCTGAAAAACACGTTTTGAAAAGTCTGCTGTTCCTGCCATACAAGTTACATGGGGGTGACCAAAGTTGCAGAAACATGTTTATTTCTGCTGAAATACACGTTTTGACACTTTCTGCACATTGGGGTTAAGAGCTTTGGCAGTGAGCTCCTCTTTGCCTAGCTGTTACATTGGGATTCAACAATCTGAAAAAACGTGTTTATCTCGGGCTGAAAAACACGTTTTGAAAAGTCTGCTGCTCCTGCCCCATAAGTTACATGGGGGTAGCCAAAGTTGCAGAAACATGTTTATTTTTGCTGAAATACACGTTTTGACACTTTCTGCACACTGGGGTTAAGAGCTTTGGCAGTGAGCTCCTCTTAGCCTAGCAGTTACATTGGGATTCAACAATCTGAAAAAACGCGTTTATCTCGGGCTGAAAAACACGTTTTGAAAAGTCTGCTGTTCCTGCCATACAAGTTACATGGGGGTGACCAAAGTTGCAGAAACATGTTTATTTCTGCTGAAATACACGTTTTGACACTTTCTGCACACTGGGGTTAAGAGCTTTGGCAGTGAGCTCCTCTTTGCCTAGCAGTTACATTGGGATTCAACAATCTGAAAAAACGTGTTTATCTCGGGCTGAAAAACACGTTTTGAAAAGTCTGCTGTTCCTGCCATACAAGTTACATGGGGGTGACCAAAGTTGCAGAAACATGTTTATTTCTGCTGAAATACACGTTTTGACACTTTCTGCACATTGGGGTTAAGAGCTTTGGCAGTGAGCTCCTCTTTGCCTAGCTGTTACATTGGGATTCAACAATCTGAAAAAACGTGTTTATCTCGGGCTGAAAAACACGTTTTGAAAAGTCTGCTGCTCCTGCCCCATAAGTTACATGGGGGTAGCCAAAGTTGCAGAAACATGTTTATTTTTGCTGAAATACACGTTTTGACACTTTCTGCACACTGGGGTTAAGAGCTTTGGCAGTGAGCTCCTCTTAGCCTAGCAGTTACATTGGGATTCAACAATCTGAAAAAACGCGTTTATCTCGGGCTGAAAAACACGTTTTGAAAAGTCTGCTGTTCCTGCCATACAAGTTACATGGGGGTGACCAAAGTTGCAGAAACATGTTTATTTCTGCTGAAATACACGTTTTGACACTTTCTGCACACTGGGGTTAAGAGCTTTGGCAGTGAGCTCCTCTTTGCCTAGCAGTTACATTGCATTTCAACAATCTGAAAAAACGCGTTTATCTCGGGCTGAAAAACATGTTTTGAAAAGTCTGCTGCTCCTGTCCCATAAGTTACATGGGGGTAGCCAAAGTTGCAGAAACATGTTTATTTCTGCTGAATTACACGTTTTGACACTTTCTGCACACTGGGGTTAAGAGCTTTGGCAGTGAGCTCCTCTTTGCCTAGCAGTTACATTGGGATTCAACAATCTGAAAAAACGCGTTTATCTCGGGCTGAAAAACATGTTTTGAAAAGTCTGCTGCTCCTGCCCCATAAGTAACATGGGGGTAGCCAAAGTTGCAGAAACATGTTTATTTCTGCTGAAATACACGTTTTGACACTTTCTGCACACTGGGGTTAAGAGCTTTGGCAGTGAGCTCCTCTTTGCCTAGCTGTTACATTTTGATTCAACAATCTGAAAAAACGTGTTTATCTTGGGCTGAAAAACACGTTTTGAAAAGTCTGCTGTTCCTGCCATACAAGTTTCATGGGGGTGACAAAAGTTGCAGAAACATGTTTATTTCTGCTGAAATACACGTTTTGACACTTTCTGCACACTGGGGTTAAGAGCTTTGGCAGTGAGCTCCTCTTTGCCTAGCAGTTACATTGCATTTCAACAATCTGAAAAAACGCGTTTATCTCGGGCTGAAAAACATGTTTTGAAAAGTCTGCTGCTCCTGTCCCATAAGTTACATGGGGGTAGCCAAAGTTGCAGAAACACGTTTATTTCTGCTGAAATACACGTTTTGACACTTTCTGCACACTGGGGTTAAGATCTGAGGCAGTGAGCTCTTCTGAGCCTAGCAGTTAGATTGGATTTCAACAATCTGAAAAAACGCGTTTATCTCGGGCTGAAAAACACGTTTTGAAAAGTCTGCTGCTCCTGTCCCATAAGTTACATGGGGGTAGCCAAACTTGCAGAAACATGTTTATTTCTGCTGAAATACACGTTTTGACACTTTCTGCACACTGGGGTTCAGATCTGAGGCAGTGAGCTCTTCTGAGCCTAGCAGTTACATTGGATTTCAACAATCTGAAAAAACGCGTTTATCTCGGGCTGAAAAACACGTTTTGAAAAGTCTGCTGCTCCTGCCCCATAAGTAACATGGGGGTAGCCAAAGTTGCAGAAACATGTTTATTTCTGCTGAAATACACGTTTTGACACTTTCTGCACACTGGGGTTAAGAGCTTTGGCAGTGAGCTCCTCTTTGCCTAGCTGTTACATTTTGATTCAACAATCTGAAAAAACGTGTTTATCTCGGGCTGAAAAACAAGTTTTGAAAAATCTGCTGTTTCTGCCATACAAGTTACATGGGGGTGACCAAAGTTGCAGAAACATGTTTATTTCTGCTGAAATACATGTTTTGACACTTTCTGCACACTGGGGTTAAGAGCTTTGGCAGTGAGCTCCTCTTTGCCTAGCAGTTACATTGGGATTCAACAATCTGAAAAAACGTGTTTATCTTGGGCTGAAAAACACGTTTTGAAAAGTCTGCTGTTCCTGCCATACAAGTTTCATGGGGGTGACAAAAGTTGCAGAAACATGTTTATTTCTGCTGAAATACACGTTTTGACACTTTCTGCACACTGGGGTTAAGAGCTTTGGCAGTGAGCTCCTCTTTGCCTAGCAGTTACATTGCATTTCAACAATCTGAAAAAACGCGTTTATCTCGGGCTGAAAAACATGTTTTGAAAAGTCTGCTGCTCCTGTCCCATAAGTTACATGGGGGTGACCAAAGTTGCAGAAACATGTTTATTTCTGCTGAAATACATGTTTTGACACTTTCTGCACACTGGGGTTAAGAGCTTTGGCAGTGAGCTCCTCTTTGCCTAGCAGTTACATTGGGATTCAACAATCTGAAAAAACGTGTTTATCTCGGGCTGAAAAACAAGTTTTGAAAAATCTGCTGTTTCTGCCATACAAGTTACATGGGGGTGACCAAAGTTGCAGAAACATGTTTATTTCTGCTGAAATACATGTTTTGACACTTTCTGCACACTGGGGTTAAGAGCTTTGGCAGTGAGCTCCTCTTTGCCTAGCTGTTACATTGGGATTCAACAATCTGAAAAAACGCGTTTATCTTGGGCTGAAAAACACGTTTTGAAAAGTCTGCTGCTCCTGCCCCATAAGTAACATGGGGGTAGCCAAAGTTGCAGAAACATGTTTATTTCTGCTGAAATACACGTTTTGACACTTTCTGCACACTGGGGTTAAGAGCTTTGGCAGTGAGCTCCTCTTTGCCTAGCTGTTACATTTTGATTCAACAATCTGAAAAAAACGTGTTTATCTCGGGCTGAAAAACAAGTTTTGAAAAATCTGCTGTTTCTGCCATACAAGTTACATGGGGGTGACCAAAGTTGCAGAAACATGTTTATTTCTGCTGAAATACATGTTTTGACACTTTCTGCACACTGGGGTTAAGAGCTTTGGCAGTGAGCTCCTCTTTGCCTAGCAGTTACATTGGGATTCAACAATCTGAAAAAACGTGTTTATCTTGGGCTGAAAAACACGTTTTGAAAAGTCTGCTGCTCCTGTCCCATAAGTTACATGGGGGTAGCCAAAGTTGCAGAAACACGTTTATTTCTGCTGAAATACACGTTTTGACACTTTCTGCACACTGGGGTTAAGATCTGAGGCAGTGAGCTCTTCTGAGCCTAGCAGTTAGATTGGATTTCAACAATCTGAAAAAACGCGTTTATCTCGGGCTGAAAAACACGTTTTGAAAAGTCTGCTGCTCCTGTCCCATAAGTTACATGGGGGTAGCCAAACTTGCAGAAACATGTTTATTTCTGCTGAAATACACGTTTTGACACTTTCTGCACACTGGGGTTAAGATCTGAGGCTGTGAGCTCTTCTGAGCCAAGCAGTTAGATTGGATTTCAACAATCTGAAAAAACGCGTTTATCTCGGGCTGAAAAACACGTTTTGAAAAGTCTGCTGCTCCTGCCCCATAAGTTACATGGGGGTAGCCAAAGTTGCAGAAACATGTTTATTTTTGCTGAAATACACGTTTTGACACTTTCTGCACACTGGGGTTAAGAGCTTTGGCAGTGAGCTCCTCTTAGCCTAGCAGTTACATTGGGATTCAACAATCTGAAAAAACGCGTTTATCTCGGGCTGAAAAACACGTTTTGAAAAGTCTGCTGTTCCTGCCATACAAGTTTCATGGGGGTGACAAAAGTTGCAGAAACATGTTTATTTCTGCTGAAATACACGTTTTGACACTTTCTGCACACTGGGGTTAAGAGCTTTGGCAGTGAGCTCCTCTTTGCCTAGCAGTTACATTGCATTTCAACAATCTGAAAAAACGCGTTTATCTCGGGCTGAAAAACACGTTTTGAAAAGTCTGCTGCTCCTGCCCCATAAGTTACATGGGGGTAGCCAAAGTTGCAGAAACATGTTTATTTTTGCTGAAATACACGTTTTGACACTTTCTGCACACTGGGGTTAAGAGCTTTGGCAGTGAGCTCCTCTTAGCCTAGCAGTTACATTGGGATTCAACAATCTGAAAAAACGCGTTTATCTCGGGCTTAAAAACACGTTTTGAAAAGTCTGCTGTTCCTGTCCCATAAGTTACATGGGGGTGACCAAAGTTGCAGAAACATGTTTATTTCTGCTGAAATACACGTTTTGACACTTTCTGCACACTGGGGTTAAGAGCTTTGGCAGTGAGCTCCTCTTTGCCTAGCAGTTACATTGCATTTCAACAATCTGAAAAAACGCGTTTATCTCGGGCTGAAAAACATGTTTTGAAAAGTCTGCTGCTCCTGTCCCATAAGTTACATGGGGGTAGCCAAAGTTGCAGAAACATGTTTATTTCTGCTGAATTACACGTTTTGACACTTACTGCACACTGGGGTTAAGATCTGAGGCATTGAGCTCTTCTGAGCCTAGCAGTTAGATTGGATTTCAACAATCTGAAAAAACGCGTTTATCTCGGGCTGAAAAACACGTTTTGAAAAGTCTGCTGTTCCTGCCATACAAGTTACATGGGGGTGACCAAAGTTGCAGAAAAATGTTTATTTCTGCTGAAATACACGTTTTGACACTTTCTGCACATTGGGGTTAAGAGCTTTGGCAGTGAGCTCCTCTTTGCCTAGGTGTTACATTGGGATTCAACAATCTGAAAAAACGCGTTTATCTTGGGCTGAAAAACACGTTTTGAAAAGTCTGCTGTTCCTGCCATACAAGTTTCATGGGGGTGACAAAAGTTGCAGAAACATGTTTATTTCTGCTGAAATACACGTTTTGACACTTTCTGCACACTGGGGTTAAGAGCTTTGGCAGTGAGCTCCTCTTTGCCTAGCAGTTACATTGCATTTCAACAATCTGAAAAAACGCGTTTATCTCGGGCTGAAAAACATGTTTTGAAAAGTCTGCTGCTCCTGTCCCATAAGTTACATGGGGGTAGCCAAAGTTGCAGAAACACGTTTATTTCTGCTGAAATACACGTTTTGACACTTTCTGCACACTGGGGTTAAGATCTGAGGCAGTGAGCTCTTCTGAGCCTAGCAGTTAGATTGGATTTCAACAATCTGAAAAAACGCGTTTATCTCGGGCTGAAAAACACGTTTTGAAAAGTCTGCTGCTCCTGTCCCATAAGTTACATGGGGGTAGCCAAACTTGCAGAAACATGTTTATTTCTGCTGAAATACACGTTTTGACACTTTCTGCACACTGGGGTTCAGATCTGAGGCAGTGAGCTCTTCTGAGCCTAGCAGTTACATTGGATTTCAACAATCTGAAAAAACGCGTTTATCTCGGGCTGAAAAACACGTTTTGACAAGTCTGCTGCTCCTGCCCCATAAGTAACATGGGGGTAGCCAAAGTTGCAGAAACATGTTTATTTCTGCTGAAATACACGTTTTGACACTTTCTGCACACTGGGGTTAAGAGCTTTGGCAGTGAGCTCCTCTTTGCCTAGCTGTTACATTTTGATTCAAAAATCTGAAAAAACGTGTTTATCTCGGGCTGAAAAACAAGTTTTGAAAAATCTGCTGTTTCTGCCATACAAGTTACATGGGGGTGACCAAAGTTGCAGAAACATGTTTATTTCTGCTGAAATACATGTTTTGACACTTTCTGCACACTGGGGTTAAGAGCTTTGGCAGTGAGCTCCTCTTTGCCTAGCAGTTACATTGGGATTCAACAATCTGAAAAAACGTGTTTATCTTGGGCTGAAAAACACGTTTTGAAAAGTCTGCTGTTCCTGCCATACAAGTTTCATGGGGGTGACAAAAGTTGCAGAAACATGTTTATTTCTGCTGAAATACACGTTTTGACACTTTCTGCACACTGGGGTTAAGAGCTTTGGCAGTGAGCTCCTCTTTGCCTAGCAGTTACATTGCATTTCAACAATCTGAAAAAACGCGTTTATCTCGGGCTGAAAAACATGTTTTGAAAAGTCTGCTGCTCCTGTCCCATAAGTTACATGGGGGTAGCCAAAGTTGCAGAAACATGTTTATTTCTGCTGAAATACACGTTTTGACACTTTCTGCACACTGGGGTTAAGATCTGAGGCAGTGAGCTCTTCTGAGCCTAGCAGTTACATTGGATTTCAACAATCTGAAAAAACGCGTTTATCTTGGGCTGAAAAACACGTTTTGAAAAGTCTGCTGCTCCTGCCCCATAAGTAACATGGGGGTAGCCAAAGTTGCAGAAACATGTTTATTTCTGCTGAAATACACGTTTTGACACTTTCTGCACACTGGGGTTAAGAGCTTTGGCAGTGAGCTCCTCTTTGCCTAGCTGTTACATTTTGATTCAACAATCTGAAAAAAACGTGTTTATCTCGGGCTGAAAAACAAGTTTTGAAAAATCTGCTGTTTCTGCCATACAAGTTACATGGGGGTGACCAAAGTTGCAGAAACATGTTTATTTCTGCTGAAATACATGTTTTGACACTTTCTGCACACTGGGGTTAAGAGCTTTGGCAGTGAGCTCCTCTTTGCCTAGCAGTTACATTGGGATTCAACAATCTGAAAAAACGTGTTTATCTTGGGCTGAAAAACACGTTTTGAAAAGTCTGCTGCTCCTGTCCCATAAGTTACATGGGGGTAGCCAAAGTTGCAGAAACACGTTTATTTCTGCTGAAATACACGTTTTGACACTTTCTGCACACTGGGGTTAAGATCTGAGGCAGTGAGCTCTTCTGAGCCTAGCAGTTAGATTGGATTTCAACAATCTGAAAAAACGCGTTTATCTCGGGCTGAAAAACACGTTTTGAAAAGTCTGCTGCTCCTGTCCCATAAGTTACATGGGGGTAGCCAAACTTGCAGAAACATGTTTATTTCTGCTGAAATACACGTTTTGACACTTTCTGCACACTGGGGTTAAGATCTGAGGCTGTGAGCTCTTCTGAGCCAAGCAGTTAGATTGGATTTCAACAATCTGAAAAAACGCGTTTATCTCGGGCTGAAAAACACGTTTTGAAAAGTCTGCTGCTCCTGCCCCATAAGTTACATGGGGGTAGCCAAAGTTGCAGAAACATGTTTATTTTTGCTGAAATACACGTTTTGACACTTTCTGCACACTGGGGTTAAGAGCTTTGGCAGTGAGCTCCTCTTAGCCTAGCAGTTACATTGGGATTCAACAATCTGAAAAAACGCGTTTATCTCGGGCTGAAAAACACGTTTTGAAAAGTCTGCTGTTCCTGCCATACAAGTTTCATGGGGGTGACAAAAGTTGCAGAAACATGTTTATTTCTGCTGAAATACACGTTTTGACACTTTCTGCACACTGGGGTTAAGAGCTTTGGCAGTGAGCTCCTCTTTGCCTAGCAGTTACATTGCATTTCAACAATCTGAAAAAACGCGTTTATCTCGGGCTGAAAAACATGTTTTGAAAAGTCTGCTGCTCCTGTCCCATAAGTTACATGGGGGTAGCCAAAGTTGCAGAAACATGTTTATTTCTGCTGAAATACACGTTTTGACACTTTCTGCACACTGGGGTTAAGAGCTCTGGCAGTGAGCTCCTCTTTGCCTACCAGTTACATTGAGATTCAACAATCTGAAAAAAAGTGTTTATCTCGGGCTGAAAAACACGTTTTGAAAAGTCTGCTGCTCCTGCCCCATAAGTAACATGGGGGTAGCCAAAGTTGCAGAAACATGTTTATTTCTGCTGAAATACACGTTTTTACACTTTCTGCACACTGGGGTTAAGATCTGAGGCAGTGAGCTCTTCTGAGCCTAGCAGTTACTTTGGATATCAACAATCTGAAAAAACGCGTTTATCTCGGGCTGAAAAACACGTTTTGAAAAGTCTGCTGCTCCTGTCCCATAAGTTACATGGGGGTAGCCAAACTTGCAGAAACATGTTTATTTCTGCTGAAATACACGTTTTGACACTTTCTGCACACTGGGGTTAAGATCTGAGGCTGTGAGCTCTTCTGAGCCAAGCAGTTAGATTGGATTTCAACAATCTGAAAAAACGCGTTTATCTCGGGCTGAAAAACACGTTTTGAAAAGTCTGCTGCTCCTGCCCCATAAGTTACATGGGGGTAGCCAAAGTTGCAGAAACATGTTTATTTTTGCTGAAATACACGTTTTGACACTTTCTGCACACTGGGGTTAAGAGCTTTGGCAGTGAGCTCCTCTTAGCCTAGCAGTTACATTGGGATTCAACAATCTGAAAAAACGCGTTTATCTCGGGCTGAAAAACACGTTTTGAAAAGTCTGCTGTTCCTGCCATACAAGTTTCATGGGGGTGACAAAAGTTGCAGAAACATGTTTATTTCTGCTGAAATACACGTTTTGACACTTTCTGCACACTGGGGTTAAGAGCTTTGGCAGTGAGCTCCTCTTTGCCTAGCAGTTACATTGCATTTCAACAATCTGAAAAAACGCGTTTATCTCGGGCTGAAAAACATGTTTTGAAAAGTCTGCTGCTCCTGTCCCATAAGTTACATGGGGGTAGCCAAAGTTGCAGAAACATGTTTATTTCTGCTGAAATACACGTTTTGACAATTTCTGCACACTGGGGTTAAGAGCTCTGGCAGTGAGCTCCTCTTTGCCTACCAGTTACATTGAGATTCAACAATCTGAAAAAAAGTGTTTATCTCGGGCTGAAAAACACGTTTTGAAAAGTCTGCTGCTCCTGCCCCATAAGTAACATGGGGGTAGCCAAAGTTGCAGAAACATGTTTATTTCTGCTGAAATACACGTTTTTACACTTTCTGCACACTGGGGTTAAGATCTGAGGCAGTGAGCTCTTCTGAGCCTAGCAGTTACTTTGGATATCAACAATCTGAAAAAACGCGTTTATCTCGGGCTGAAAAACACGTTTTGAAAAGTCTGCTGCTCCTGTCCCATAAGTTACATGGGGGTAGCCAAAGTTGCAGAAACATGTTTATTTCTGCTGAAATACACGTTTTGACACTTTCTGCACACTGGGGTTAAGAGCTTTGGCAGTGAGCTCCTCTTTGCCTAGCAGTTACATTGGGATTCAACAATCTGAAAAAAACATGTTTATCTCGGGCTGAAAAACACGTTTTGAAAAGTCTGCTGTTCCTGCCATACAAGTTACATGGGGGTGACCAAAGTTGCAGAAAAATGTTTATTTCTGCTGAAATACACGTTTTGACACTTTCTGCACATTGGGGTTAAGAGCTTTGGCAGTGAGCTCCTCTTTGCCTAGCTGTTACATTGGGATTCAACAATCTGAAAAAACGTGTTTATCTCGGGCTGAAAAACACGTTTTGAAAAGTCTGCTGCTCCTGCCCCATAAGTTACATGGGGGTAGCCAAAGTTGCAGAAACATGTTTATTTTTGCTGAAATACACGTTTTGACACTTTCTGCACACTGGGGTTAAGAGCTTTGGCAGTGAGCTCCTCTTAGCCTAGCAGTTACATTGGGATTCAACAATCTGAAAAAACGCGTTTATCTCGGGCTTAAAAACACGTTTTGAAAAGTCTGCTGTTCCTGCCATACAAGTTACATGGGGGTGACCAAAGTTGCAGAAACATGTTTATTTCTGCTGAAATACACGTTTTGACACTTTCTGCACACTGGGGTTAAGAGCTTTGGCAGTGAGCTCCTCTTTGCCTAGCAGTTACATTGCATTTCAACAATCTGAAAAAACGCGTTTATCTCGGGCTGAAAAACATGTTTTGAAAAGTCTGCTGCTCCTGTCCCATAAGTTACATGGGGGTAGCCAAAGTTGCAGAAACATGTTTATTTCTGCTGAATTACACGTTTTGACACTTTCTGCACACTGGGGTTAAGATCTGAGGCATTGAGCTCTTCTGAGCCTAGCAGTTAGATTGGATTTCAACAATCTGAAAAAACGCGTTTATCTCGGGCTGAAAAACACGTTTTGAAAAGTCTGCTGTTCCTGCCATACAAGTTACATGGGGGTGACCAAAGTTGCAGAAAAATGTTTATTTCTGCTGAAATACACGTTTTGACACTTTCTGCACATTGGGGTTAAGAGCTTTGGCAGTGAGCTCCTCTTTGCCTAGCTGTTACATTGGGATTCAACAATCTGAAAAAACGCGTTTATCTTGGGCTGAAAAACACGTTTTGAAAAGTCTGCTGTTCCTGCCATACAAGTTTCATGGGGGTGACAAAAGTTGCAGAAACATGTTTATTTCTGCTGAAATACACGTTTTGACACTTTCTGCACACTGGGGTTAAGAGCTTTGGCAGTGAGCTCCTCTTTGCCTAGCAGTTACATTGCATTTCAACAATCTGAAAAAAACGCGTTTATCTCGGGCTGAAAAACATGTTTTGAAAAGTCTGCTGCTCCTGTCCCATAAGTTACATGGGGGTAGCCAAAGTTGCAGAAACACGTTTATTTCTGCTGAAATACACGTTTTGACACTTTCTGCACACTGGGGTTAAGATCTGAGGCAGTGAGCTCTTCTGAGCCTAGCAGTTAGATTGGATTTCAACAATCTGAAAAAACGCGTTTATCTCGGGCTGAAAAACACGTTTTGAAAAGTCTGCTGCTCCTGTCCCATAAGTTACATGGGGGTAGCCAAACTTGCAGAAACATGTTTATTTCTGCTGAAATACACGTTTTGACACTTTCTGCACACTGGGGTTCAGATCTGAGGCAGTGAGCTCTTCTGAGCCTAGCAGTTACATTGGATTTCAACAATCTGAAAAAACGCGTTTATCTCGGGCTGAAAAACACGTTTTGACAAGTCTGCTGCTCCTGCCCCATAAGTAACATGGGGGTAGCCAAAGTTGCAGAAACATGTTTATTTCTGCTGAAATACACGTTTTGACACTTTCTGCACACTGGGGTTAAGAGCTTTGGCAGTGAGCTCCTCTTTGCCTAGCTGTTACATTTTGATTCAAAAATCTGAAAAAAACGTGTTTATCTCGGGCTGAAAAACAAGTTTTGAAAAATCTGCTGTTTCTGCCATACAAGTTACATGGGGGTGACCAAAGTTGCAGAAACATGTTTATTTCTGCTGAAATACATGTTTTGACACTTTCTGCACACTGGGGTTAAGAGCTTTGGCAGTGAGCTCCTCTTTGCCTAGCAGTTACATTGGGATTCAACAATCTGAAAAAACGTGTTTATCTTGGGCTGAAAAACACGTTTTGAAAAGTCTGCTGTTCCTGCCATACAAGTTTCATGGGGGTGACAAAAGTTGCAGAAACATGTTTATTTCTGCTGAAATACACGTTTTGACACTTTCTGCACACTGGGGTTAAGAGCTTTGGCAGTGAGCTCCTCTTTGCCTAGCAGTTACATTGCATTTCAACAATCTGAAAAAACGCGTTTATCTCGGGCTGAAAAACATGTTTTGAAAAGTCTGCTGCTCCTGTCCCATAAGTTACATGGGGGTAGCCAAAGTTGCAGAAACATGTTTATTTCTGCTGAAATACACGTTTTGACACTTTCTGCACACTGGGGTTAAGATCTGAGGCAGTGAGCTCTTCTGAGCCTAGCAGTTACATTGGATTTCAACAATCTGAAAAAACGCGTTTATCTTGGGCTGAAAAACACGTTTTGAAAAGTCTGCTGCTCCTGCCCCATAAGTAACATGGGGGTAGCCAAAGTTGCAGAAACATGTTTATTTCTGCTGAAATACACGTTTTGACACTTTCTGCACACTGGGGTTAAGAGCTTTGGCAGTGAGCTCCTCTTTGCCTAGCTGTTACATTTTGATTCAACAATCTGAAAAAAACGTGTTTATCTCGGGCTGAAAAACAAGTTTTGAAAAATCTGCTGTTTCTGCCATACAAGTTACATGGGGGTGACCAAAGTTGCAGAAACATGTTTATTTCTGCTGAAATACATGTTTTGACACTTTCTGCACACTGGGGTTAAGAGCTTTGGCAGTGAGCTCCTCTTTGCCTAGCAGTTACATTGGGATTCAACAATCTGAAAAAACGTGTTTATCTTGGGCTGAAAAACACGTTTTGAAAAGTCTGCTGCTCCTGTCCCATAAGTTACATGGGGGTAGCCAAAGTTGCAGAAACACGTTTATTTCTGCTGAAATACACGTTTTGACACTTTCTGCACACTGGGGTTAAGATCTGAGGCAGTGAGCTCTTCTGAGCCTAGCAGTTAGATTGGATTTCAACAATCTGAAAAAACGCGTTTATCTCGGGCTGAAAAACACGTTTTGAAAAGTCTGCTGCTCCTGTCCCATAAGTTACATGGGGGTAGCCAAACTTGCAGAAACATGTTTATTTCTGCTGAAATACACGTTTTGACACTTTCTGCACACTGGGGTTAAGATCTGAGGCTGTGAGCTCTTCTGAGCCAAGCAGTTAGATTGGATTTCAACAATCTGAAAAAACGCGTTTATCTCGGGCTGAAAAACACGTTTTGAAAAGTCTGCTGCTCCTGCCCCATAAGTTACATGGGGGTAGCCAAAGTTGCAGAAACATGTTTATTTTTGCTGAAATACACGTTTTGACACTTTCTGCACACTGGGGTTAAGAGCTTTGGCAGTGAGCTCCTCTTAGCCTAGCAGTTACATTGGGATTCAACAATCTGAAAAAACGCGTTTATCTCGGGCTGAAAAACACGTTTTGAAAAGTCTGCTGTTCCTGCCATACAAGTTTCATGGGGGTGACAAAAGTTGCAGAAACATGTTTATTTCTGCTGAAATACACGTTTTGACACTTTCTGCACACTGGGGTTAAGAGCTTTGGCAGTGAGCTCCTCTTTGCCTAGCAGTTACATTGCATTTCAACAATCTGAAAAAACGCGTTTATCTCGGGCTGAAAAACATGTTTTGAAAAGTCTGCTGCTCCTGTCCCATAAGTTACATGGGGGTAGCCAAAGTTGCAGAAACATGTTTATTTCTGCTGAAATACACGTTTTGACACTTTCTGCACACTGGGGTTAAGAGCTCTGGCAGTGAGCTCCTCTTTGCCTACCAGTTACATTGAGATTCAACAATCTGAAAAAAAGTGTTTATCTCGGGCTGAAAAACACGTTTTGAAAAGTCTGCTGCTCCTGCCCCATAAGTAACATGGGGGTAGCCAAAGTTGCAGAAACATGTTTATTTCTGCTGAAATACACGTTTTTACACTTTCTGCACACTGGGGTTAAGATCTGAGGCAGTGAGCTCTTCTGAGCCTAGCAGTTACTTTGGATATCAACAATCTGAAAAAACGCGTTTATCTCGGGCTGAAAAACACGTTTTGAAAAGTCTGCTGCTCCTGTCCCATAAGTTACATGGGGGTAGCCAAACTTGCAGAAACATGTTTATTTCTGCTGAAATACACGTTTTGACACTTTCTGCACACTGGGGTTAAGAGCTTTGGCAGTGAGCTCCTCTTTGCCTAGCAGTTACATTGGGATTCAACAATCTGAAAAAACATGTTTATCTCGGGCTGAAAAACACGTTTTGAAAAGTCTGCTGTTCCTGCCATACAAGTTACATGGGGGTGACCAAAGTTGCAGAAAAATGTTTATTTCTGCTGAAATACACGTTTTGACACTTTCTGCACATTGGGGTTAAGAGCTTTGGCAGTGAGCTCCTCTTTGCCTAGCTGTTACATTGGGATTCAACAATCTGAAAAAACGTGTTTATCTCGGGCTGAAAAACACGTTTTGAAAAGTCTGCTGCTCCTGCCCCATAAGTTACATGGGGGTAGCCAAAGTTGCAGAAACATGTTTATTTTTGCTGAAATACACGTTTTGACACTTTCTGCACACTGGGGTTAAGAGCTTTGGCAGTGAGCTCCTCTTAGCCTAGCAGTTACATTGGGATTCAACAATCTGAAAAAACGCGTTTATCTCGGGCTTAAAAACACGTTTTGAAAAGTCTGCTGTTCCTGCCATACAAGTTACATGGGGGTGACCAAAGTTGCAGAAACATGTTTATTTCTGCTGAAATACACGTTTTGACACTTTCTGCACATTGGGGTTAAGAGCTTTGGCAGTGAGCTCCTCTTTGCCTAGCTGTTACATTGGGATTCAACAATCTGAAAAAACGTGTTTATCTCGGGCTGAAAAACACGTTTTGAAAAGTCTGCTGCTCCTGCCCCATAAGTTACATGGGGGTAGCCAAAGTTGCAGAAACATGTTTATTTTTGCTGAAATACACGTTTTGACACTTTCTGCACACTGGGGTTAAGAGCTTTGGCAGTGAGCTCCTCTTAGCCTAGCAGTTACTTTGGGATTCAACAATCTGAAAAAACGCGTTTATCTCGGGCTGAAAAACACGTTTTGAAAAGCCTGCTGTTCCTGCCATACAAGTTACATCTGGGTGACCAAAGTTGCAGAAACATGTTTATTTTTTGCTGAAATACACGTTTTGACACTTTATGCACACTGGGGTTTAGAGCTTTGGCAGTGAGCTCCTCTTAGCCTAGCACTTACATTGGATTTCAACAATCTGAAAAAACGCGTTTATCTCGGGCTGAAAAACACGTTTTGAAAAGTCTGCTGCTCCTGTCCCATAAGTTACATGGGGGTAGCCAAAGTTGCAGAAACATGTTTATTTCTGCTGAATTACACGTTTTGACACTTTCTGCACACTGGGGTTAAGATCTGAGGCATTGAGCTCTTCTGAGCCTAGCAGTTAGATTGGATTTCAACAATCTGAAAAAACGCGTTTATCTCGGGCTGAAAAACACGTTTTGAAAAGTCTGCTGTTCCTGCCATACAAGTTACATGGGGGTGACCAAAGTTGCAGAAAAATGTTTATTTCTGCTGAAATACACGTTTTGACACTTTCTGCACATTGGGGTTAAGAGCTTTGGCAGTGAGCTCCTCTTTGCCTAGCTGTTACATTGGGATTCAACAATCTGAAAAAACGCGTTTATCTTGGGCTGAAAAACACGTTTTGAAAAGTCTGCTGTTCCTGCCATACAAGTTTCATGGGGGTGACAAAAGTTGCAGAAACATGTTTATTTCTGCTGAAATACACGTTTTGACACTTTCTGCACACTGGGGTTAAGAGCTTTGGCAGTGAGCTCCTCTTTGCCTAGCAGTTACATTGCATTTCAACAATCTGAAAAAACGCGTTTATCTCGGGCTGAAAAACATGTTTTGAAAAGTCTGCTGCTCCTGTCCCATAAGTTACATGGGGGTAGCCAAAGTTGCAGAAACACGTTTATTTCTGCTGAAATACACGTTTTGACACTTTCTGCACACTGGGGTTAAGATCTGAGGCAGTGAGCTCTTCTGAGCCTAGCAGTTAGATTGGATTTCAACAATCTGAAAAAACGCGTTTATCTCGGGCTGAAAAACACGTTTTGAAAAGTCTGCTGCTCCTGTCCCATAAGTTACATGGGGGTAGCCAAACTTGCAGAAACATGTTTATTTCTGCTGAAATACACGTTTTGACACTTTCTGCACACTGGGGTTCAGATCTGAGGCAGTGAGCTCTTCTGAGCCTAGCAGTTACATTGGATTTCAACAATCTGAAAAAACGCGTTTATCTCGGGCTGAAAAACACGTTTTGACAAGTCTGCTGCTCCTGCCCCATAAGTAACATGGGGGTAGCCAAAGTTGCAGAAACATGTTTATTTCTGCTGAAATACACGTTTTGACACTTTCTGCACACTGGGGTTAAGAGCTTTGGCAGTGAGCTCCTCTTTGCCTAGCTGTTACATTTTGATTCAAAAATCTGAAAAAAACGTGTTTATCTCGGGCTGAAAAACAAGTTTTGAAAAATCTGCTGTTTCTGCCATACAAGTTACATGGGGGTGACCAAAGTTGCAGAAACATGTTTATTTCTGCTGAAATACATGTTTTGACACTTTCTGCACACTGGGGTTAAGAGCTTTGGCAGTGAGCTCCTCTTTGCCTAGCAGTTACATTGGGATTCAACAATCTGAAAAAACGTGTTTATCTTGGGCTGAAAAACACGTTTTGAAAAGTCTGCTGTTCCTGCCATACAAGTTTCATGGGGGTGACAAAAGTTGCAGAAACATGTTTATTTCTGCTGAAATACACGTTTTGACACTTTCTGCACACTGGGGTTAAGAGCTTTGGCAGTGAGCTCCTCTTTGCCTAGCAGTTACATTGCATTTCAACAATCTGAAAAAACGCGTTTATCTCGGGCTGAAAAACATGTTTTGAAAAGTCTGCTGCTCCTGTCCCATAAGTTACATGGGGGTAGCCAAAGTTGCAGAAACATGTTTATTTCTGCTGAAATACACGTTTTGACACTTTCTGCACACTGGGGTTAAGATCTGAGGCAGTGAGCTCTTCTGAGCCTAGCAGTTACATTGGATTTCAACAATCTGAAAAAACGCGTTTATCTTGGGCTGAAAAACACGTTTTGAAAAGTCTGCTGCTCCTGCCCCATAAGTAACATGGGGGTAGCCAAAGTTGCAGAAACATGTTTATTTCTGCTGAAATACACGTTTTGACACTTTCTGCACACTGGGGTTAAGAGCTTTGGCAGTGAGCTCCTCTTTGCCTAGCTGTTACATTTTGATTCAACAATCTGAAAAAAACGTGTTTATCTCGGGCTGAAAAACAAGTTTTGAAAAATCTGCTGTTTCTGCCATACAAGTTACATGGGGGTGACCAAAGTTGCAGAAACATGTTTATTTCTGCTGAAATACATGTTTTGACACTTTCTGCACACTGGGGTTAAGAGCTTTGGCAGTGAGCTCCTCTTTGCCTAGCAGTTACATTGGGATTCAACAATCTGAAAAAACGTGTTTATCTTGGGCTGAAAAACACGTTTTGAAAAGTCTGCTGCTCCTGTCCCATAAGTTACATGGGGGTAGCCAAAGTTGCAGAAACACGTTTATTTCTGCTGAAATACACGTTTTGACACTTTCTGCACACTGGGGTTAAGATCTGAGGCAGTGAGCTCTTCTGAGCCTAGCAGTTAGATTGGATTTCAACAATCTGAAAAAACGCGTTTATCTCGGGCTGAAAAACACGTTTTGAAAAGTCTGCTGCTCCTGTCCCATAAGTTACATGGGGGTAGCCAAACTTGCAGAAACATGTTTATTTCTGCTGAAATACACGTTTTGACACTTTCTGCACACTGGGGTTAAGATCTGAGGCTGTGAGCTCTTCTGAGCCAAGCAGTTAGATTGGATTTCAACAATCTGAAAAAACGCGTTTATCTCGGGCTGAAAAACACGTTTTGAAAAGTCTGCTGCTCCTGCCCCATAAGTTACATGGGGGTAGCCAAAGTTGCAGAAACATGTTTATTTTTGCTGAAATACACGTTTTGACACTTTCTGCACACTGGGGTTAAGAGCTTTGGCAGTGAGCTCCTCTTAGCCTAGCAGTTACATTGGGATTCAACAATCTGAAAAAACGCGTTTATCTCGGGCTGAAAAACACGTTTTGAAAAGTCTGCTGTTCCTGCCATACAAGTTTCATGGGGGTGACAAAAGTTGCAGAAACATGTTTATTTCTGCTGAAATACACGTTTTGACACTTTCTGCACACTGGGGTTAAGAGCTTTGGCAGTGAGCTCCTCTTTGCCTAGCAGTTACATTGCATTTCAACAATCTGAAAAAACGCGTTTATCTCGGGCTGAAAAACATGTTTTGAAAAGTCTGCTGCTCCTGTCCCATAAGTTACATGGGGGTAGCCAAAGTTGCAGAAACATGTTTATTTCTGCTGAAATACACGTTTTGACACTTTCTGCACACTGGGGTTAAGAGCTCTGGCAGTGAGCTCCTCTTTGCCTACCAGTTACATTGAGATTCAACAATCTGAAAAAAAGTGTTTATCTCGGGCTGAAAAACACGTTTTGAAAAGTCTGCTGCTCCTGCCCCATAAGTAACATGGGGGTAGCCAAAGTTGCAGAAACATGTTTATTTCTGCTGAAATACACGTTTTTACACTTTCTGCACACTGGGGTTAAGATCTGAGGCAGTGAGCTCTTCTGAGCCTAGCAGTTACTTTGGATATCAACAATCTGAAAAAACGCGTTTATCTCGGGCTGAAAAACACGTTTTGAAAAGTCTGCTGCTCCTGTCCCATAAGTTACATGGGGGTAGCCAAAGTTGCAGAAACATGTTTATTTCTGCTGAAATACACGTTTTGACACTTTCTGCACACTGGGGTTAAGAGCTTTGGCAGTGAGCTCCTCTTTGCCTAGCAGTTACATTGGGATTCAACAATCTGAAAAAACATGTTTATCTCGGGCTGAAAAACACGTTTTGAAAAGTCTGCTGTTCCTGCCATACAAGTTACATGGGGGTGACCAAAGTTGCAGAAAAATGTTTATTTCTGCTGAAATACACGTTTTGACACTTTCTGCACATTGGGGTTAAGAGCTTTGGCAGTGAGCTCCTCTTTGCCTAGCTGTTACATTGGGATTCAACAATCTGAAAAAACGTGTTTATCTCGGGCTGAAAAACACGTTTTGAAAAGTCTGCTGCTCCTGCCCCATAAGTTACATGGGGGTAGCCAAAGTTGCAGAAACATGTTTATTTTTGCTGAAATACACGTTTTGACACTTTCTGCACACTGGGGTTAAGAGCTTTGGCAGTGAGCTCCTCTTAGCCTAGCAGTTACATTGGGATTCAACAATCTGAAAAAACGCGTTTATCTCGGGCTTAAAAACACGTTTTGAAAAGTCTGCTGTTCCTGCCATACAAGTTACATGGGGGTGACCAAAGTTGCAGAAACATGTTTATTTCTGCTGAAATACACGTTTTGACACTTTCTGCACATTGGGGTTAAGAGCTTTGGCAGTGAGCTCCTCTTTGCCTAGCTGTTACATTGGGATTCAACAATCTGAAAAAACGTGTTTATCTCGGGCTGAAAAACACGTTTTGAAAAGTCTGCTGCTCCTGCCCCATAAGTTACATGGGGGTAGCCAAAGTTGCAGAAACATGTTTATTTTTGCTGAAATACACGTTTTGACACTTTCTGCACACTGGGGTTAAGAGCTTTGGCAGTGAGCTCCTCTTAGCCTAGCAGTTACTTTGGGATTCAACAATCTGAAAAAACGCGTTTATCTCGGGCTGAAAAACACGTTTTGAAAAGCCTGCTGTTCCTGCCATACAAGTTACATCTGGGTGACCAAAGTTGCAGAAACATGTTTATTTTTTGCTGAAATACACGTTTTGACACTTTATGCACACTGGGGTTTAGAGCTTTGGCAGTGAGCTCCTCTTAGCCTAGCACTTACATTGGATTTCAACAATCTGAAAAAACGCGTTTATCTCGGGCTGAAAAACACGTTTTGAAAAGTCTGCTGCTCCTGTCCCATAAGTTACATGGGGGTAGCCAAAGTTGCAGAAACATGTTTATTTCTGCTGAAATACACGTTTTGACACTTTCTGCACACTGGGGTTAAGAGCTTTTGCAGTGAGCTCCTCTTTGCCTAGCAGTTACATTGGGATTCAACAATCTGAAAAAACGTGTTTATCTCGGGCTGAAAAACACGTTTTGAAAAATCTGCTGTTTCTGCCATACAAGTTACATGGGGGTGACCAAAGTTGCAGAAACATGTTTATTTCTGCTGAAATACACGTTTTGACACTTTCTGCACACTGGGGTTAAGAGCTTTGGCAGTGAGCTCCTCTTTGCCTAGCAGTTACATTGGGATTCAACAATCTGAAAAAACGTGTTTATCTCGGGCTGAAAAACACGTTTTGAGAAGTCTGCTGTTCCTGCCATACAAGTTTCATGGGGGTGACAAAAGTTGCAGAAACATGTTTATTTCTGCTGAAATACACGTTTTGACACTTTCTGGCCACTGGGGTTAAGAGCTTTGGCAGTGAGCTCCTCTTAGCCTAGCACTTACATTGGGATTCAACAATCTGAAAAAACGTGTTTATCTCGGGCTGAAAAACACGTTTTGAAAAGTCTGCTGCTCCTGCCCCATAAGTAACATGGGGGTAACCAAAGTTGCAGAAACATGTTTATTTCTGCTGAAATACACGTTTTTACACTTTCTGCACACTGGGGTTAAGATCTGAGGCAGTGAGCTCTTCTGAGCCTAGCAGTTACAATGGATTTCAACAATCTGAAAAAACGCGTTTATCTCGGGCTGAAAAACACGTTTTGAAAAGTCTGCTGCTCCTGTCCCATAAGTTACATGGGGGTAGCCAAAGTTGCAGAAACATGTTTATTTCTGCTGAAATACACGTTTTGACACTTTCTGCACACTGGGGTTAAGAGCTTTGGCAGTGAGCTCCTCTTTGCCTAGCAGTTACATTGGGATTCAACAATCTGAAAAAACGTGTTTATATCGGGCTGAAAAACACGTTTTGAAAAGTCTGCTGTTCCTGCCATACAAGTTATATGGGGGTGACCAAAGTTGCAGAAACATGTTTATTTCTGCTGAAATACACGTTTTGACACTTTCTGCACATTGGGGTTAAGAGCTTTGGCAGTGAGCTCCTCATAGCCTAGTAGTTACATTGGGATTCAACAATCTGAAAAAACGCGTTTATCTCGGGCTGAAAAACACGTTTTGAAAAGTCTGCTGCTCCTGTCCCATAAGTTACATGGGGGTAGCCAAAGTTGCAGAAACATGTTTATTTCTGCTGAAATACACGTTTTGACACTTTCTGCACACTGGGGTTAAGATCTGAGGCAGTGAGCTCTTCTGAGCCTAGCAGTTACATTGGATTTCAACAATCTGAAAAAACGCGTTTATCTCGGGCTGAAAAACACGTTTTGAAAAGTCTGCTGCTCCTGTCCCATAAGTTACATGGGGGTAGCCAAAGTTGCAGAAACATGTTTATTTCTGCTGAAATACACGTTTTGACACTTTCTGCACACTGGGGTTAAGAGCTTTGGCAGTGAGCTCCTCTTTGCCTAGCAGTTACTTTGGGATTCAACAATCTGAAAAAACGTGTTTATCTCGGGCTGAAAAACACGTTTTGAAAAGTCTGCTGTTCCTGCCATACAAGTTACATGGGGGTGACCAAAGTTGCAGAAACATGTTTATTTCTGCTGAAATACACGTTTTGACACTTTCTGCACATTGGGGTTAAGAGCTTTGGCAGTGAGCTCCTCTTTGCCTAGCTGTTACATTGGGATTCAACAATCTGAAAAAACGTGTTTATCTCGGGCTGAAAAACACGTTTTGAAAAGTCTGCTGCTCCTGCCCCATAAGTTACATGGGGGTAGCCAAAGTTGCAGAAACATGTTTATTTTTGCTGAAATACACGTTTTGACACTTTCTGCACACTGGGGTTAAGAGCTTTGGCAGTGAGCTCCTCTTAGCCTAGCAGTTACTTTGGGATTCAACAATCTGAAAAAACGCGTTTATCTCGGGCTGAAAAACACGTTTTGAAAAGTCTGCTGTTCCTGCCATACAAGTTACATGGGCGTGACCAAAGTTGCAGAAACATGTTTATTTCTGCTGAAATACACGTTTTGACACTTTCTGCACATTGGGGTTAAGAGCTTTGGCAGTGAGCTCCTCTTTGCCTAGCTGTTACATTGGGATTCAACAATCTGAAAAAACGTGTTTATCTCGGGCTGAAAAACACGTTTTGAAAAGTCTGCTGCTCCTGCCCCATAAGTTACATGGGGGTAGCCAAAGTTGCAGAAACATGGTTATTTCTGCTGAAATACACGTTTTGACACTTTCTGCACACTGGGGTTAAGATCTGAGGCAGTGAGCTCTTCTGAGCCTAGCAGTTAGATTGGATTTCAACAATCTGAAAAAACGCGTTTATCTCGGGCTGAAAAACACGTTTTGAAAAGTCTGCTGCTCCTGTCCCATAAGTTACATGGGGGTAGCCAAACTTGCAGAAACATGTTTATTTCTGCTGAAATACACGTTTTGACACTTTCTGCACACTGGGGTTAAGATCTGAGGCTGTGAGCTCTTCTGAGCCAAGCAGTTAGATTGGATTTCAACAATCTGAAAAAACGCGTTTATCTCGGGCTGAAAAACACGTTTTGAAAAGTCTGCTGCTCCTGCCCCATAAGTTACATGGGGGTAGCCAAAGTTGCAGAAACATGTTTATTTTTGCTGAAATACACGTTTTGACACTTTCTGCACACTGGGGTTAAGAGCTTTGGCAGTGAGCTCCTCTTAGCCTAGCAGTTACATTGGGATTCAACAATCTGAAAAAACGCGTTTATCTCGGTCTGAAAAACACGTTTTGAAAAGTCTGCTGTTCCTGCCATACAAGTTTCATGGGGGTGACAAAAGTTGCAGAAACATGTTTATTTCTGCTGAAATACACGTTTTGAACCTTTCTGCACACTGGGGTTAAGAGCTTTGGCAGTGAGCTCCTCTTTGCCTAGCAGTTACATTGCATTTCAACAATCTGAAAAAACGCGTTTATCTCGGGCTGAAAAACATGTTTTGAAAAGTCTGCTGCTCCTGTCCCATAAGTTACATGGGGGTAGCCAAAGTTGCAGAAACATGTTTATTTCTGCTGAAATACACGTTTTGACACTTTCTGCACACTGGGGTTAAGAGCTCTGGCAGTGAGCTCCTCTTTGCCTACCAGTTACATTGAGATTCAACAATCTGAAAAAAAGTGTTTATCTCGGGCTGAAAAACACGTTTTGAAAAGTCTGCTGCTCCTGCCCCATAAGTAACATGGGGGTAGCCAAAGTTGCAGAAACATGTTTATTTCTGCTGAAATACACGTTTTTACACTTTCTGCACACTGGGGTTAAGATCTGAGGCAGTGAGCTCTTCTGAGCCTAGCAGTTACTTTGGATATCAACAATCTGAAAAAACGCGTTTATCTCGGGCTGAAAAACACGTTTTGAAAAGTCTGCTGCTCCTGTCCCATAAGTTACATGGGGGTAGCCAAAGTTGCAGAAACATGTTTATTTCTGCTGAAATACACGTTTTGACACTTTCTGCACACTGGGGTTAAGAGCTTTGGCAGTGAGCTCCTCTTTGCCTAGCAGTTACATTGGGATTCAACAATCTGAAAAAACATGTTTATCTCGGGCTGAAAAACACGTTTTGAAAAGTCTGCTGTTCCTGCCATACAAGTTACATGGGGGTGACCAAAGTTGCAGAAAAATGTTTATTTCTGCTGAAATACACGTTTTGACACTTTCTGCACATTGGGGTTAAGAGCTTTGGCAGTGAGCTCCTCTTTGCCTAGCTGTTACATTGGGATTCAACAATCTGAAAAAACGTGTTTATCTCGGGCTGAAAAACACGTTTTGAAAAGTCTGCTGCTCCTGCCCCATAAGTTACATGGGGGTAGCCAAAGTTGCAGAAACATGTTTATTTTTGCTGAAATACACGTTTTGACACTTTCTGCACACTGGGGTTAAGAGCTTTGGCAGTGAGCTCCTCTTAGCCTAGCAGTTACATTGGGATTCAACAATCTGAAAAAACGCGTTTATCTCGGGCTTAAAAACACGTTTTGAAAAGTCTGCTGTTCCTGCCATACAAGTTACATGGGGATGACCAAAGTTGCAGAAACATGTTTATTTCTGCTGAAATACACGTTTTGACACTTTCTGCACATTGGGGTTAAGAGCTTTGGCAGTGAGCTCCTCTTTGCCTAGCTGTTACATTGGGATTCAACAATCTGAAAAAACGTGTTTATCTCGGGCTGAAAAACACGTTTTGAAAAGTCTGCTGCTCCTGCCCCATAAGTTACATGGGGGTAGCCAAAGTTGCAGAAACATGTTTATTTTT
This sequence comes from Lepisosteus platostomus, assembly GCF_059453375.1. Taxonomy (NCBI): domain Eukaryota; kingdom Metazoa; phylum Chordata; class Actinopteri; order Semionotiformes; family Lepisosteidae; genus Lepisosteus; species Lepisosteus platostomus. The sequence continues at coordinate 9,897,327 of NC_142629.1, forward strand.
GCTGAAATACACGTTTTGACACTTTCTGCACACTGGGGTTAAGAGCTTTGGCAGTGAGCTCCTCTTAGCCTAGCAGTTACTTTGGGATTCAACAATCTGAAAAAACGCGTTTATCTCGGGCTGAAAAACACGTTTTGAAAAGCCTGCTGTTCCTGCCATACAAGTTACATCTGGGTGACCAAAGTTGCAGAAACATGTTTATTTTTTGCTGAAATACACGTTTTGACACTTTATGCACACTGGGGTTTAGAGCTTTGGCAGTGAGCTCCTCTTAGCCTAGCACTTACATTGGATTTCAACAATCTGAAAAAACGCGTTTATCTCGGGCTGAAAAACACGTTTTGAAAAGTCTGCTGCTCCTGTCCCATAAGTTACATGGGGGTAGCCAAAGTTGCAGAAACATGTTTATTTCTGCTGAAATACACGTTTTGACACTTTCTGCACACTGGGGTTAAGAGCTTTTGCAGTGAGCTCCTCTTTGCCTAGCAGTTACATTGGGATTCAACAATCTGAAAAAACGTGTTTATCTCGGGCTGAAAAACACGTTTTGAAAAATCTGCTGTTTCTGCCATACAAGTTACATGGGGGTGACCAAAGTTGCAGAAACATGTTTATTTCTGCTGAAATACACGTTTTGACACTTTCTGCACACTGGGGTTAAGAGCTTTGGCAGTGAGCTCCTCTTTGCCTAGCAGTTACATTGGGATTCAACAATCTGAAAAAACGTGTTTATCTCGGGCTGAAAAACACGTTTTGAGAAGTCTGCTGTTCCTGCCATACAAGTTTCATGGGGGTGACAAAAGTTGCAGAAACATGTTTATTTCTGCTGAAATACACGTTTTGACACTTTCTGGCCACTGGGGTTAAGAGCTTTGGCAGTGAGCTCCTCTTAGCCTAGCACTTACATTGGGATTCAACAATCTGAAAAAACGTGTTTATCTCGGGCTGAAAAACACGTTTTGAAAAGTCTGCTGCTCCTGCCCCATAAGTAACATGGGGGTAGCCAAAGTTGCAGAAACATGTTTATTTCTGCTGAAATACACGTTTTTACACTTTCTGCACACTGGGGTTAAGATCTGAGGCAGTGAGCTCTTCTGAGCCTAGCAGTTACAATGGATTTCAACAATCTGAAAAAACGCGTTTATCTCGGGCTGAAAAACACGTTTTGAAAAGTCTGCTGCTCCTGTCCCATAAGTTACATGGGGGTAGCCAAAGTTGCAGAAACATGTTTATTTCTGCTGAAATACACGTTTTGACACTTTCTGCACACTGGGGTTAAGAGCTTTGGCAGTGAGCTCCTCTTTGCCTAGCAGTTACATTGGGATTCAACAATCTGAAAAAACGTGTTTATATCGGGCTGAAAAACACGTTTTGAAAAGTCTGCTGTTCCTGCCATACAAGTTATATGGGGGTGACCAAAGTTGCAGAAACATGTTTATTTCTGCTGAAATACACGTTTTGACACTTTCTGCACATTGGGGTTAAGAGCTTTGGCAGTGAGCTCCTCATAGCCTAGTAGTTACATTGGGATTCAACAATCTGAAAAAACGCGTTTATCTCGGGCTGAAAAACACGTTTTGAAAAGTCTGCTGCTCCTGTCCCATAAGTTACATGGGGGTAGCCAAAGTTGCAGAAACATGTTTATTTCTGCTGAAATACACGTTTTGACACTTTCTGCACACTGGGGTTAAGATCTGAGGCAGTGAGCTCTTCTGAGCCTAGCAGTTACATTGGATTTCAACAATCTGAAAAAACGCGTTTATCTCGGGCTGAAAAACACGTTTTGAAAAGTCTGCTGTTTCTGCCATACAAGTTACATGGGGGTGACCAAAGTTGCAGAAACATGTTTATTTCTGCTGAAATACACGTTTTGACACTTTCTGCACACTGGGGTTAAGAGCTTTGGCAGTGAGCTCCTCTTTGCCTAGCAGTTACTTTGGGATTCAACAATCTGAAAAAACGTGTTTATCTCGGGCTGAAAAACACGTTTTGAAAAGTCTGCTGTTCCTGCCATACAAGTTACATGGGGGTGACCAAAGTTGCAGAAACATGTTTATTTCTGCTGAAATACACGTTTTGACACTTTCTGCACATTGGGGTTAAGAGCTTTGGCAGTGAGCTCCTCTTTGCCTAGCTGTTACATTGGGATTCAACAATCTGAAAAAACGTGTTTATCTCGGGCTGAAAAACACGTTTTGAAAAGTCTGCTGCTCCTGCCCCATAAGTTACATGGGGGTAGCCAAAGTTGCAGAAACATGTTTATTTTTGCTGAAATACACGTTTTGACACTTTCTGCACACTGGGGTTAAGAGCTTTGGCAGTGAGCTCCTCTTAGCCTAGCAGTTACATTGGGATTCAACAATCTGAAAAAACGCGTTTATCTCGGGCTGAAAAACACGTTTTGAAAAGTCTGCTGTTCCTGCCATACAAGTTACATGGGGGTGACCAAAGTTGCAGAAACATGTTTATTTCTGCTGAAATACACGTTTTGACACTTTCTGCACACTGGGGTTAAGAGCTTTGGCAGTGAGCTCCTCTTTGCCTAGCAGTTACATTGCATTTCAACAATCTGAAAAAACGCGTTTATCTCGGGCTGAAAAACATGTTTTGAAAAGTCTGCTGCTCCTGTCCCATAAGTTACATGGGGGTAGCCAAAGTTGCAGAAACATGTTTATTTCTGCTGAATTACACGTTTTGACACTTTCTGCACACTGGGGTTAAGATCTGAGGCATTGAGCTCTTCTGAGCCTAGCAGTTAGATTGGATTTCAACAATCTGAAAAAACGCGTTTATCTCGGGCTGAAAAACACGTTTTGAAAAGTCTGCTGTTCCTGCCATACAAGTTACATGGGCGTGACCAAAGTTGCAGAAACATGTTTATTTCTGCTGAAATACACGTTTTGACACTTTCTGCACATTGGGGTTAAGAGCTTTGGCAGTGAGCTCCTCTTTGCCTAGCTGTTACATTGGGATTCAACAATCTGAAAAAACGTGTTTATCTCGGGCTGAAAAACACGTTTTGAAAAGTCTGCTGCTCCTGCCCCATAAGTTACATGGGGGTAGCCAAAGTTGCAGAAACATGGTTATTTCTGCTGAAATACACGTTTTGACACTTTCTGCACACTGGGGTTAAGATCTGAGGCAGTGAGCTCTTCTGAGCCTAGCAGTTAGATTGGATTTCAACAATCTGAAAAAACGCGTTTATCTCGGGCTGAAAAACACGTTTTGAAAAGTCTGCTGCTCCTGCCCCATAAGTTACATGGGGGTAGCCAAAGTTGCAGAAACATGTTTATTTTTGCTGAAATACACGTCTTGACACTTTCTGCACACTGGGGTTAAGAGCTTTGGCAGTGAGCTCCTCTTAGCCTAGCAGTTACATTGGGATTCAACAATCTGAAAAAACGCGTTTATCTCGGGCTTAAAAACACGTTTTGAAAAGTCTGCTGTTCCTGCCATACAAGTTACATGGGGGTGACCAAAGTTGCAGAAACATGTTTATTTCTGCTGAAATACACGTTTTGACACTTTCTGCACATTGGGGTTAAGAGCTTTGGCAGTGAGCTCCTCTTTGCCTAGCTGTTACATTGGGATTCAACAATCTGAAAAAACGTGTTTATCTCGGGCTGAAAAACACGTTTTGAAAAGTCTGCTGCTCCTGCCCCATAAGTTACATGGGGGTAGCCAAAGTTGCAGAAACATGTTTATTTTTGCTGAAATACACGTTTTGACACTTTCTGCACACTGGGGTTAAGAGCTTTGGCAGTGAGCTCCTCTTAGCCTAGCAGTTACTTTGGGATTCAACAATCTGAAAAAACGCGTTTATCTCGGGCTGAAAAACACGTTTTGAAAAGCCTGCTGTTCCTGCCATACAAGTTACATCTGGGTGACCAAAGTTGCAGAAACATGTTTATTTTTTGCTGAAATACACGTTTTGACACTTTATGCACACTGGGGTTTAGAGCTTTGGCAGTGAGCTCCTCTTAGCCTAGCACTTACATTGGATTTCAACAATCTGAAAAAACGCGTTTATCTCGGGCTGAAAAACACGTTTTGAAAAGTCTGCTGCTCCTGTCCCATAAGTTACATGGGGGTAGCCAAAGTTGCAGAAACATGTTTATTTCTGCTGAAATACACGTTTTGACACTTTCTGCACACTGGGGTTAAGAGCTTTGGCAGTGAGCTCCTCTTTGCCTAGCAGTTACATTGGGATTCAACAATCTGAAAAAACGTGTTTATATCGGGCTGAAAAACACGTTTTGAAAAGTCTGCTGTTCCTGCCATACAAGTTATATGGGGGTGACCAAAGTTGCAGAAACATGTTTATTTCTGCTGAAATACACGTTTTGACACTTTCTGCACATTGGGGTTAAGAGCTTTGGCAGTGAGCTCCTCATAGCCTAGTAGTTACATTGGGATTCAACAATCTGAAAAAACGCGTTTATCTCGGGCTGAAAAACACGTTTTGAAAAGTCTGCTGCTCCTGTCCCATAAGTTACATGGGGGTAGCCAAAGTTGCAGAAACATGTTTATTTCTGCTGAAATACACGTTTTGACACTTTCTGCACACTGGGGTTAAGATCTGAGGCAGTGAGCTCTTCTGAGCCTAGCAGTTACATTGGATTTCAACAATCTGAAAAAACGCGTTTATCTCGGGCTGAAAAACACGTTTTGAAAAGTCTGCTGTTTCTGCCATACAAGTTACATGGGGGTGACCAAAGTTGCAGAAACATGTTTATTTCTGCTGAAATACACGTTTTGACACTTTCTGCACACTGGGGTTAAGATCTTAGGCAGTGAGCTCTTCTGAGCCTAGCAGTTACATTGGATTTCAACAATCTGAAAAAAACGCGTTTATCTCGGGCTGAAAAACACGTTTTGAAAAGTCTGCTGCTCCTGTCCCATAAGTTACATGGGGGTAGCCAAAGTTGCAGAAACATGTTTATTTCTGCTGAAATACACGTTTTGACACTTTCTGCACACTGGGGTTAAGATCTGAGGCAGTGAGCTCTTCTGAGCCTAGCAGTTACATTGGATTTCAACAATCTGAAAAAACGCGTTTATCTCGGGCTGAAAAACACGTTTTGAAAAGTCTGCTGCTCCTGTCCCATAAGTTACATGGGGGTAGCCAAAGTTGCAGAAACATGTTTATTTCTGCTGAAATACACGTTTTGACACTTTCTGCACACTGGGGTTAAGAGCTTTGGCAGTGAGCTCCTCTTTGCCTAGCAGTTACTTTGGGATTCAACAATCTGAAAAAACGTGTTTATCTCGGGCTGAAAAACACGTTTTGAAAAGTCTGCTGTTCCTGCCATACAAGTTACATGGGGGTGACCAAAGTTGCAGAAACATGTTTATTTCTGCTGAAATACACGTTTTGACACTTTCTGCACATTGGGGTTAAGAGCTTTGGCAGTGAGCTCCTCTTTGCCTAGCTGTTACATTGGGATTCAACAATCTGAAAAAACGTGTTTATCTCGGGCTGAAAAACACGTTTTGAAAAGTCTGCTGCTCCTGCCCCATAAGTTACATGGGGGTAGCCAAAGTTGCAGAAACATGTTTATTTTTGCTGAAATACACGTTTTGACACTTTCTGCACACTGGGGTTAAGAGCTTTGGCAGTGAGCTCCTCTTAGCCTAGCAGTTACATGGGGATTCAACAATCTGAAAAAACGCGTTTATCTCGGGCTGAAAAACACGTTTTGAAAAGTCTGCTGTTCCTGCCATACAAGTTACATGGGGGTGACCAAAGTTGCAGAAACATGTTTATTTCTGCTGAAATACACGTTTTGACACTTTCTGCACACTGGGGTTAAGAGCTTTGGCAGTGAGCTCCTCTTTGCCTAGCAGTTACATTGCATTTCAACAATCTGAAAAAACGCGTTTATCTCGGGCTGAAAAACATGTTTTGAAAAGTCTGCTGCTCCTGTCCCATAAGTTACATGGGGGTAGCCAAAGTTGCAGAAACATGTTTATTTCTGCTGAATTACACGTTTTGACACTTTCTGCACACTGGGGTTAAGATCTGAGGCATTGAGCTCTTCTGAGCCTAGCAGTTAGATTGGATTTCAACAATCTGAAAAAACGCGTTTATCTCGGGCTGAAAAACACGTTTTGAAAAGTCTGCTGTTCCTGCCATACAAGTTACATGGGGGTGACCAAAGTTGCAGAAAAATGTTTATTTCTGCTGAAATACACGTTTTGACACTTTCTGCACACTGGGGTTAAGAGCTTTGGCAGTGAGCTCCTCTTAGCCTAGCAGTTACATTGGGATTCAACAATCTGAAAAAACGCGTTTATCTCGGGATGAAAAACACGTTTTGAAAAGTCTGCTGTTCCTGCCATACAAGTTACATGGGGGTGACCAAAGTTGCAGAAACATGTTTATTTCTGCTGAAATACACGTTTTGACACTTTCTGCACACTGGGGTTAAGAGCTTTGGCAGTGAGCTCCTCTTTGCCTAGCAGTTACATTGCATTTCAACAATCTGAAAAAACGCGTTTATCTCGGGCTGAAAAACATGTTTTGAAAAGTCTGCTGCTCCTGTCCCATAAGTTACATGGGGGTAGCCAAAGTTGCAGAAACATGTTTATTTCTGCTGAATTACACGTTTTGACACTTTCTGCACACTGGGGTTAAGATCTGAGGCAGTGAGCTCTTCTGAGCCTAGCAGTTAGATTGGATTTCAACAATCTGAAAAAACGCGTTTATCTCGGGCTGAAAAACACGTTTTGAAAAGTCTGCTGTTCCTGCCATACAAGTTACATGGGGGTGACCAAAGTTGCAGAAAAATGTTTATTTCTGCTGAAATACACGTTTTGACACTTTCTGCACATTGGGGTTAAGAGCTTTGGCAGTGAGCTCCTCTTTGCCTAGCTGTTACATTGGGATTCAACAATCTGAAAAAACGTGTTTATCTCGGGCTGAAAAACACGTTTTGAAAAGTCTGCTGCTCCTGCCCCATAAGTTACATGGGGGTAGCCAAAGTTGCAGAAACATGTTTATTTTTGCTGAAATACACGTTTTGACACTTTCTGCACACTGGGGTTAAGAGCTTTGGCAGTGAGCTCCTCTTAGCCTAGCAGTTACATTGGGATTCAACAATCTGAAAAAACGCGTTTATCTCGGGCTGAAAAACACGTTTTGAAAAGTCTGCTGTTCCTGCCATACAAGTTACATGGGCGTGACCAAAGTTGCAGAAACATGTTTATTTCTGCTGAAATACACGTTTTGACACTTTCTGCACACTGGGGTTAAGATCTGAGGCAGTGAGCTCTTCTGAGCCTAGCAGTTACATTGGATTTCAACAATCTGAAAAAACGCGTTTATCTCGGGCTGAAAAACACGTTTTGAAAAGTCTGCTGCTCCTGCCCCATAAGTTACATGGGGGTAGCCAAAGTTGCAGAAACATGTTTATTTTTGCTGAAATACACGTCTTGACACTTTCTGCACACTGGGGTTAAGAGCTTTGGCAGTGAGCTCCTCTTAGCCTAGCAGTTACATTGGGATTCAACAATCTGAAAAAACGCGTTTATCTCGGGCTTAAAAACACGTTTTGAAAAGTCTGCTGTTCCTGCCATACAAGTTACATGGGGGTGACCAAAGTTGCAGAAACATGTTTATTTCTGCTGAAATACACGTTTTGACACTTTCTGCACATTGGGGTTAAGAGCTTTGGCAGTGAGCTCCTCTTTGCCTAGCTGTTACATTGGGATTCAACAATCTGAAAAAACGTGTTTATCTCGGGCTGAAAAACACGTTTTGAAAAGTCTGCTGCTCCTGCCCCATAAGTTACATGGGGGTAGCCAAAGTTGCAGAAACATGTTTATTTTTGCTGAAATACACGTTTTGACACTTTCTGCACACTGGGGTTAAGAGCTTTGGCAGTGAGCTCCTCTTAGCCTAGCAGTTACTTTGGGATTCAACAATCTGAAAAAACGCGTTTATCTCGGGCTGAAAAACACGTTTTGAAAAGCCTGCTGTTCCTGCCATACAAGTTACATCTGGGTGACCAAAGTTGCAGAAACATGTTTATTTTTTGCTGAAATACACGTTTTGACACTTTATGCACACTGGGGTTTAGAGCTTTGGCAGTGAGCTCCTCTTAGCCTAGCACTTACATTGGATTTCAACAATCTGAAAAAACGCGTTTATCTCGGGCTGAAAAACACGTTTTGAAAAGTCTGCTGCTCCTGTCCCATAAGTTACATGGGGGTAGCCAAAGTTGCAGAAACATGTTTATTTCTGCTGAAATACACGTTTTGACACTTTCTGCACACTGGGGTTAAGAGCTTTTGCAGTGAGCTCCTCTTTGCCTAGCAGTTACATTGGGATTCAACAATCTGAAAAAACGTGTTTATCTCGGGCTGAAAAACACGTTTTGAAAAATCTGCTGTTTCTGCCATACAAGTTACATGGGGGTGACCAAAGTTGCAGAAACATGTTTATTTCTGCTGAAATACACGTTTTGACACTTTCTGCACACCGGGGTTAAGAGCTTTGGCAGTGAGCTCCTCTTTGCCTAGCAGTTACATTGGGATTCAACAATCTGAAAAAACGTGTTTATCTCGGGCTGAAAAACACGTTTTGAGAAGTCTGCTGTTCCTGCCATACAAGTTTCATGGGGGTGACAAAAGTTGCAGAAACATGTTTATTTCTGCTGAAATACACGTTTTGACACTTTCTGGCCACTGGGGTTAAGAGCTTTGGCAGTGAGCTCCTCTTAGCCTAGCACTTACATTGGCATTCAACAATCTGAAAAAACGTGTTTATCTCGGGCTGAAAAACACGTTTTGAAAAGTCTGCTGCTCCTGCCCCATAAGTAACATGGGGGTAGCCAAAGTTGCAGAAACATGTTTATTTCTGCTGAAATACACGTTTTTACACTTTCTGCACACTGGGGTTAAGATCTGAGGCAGTGAGCTCTTCTGAGCCTAGCAGTTACAATGGATTTCAACAATCTGAAAAAACGCGTTTATCTCGGGCTGAAAAACACGTTTTGAAAAGTCTGCTGCTCCTGTCCCATAAGTTACATGGGGGTAGCCAAAGTTGCAGAAACATGTTTATTTCTGCTGAAATACACGTTTTGACACTTTCTGCACACTGGGGTTAAGAGCTTTGGCAGTGAGCTCCTCTTTGCCTAGCAGTTACATTGGGATTCAACAATCTGAAAAAACGTGTTTATATCGGGCTGAAAAACACGTTTTGAAAAGTCTGCTGTTCCTGCCATACAAGTTATATGGGGGTGACCAAAGTTGCAGAAACATGTTTATTTCTGCTGAAATACACGTTTTGACACTTTCTGCACATTGGGGTTAAGAGCTTTGGCAGTGAGCTCCTCATAGCCTAGTAGTTACATTGGGATTCAACAATCTGAAAAAACGCGTTTATCTCGGGCTGAAAAACACGTTTTGAAAAGTCTGCTGCTCCTGTCCCATAAGTTACATGGGGGTAGCCAAAGTTGCAGAAACATGTTTATTTCTGCTGAAATACACGTTTTGACACTTTCTGCACACTGGGGTTAAGATCTGAGGCAGTGAGCTCTTCTGAGCCTAGCAGTTACATTGGATTTCAACAATCTGAAAAAACGCGTTTATCTCGGTCTGAAAAACACGTTTTGAAAAGTCTGCTGTTTCTGCCATACAAGTTACATGGGGGTGACCAAAGTTGCAGAAACATGTTTATTTCTGCTGAAATACACGTTTTGACACTTTCTGCACACTGGGGTTAAGATCTTAGGCAGTGAGCTCTTCTGAGCCTAGCAGTTACATTGGATTTCAACAATCTGAAAAAAACGCGTTTATCTCGGGCTGAAAAACACGTTTTGAAAAGTCTGCTGCTCCTGTCCCATAAGTTACATGGGGGTAGCCAAACTTGCAGAAACATGTTTATTTCTGCTGAAATACACGTTTTGACACTTTCTGCACACTGGGGTTAAGAGCTTTGGCAGTGAGCTCCTCTTTGCCTAGCAGTTACATTGGGATTCAACAATCTGAAAAAACGTGTTTATCTCGGGCTGAAAAACACGTTTTGAAAAGTCTGCTGTTCCTGCCATACAAGTTACATGGGGGTGACCAAAGTTGCAGAAACATGTTTATTTCTGCTGAAATACACGTTTTGACACTTTCTGCACATTGGGGTTAAGAGCTTTGGCAGTGAGCTCCTCTTTGCCTAGCTGTTACATTGGGATTCAACAATCTGAAAAAACGTGTTTATCTCGGGCTGAAAAACACGTTTTGAAAAGTCTGCTGCTCCTGCCCCATAAGTTACATGGGGGTAGCCAAAGTTGCAGAAACATGTTTATTTTTGCTGAAATACACGTTTTGACACTTTCTGCACACTGGGGTTAAGAGCTTTGGCAGTGAGCTCCTCTTAGCCTAGCAGTTACATTGGGATTCAACAATCTGAAAAAACGCGTTTATCTCGGGCTGAAAAACACGTTTTGAAAAGTCTGCTGTTCCTGCCATACAAGTTACATGGGGGTGACCAAAGTTGCAGAAACATGTTTATTTCTGCTGAAATACACGTTTTGACACTTTCTGCACACTGGGGTTAAGAGCTTTGGCAGTGAGCTCCTCTTTGCCTAGCAGTTACATTGCATTTCAACAATCTGAAAAAACGCGTTTATCTCGGGCTGAAAAACATGTTTTGAAAAGTCTGCTGCTCCTGTCCCATAAGTTACATGGGGGTAGCCAAAGTTGCAGAAACATGTTTATTTCTGCTGAATTACACGTTTTGACACTTTCTGCACACTGGGGTTAAGATCTGAGGCATTGAGCTCTTCTGAGCCTAGCAGTTAGATTGGATTTCAACAATCTGAAAAAACGCGTTTATCTCGGGCTGAAAAACACGTTTTGAAAAGTCTGCTGGTCCTGCCATACAAGTTACATGGGGGTGACCAAAGTTGCAGAAAAATGTTTATTTCTGCTGAAATACACGTTTTGACACTTTCTGCACATTGGGGTTAAGAGCTTTGGCAGTGAGCTCCTCTTTGCCTAGCTGTTACATTGGGATTCAACAATCTGAAAAAACGTGTTTATCTCGGGCTGAAAAACACGTTTTGAAAAGTCTGCTGCTCCTGCCCCATAAGTTACATGGGGGTAGCCAAAGTTGCAGAAACATGTTTATTTTTGCTGAAATACACGTTTTGACACTTTCTGCACACTGGGGTTAAGAGCTTTGGCAGTGAGCTCCTCTTAGCCTAGCAGTTACATTGGGATTCAACAATCTGAAAAAACGCGTTTATCTCGGGCTGAAAAACACGTTTTGAAAAGTCTGCTGTTCCTGCCATACAAGTTACATGGGCGTGACCAAAGTTGCAGAAACATGTTTATTTCTGCTGAAATACACGTTTTGACACTTTCTGCACATTGGGGTTAAGAGCTTTGGCAGTGAGCTCCTCTTTGCCTAGCTGTTACATTGGGATTCAACAATCTGAAAAAACGTGTTTATCTCGGGCTGAAAAACACGTTTTGAAAAGTCTGCTGCTCCTGCCCCATAAGTTACATGGGGGTAGCCAAAGTTGCAGAAACATGTTTATTTTTGCTGAAATACACGTTTTGACTCTTTCTGCACACTGGGGTTAAGAGCTTTGGCAGTGAGCTCCTCTTAGCCTAGCAGTTACATTGGGATTCAACAATCTGAAAAAACGCGTTTATCTCGGGCTGAAAAACACGTTTTGAAAAGTCTGCTGTTCCTGCCATACAAGTTACATGGGGGTGACCAAAGTTGCAGAAACATGTTTATTTCTGCTGAAATACACGTTTTGACACTTTCTGCACACTGGGGTTAAGATCTGAGGCAGTGAGCTCTTCTGAGCCTAGCAGTTACATTGGATTTCAACAATCTGAAAAAACGCGTTTATCTCGGGCTGAAAAACACGTTTTGAAAAGTCTGCTGCTCCTGCCCCATAAGTAACATGGGGGTAGCCAAAGTTGCAGAAACATGTTTATTTCTGCTGAAATACACGTTTTGACACTTTCTGCACACTGGGGTTAAGAGCTTTGGCAGTGAGCTCCTCTTTGCCTAGCTGTTACATTTTGATTCAACAATCTGAAAAAACGTGTTTATCTCGGGCTGAAAAACAAGTTTTGAAAAATCTGCTGTTTCTGCCATACAAGTTACATGGGGGTGACCAAAGTTGCAGAAACATGTTTATTTCTGCTGAAATACATGTTTTGACACTTTCTGCACACTGGGGTTAAGAGCTTTGGCAGTGAGCTCCTCTTTGCCTAGCAGTTACATTGGGATTCAACAATCTGAAAAAACGTGTTTATCTTGGGCTGAAAAACACGTTTTGAAAAGTCTGCTGTTCCTGCCATACAAGTTTCATGGGGGTGACAAAAGTTGCAGAAACATGTTTATTTCTGCTGAAATACACGTTTTGACACTTTCTGCACACTGGGGTTAAGAGCTTTGGCAGTGAGCTCCTCTTTGCCTAGCAGTTACATTGCATTTCAACAATCTGAAAAAACGCGTTTATCTCGGGCTGAAAAACATGTTTTGAAAAGTCTGCTGCTCCTGTCCCATAAGTTACATGGGGGTAGCCAAAGTTGCAGAAACACGTTTATTTCTGCTGAAATACACGTTTTGACACTTTCTGCACACTGGGGTTAAGATCTGAGGCAGTGAGCTCTTCTGAGCCTAGCAGTTAGATTGGATTTCAACAATCTGAAAAAACGCGTTTATCTCGGGCTGAAAAACACGTTTTGAAAAGTCTGCTGCTCCTGTCCCATAAGTTACATGGGGGTAGCCAAACTTGCAGAAACATGTTTATTTCTGCTGAAATACACGTTTTGACACTTTCTGCACACTGGGGTTAAGATCTGAGGCAGTGAGCTCTTCTGAGCCTAGCAGTTAGATTGGATTTCAACAATCTGAAAAAACGCGTTTATCTCGTGCTGAAAAACACGTTTTGAAAAGTCTGCTGTTCCTGCCATACAAGTTACATGGGGGTGACCAAAGTTGCAGAAAAATGTTTATTTCTGCTGAAATACACGTTTTGACACTTTCTGCACATTGGGGTTAAGAGCTTTGGCAGTGAGCTCCTCTTTGCCTAGCTGTTACATTGGGATTCAACAATCTGAAAAAACGTGTTTATCTCGGGCTGAAAAACACGTTTTGAAAAGTCTGCTGCTCCTGCCCCATAAGTTACATGGGGGTAGCCAAAGTTGCAGAAACATGTTTATTTCTGCTGAAATACACGTTTTGACACTTTCTGCACACTGGGGTTAAGAGCTCTGGCAGTGAGCTCCTCTTTGCCTACCAGTTACATTGAGATTCAACAATCTGAAAAAAAGTGTTTATCTCGGGCTGAAAAACACGTTTTGAAAAGTCTGCTGCTCCTGCCCCATAAGTAACATGGGGGTAGCCAAAGTTGCAGAAACATGTTTATTTCTGCTGAAATACACGTTTTTACACTTTCTGCACACTGGGGTTAAGATCTGAGGCAGTGAGCTCTTCTGAGCCTAGCAGTTACTTTGGATATCAACAATCTGAAAAAACGCGTTTATCTCGGGCTGAAAAACACGTTTTGAAAAGTCTGCTGCTCCTGTCCCATAAGTTACATGGGGGTAGCCAAAGTTGCAGAAACATGTTTATTTTTGCTGAAATACACGTTTTGACACTTTCTGCACACTGGGGTTAAGAGCTTTGGCAGTGAGCTCCTCTTAGCCTAGCAGTTACATTGGGATTCAACAATCTGAAAAAACGCGTTTATCTCGGGCTGAAAAACACGTTTTGAAAAGTCTGCTGTTCCTGCCATACAAGTTACATGGGGGTGACCAAAGTTGCAGAAACATGTTTATTTCTGCTGAAATACACGTTTTGACACTTTCTGCACACTGGGGTTAAGATCTGAGGCAGTGAGCTCTTCTGAGCCTAGCAGTTAGATTGGATTTCAACAATCTGAAAAAACGCGTTTATCTCGGGCTGAAAAACACGTTTTGAAAAGTCTGCTGTTTCTGCCATACAAGTTACATGGGGGTGACCAAAGTTGCAGAAACATGTTTATTTCTGCTGAAATACACGTTTTGACACTTTCTGCACACTGGGGTTAAGATCTTAGGCAGTGAGCTCTTCTGAGCCTAGCAGTTACATTGGATTTCAACAATCTGAAAAAAACGCGTTTATCTCGGGCTGAAAAACACGTTTTGAAAAGTCTGCTGCTCCTGTCCCATAAGTTACATGAGGGTAGCCAAAGTTGCAGAAACATGTTTATTTCTGCTGAAATACACGTTTTGACACTTTCTGCACACTGGGGTTAAGATCTGAGGCAGTGAGCTCTTCTGAGCCTAGCAGTTACATTGGATTTCAACAATCTGAAAAAACGCGTTTATCTCGGGCTGAAAAACACGTTTTGAAAAGTCTGCTGCTCCTGCCCCATAAGTAACATGGGGGTAGCCAAAGTTGCAGAAACATGTTTATTTCTGCTGAAATACACGTTTTGACACTTTCTGCACACTGGGGTTAAGAGCTTTGGCAGTGAGCTCCTCTTTGCCTAGCTGTTACATTTTGATTCAACAATCTGAAAAAACGTGTTTATCTCGGGCTGAAAAACAAGTTTTGAAAAATCTGCTGTTTCTGCCATACAAGTTACATGGGGGTGACCAAAGTTGCAGAAACATGTTTATTTCTGCTGAAATACATGTTTTGACACTTTCTGCACACTGGGGTTAAGAGCTTTGGCAGTGAGCTCCTCTTTGCCTAGCAGTTACATTGGGATTCAACAATCTGAAAAAACGTGTTTATCTTGGGCTGAAAAACACGTTTTGAAAAGTCTGCTGCTCCTGTCCCATAAGTTACATGGGGGTAGCCAAAGTTGCAGAAACACGTTTATTTCTGCTGAAATACACGTTTTGACACTTTCTGCACACTGGGGTTAAGATCTGAGGCAGTGAGCTCTTCTGAGCCTAGCAGTTAGATTGGATTTCAACAATCTGAAAAAACGCGTTTATCTCGGGCTGAAAAACACGTTTTGAAAAGTCTGCTGCTCCTGTCCCATAAGTTACATGGGGGTAGCCAAACTTGCAGAAACATGTTTATTTCTGCTGAAATACACGTTTTGACACTTTCTGCACACTGGGGTTAAGATCTGAGGCAGTGAGCTCTTCTGAGCCTAGCAGTTAGATTGGATTTCAACAATCTGAAAAAACGCGTTTATCTCGGGCTGAAAAACACGTTTTGAAAAGTCTGCTGTTCCTGCCATACAAGTTACATGGGGGTGACCAAAGTTGCAGAAAAATGTTTATTTCTGCTGAAATACACGTTTTGACACTTTCTGCACACTGGGGTTAAGAGCTCTGGCAGTGAGCTCCTCTTTGCCTAGCAGTTACATTGGGATTCAACAATCTGAAAAAACGTGTTTATCTCGGGCTGAAAAACACGTTTTGAAAAGTCTGCTGTTCCTGCCATACAAGTTACATGGGGGTGACCAAAGTTGCAGAAACATGTTTATTTCTGCTGAAATACACGTTTTGACACTTTCTGCACATTGGGGTTAAGAGCTTTGGCAGTGAGCTCCTCTTTGCCTAGCTGTTACATTGGGATTCAACAATCTGAAAAAACGTGTTTATCTCGGGCTGAAAAACACGTTTTGAAAAGTCTGCTGCTCCTGCCCCATATGTTACATGGGGGTAGCCAAAGTTGCAGAAACATGTTTATTTTTGCTGAAATACACGTTTTGACACTTTCTGCACACTGGGGTTAAGAGCTTTGGCAGTGAGCTCCTCTTAGCCTAGCAGTTACATTGGGATTCAACAATCTGAAAAAACGCGTTTATCTCGGGATGAAAAACACGTTTTGAAAAGTCTGCTGTTCCTGCCATACAAGTTACATGGGGGTGACCAAAGTTGCAGAAACATGTTTATTTCTGCTGAAATACACGTTTTGACACTTTCTGCACACTGGGGTTAAGAGCTTTGGCAGTGAGCTCCTCTTTGCCTAGCAGTTACATTGCATTTCAACAATCTGAAAAAACGCGTTTATCTCGGGCTGAAAAACATGTTTTGAAAAGTCTGCTGCTCCTGTCCCATAAGTTACATGGGGGTAGCCAAAGTTGCAGAAACATGTTTATTTCTGCTGAATTACACGTTTTGACACTTTCTGCACACTGGGGTTAAGATCTGAGGCAGTGAGCTCTTCTGAGCCTAGCAGTTAGATTGGATTTCAACAATCTGAAAAAACGCGTTTATCTCGGGCTGAAAAACACGTTTTGAAAAGTCTGCTGTTCCTGCCATACAAGTTACATGGGGGTGACCAAAGTTGCAGAAAAATGTTTATTTCTGCTGAAATACACGTTTTGACACTTTCTGCACATTGGGGTTAAGAGCTTTGGCAGTGAGCTCCTCTTTGCCTAGCTGTTACATTGGGATTCAACAATCTGAAAAAACGTGTTTATCTCGGGCTGAAAAACACGTTTTGAAAAGTCTGCTGCTCCTGCCCCATAAGTTACATGGGGGTAGCCAAAGTTGCAGAAACATGTTTATTTTTGCTGAAATACACGTTTTGACACTTTCTGCACACTGGGGTTAAGAGCTTTGGCAGTGAGCTCCTCTTAGCCTAGCAGTTACATTGGGATTCAACAATCTGAAAAAACGCGTTTATCTCGGGCTGAAAAACACGTTTTGAAAAGTCTGCTGTTCCTGCCATACAAGTTACATGGGCGTGACCAAAGTTGCAGAAACATGTTTATTTCTGCTGAAATACACGTTTTGACACTTTCTGCACATTGGGGTTAAGAGCTTTGGCAGTGAGCTCCTCTTTGCCTAGCTGTTACATTGGGATTCAACAATCTGAAAAAACGTGTTTATCTCGGGCTGAAAAACACGTTTTGAAAAGTCTGCTGCTCCTGCCCCATAAGTTACATGGGGGTAGCCAAAGTTGCAGAAACATGTTTATTTTTGCTGAAATACACGTTTTGACACTTTCTGCACACTGGGGTTAAGAGCTTTGGCAGTGAGCTCCTCTTAGCCTAGCAGTTACTTTGGGATTCAACAATCTGAAAAAACGCGTTTATCTCGGGCTGAAAAACACGTTTTGAAAAGCCTGCTGTTCCTGCCATACAAGTTACATCTGGGTGACCAAAGTTGCAGAAACATGTTTATTTTTTGCTGAAATACACGTTTTGACACTTTATGCACACTGGGGTTTAGAGCTTTGGCAGTGAGCTCCTCTTAGCCTAGCACTTACATTGGATTTCAACAATCTGAAAAAACGCGTTTATCTCGGGCTGAAAAACACGTTTTGAAAAGTCTGCTGCTCCTGTCCCATAAGTTACATGGGGGTAGCCAAAGTTGCAGAAACATGTTTATTTCTGCTGAAATACACGTTTTGACACTTTCTGCACACTGGGGTTAAGAGCTTTTGCAGTGAGCTCCTCTTTGCCTAGCAGTTACATTGGGATTCAACAATCTGAAAAAACGTGTTTATCTCGGGCTGAAAAACACGTTTTGAAAAATCTGCTGTTTCTGCCATACAAGTTACATGGGGGTGACCAAAGTTGCAGAAACATGTTTATTTCTGCTGAAATACACGTTTTGACACTTTCTGCACACCGGGGTTAAGAGCTTTGGCAGTGAGCTCCTCTTTGCCTAGCAGTTACATTGGGATTCAACAATCTGAAAAAACGTGTTTATCTCGGGCTGAAAAACACGTTTTGAGAAGTCTGCTGTTCCTGCCATACAAGTTTCATGGGGGTGACAAAAGTTGCAGAAACATGTTTATTTCTGCTGAAATACACGTTTTGACACTTTCTGGCCACTGGGGTTAAGAGCTTTGGCAGTGAGCTCCTCTTAGCCTAGCACTTACATTGGCATTCAACAATCTGAAAAAACGTGTTTATCTCGGGCTGAAAAACACGTTTTGAAAAGTCTGCTGCTCCTGCCCCATAAGTAACATGGGGGTAGCCAAAGTTGCAGAAACATGTTTATTTCTGCTGAAATACACGTTTTTACACTTTCTGCACACTGGGGTTAAGATCTGAGGCAGTGAGCTCTTCTGAGCCTAGCAGTTACAATGGATTTCAACAATCTGAAAAAACGCGTTTATCTCGGGCTGAAAAACACGTTTTGAAAAGTCTGCTGCTCCTGTCCCATAAGTTACATGGGGGTAGCCAAAGTTGCAGAAACATGTTTATTTCTGCTGAAATACACGTTTTGACACTTTCTGCACACTGGGGTTAAGAGCTTTGGCAGTGAGCTCCTCTTTGCCTAGCAGTTACATTGGGATTCAACAATCTGAAAAAACGTGTTTATATCGGGCTGAAAAACACGTTTTGAAAAGTCTGCTGTTCCTGCCATACAAGTTATATGGGGGTGACCAAAGTTGCAGAAACATGTTTATTTCTGCTGAAATACACGTTTTGACACTTTCTGCACATTGGGGTTAAGAGCTTTGGCAGTGAGCTCCTCATAGCCTAGTAGTTACATTGGGATTCAACAATCTGAAAAAACGCGTTTATCTCGGGCTGAAAAACACGTTTTGAAAAGTCTGCTGCTCCTGTCCCATAAGTTACATGGGGGTAGCCAAAGTTGCAGAAACATGTTTATTTCTGCTGAAATACACGTTTTGACACTTTCTGCACACTGGGGTTAAGATCTGAGGCAGTGAGCTCTTCTGAGCCTAGCAGTTACATTGGATTTCAACAATCTGAAAAAACGCGTTTATCTCGGTCTGAAAAACACGTTTTGAAAAGTCTGCTGTTTCTGCCATACAAGTTACATGGGGGTGACCAAAGTTGCAGAAACATGTTTATTTCTGCTGAAATACACGTTTTGACACTTTCTGCACACTGGGGTTAAGATCTTAGGCAGTGAGCTCTTCTGAGCCTAGCAGTTACATTGGATTTCAACAATCTGAAAAAAACGCGTTTATCTCGGGCTGAAAAACACGTTTTGAAAAGTCTGCTGCTCCTGTCCCATAAGTTACATGGGGGTAGCCAAACTTGCAGAAACATGTTTATTTCTGCTGAAATACACGTTTTGACACTTTCTGCACACTGGGGTTAAGAGCTTTGGCAGTGAGCTCCTCTTTGCCTAGCAGTTACATTGGGATTCAACAATCTGAAAAAACGTGTTTATCTCGGGCTGAAAAACACGTTTTGAAAAGTCTGCTGTTCCTGCCATACAAGTTACATGGGGGTGACCAAAGTTGCAGAAACATGTTTATTTCTGCTGAAATACACGTTTTGACACTTTCTGCACATTGGGGTTAAGAGCTTTGGCAGTGAGCTCCTCTTTGCCTAGCTGTTACATTGGGATTCAACAATCTGAAAAAACGTGTTTATCTCGGGCTGAAAAACACGTTTTGAAAAGTCTGCTGCTCCTGCCCCATAAGTTACATGGGGGTAGCCAAAGTTGCAGAAACATGTTTATTTTTGCTGAAATACACGTTTTGACACTTTCTGCACACTGGGGTTAAGAGCTTTGGCAGTGAGCTCCTCTTAGCCTAGCAGTTACATTGGGATTCAACAATCTGAAAAAACGCGTTTATCTCGGGCTGAAAAACACGTTTTGAAAAGTCTGCTGTTCCTGCCATACAAGTTACATGGGGGTGACCAAAGTTGCAGAAACATGTTTATTTCTGCTGAAATACACGTTTTGACACTTTCTGCACACTGGGGTTAAGAGCTTTGGCAGTGAGCTCCTCTTTGCCTAGCAGTTACATTGCATTTCAACAATCTGAAAAAACGCGTTTATCTCGGGCTGAAAAACATGTTTTGAAAAGTCTGCTGCTCCTGTCCCATAAGTTACATGGGGGTAGCCAAAGTTGCAGAAACATGTTTATTTCTGCTGAATTACACGTTTTGACACTTTCTGCACACTGGGGTTAAGATCTGAGGCATTGAGCTCTTCTGAGCCTAGCAGTTAGATTGGATTTCAACAATCTGAAAAAACGCGTTTATCTCGGGCTGAAAAACACGTTTTGAAAAGTCTGCTGGTCCTGCCATACAAGTTACATGGGGGTGACCAAAGTTGCAGAAAAATGTTTATTTCTGCTGAAATACACGTTTTGACACTTTCTGCACATTGGGGTTAAGAGCTTTGGCAGTGAGCTCCTCTTTGCCTAGCTGTTACATTGGGATTCAACAATCTGAAAAAACGTGTTTATCTCGGGCTGAAAAACACGTTTTGAAAAGTCTGCTGCTCCTGCCCCATAAGTTACATGGGGGTAGCCAAAGTTGCAGAAACATGTTTATTTTTGCTGAAATACACGTTTTGACACTTTCTGCACACTGGGGTTAAGAGCTTTGGCAGTGAGCTCCTCTTAGCCTAGCAGTTACATTGGGATTCAACAATCTGAAAAAACGCGTTTATCTCGGGCTGAAAAACACGTTTTGAAAAGTCTGCTGTTCCTGCCATACAAGTTACATGGGCGTGACCAAAGTTGCAGAAACATGTTTATTTCTGCTGAAATACACGTTTTGACACTTTCTGCACATTGGGGTTAAGAGCTTTGGCAGTGAGCTCCTCTTTGCCTAGCTGTTACATTGGGATTCAACAATCTGAAAAAACGTGTTTATCTCGGGCTGAAAAACACGTTTTGAAAAGTCTGCTGCTCCTGCCCCATAAGTTACATGGGGGTAGCCAAAGTTGCAGAAACATGTTTATTTTTGCTGAAATACACGTTTTGACTCTTTCTGCACACTGGGGTTAAGAGCTTTGGCAGTGAGCTCCTCTTAGCCTAGCAGTTACATTGGGATTCAACAATCTGAAAAAACGCGTTTATCTCGGGCTGAAAAACACGTTTTGAAAAGTCTGCTGTTCCTGCCATACAAGTTACATGGGGGTGACCAAAGTTGCAGAAACATGTTTATTTCTGCTGAAATACACGTTTTGACACTTTCTGCACACTGGGGTTAAGATCTGAGGCAGTGAGCTCTTCTGAGCCTAGCAGTTACATTGGATTTCAACAATCTGAAAAAACGCGTTTATCTCGGGCTGAAAAACACGTTTTGAAAAGTCTGCTGCTCCTGCCCCATAAGTAACATGGGGGTAGCCAAAGTTGCAGAAACATGTTTATTTCTGCTGAAATACACGTTTTGACACTTTCTGCACACTGGGGTTAAGAGCTTTGGCAGTGAGCTCCTCTTTGCCTAGCTGTTACATTTTGATTCAACAATCTGAAAAAACGTGTTTATCTCGGGCTGAAAAACAAGTTTTGAAAAATCTGCTGTTTCTGCCATACAAGTTACATGGGGGTGACCAAAGTTGCAGAAACATGTTTATTTCTGCTGAAATACATGTTTTGACACTTTCTGCACACTGGGGTTAAGAGCTTTGGCAGTGAGCTCCTCTTTGCCTAGCAGTTACATTGGGATTCAACAATCTGAAAAAACGTGTTTATCTTGGGCTGAAAAACACGTTTTGAAAAGTCTGCTGTTCCTGCCATACAAGTTTCATGGGGGTGACAAAAGTTGCAGAAACATGTTTATTTCTGCTGAAATACACGTTTTGACACTTTCTGCACACTGGGGTTAAGAGCTTTGGCAGTGAGCTCCTCTTTGCCTAGCAGTTACATTGCATTTCAACAATCTGAAAAAACGCGTTTATCTCGGGCTGAAAAACATGTTTTGAAAAGTCTGCTGCTCCTGTCCCATAAGTTACATGGGGGTAGCCAAAGTTGCAGAAACACGTTTATTTCTGCTGAAATACACGTTTTGACACTTTCTGCACACTGGGGTTAAGATCTGAGGCAGTGAGCTCTTCTGAGCCTAGCAGTTAGATTGGATTTCAACAATCTGAAAAAACGCGTTTATCTCGGGCTGAAAAACACGTTTTGAAAAGTCTGCTGCTCCTGTCCCATAAGTTACATGGGGGTAGCCAAACTTGCAGAAACATGTTTATTTCTGCTGAAATACACGTTTTGACACTTTCTGCACACTGGGGTTAAGATCTGAGGCAGTGAGCTCTTCTGAGCCTAGCAGTTAGATTGGATTTCAACAATCTGAAAAAACGCGTTTATCTCGGGCTGAAAAACATGTTTTGAAAAGTCTGCTGTTCCTGCCATACAAGTTACATGGGGGTGACCAAAGTTGCAGAAAAATGTTTATTTCTGCTGAAATACACGTTTTGACACTTTCTGCACATTGGGGTTAAGAGCTTTGGCAGTGAGCTCCTCTTTGCCTAGCTGTTACATTGGGATTCAACAATCTGAAAAAACGTGTTTATCTCGGGCTGAAAAACACGTTTTGAAAAGTCTGCTGCTCCTGCCCCATAAGTTACATGGGGGTAGCCAAAGTTGCAGAAACATGTTTATTTCTGCTGAAATACACGTTTTGACACTTTCTGCACACTGGGGTTAAGAGCTCTGGCAGTGAGCTCCTCTTTGCCTACCAGTTACATTGAGATTCAACAATCTGAAAAAAAGTGTTTATCTCGGGCTGAAAAACACGTTTTGAAAAGTCTGCTGCTCCTGCCCCATAAGTAACATGGGGGTAGCCAAAGTTGCAGAAACATGTTTATTTCTGCTGAAATACACGTTTTTACACTTTCTGCACACTGGGGTTAAGATCTGAGGCAGTGAGCTCTTCTGAGCCTAGCAGTTACTTTGGATATCAACAATCTGAAAAAACGCGTTTATCTCGGGCTGAAAAACACGTTTTGAAAAGTCTGCTGCTCCTGTCCCATAAGTTACATGGGGGTAGCCAAAGTTGCAGAAACATGTTTATTTTTGCTGAAATACACGTTTTGACACTTTCTGCACACTGGGGTTAAGAGCTTTGGCAGTGAGCTCCTCTTAGCCTAGCAGTTACATTGGGATTCAACAATCTGAAAAAACGCGTTTATCTCGGGCTGAAAAACACGTTTTGAAAAGTCTGCTGTTCCTGCCATACAAGTTACATGGGGGTGACCAAAGTTGCAGAAACATGTTTATTTCTGCTGAAATACACGTTTTGACACTTTCTGCACACTGGGGTTAAGATCTGAGGCAGTGAGCTCTTCTGAGCCTAGCAGTTAGATTGGATTTCAACAATCTGAAAAAACGCGTTTATCTCGGGCTGAAAAACACGTTTTGAAAAGTCTGCTGTTTCTGCCATACAAGTTACATGGGGGTGACCAAAGTTGCAGAAACATGTTTATTTCTGCTGAAATACACGTTTTGACACTTTCTGCACACTGGGGTTAAGATCTTAGGCAGTGAGCTCTTCTGAGCCTAGCAGTTACATTGGATTTCAACAATCTGAAAAAAACGCGTTTATCTCGGGCTGAAAAACACGTTTTGAAAAGTCTGCTGCTCCTGTCCCATAAGTTACATGAGGGTAGCCAAAGTTGCAGAAACATGTTTATTTCTGCTGAAATACACGTTTTGACACTTTCTGCACACTGGGGTTAAGATCTGAGGCAGTGAGCTCTTCTGAGCCTAGCAGTTACATTGGATTTCAACAATCTGAAAAAACGCGTTTATCTCGGGCTGAAAAACACGTTTTGAAAAGTCTGCTGCTCCTGCCCCATAAGTAACATGGGGGTAGCCAAAGTTGCAGAAACATGTTTATTTCTGCTGAAATACACGTTTTGACACTTTCTGCACACTGGGGTTAAGAGCTTTGGCAGTGAGCTCCTCTTTGCCTAGCTGTTACATTTTGATTCAACAATCTGAAAAAACGTGTTTATCTCGGGCTGAAAAACAAGTTTTGAAAAATCTGCTGTTTCTGCCATACAAGTTACATGGGGGTGACCAAAGTTGCAGAAACATGTTTATTTCTGCTGAAATACATGTTTTGACACTTTCTGCACACTGGGGTTAAGAGCTTTGGCAGTGAGCTCCTCTTTGCCTAGCAGTTACATTGGGATTCAACAATCTGAAAAAACGTGTTTATCTTGGGCTGAAAAACACGTTTTGAAAAGTCTGCTGCTCCTGTCCCATAAGTTACATGGGGGTAGCCAAAGTTGCAGAAACACGTTTATTTCTGCTGAAATACACGTTTTGACACTTTCTGCACACTGGGGTTAAGATCTGAGGCAGTGAGCTCTTCTGAGCCTAGCAGTTAGATTGGATTTCAACAATCTGAAAAAACGCGTTTATCTCGGGCTGAAAAACACGTTTTGAAAAGTCTGCTGCTCCTGTCCCATAAGTTACATGGGGGTAGCCAAACTTGCAGAAACATGTTTATTTCTGCTGAAATACACGTTTTGACACTTTCTGCACACTGGGGTTAAGATCTGAGGCAGTGAGCTCTTCTGAGCCTAGCAGTTAGATTGGATTTCAACAATCTGAAAAAACGCGTTTATCTCGGGCTGAAAAACACGTTTTGAAAAGTCTGCTGTTCCTGCCATACAAGTTACATGGGGGTGACCAAAGTTGCAGAAAAATGTTTATTTCTGCTGAAATACACGTTTTGACACTTTCTGCACACTGGGGTTAAGAGCTCTGGCAGTGAGCTCCTCTTTGCCTAGCAGTTACATTGGGATTCAACAATCTGAAAAAACGTGTTTATCTCGGGCTGAAAAACACGTTTTGAAAAGTCTGCTGTTCCTGCCATACAAGTTACATGGGGGTGACCAAAGTTGCAGAAACATGTTTATTTCTGCTGAAATACACGTTTTGACACTTTCTGCACATTGGGGTTAAGAGCTTTGGCAGTGAGCTCCTCTTTGCCTAGCTGTTACATTGGGATTCAACAATCTGAAAAAACGTGTTTATCTCGGGCTGAAAAACACGTTTTGAAAAGTCTGCTGCTCCTGCCCCATATGTTACATGGGGGTAGCCAAAGTTGCAGAAACATGTTTATTTTTGCTGAAATACACGTTTTGACACTTTCTGCACACTGGGGTTAAGAGCTTTGGCAGTGAGCTCCTCTTAGCCTAGCAGTTACATTGGGATTCAACAATCTGAAAAAACGCGTTTATCTCGGGATGAAAAACACGTTTTGAAAAGTCTGCTGTTCCTGCCATACAAGTTACATGGGGGTGACCAAAGTTGCAGAAACATGTTTATTTCTGCTGAAATACACGTTTTGACACTTTCTGCACACTGGGGTTAAGAGCTTTGGCAGTGAGCTCCTCTTTGCCTAGCAGTTACATTGCATTTCAACAATCTGAAAAAACGCGTTTATCTCGGGCTGAAAAACATGTTTTGAAAAGTCTGCTGCTCCTGTCCCATAAGTTACATGGGGGTAGCCAAAGTTGCAGAAACATGTTTATTTCTGCTGAATTACACGTTTTGACACTTTCTGCACACTGGGGTTAAGATCTGAGGCAGTGAGCTCTTCTGAGCCTAGCAGTTAGATTGGATTTCAACAATCTGAAAAAACGCGTTTATCTCGGGCTGAAAAACACGTTTTGAAAAGTCTGCTGTTCCTGCCATACAAGTTACATGGGGGTGACCAAAGTTGCAGAAAAATGTTTATTTCTGCTGAAATACACGTTTTGACACTTTCTGCACATTGGGGTTAAGAGCTTTGGCAGTGAGCTCCTCTTTGCCTAGCTGTTACATTGGGATTCAACAATCTGAAAAAACGTGTTTATCTCGGGCTGAAAAACACGTTTTGAAAAGTCTGCTGCTCCTGCCCCATAAGTTACATGGGGGTAGCCAAAGTTGCAGAAACATGTTTATTTTTGCTGAAATACACGTTTTGACACTTTCTGCACACTGGGGTTAAGAGCTTTGGCAGTGAGCTCCTCTTAGCCTAGCAGTTACATTGGGATTCAACAATCTGAAAAAACGCGTTTATCTCGGGCTGAAAAACACGTTTTGAAAAGTCTGCTGTTCCTGCCATACAAGTTACATGGGCGTGACCAAAGTTGCAGAAACATGTTTATTTCTGCTGAAATACACGTTTTGACACTTTCTGCACATTGGGGTTAAGAGCTTTGGCAGTGAGCTCCTCTTTGCCTAGCTGTTACATTGGGATTCAACAATCTGAAAAAACGTGTTTATCTCGGGCTGAAAAACACGTTTTGAAAAGTCTGCTGCTCCTGCCCCATAAGTTACATGGGGGTAGCCAAAGTTGCAGAAACATGTTTATTTTTGCTGAAATACACGTTTTGACACTTTCTGCACACTGGGGTTAAGAGCTTTGGCAGTGAGCTCCTCTTAGCCTAGCAGTTACATTGGGATTCAACAATCTGAAAAAACGCGTTTATCTCGGGCTGAAAAACACGTTTTGAAAAGTCTGCTGTTCCTGCCATACAAGTTACATGGGGGTGACCAAAGTTGCAGAAACATGTTTATTTCTGCTGAAATACACGTTTTGACACTTTCTGCACACTGGGGTTAAGATCTGAGGCAGTGAGCTCTTCTGAGCCTAGCAGTTACATTGGATTTCAACAATCTGAAAAAACGCGTTTATCTCGGGCTGAAAAACACGTTTTGAAAAGTCTGCTGCTCCTGCCCCATAAGTAACATGGGGGTAGCCAAAGTTGCAGAAACATGTTTATTTCTGCTGAAATACACGTTTTGACACTTTCTGCACACTGGGGTTAAGAGCTTTGGCAGTGAGCTCCTCTTTGCCTAGCTGTTACATTTTGATTCAACAATCTGAAAAAACGTGTTTATCTCGGGCTGAAAAACAAGTTTTGAAAAATCTGCTGTTTCTGCCATACAAGTTACATGGGGGTGACCAAAGTTGCAGAAACATGTTTATTTCTGCTGAAATACATGTTTTGACACTTTCTGCACACTGGGGTTAAGAGCTTTGGCAGTGAGCTCCTCTTTGCCTAGCAGTTACATTGGGATTCAACAATCTGAAAAAACGTGTTTATCTTGGGCTGAAAAACACGTTTTGAAAAGTCTGCTGCTCCTGTCCCATAAGTTACATGGGGGTAGCCAAAGTTGCAGAAACACGTTTATTTCTGCTGAAATACACGTTTTGACACTTTCTGCACACTGGGGTTAAGATCTGAGGCAGTGAGCTCTTCTGAGCCTAGCAGTTAGATTGGATTTCAACAATCTGAAAAAACGCGTTTATCTCGGGCTGAAAAACACGTTTTGAAAAGTCTGCTGCTCCTGTCCCATAAGTTACATGGGGGTAGCCAAACTTGCAGAAACATGTTTATTTCTGCTGAAATACACGTTTTGACACTTTCTGCACACTGGGGTTAAGATCTGAGGCAGTGAGCTCTTCTGAGCCTAGCAGTTAGATTGGATTTCAACAATCTGAAAAAACGCGTTTATCTCGGGCTGAAAAACACGTTTTGAAAAGTCTGCTGTTCCTGCCATACAAGTTACATGGGGGTGACCAAAGTTGCAGAAAAATGTTTATTTCTGCTGAAATACACGTTTTGACACTTTCTGCACACTGGGGTTAAGAGCTTTGGCAGTGAGCTCCTCTTTGCCTAGCAGTTACATTGGGATTCAACAATCTGAAAAAACGTGTTTATCTCGGGCTGAAAAACACGTTTTGAAAAGTCTGCTGTTCCTGCCATACAAGTTACATGGGGGTGACCAAAGTTGCAGAAACATGTTTATTTCTGCTGAAATACACGTTTTGACACTTTCTGCACATTGGGGTTAAGAGCTTTGGCAGTGAGCTCCTCTTTGCCTAGCTGTTACATTGGGATTCAACAATCTGAAAAAACGTGTTTATCTCGGGCTGAAAAACACGTTTTGAAAAGTCTGCTGCTCCTGCCCCATATGTTACATGGGGGTAGCCAAAGTTGCAGAAACATGTTTATTTTTGCTGAAATACACGTTTTGACACTTTCTGCACACTGGGGTTAAGAGCTTTGGCAGTGAGCTCCTCTTAGCCTAGCAGTTACATTGGGATTCAACAATCTGAAAAAACGCGTTTATCTCGGGATGAAAAACACGTTTTGAAAAGTCTGCTGTTCCTGCCATACAAGTTACATGGGGGTGACCAAAGTTGCAGAAACATGTTTATTTCTGCTGAAATACACGTTTTGACACTTTCTGCACACTGGGGTTAAGAGCTTTGGCAGTGAGCTCCTCTTTGCCTAGCAGTTACATTGCATTTCAACAATCTGAAAAAACGCGTTTATCTCGGGCTGAAAAACATGTTTTGAAAAGTCTGCTGCTCCTGTCCCATAAGTTACATGGGGGTAGCCAAAGTTGCAGAAACATGTTTATTTCTGCTGAATTACACGTTTTGACACTTTCTGCACACTGGGGTTAAGATCTGAGGCAGTGAGCTCTTCTGAGCCTAGCAGTTAGATTGGATTTCAACAATCTGAAAAAACGCGTTTATCTCGGGCTGAAAAACACGTTTTGAAAAGTCTGCTGTTCCTGCCATACAAGTTACATGGGGGTGACCAAAGTTGCAGAAAAATGTTTATTTCTGCTGAAATACACGTTTTGACACTTTCTGCACATTGGGGTTAAGAGCTTTGGCAGTGAGCTCCTCTTTGCCTAGCTGTTACATTGGGATTCAACAATCTGAAAAAACGTGTTTATCTCGGGCTGAAAAACACGTTTTGAAAAGTCTGCTGCTCCTGCCCCATAAGTTACATGGGGGTAGCCAAAGTTGCAGAAACATGTTTATTTTTGCTGAAATACACGTTTTGACACTTTCTGCACACTGGGGTTAAGAGCTTTGGCAGTGAGCTCCTCTTAGCCTAGCAGTTACATTGGGATTCAACAATCTGAAAAAACGCGTTTATCTCGGGCTGAAAAACACATTTTGAAAAGTCTGCTGTTCCTGCCATACAAGTTACATGGGGGTGACCAAAGTTGCAGAAACATGTTTATTTCTGCTGAAATACACGTTTTGACACTTTCTGCACACTGGGGTTAAGATCTGAGGCAGTGAGCTCTTCTGAGCCTAGCAGTTACATTGGATTTCAACAATCTGAAAAAACGCGTTTATCTCGGGCTGAAAAACACGTTTTGAAAAGTCTGCTGCTCCTGCCCCATAAGTAACATGGGGGTAGCCAAAGTTGCAGAAACATGTTTATTTCTGCTGAAATACACGTTTTGACACTTTCTGCACACTGGGGTTAAGAGCTTTGGCAGTGAGCTCCTCTTTGCCTAGCTGTTACATTTTGATTCAACAATCTGAAAAAACGTGTTTATCTCGGGCTGAAAAACAATTTTTGAAAAATCTGCTGTTTCTGCCATACAAGTTACATGGGGGTGACCAAAGTTGCAGAAACATGTTTATTTCTGCTGTAATACATGTTTTGACACTTTCTGCACACTGGGGTTAAGAGCTTTGGCAGTGAGCTCCTCTTTGCCTAGCAGTTACATTGGGATTCAACAATCTGAAAAAACGTGTTTATCTTGGGCTGAAAAACACGTTTTGAAAAGTCTGCTGTTCCTGCCATACAAGTTTCATGGGGGTGACAAAAGTTGCAGAAACATGTTTATTTCTGCTGAAATACACGTTTTGACACTTTCTGCACACTGGGGTTAAGAGCTTTGGCAGTGAGCTCCTCTTTGCCTAGCAGTTACATTGCATTTCAACAATCTGAAAAAACGCGTTTATCTCGGGCTGAAAAACATGTTTTGAAAAGTCTGCTGCTCCTGTCCCATAAGTAACATGGGGGTAGCCAAAGTTGCAGAAACATGTTTATTTCTGCTGAAATACACGTTTTTACACTTTCTGCACACTGGGGTTAAGATCTGAGGCAGTGAGCTCTTCTGAGCCTAGCAGTTACTTTGGATATCAACAATCTGAAAAAAACGCGTTTATCTCGGGCTGAAAAACACGTTTTGAAAAGTCTGCTGCTCCTGTCCCATAAGTTACATGGGGGTAGCCAAAGTTGCAGAAACACGTTTATTTCTGCTGAAATACACGTTTTGACACTTTCTGCACACTGGGGTTAAGATCTGAGGCAGTGAGCTCTTCTGAGCCTAGCAGTTAGATTGGATTTCAACAATCTGAAAAAACGCGTTTATCTCGGGCTGAAAAACACGTTTTGAAAAGTCTGCTGCTCCTGTCCCATAAGTTACATGGGGGTAGCCAAACTTGCAGAAACATGTTTATTTCTGCTGAAATACACGTTTTGACACTTTCTGCACACTGGGGTTAAGATCTGAGGCAGTGAGCTCTTCTGAGCCTAGCAGTTAGATTGGATTTCAACAATCTGAAAAAACGCGTTTATCTCGGGCTGAAAAACACGTTTTGAAAAGTCTGCTGTTCCTGCCATACAAGTTACATGGGGGTGACCAAAGTTGCAGAAAAATGTTTATTTCTGCTGAAATACACGTTTTGACACTTTCTGCACACTGGGGTTAAGAGCTTTGGCAGTGAGCTCCTCTTTGCCTAGCAGTTACATTGGGATTCAACAATCTGAAAAAACGTGTTTATCTCGGGCTGAAAAACACGTTTTGAAAAGTCTGCTGTTCCTGCCATACAAGTTACATGGGGGTGACCAAAGTTGCAGAAACATGTTTATTTCTGCTGAAATACACGTTTTGACACTTTCTGCACATTGGGGTTAAGAGCTTTGGCAGTGAGCTCCTCTTTGCCTAGCTGTTACATTGGGATTCAACAATCTGAAAAAACGTGTTTATCTCGGGCTGAAAAACACGTTTTGAAAAGTCTGCTGCTCCTGCCCCATATGTTACATGGGGGTAGCCAAAGTTGCAGAAACATGTTTATTTTTGCTGAAATACACGTTTTGACACTTTCTGCACACTGGGGTTAAGAGCTTTGGCAGTGAGCTCCTCTTAGCCTAGCAGTTACATTGGGATTCAACAATCTGAAAAAACGCGTTTATCTCGGGATGAAAAACACGTTTTGAAAAGTCTGCTGTTCCTGCCATACAAGTTACATGGGGGTGACCAAAGTTGCAGAAACATGTTTATTTCTGCTGAAATATACGTTTTGACACTTTCTGCACACTGGGGTTAAGAGCTTTGGCAGTGAGCTCCTCTTTGCCTAGCAGTTACATTGCATTTCAACAATCTGAAAAAACGCGTTTATCTCGGGCTGAAAAACATGTTTTGAAAAGTCTGCTGCTCCTGTCCCATAAGTTACATGGGGGTAGCCAAAGTTGCAGAAACATGTTTATTTCTGCTGAATTACACGTTTTGACACTTTCTGCACACTGGGGTTAAGATCTGAGGCAGTGAGCTCTTCTGAGCCTAGCAGTTAGATTGGATTTCAACAATCTGAAAAAACGCGTTTATCTCGGGCTGAAAAACACGTTTTGAAAAGTCTGCTGTTCCTGCCATACAAGTTACATGGGGGTGACCAAAGTTGCAGAAAAATGTTTATTTCTGCTGAAATACACGTTTTGACACTTTCTGCACATTGGGGTTAAGAGCTTTGGCAGTGAGCTCCTCTTTGCCTAGCTGTTACATTGGGATTCAACAATCTGAAAAAACGTGTTTATCTCGGGCTGAAAAACACGTTTTGAAAAGTCTGCTGCTCCTGCCCCATAAGTTACATGGGGGTAGCCAAAGTTGCAGAAACATGTTTATTTTTGCTGAAATACACGTTTTGACACTTTCTGCACACTGGGGTTAAGAGCTTTGGCAGTGAGCTCCTCTTAGCCTAGCAGTTACATTGGGATTCAACAATCTGAAAAAACGCGTTTATCTCGGGCTGAAAAACACGTTTTGAAAAGTCTGCTGTTCCTGCCATACAAGTTACATGGGCGTGACCAAAGTTGCAGAAACATGTTTATTTCTGCTGAAATACACGTTTTGACACTTTCTGCACATTGGGGTTAAGAGCTTTGGCAGTGAGCTCCTCTTTGCCTAGCTGTTACATTGGGATTCAACAATCTGAAAAAACGTGTTTATCTCGGGCTGAAAAACACGTTTTGAAAAGTCTGCTGCTCCTGCCCCATAAGTTACATGGGGGTAGCCAAAGTTGCAGAAACATGTTTATTTTTGCTGAAATACACGTTTTGACACTTTCTGCACACTGGGGTTAAGAGCTTTGGCAGTGAGCTCCTCTTAGCCTAGCAGTTACATTGGGATTCAACAATCTGAAAAAACGCGTTTATCTCGGGCTGAAAAACACGTTTTGAAAAGTCTGCTGTTCCTGCCATACAAGTTACATGGGGGTGACCAAAGTTGCAGAAACATGTTTATTTCTGCTGAAATACACGTTTTGACACTTTCTGCACACTGGGGTTAAGATCTGAGGCAGTGAGCTCTTCTGAGCCTAGCAGTTACATTGGATTTCAACAATCTGAAAAAACGCGTTTATCTCGGGCTGAAAAACACGTTTTGAAAAGTCTGCTGCTCCTGCCCCATAAGTAACATGGGGGTAGCCAAAGTTGCAGAAACATGTTTATTTCTGCTGAAATACACGTTTTGACACTTTCTGCACACTGGGGTTAAGAGCTTTGGCAGTGAGCTCCTCTTTGCCTAGCTGTTACATTTTGATTCAACAATCTGAAAAAACGTGTTTATCTCGGGCTGAATAACAATTTTTGAAAAATCTGCTGTTTCTGCCATACAAGTTACATGGGGGTGACCAAAGTTGCAGAAACATGTTTATTTCTGCTGTAATACATGTTTTGACACTTTCTGCACACTGGGGTTAAGAGCTTTGGCAGTGAGCTCCTCTTTGCCTAGCAGTTACATTGGGATTCAACAATCTGAAAAAACGTGTTTATCTTGGGCTGAAAAACACGTTTTGAAAAGTCTGCTGTTCCTGCCATACAGGTTTCATGGGGGTGACAAAAGTTGCAGAAACATGTTTATTTCTGCTGAAATACACGTTTTGACACTTTCTGCACACTGGGGTTAAGAGCTTTGGCAGTGAGCTCCTCTTTGCCTAGCAGTTACATTGCATTTCAACAATCTGAAAAAACGCGTTTATCTCGGGCTGAAAAACATGTTTTGAAAAGTCTGCTGCTCCTGTCCCATAAGTAACATGGGGGTAGCCAAAGTTGCAGAAACATGTTTATTTCTGCTGAAATACACGTTTTTACACTTTCTGCACACTGGGGTTAAGATCTGAGGCAGTGAGCTCTTCTGAGCCTAGCAGTTACTTTGGATATCAACAATCTGAAAAAACGCGTTTATCTCGGGCTGAAAAACACGTTTTGAAAAGTCTGCTGCTCCTGTCCCATAAGTTACATGGGGGTAGCCAAAGTTGCAGAAACATGTTTATTTTTGCTGAAATACACGTTTTGACACTTTCTGCACACTGGGGTTAAGAGCTTTGGCAGTGAGCTCCTCTTAGCCTAGCAGTTACATTGGGATTCAACAATCTGAAAAAACGCGTTTATCTCGGGCTGAAAAACACGTTTTGAAAAGTCTGCTGTTCCTGCCATACAAGTTACATGGGGGTGACCAAAGTTGCAGAAACATGTTTATTTCTGCTGAAATACACGTTTTGACACTTTCTGGCCACTGGGGTTAAGAGCTTTGGCAGTGAGCTCCTCTTAGCCTAGCACTTACATTGGGATTCAACAATCTGAAAAAACGTGTTTATCTCGGGCTGAAAAACACGTTTTGAGAAGTCTGCTGTTCCTGCCATACAAGTTTCATGGGGGTGACAAAAGTTGCAGAAACATGTTTATTTCTGCTGAAATACACGTTTTGACACTTTCTGGCCACTGGGGTTAAGAGCTTTGGCAGTGAGCTCCTCTTAGCCTAGCACTTACATTGGGATTCAACAATCTGAAAAAACGTGTTTATCTCGGGCTGAAAAACACGTTTTGAAAAGTCTGCTGCTCCTGCCCCATAAGTAACATGGGGGTAGCCAAAGTTGCAGAAACATGTTTATTTCTGCTGAAATACACGTTTTTACACTTTCTGCACACTGGGGTTAAGATCTGAGGCAGTGAGCTCTTCTGAGCCTAGCAGTTACAATGGATTTCAACAATCTGAAAAAACGCGTTTATCTCGGGCTGAAAAACACGTTTTGAAAAGTCTGCTGCTCCTGTCCCATAAGTTACATGGGGGTAGCCAAAGTTGCAGAAACATGTTTATTTCTGCTGAAATACACGTTTTGACACTTTCTGCACACTGGGGTTAAGAGCTTTGGCAGTGAGCTCCTCTTTGCCTAGCAGTTACATTGGGATTCAACAATCTGAAAAAACGTGTTTATATCGGGCTGAAAAACACGTTTTGAAAAGTCTGCTGTTCCTGCCATACAAGTTATATGGGGGTGACCAAAGTTGCAGAAACATGTTTATTTCTGCTGAAATACACGTTTTGACACTTTCTGCACATTGGGGTTAAGAGCTTTGGCAGTGAGCTCCTCATAGCCTAGTAGTTACATTGGGATTCAACAATCTGAAAAAACGCGTTTATCTCGGGCTGAAAAACACGTTTTGAAAAGTCTGCTGCTCCTGTCCCATAAGTTACATGGGGGTAGCCAAAGTTGCAGAAACATGTTTATTTCTGCTGAAATACACGTTTTGACACTTTCTGCACACTGGGGTTAAGATCTGAGGCAGTGAGCTCTTCTGAGCCTAGCAGTTACATTGGATTTCAACAATCTGAAAAAACGCGTTTATCTCGGGCTGAAAAACACGTTTTGAAAAGTCTGCTGTTTCTGCCATACAAGTTACATGGGGGTGACCAAAGTTGCAGAAACATGTTTATTTCTGCTGAAATACACGTTTTGACACTTTCTGCACACTGGGGTTAAGATCTTAGGCAGTGAGCTCTTCTGAGCCTAGCAGTTACATTGGATTTCAACAATCTGAAAAAAACGCGTTTATCTCGGGCTGAAAAACACGTTTTGAAAAGTCTGCTGCTCCTGTCCCATAAGTTACATGGGGGTAGCCAAAGTTGCAGAAACATGTTTATTTCTGCTGAAATACACGTTTTGACACTTTCTGCACACTGGGGTTAAGATCTGAGGCAGTGAGCTCTTCTGAGCCTAGCAGTTACATTGGATTTCAACAATCTGAAAAAAACGCGTTTATCTCGGGCTGAAAAACACGTTTTGAAAAGTCTGCTGCTCCTGTCCCATAAGTTACATGGGGGTAGCCAAACTTGCAGAAACATGTTTATTTCTGCTGAAATACACGTTTTGACACTTTCTGCACACTGGGGTTAAGAGCTTTGGCAGTGAGCTCCTCTTTGCCTAGCAGTTACATTGGGATTCAACAATCTGAAAAAACGTGTTTATCTCGGGCTGAAAAACACGTTTTGAAAAGTCTGCTGTTCCTGCCATACAAGTTACATGGGGGTGACCAAAGTTGCAGAAACATGTTTATTTCTGCTGAAATACACGTTTTGACACTTTCTGCACATTGGGGTTAAGAGCTTTGGCAGTGAGCTCCTCTTTGCCTAGCTGTTACATTGGGATTCAACAATCTGAAAAAACGTGTTTATCTCGGGCTGAAAAACACGTTTTGAAAAGTCTGCTGCTCCTGCCCCATAAGTTACATGGGGGTAGCCAAAGTTGCAGAAACATGTTTATTTTTGCTGAAATACACGTTTTGACACTTTCTGCACACTGGGGTTAAGAGCTTTGGCAGTGAGCTCCTCTTAGCCTAGCAGTTACATTGGGATTCAACAATCTGAAAAAACGCGTTTATCTCGGGCTGAAAAACACGTTTTGAAAAGTCTGCTGTTCCTGCCATACAAGTTACATGGGGGTGACCAAAGTTGCAGAAACATGTTTATTTCTGCTGAAATACACGTTTTGACACTTTCTGCACACTGGGGTTAAGAGCTTTGGCAGTGAGCTCCTCTTTGCCTAGCAGTTACATTGCATTTCAACAATCTGAAAAAACGCGTTTATCTCGGGCTGAAAAACATGTTTTGAAAAGTCTGCTGCTCCTGTCCCATAAGTTACATGGGGGTAGCCAAAGTTGCAGAAACATGTTTATTTCTGCTGAATTACACGTTTTGACACTTTCTGCACACTGGGGTTAAGATCTGAGGCATTGAGCTCTTCTGAGCCTAGCAGTTAGATTGGATTTCAACAATCTGAAAAAACGCGTTTATCTCGGGCTGAAAAACACGTTTTGAAAAGTCTGCTGGTCCTGCCATACAAGTTACATGGGGGTGACCAAAGTTGCAGAAAAATGTTTATTTCTGCTGAAATACACGTTTTGACACTTTCTGCACATTGGGGTTAAGAGCTTTGGCAGTGAGCTCCTCTTTGCCTAGCTGTTACATTGGGATTCAACAATCTGAAAAAACGTGTTTATCTCGGGCTGAAAAACACGTTTTGAAAAGTCTGCTGCTCCTGCCCCATAAGTTACATGGGGGTAGCCAAAGTTGCAGAAACATGTTTATTTTTGCTGAAATACACGTTTTGACACTTTCTGCACACTGGGGTTAAGAGCTTTGGCAGTGAGCTCCTCTTAGCCTAGCAGTTACATTGGGATTCAACAATCTGAAAAAACGCGTTTATCTCGGGCTGAAAAACACGTTTTGAAAAGTCTGCTGTTCCTGCCATACAAGTTACATGGGCGTGACCAAAGTTGCAGAAACATGTTTATTTCTGCTGAAATACACGTTTTGACACTTTCTGCACATTGGGGTTAGAGCTTTGGCAGTGAGCTCCTCTTTGCCTAGCTGTTACATTGGGATTCAACAATCTGAAAAAACGTGTTTATCTCGGGCTGAAAAACACGTTTTGAAAAGTCTGCTGCTCCTGCCCCATAAGTTACATGGGGGTAGCCAAAGTTGCAGAAACATGTTTATTTTTGCTGAAATACACGTTTTGACTCTTTCTGCACACTGGGGTTAAGAGCTTTGGCAGTGAGCTCCTCTTAGCCTAGCAGTTACATTGGGATTCAACAATCTGAAAAAACGCGTTTATCTCGGGCTGAAAAACACGTTTTGAAAAGTCTGCTGTTCCTGCCATACAAGTTACATGGGGGTGACCAAAGTTGCAGAAACATGTTTATTTCTGCTGAAATACACGTTTTGACACTTTCTGCACACTGGGGTTAAGATCTGAGGCAGTGAGCTCTTCTGAGCCTAGCAGTTACATTGGATTTCAACAATCTGAAAAAACGCGTTTATCTCGGGCTGAAAAACACGTTTTGAAAAGTCTGCTGCTCCTGCCCCATAAGTAACATGGGGGTAGCCAAAGTTGCAGAAACATGTTTATTTCTGCTGAAATACACGTTTTGACACTTTCTGCACACTGGGGTTAAGAGCTTTGGCAGTGAGCTCCTCTTTGCCTAGCTGTTACATTTTGATTCAACAATCTGAAAAAACGTGTTTATCTCGGGCTGAAAAACAAGTTTTGAAAAATCTGCTGTTTCTGCCATACAAGTTACATGGGGGTGACCAAAGTTGCAGAAACATGTTTATTTCTGCTGAAATACATGTTTTGACACTTTCTGCACACTGGGGTTAAGAGCTTTGGCAGTGAGCTCCTCTTTGCCTAGCAGTTACATTGGGATTCAACAATCTGAAAAAACGTGTTTATCTTGGGCTGAAAAACACGTTTTGAAAAGTCTGCTGCTCCTGTCCCATAAGTTACATGGGGGTAGCCAAAGTTGCAGAAACACGTTTATTTCTGCTGAAATACACGTTTTGACACTTTCTGCACACTGGGGTTAAGATCTGAGGCAGTGAGCTCTTCTGAGCCTAGCAGTTAGATTGGATTTCAACAATCTGAAAAAACGCGTTTATCTCGGGCTGAAAAACACGTTTTGAAAAGTCTGCTGCTCCTGTCCCATAAGTTACATGGGGGTAGCCAAACTTGCAGAAACATGTTTATTTCTGCTGAAATACACGTTTTGACACTTTCTGCACACTGGGGTTAAGATCTGAGGCAGTGAGCTCTTCTGAGCCTAGCAGTTAGATTGGATTTCAACAATCTGAAAAAACGCGTTTATCTCGGGCTGAAAAACACGTTTTGAAAAGTCTGCTGTTCCTGCCATACAAGTTACATGGGGGTGACCAAAGTTGCAGAAAAATGTTTATTTCTGCTGAAATACACGTTTTGACACTTTCTGCACACTGGGGTTAAGAGCTTTGGCAGTGAGCTCCTCTTTGCCTAGCAGTTACATTGGGATTCAACAATCTGAAAAAACGTGTTTATCTCGGGCTGAAAAACACGTTTTGAAAAGTCTGCTGTTCCTGCCATACAAGTTACATGGGGGTGACCAAAGTTGCAGAAACATGTTTATTTCTGCTGAAATACACGTTTTGACACTTTCTGCACATTGGGGTTAAGAGCTTTGGCAGTGAGCTCCTCTTTGCCTAGCTGTTACATTGGGATTCAACAATCTGAAAAAACGTGTTTATCTCGGGCTGAAAAACACGTTTTGAAAAGTCTGCTGCTCCTGCCCCATATGTTACATGGGGGTAGCCAAAGTTGCAGAAACATGTTTATTTTTGCTGAAATACACGTTTTGACACTTTCTGCACACTGGGGTTAAGAGCTTTGGCAGTGAGCTCCTCTTAGCCTAGCAGTTACATTGGGATTCAACAATCTGAAAAAACGCGTTTATCTCGGGATGAAAAACACGTTTTGAAAAGTCTGCTGTTCCTGCCATACAAGTTACATGGGGGTGACCAAAGTTGCAGAAACATGTTTATTTCTGCTGAAATACACGTTTTGACACTTTCTGCACACTGGGGTTAAGAGCTTTGGCAGTGAGCTCCTCTTTGCCTAGCAGTTACATTGCATTTCAACAATCTGAAAAAACGCGTTTATCTCGGGCTGAAAAACATGTTTTGAAAAGTCTGCTGCTCCTGTCCCATAAGTTACATGGGGGTAGCCAAAGTTGCAGAAACATGTTTATTTCTGCTGAATTACACGTTTTGACACTTTCTGCACACTGGGGTTAAGATCTGAGGCAGTGAGCTCTTCTGAGCCTAGCAGTTAGATTGGATTTCAACAATCTGAAAAAACGCGTTTATCTCGGGCTGAAAAACACGTTTTGAAAAGTCTGCTGTTCCTGCCATACAAGTTACATGGGGGTGACCAAAGTTGCAGAAAAATGTTTATTTCTGCTGAAATACACGTTTTGACACTTTCTGCACATTGGGGTTAAGAGCTTTGGCAGTGAGCTCCTCTTTGCCTAGCTGTTACATTGGGATTCAACAATCTGAAAAAACGTGTTTATCTCGGGCTGAAAAACACGTTTTGAAAAGTCTGCTGCTCCTGCCCCATAAGTTACATGGGGGTAGCCAAAGTTGCAGAAACATGTTTATTTTTGCTGAAATACACGTTTTGACACTTTCTGCACACTGGGGTTAAGAGCTTTGGCAGTGAGCTCCTCTTAGCCTAGCAGTTACATTGGGATTCAACAATCTGAAAAAACGCGTTTATCTCGGGCTGAAAAACACATTTTGAAAAGTCTGCTGTTCCTGCCATACAAGTTACATGGGGGTGACCAAAGTTGCAGAAACATGTTTATTTCTGCTGAAATACACGTTTTGACACTTTCTGCACACTGGGGTTAAGATCTGAGGCAGTGAGCTCTTCTGAGCCTAGCAGTTACATTGGATTTCAACAATCTGAAAAAACGCGTTTATCTCGGGCTGAAAAACACGTTTTGAAAAGTCTGCTGCTCCTGCCCCATAAGTAACATGGGGGTAGCCAAAGTTGCAGAAACATGTTTATTTCTGCTGAAATACACGTTTTGACACTTTCTGCACACTGGGGTTAAGAGCTTTGGCAGTGAGCTCCTCTTTGCCTAGCTGTTACATTTTGATTCAACAATCTGAAAAAACGTGTTTATCTCGGGCTGAAAAACAATTTTTGAAAAATCTGCTGTTTCTGCCATACAAGTTACATGGGGGTGACCAAAGTTGCAGAAACATGTTTATTTCTGCTGTAATACATGTTTTGACACTTTCTGCACACTGGGGTTAAGAGCTTTGGCAGTGAGCTCCTCTTTGCCTAGCAGTTACATTGGGATTCAACAATCTGAAAAAACGTGTTTATCTTGGGCTGAAAAACACGTTTTGAAAAGTCTGCTGTTCCTGCCATACAAGTTTCATGGGGGTGACAAAAGTTGCAGAAACATGTTTATTTCTGCTGAAATACACGTTTTGACACTTTCTGCACACTGGGGTTAAGAGCTTTGGCAGTGAGCTCCTCTTTGCCTAGCAGTTACATTGCATTTCAACAATCTGAAAAAACGCGTTTATCTCGGGCTGAAAAACATGTTTTGAAAAGTCTGCTGCTCCTGTCCCATAAGTAACATAGGGGTAGCCAAAGTTGCAGAAACATGTTTATTTCTGCTGAAATACACGTTTTTACACTTTCTGCACACTGGGGTTAAGATCTGAGGCAGTGAGCTCTTCTGAGCCTAGCAGTTACTTTGGATATCAACAATCTGAAAAAAACGCGTTTATCTCGGGCTGAAAAACACGTTTTGAAAAGTCTGCTGCTCCTGTCCCATAAGTTACATGGGGGTAGCCAAAGTTGCAGAAACACGTTTATTTCTGCTGAAATACACGTTTTGACACTTTCTGCACACTGGGGTTAAGATCTGAGGCAGTGAGCTCTTCTGAGCCTAGCAGTTAGATTGGATTTCAACAATCTGAAAAAACGCGTTTATCTCGGGCTGAAAAACACGTTTTGAAAAGTCTGCTGCTCCTGTCCCATAAGTTACATGGGGGTAGCCAAACTTGCAGAAACATGTTTATTTCTGCTGAAATACACGTTTTGACACTTTCTGCACACTGGGGTTAAGATCTGAGGCAGTGAGCTCTTCTGAGCCTAGCAGTTAGATTGGATTTCAACAATCTGAAAAAACGCGTTTATCTCGGGCTGAAAAACACGTTTTGAAAAGTCTGCTGTTCCTGCCATACAAGTTACATGGGGGTGACCAAAGTTGCAGAAAAATGTTTATTTCTGCTGAAATACACGTTTTGACACTTTCTGCACACTGGGGTTAAGAGCTTTGGCAGTGAGCACCTCTTTGCCTAGCAGTTACATTGGGATTCAACAATCTGAAAAAACGTGTTTATCTCGGGCTGAAAAACACGTTTTGAAAAGTCTGCTGTTCCTGCCATACAAGTTACATGGGGGTGACCAAAGTTGCAGAAACATGTTTATTTCTGCTGAAATACACGTTTTGACACTTTCTGCACATTGGGGTTAAGAGCTTTGGCAGTGAGCTCCTCTTTGCCTAGCTGTTACATTGGGATTTACAATCTGAAAAAACGTGTTTATCTCGGGCTGAAAAACACGTTTTGAAAAGTCTGCTGCTCCTGCCCCATATGTTACATGGGGGTAGCCAAAGTTGCAGAAACATGTTTATTTTTGCTGAAATACACGTTTTGACACTTTCTGCACACTGGGGTTAAGAGCTTTGGCAGTGAGCTCCTCTTAGCCTAGCAGTTACATTGGGATTCAACAATCTGAAAAAACGCGTTTATCTCGGGATGAAAAACACGTTTTGAAAAGTCTGCTGTTCCTGCCATACAAGTTACATGGGGGTGACCAAAGTTGCAGAAACATGTTTATTTCTGCTGAAATATACGTTTTGACACTTTCTGCACACTGGGGTTAAGAGCTTTGGCAGTGAGCTCCTCTTTGCCTAGCAGTTACATTGCATTTCAACAATCTGAAAAAACGCGTTTATCTCGGGCTGAAAAACATGTTTTGAAAAGTCTGCTGCTCCTGTCCCATAAGTTACATGGGGGTAGCCAAAGTTGCAGAAACATGTTTATTTCTGCTGAATTACACGTTTTGACACTTTCTGCACACTGGGGTTAAGATCTGAGGCAGTGAGCTCTTCTGAGCCTAGCAGTTAGATTGGATTTCAACAATCTGAAAAAACGCGTTTATCTCGGGCTGAAAAACACGTTTTGAAAAGTCTGCTGTTCCTGCCATACAAGTTACATGGGGGTGACCAAAGTTGCAGAAAAATGTTTATTTCTGCTGAAATACACGTTTTGACACTTTCTGCACATTGGGGTTAAGAGCTTTGGCAGTGAGCTCCTCTTTGCCTAGCTGTTACATTGGGATTCAACAATCTGAAAAAACGTGTTTATCTCGGGCTGAAAAACACGTTTTGAAAAGTCTGCTGCTCCTGCCCCATAAGTTACATGGGGGTAGCCAAAGTTGCAGAAACATGTTTATTTTTGCTGAAATACACGTTTTGACACTTTCTGCACACTGGGGTTAAGAGCTTTGGCAGTGAGCTCCTCTTAGCCTAGCAGTTACATTGGGATTCAACAATCTGAAAAAACGCGTTTATCTCGGGCTGAAAAACACGTTTTGAAAAGTCTGCTGTTCCTGCCATACAAGTTACATGGGCGTGACCAAAGTTGCAGAAACATGTTTATTTCTGCTGAAATACACGTTTTGACACTTTCTGCACATTGGGGTTAAG
Source organism: Lepisosteus platostomus (assembly GCF_059453375.1). NCBI lineage: Eukaryota > Metazoa > Chordata > Actinopteri > Semionotiformes > Lepisosteidae > Lepisosteus > Lepisosteus platostomus. The sequence goes on from NC_142629.1 coordinate 9,939,405, forward strand.
AGCTTTGGCAGTGAGCTCCTCTTTGCCTAGCTGTTACATTGGGATTCAACAATCTGAAAAAACGTGTTTATCTCGGGCTGAAAAACACGTTTTGAAAAGTCTGCTGCTCCTGCCCCATAAGTTACATGGGGGTAGCCAAAGTTGCAGAAACATGTTTATTTTTGCTGAAATACACGTTTTGACACTTTCTGCACACTGGGGTTTAGAGCTTTGGCAGTGAGCTCCTCTTAGCCTAGCAGTTACATTGGGATTCAACAATCTGAAAAAACGCGTTTATCTCGGGCTGAAAAACACGTTTTGAAAAGTCTGCTGTTCCTGCCATACAAGTTACATGGGGGTGACCAAAGTTGCAGAAACATGTTTATTTCTGCTGAAATACACGTTTTGACACTTTCTGCACACTGGGGTTAAGATCTGAGGCAGTGAGCTCTTCTGAGCCTAGCAGTTACATTGGATTTCAACAATCTGAAAAAACGCGTTTATCTCGGGCTGAAAAACACGTTTTGAAAAGTCTGCTGCTCCTGCCCCATAAGTAACATGGGGGTAGCCAAAGTTGCAGAAACATGTTTATTTCTGCTGAAATACACGTTTTGACACTTTCTGCACACTGGGGTTAAGAGCTTTGGCAGTGAGCTCCTCTTTGCCTAGCTGTTACATTTTGATTCAACAATCTGAAAAAACGTGTTTATCTCGGGCTGAATAACAATTTTTGAAAAATCTGCTGTTTCTGCCATACAAGTTACATGGGGGTGACCAAAGTTGCAGAAACATGTTTATTTCTGCTGTAATACATGTTTTGACACTTTCTGCACACTGGGGTTAAGAGCTTTGGCAGTGAGCTCCTCTTTGCCTAGCAGTTACATTGGGATTCAACAATCTGAAAAAACGTGTTTATCTTGGGCTGAAAAACACGTTTTGAAAAGTCTGCTGTTCCTGCCATACAGGTTTCATGGGGGTGACAAAAGTTGCAGAAACATGTTTATTTCTGCTGAAATACACGTTTTGACACTTTCTGCACACTGGGGTTAAGAGCTTTGGCAGTGAGCTCCTCTTTGCCTAGCAGTTACATTGCATTTCAACAATCTGAAAAAACGCGTTTATCTCGGGCTGAAAAACATGTTTTGAAAAGTCTGCTGCTCCTGTCCCATAAGTAACATGGGGGTAGCCAAAGTTGCAGAAACATGTTTATTTCTGCTGAAATACACGTTTTTACACTTTCTGCACACTGGGGTTAAGATCTGAGGCAGTGAGCTCTTCTGAGCCTAGCAGTTACTTTGGATATCAACAATCTGAAAAAACGCGTTTATCTCGGGCTGAAAAACACGTTTTGAAAAGTCTGCTGCTCCTGTCCCATAAGTTACATGGGGGTAGCCAAAGTTGCAGAAACATGTTTATTTTTGCTGAAATACACGTTTTGACACTTTCTGCACACTGGGGTTAAGAGCTTTGGCAGTGAGCTCCTCTTAGCCTAGCAGTTACATTGGGATTCAACAATCTGAAAAAACGCGTTTATCTCGGGCTGAAAAACACGTTTTGAAAAGTCTGCTGTTCCTGCCATACAAGTTACATGGGGGTGACCAAAGTTGCAGAAACATGTTTATTTCTGCTGAAATACACGTTTTGACACTTTCTGGCCACTGGGGTTAAGAGCTTTGGCAGTGAGCTCCTCTTAGCCTAGCACTTACATTGGGATTCAACAATCTGAAAAAACGTGTTTATCTCGGGCTGAAAAACACGTTTTGAGAAGTCTGCTGTTCCTGCCATACAAGTTTCATGGGGGTGACAAAAGTTGCAGAAACATGTTTATTTCTGCTGAAATACACGTTTTGACACTTTCTGGCCACTGGGGTTAAGAGCTTTGGCAGTGAGCTCCTCTTAGCCTAGCACTTACATTGGGATTCAACAATCTGAAAAAACGTGTTTATCTCGGGCTGAAAAACACGTTTTGAAAAGTCTGCTGCTCCTGCCCCATAAGTAACATGGGGGTAGCCAAAGTTGCAGAAACATGTTTATTTCTGCTGAAATACACGTTTTTACACTTTCTGCACACTGGGGTTAAGATCTGAGGCAGTGAGCTCTTCTGAGCCTAGCAGTTACAATGGATTTCAACAATCTGAAAAAACGCGTTTATCTCGGGCTGAAAAACACGTTTTGAAAAGTCTGCTGCTCCTGTCCCATAAGTTACATGGGGGTAGCCAAAGTTGCAGAAACATGTTTATTTCTGCTGAAATACACGTTTTGACACTTTCTGCACACTGGGGTTAAGAGCTTTGGCAGTGAGCTCCTCTTTGCCTAGCAGTTACATTGGGATTCAACAATCTGAAAAAACGTGTTTATATCGGGCTGAAAAACACGTTTTGAAAAGTCTGCTGTTCCTGCCATACAAGTTATATGGGGGTGACCAAAGTTGCAGAAACATGTTTATTTCTGCTGAAATACACGTTTTGACACTTTCTGCACATTGGGGTTAAGAGCTTTGGCAGTGAGCTCCTCATAGCCTAGTAGTTACATTGGGATTCAACAATCTGAAAAAACGCGTTTATCTCGGGCTGAAAAACACGTTTTGAAAAGTCTGCTGCTCCTGTCCCATAAGTTACATGGGGGTAGCCAAAGTTGCAGAAACATGTTTATTTCTGCTGAAATACACGTTTTGACACTTTCTGCACACTGGGGTTAAGATCTGAGGCAGTGAGCTCTTCTGAGCCTAGCAGTTACATTGGATTTCAACAATCTGAAAAAACGCGTTTATCTCGGGCTGAAAAACACGTTTTGAAAAGTCTGCTGTTTCTGCCATACAAGTTACATGGGGGTGACCAAAGTTGCAGAAACATGTTTATTTCTGCTGAAATACACGTTTTGACACTTTCTGCACACTGGGGTTAAGATCTTAGGCAGTGAGCTCTTCTGAGCCTAGCAGTTACATTGGATTTCAACAATCTGAAAAAAACGCGTTTATCTCGGGCTGAAAAACACGTTTTGAAAAGTCTGCTGCTCCTGTCCCATAAGTTACATGGGGGTAGCCAAAGTTGCAGAAACATGTTTATTTCTGCTGAAATACACGTTTTGACACTTTCTGCACACTGGGGTTAAGATCTGAGGCAGTGAGCTCTTCTGAGCCTAGCAGTTACATTGGATTTCAACAATCTGAAAAAAACGCGTTTATCTCGGGCTGAAAAACACGTTTTGAAAAGTCTGCTGCTCCTGTCCCATAAGTTACATGGGGGTAGCCAAACTTGCAGAAACATGTTTATTTCTGCTGAAATACACGTTTTGACACTTTCTGCACACTGGGGTTAAGAGCTTTGGCAGTGAGCTCCTCTTTGCCTAGCAGTTACATTGGGATTCAACAATCTGAAAAAACGTGTTTATCTCGGGCTGAAAAACACGTTTTGAAAAGTCTGCTGTTCCTGCCATACAAGTTACATGGGGGTGACCAAAGTTGCAGAAACATGTTTATTTCTGCTGAAATACACGTTTTGACACTTTCTGCACATTGGGGTTAAGAGCTTTGGCAGTGAGCTCCTCTTTGCCTAGCTGTTACATTGGGATTCAACAATCTGAAAAAACGTGTTTATCTCGGGCTGAAAAACACGTTTTGAAAAGTCTGCTGCTCCTGCCCCATAAGTTACATGGGGGTAGCCAAAGTTGCAGAAACATGTTTATTTTTGCTGAAATACACGTTTTGACACTTTCTGCACACTGGGGTTAAGAGCTTTGGCAGTGAGCTCCTCTTAGCCTAGCAGTTACATTGGGATTCAACAATCTGAAAAAACGCGTTTATCTCGGGCTGAAAAACACGTTTTGAAAAGTCTGCTGTTCCTGCCATACAAGTTACATGGGGGTGACCAAAGTTGCAGAAACATGTTTATTTCTGCTGAAATACACGTTTTGACACTTTCTGCACACTGGGGTTAAGAGCTTTGGCAGTGAGCTCCTCTTTGCCTAGCAGTTACATTGCATTTCAACAATCTGAAAAAACGCGTTTATCTCGGGCTGAAAAACATGTTTTGAAAAGTCTGCTGCTCCTGTCCCATAAGTTACATGGGGGTAGCCAAAGTTGCAGAAACATGTTTATTTCTGCTGAATTACACGTTTTGACACTTTCTGCACACTGGGGTTAAGATCTGAGGCATTGAGCTCTTCTGAGCCTAGCAGTTAGATTGGATTTCAACAATCTGAAAAAACGCGTTTATCTCGGGCTGAAAAACACGTTTTGAAAAGTCTGCTGGTCCTGCCATACAAGTTACATGGGGGTGACCAAAGTTGCAGAAAAATGTTTATTTCTGCTGAAATACACGTTTTGACACTTTCTGCACATTGGGGTTAAGAGCTTTGGCAGTGAGCTCCTCTTTGCCTAGCTGTTACATTGGGATTCAACAATCTGAAAAAACGTGTTTATCTCGGGCTGAAAAACACGTTTTGAAAAGTCTGCTGCTCCTGCCCCATAAGTTACATGGGGGTAGCCAAAGTTGCAGAAACATGTTTATTTTTGCTGAAATACACGTTTTGACACTTTCTGCACACTGGGGTTAAGAGCTTTGGCAGTGAGCTCCTCTTAGCCTAGCAGTTACATTGGGATTCAACAATCTGAAAAAACGCGTTTATCTCGGGCTGAAAAACACGTTTTGAAAAGTCTGCTGTTCCTGCCATACAAGTTACATGGGCGTGACCAAAGTTGCAGAAACATGTTTATTTCTGCTGAAATACACGTTTTGACACTTTCTGCACATTGGGGTTAGAGCTTTGGCAGTGAGCTCCTCTTTGCCTAGCTGTTACATTGGGATTCAACAATCTGAAAAAACGTGTTTATCTCGGGCTGAAAAACACGTTTTGAAAAGTCTGCTGCTCCTGCCCCATAAGTTACATGGGGGTAGCCAAAGTTGCAGAAACATGTTTATTTTTGCTGAAATACACGTTTTGACTCTTTCTGCACACTGGGGTTAAGAGCTTTGGCAGTGAGCTCCTCTTAGCCTAGCAGTTACATTGGGATTCAACAATCTGAAAAAACGCGTTTATCTCGGGCTGAAAAACACGTTTTGAAAAGTCTGCTGTTCCTGCCATACAAGTTACATGGGGGTGACCAAAGTTGCAGAAACATGTTTATTTCTGCTGAAATACACGTTTTGACACTTTCTGCACACTGGGGTTAAGATCTGAGGCAGTGAGCTCTTCTGAGCCTAGCAGTTACATTGGATTTCAACAATCTGAAAAAACGCGTTTATCTCGGGCTGAAAAACACGTTTTGAAAAGTCTGCTGCTCCTGCCCCATAAGTAACATGGGGGTAGCCAAAGTTGCAGAAACATGTTTATTTCTGCTGAAATACACGTTTTGACACTTTCTGCACACTGGGGTTAAGAGCTTTGGCAGTGAGCTCCTCTTTGCCTAGCTGTTACATTTTGATTCAACAATCTGAAAAAACGTGTTTATCTCGGGCTGAAAAACAAGTTTTGAAAAATCTGCTGTTTCTGCCATACAAGTTACATGGGGGTGACCAAAGTTGCAGAAACATGTTTATTTCTGCTGAAATACATGTTTTGACACTTTCTGCACACTGGGGTTAAGAGCTTTGGCAGTGAGCTCCTCTTTGCCTAGCAGTTACATTGGGATTCAACAATCTGAAAAAACGTGTTTATCTTGGGCTGAAAAACACGTTTTGAAAAGTCTGCTGTTCCTGCCATACAAGTTTCATGGGGGTGACAAAAGTTGCAGAAACATGTTTATTTCTGCTGAAATACACGTTTTGACACTTTCTGCACACTGGGGTTAAGAGCTTTGGCAGTGAGCTCCTCTTTGCCTAGCAGTTACATTGCATTTCAACAATCTGAAAAAACGCGTTTATCTCGGGCTGAAAAACATGTTTTGAAAAGTCTGCTGCTCCTGTCCCATAAGTTACATGGGGGTAGCCAAAGTTGCAGAAACACGTTTATTTCTGCTGAAATACACGTTTTGACACTTTCTGCACACTGGGGTTAAGATCTGAGGCAGTGAGCTCTTCTGAGCCTAGCAGTTAGATTGGATTTCAACAATCTGAAAAAACGCGTTTATCTCGGGCTGAAAAACACGTTTTGAAAAGTCTGCTGCTCCTGTCCCATAAGTTACATGGGGGTAGCCAAACTTGCAGAAACATGTTTATTTCTGCTGAAATACACGTTTTGACACTTTCTGCACACTGGGGTTAAGATCTGAGGCAGTGAGCTCTTCTGAGCCTAGCAGTTAGATTGGATTTCAACAATCTGAAAAAACGCGTTTATCTCGGGCTGAAAAACACGTTTTGAAAAGTCTGCTGTTCCTGCCATACAAGTTACATGGGGGTGACCAAAGTTGCAGAAAAATGTTTATTTCTGCTGAAATACACGTTTTGACACTTTCTGCACATTGGGGTTAAGAGCTTTGGCAGTGAGCTCCTCTTTGCCTAGCTGTTACATTGGGATTCAACAATCTGAAAAAACGTGTTTATCTCGGGCTGAAAAACACGTTTTGAAAAGTCTGCTGCTCCTGCCCCATAAGTTACATGGGGGTAGCCAAAGTTGCAGAAACATGTTTATTTCTGCTGAAATACACGTTTTGACACTTTCTGCACACTGGGGTTAAGAGCTTTGGCAGTGAGCTCCTCTTTGCCTAGCAGTTACATTGGGATTCAACAATCTGAAAAAACGTGTTTATCTCGGGCTGAAAAACACGTTTTGAAAAGTCTGCTGTTCCTGCCATACAAGTTACATGGGGGTGACCAAAGTTGCAGAAACATGTTTATTTCTGCTGAAATACACGTTTTGACACTTTCTGCACATTGGGGTTAAGAGCTTTGGCAGTGAGCTCCTCTTTGCCTAGCTGTTACATTGGGATTCAACAATCTGAAAAAACGTGTTTATCTCGGGCTGAAAAACACGTTTTGAAAAGTCTGCTGCTCCTGCCCCATAAGTTACATGGGGGTAGCCAAAGTTGCAGAAACATGTTTATTTTTGCTGAAATACACGTTTTGACACTTTCTGCACACTGGGGTTAAGAGCTTTGGCAGTGAGCTCCTCTTAGCCTAGCAGTTACATTGGGATTCAACAATCTGAAAAAACGCGTTTATCTCGGGCTGAAAAACACGTTTTGAAAAGTCTGCTGTTCCTGCCATACAAGTTACATGGGGGTGACCAAAGTTGCAGAAACATGTTTATTTCTGCTGAAATACACGTTTTGACACTTTCTGCACACTGGGGTTAAGAGCTTTGGCAGTGAGCTCCTCTTTGCCTAGCAGTTACATTGCATTTCAACAATCTGAAAAAACGCGTTTATCTCGGGCTGAAAAACATGTTTTGAAAAGTCTGCTGCTCCTGTCCCATAAGTTACATGGGGGTAGCCAAAGTTGCAGAAACATGTTTATTTCTGCTGAAATACACGTTTTGACACTTTCTGCACACTGGGGTTAGAGCTTTGGCAGTGAGCTCCTCTTTGCCTAGCTGTTACATTGGGATTCAACAATCTGAAAAAACGTGTTTATCTCGGGCTGAAAAACACGTTTTGAAAAGTCTGCTGCTCCTGCCCCATAAGTTACATGGGGGTAGCCAAAGTTGCAGAAACATGTTTATTTTTGCTGAAATACACGTTTTGACTCTTTCTGCACACTGGGGTTAAGAGCTTTGGCAGTGAGCTCCTCTTAGCCTAGCAGTTACATTGGGATTCAACAATCTGAAAAAACGCGTTTATCTCGGGCTGAAAAACACGTTTTGAAAAGTCTGCTGTTCCTGCCATACAAGTTACATGGGGGTGACCAAAGTTGCAGAAACATGTTTATTTCTGCTGAAATACACGTTTTGACACTTTCTGCACACTGGGGTTAAGATCTGAGGCAGTGAGCTCTTCTGAGCCTAGCAGTTACATTGGATTTCAACAATCTGAAAAAACGCGTTTATCTCGGGCTGAAAAACACGTTTTGAAAAGTCTGCTGCTCCTGCCCCATAAGTAACATGGGGGTAGCCAAAGTTGCAGAAACATGTTTATTTCTGCTGAAATACACGTTTTGACACTTTCTGCACACTGGGGTTAAGAGCTTTGGCAGTGAGCTCCTCTTTGCCTAGCTGTTACATTTTGATTCAACAATCTGAAAAAACGTGTTTATCTCGGGCTGAAAAACACATTTTGAAAAGTCTGCTGCTCCTGCCCCATAAGTAACATGGGGGTAGCCAAAGTTGCAGAAACATGTTTATTTCTGCTGAAATACACGTTTTTACACTTTCTGCACACTGGGGTTAAGATCTGAGGCAGTGAGCTCTTCTGAGCCTAGCAGTTACTTTGGATATCAACAATCTGAAAAAACGCGTTTATCTCGGGCTGAAAAACACGTTTTGAAAAGTCTGCTGCTCCTGTCCCATAAGTTACATGGGGGTAGCCAAAGTTGCAGAAACATGTTTATTTTTGCTGAAATACACGTTTTGACACTTTCTGCACACTGGGGTTAAGAGCTTTGGCAGTGAGCTCCTCTTAGCCTAGCAGTTACATTGGGATTCAACAATCTGAAAAAACGCGTTTATCTCGGGCTGAAAAACACGTTTTGAAAAGTCTGCTGTTCCTGCCATACAAGTTACATGGGGGTGACCAAAGTTGCAGAAACATGTTTATTTCTGCTGAAATACACGTTTTGACACTTTCTGCACACTGGGGTTAAGATCTGAGGCAGTGAGCTCTTCTGAGCCTAGCAGTTACATTGGATTTCAACAATCTGAAAAAACGCGTTTATCTCGGGCTGAAAAACACGTTTTGAAAAGTCTGCTGCTCCTGCCCCATAAGTAACATGGGGGTAGCCAAAGTTGCAGAAACATGTTTATTTCTGCTGAAATACACGTTTTGACACTTTCTGCACACTGGGGTTAAGAGCTTTGGCAGTGAGCTCCTCTTTGCCTAGCTGTTACATTTTGATTCAACAATCTGAAAAACGTGTTTATCTCGGGCTGAAAAACAAGTTTTGAAAAATCTGCTGTTTCTGCCATACAAGTTACATGGGAGTGACCAAAGTTGCAGAAACATGTTTATTTCTGCTGAAATACATGTTTTGACACTTTCTGGCCACTGGGGTTAAGAGCTTTGGCAGTGAGCTCCTCTTAGCCTAGCACTTACATTGGGATTCAACAATCTGAAAAAACGTGTTTATCTCGGGCTGAAAAACACGTTTTGAAAAGTCTGCTGCTCCTGCCCCATAAGTAACATGGGGGTAGCCAAAGTTGCAGAAACATGTTTATTTCTGCTGAAATACACGTTTTTACACTTTCTGCACACTGGGGTTAAGATCTGAGGCAGTGAGCTCTTCTGAGCCTAGCAGTTACAATGGATTTCAACAATCTGAAAAAACGCGTTTATCTCGGGCTGAAAAACACGTTTTGAAAAGTCTGCTGCTCCTGTCCCATAAGTTACATGGGGGTAGCCAAAGTTGCAGAAACATGTTTATTTCTGCTGAAATACACGTTTTGACACTTTCTGCACACTGGGGTTAAGAGCTTTGGCAGTGAGCTCCTCTTTGCCTAGCAGTTACATTGGGATTCAACAATCTGAAAAAACGTGTTTATATCGGGCTGAAAAACACGTTTTGAAAAGTCTGCTGTTCCTGCCATACAAGTTATATGGGGGTGACCAAAGTTGCAGAAACATGTTTATTTCTGCTGAAATACACGTTTTGACACTTTCTGCACATTGGGGTTAAGAGCTTTGGCAGTGAGCTCCTCATAGCCTAGTAGTTACATTGGGATTCAACAATCTGAAAAAACGCGTTTATCTCGGGCTGAAAAACACGTTTTGAAAAGTCTGCTGCTCCTGTCCCATAAGTTACATGGGGGTAGCCAAAGTTGCAGAAACATGTTTATTTCTGCTGAAATACACGTTTTGACACTTTCTGCACACTGGGGTTAAGATCTGAGGCAGTGAGCTCTTCTGAGCCTAGCAGTTACATTGGATTTCAACAATCTGAAAAAACGCGTTTATCTCGGGCTGAAAAACACGTTTTGAAAAGTCTGCTGTTTCTGCCATACAAGTTACATGGGGGTGACCAAAGTTGCAGAAACATGTTTATTTCTGCTGAAATACACGTTTTGACACTTTCTGCACACTGGGGTTAAGATCTTAGGCAGTGAGCTCTTCTGAGCCTAGCAGTTACATTGGATTTCAATAATCTGAAAAAAACGCGTTTATCTCGGGCTGAAAAACACGTTTTGAAAAGTCTGCTGCTCCTGTCCCATAAGTTACATGGGGGTAGCCAAAGTTGCAGAAACATGTTTATTTCTGCTGAAATACACGTTTTGACACTTTCTGCACACTGGGGTTAAGATCTGAGGCAGTGAGCTCTTCTGAGCCTAGCAGTTACATTGGATTTCAACAATCTGAAAAAAACGCGTTTATCTCGGGCTGAAAAACACGTTTTGAAAAGTCTGCTGCTCCTGTCCCATAAGTTACATGGGGGTAGCCAAACTTGCAGAAACATGTTTATTTCTGCTGAAATACACGTTTTGACACTTTCTGCACACTGGGGTTAAGAGCTTTGGCAGTGAGCTCCTCTTTGCCTAGCAGTTACATTGGGATTCAACAATCTGAAAAAACGTGTTTATCTCGGGCTGAAAAACACGTTTTGAAAAGTCTGCTGTTCCTGCCATACAAGTTACATGGGGGTGACCAAAGTTGCAGAAACATGTTTATTTCTGCTGAAATACACGTTTTGACACTTTCTGCACATTGGGGTTAAGAGCTTTGGCAGTGAGCTCCTCTTTGCCTAGCTGTTACATTGGGATTCAACAATCTGAAAAAACGTGTTTATCTCGGGCTGAAAAACACGTTTTGAAAAGTCTGCTGCTCCTGCCCCATAAGTTACATGGGGGTAGCCAAAGTTGCAGAAACATGTTTATTTTTGCTGAAATACACGTTTTGACACTTTCTGCACACTGGGGTTAAGAGCTTTGGCAGTGAGCTCCTCTTAGCCTAGCAGTTACATTGGGATTCAACAATCTGAAAAAACGCGTTTATCTCGGGCTGAAAAACACGTTTTGAAAAGTCTGCTGTTCCTGCCATACAAGTTACATGGGGGTGACCAAAGTTGCAGAAACATGTTTATTTCTGCTGAAATACACGTTTTGACACTTTCTGCACACTGGGGTTAAGAGCTTTGGCAGTGAGCTCCTCTTTGCCTAGCAGTTACATTGCATTTCAACAATCTGAAAAAACGCGTTTATCTCGGGCTGAAAAACATGTTTTGAAAAGTCTGCTGCTCCTGTCCCATAAGTTACATGGGGGTAGCCAAAGTTGCAGAAACATGTTTATTTCTGCTGAATTACACGTTTTGACACTTTCTGCACACTGGGGTTAAGATCTGAGGCATTGAGCTCTTCTGAGCCTAGCAGTTAGATTGGATTTCAACAATCTGAAAAAACGCGTTTATCTCGGGCTGAAAAACACGTTTTGAAAAGTCTGCTGGTCCTGCCATACAAGTTACATGGGGGTGACCAAAGTTGCAGAAAAATGTTTATTTCTGCTGAAATACACGTTTTGACACTTTCTGCACATTGGGGTTAAGAGCTTTGGCAGTGAGCTCCTCTTTGCCTAGCTGTTACATTGGGATTCAACAATCTGAAAAAACGTGTTTATCTCGGGCTGAAAAACACGTTTTGAAAAGTCTGCTGCTCCTGCCCCATAAGTTACAAGGGGGTAGCCAAAGTTGCAGAAACATGTTTATTTTTGCTGAAATACACGTTTTGACACTTTCTGCACACTGGGGTTAAGAGCTTTGGCAGTGAGCTCCTCTTAGCCTAGGAGTTACATTGGGATTCAACAATCTGAAAAAACGCGTTTATCTCGGGCTGAAAAACACGTTTTGAAAAGTCTGCTGTTCCTGCCATACAAGTTACATGGGCGTGACCAAAGTTGCAGAAACATGTTTATTTCTGCTGAAATACACGTTTTGACACTTTCTGCACATTGGGGTTAAGAGCTTTGGCAGTGAGCTCCTCTTTGCCTAGCTGTTACATTGGGATTCAACAATCTGAAAAAACGTGTTTATCTCGGGCTGAAAAACACGTTTTGAAAAGTCTGCTGCTCCTGCCCCATAAGTTACATGGGGGTAGCCAAAGTTGCAGAAACATGTTTATTTTTGCTGAAATACACGTTTTGACTCTTTCTGCACACTGGGGTTAAGAGCTTTGGCAGTGAGCTCCTCTTAGCCTAGCAGTTACATTGGGATTCAACAATCTGAAAAAACGCGTTTATCTCGGGCTGAAAAACACGTTTTGAAAAGTCTGCTGTTCCTGCCATACAAGTTACATGGGGGTGACCAAAGTTGCAGAAACATGTTTATTTCTGCTGAAATACACGTTTTGACACTTTCTGCACACTGGGGTTAAGATCTGAGGCAGTGAGCTCTTCTGAGCCTAGCAGTTACATTGGATTTCAACAATCTGAAAAAACGCGTTTATCTCGGGCTGAAAAACACGTTTTGAAAAGTCTGCTGCTCCTGCCCCATAAGTAACATGGGGGTAGCCAAAGTTACAGAAACATGTTTATTTCTGCTGAAATACACGTTTTGACACTTTCTGCACACTGGGGTTAAGAGCTTTGGCAGTGAGCTCCTCTTTGCCTAGCTGTTACATTTTGATTCAACAATCTGAAAAAACGTGTTTATCTCGGGCTGAAAAACAAGTTTTGAAAAATCTGCTGTTTCTGCCATACAAGTTACATGGGGGTGACCAAAGTTGCAGAAACATGTTTATTTCTGCTGAAATACATGTTTTGACACTTTCTGCACACTGGGGTTAAGAGCTTTGGCAGTGAGCTCCTCTTTGCCTAGCAGTTACATTGGGATTCAACAATCTGAAAAAACGTGTTTATCTTGGGCTGAAAAACACGTTTTGAAAAGTCTGCTGTTCCTGCCATACAAGTTTCATGGGGGTGACAAAAGTTGCAGAAACATGTTTATTTCTGCTGAAATACACGTTTTGACACTTTCTGCACACTGGGGTTAAGAGCTTTGGCAGTGAGCTCCTCTTTGCCTAGCAGTTACATTGCATTTCAACAATCTGAAAAAACGCGTTTATCTCGGGCTGAAAAACATGTTTTGAAAAGTCTGCTGCTCCTGTCCCATAAGTTACATGGGGGTAGCCAAAGTTGCAGAAACACGTTTATTTCTGCTGAAATACACGTTTTGACACTTTCTGCACACTGGGGTTAAGATCTGAGGCAGTGAGCTCTTCTGAGCCTAGCAGTTAGATTGGATTTCAACAATCTGAAAAAACGCGTTTATCTCGGGCTGAAAAACACGTTTTGAAAAGTCTGCTGCTCCTGTCCCATAAGTTACATGGGGGTAGCCAAACTTGCAGAAACATGTTTATTTCTGCTGAAATACACGTTTTGACACTTTCTGCACACTGGGGTTAAGATCTGAGGCAGTGAGCTCTTCTGAGCCTAGCAGTTAGATTGGATTTCAACAATCTGAAAAAACGCGTTTATCTCGGGCTGAAAAACACGTTTTGAAAAGTCTGCTGTTCCTGCCATACAAGTTACATGGGGGTGACCAAAGTTGCAGAAAAATGTTTATTTCTGCTGAAATACACGTTTTGACACTTTCTGCACATTGGGGTTAAGAGCTTTGGCAGTGAGCTCCTCTTTGCCTAGCTGTTACATTGGGATTCAACAATCTGAAAAAACGTGTTTATCTCGGGCTGAAAAACACGTTTTGAAAAGTCTGCTGCTCCTGCCCCATAAGTTACATGGGGGTAGCCAAAGTTGCAGAAACATGTTTATTTCTGCTGAAATACACGTTTTGACACTTTCTGCACACTGGGGTTAAGAGCTCTGGCAGTGAGCTCCTCTTTGCCTACCAGTTACATTGAGATTCAACAATCTGAAAAAAAGTGTTTATCTCGGGCTGAAAAACACGTTTTGAAAAGTCTGCTGCTCCTGCCCCATAAGTAACATGGGGGTAGCCAAAGTTGCAGAAACATGTTTATTTCTGCTGAAATACACGTTTTTACACTTTCTGCACACTGGGGTTAAGATCTGAGGCAGTGAGCTCTTCTGAGCCTAGCAGTTACTTTGGATATCAACAATCTGAAAAAAACGCGTTTATCTCGGGCTGAAAAACACGTTTTGAAAAGTCTGCTGCTCCTGTCCCATAAGTTACATGGGGGTAGCCAAAGTTGCAGAAACACGTTTATTTCTGCTGAAATACACGTTTTGACACTTTCTGCACACTGGGGTTAAGATCTGAGGCAGTGAGCTCTTCTGAGCCTAGCAGTTAGATTGGATTTCAACAATCTGAAAAAACGCGTTTATCTCGGGCTGAAAAACACGTTTTGAAAAGTCTGCTGCTCCTGTCCCATAAGTTACATGGGGGTAGCCAAACTTGCAGAAACATGTTTATTTCTGCTGAAATACACGTTTTGACACTTTCTGCACACTGGGGTTAAGATCTGAGGCAGTGAGCTCTTCTGAGCCTAGCAGTTAGATTGGATTTCAACAATCTGAAAAAACGCGTTTATCTCGGGCTGAAAAACACGTTTTGAAAAGTCTGCTGTTCCTGCCATACAAGTTACATGGGGGTGACCAAAGTTGCAGAAAAATGTTTATTTCTGCTGAAATACACGTTTTGACACTTTCTGCACACTGGGGTTAAGAGCTTTGGCAGTGAGCTCCTCTTTGCCTAGCAGTTACATTGGGATTCAACAATCTGAAAAAACGTGTTTATCTCGGGCTGAAAAACACGTTTTGAAAAGTCTGCTGTTCCTGCCATACAAGTTACATGGGGGTGACCAAAGTTGCAGAAACATGTTTATTTCTGCTGAAATACACGTTTTGACACTTTCTGCACATTGGGGTTAAGAGCTTTGGCAGTGAGCTCCTCTTTGCCTAGCTGTTACATTGGGATTCAACAATCTGAAAAAACGTGTTTATCTCGGGCTGAAAAACACGTTTTGAAAAGTCTGCTGCTCCTGCCCCATATGTTACATGGGGGTAGCCAAAGTTGCAGAAACATGTTTATTTTTGCTGAAATACACGTTTTGACACTTTCTGCACACTGGGGTTAAGAGCTTTGGCAGTGAGCTCCTCTTAGCCTAGCAGTTACATTGGGATTCAACAATCTGAAAAAACGCGTTTATCTCGGGATGAAAAACACGTTTTGAAAAGTCTGCTGTTCCTGCCATACAAGTTACATGGGGGTGACCAAAGTTGCAGAAACATGTTTATTTCTGCTGAAATATACGTTTTGACACTTTCTGCACACTGGGGTTAAGAGCTTTGGCAGTGAGCTCCTCTTTGCCTAGCAGTTACATTGCATTTCAACAATCTGAAAAAACGCGTTTATCTCGGGCTGAAAAACATGTTTTGAAAAGTCTGCTGCTCCTGTCCCATAAGTTACATGGGGGTAGCCAAAGTTGCAGAAACATGTTTATTTCTGCTGAATTACACGTTTTGACACTTTCTGCACACTGGGGTTAAGATCTGAGGCAGTGAGCTCTTCTGAGCCTAGCAGTTAGATTGGATTTCAACAATCTGAAAAAACGCGTTTATCTCGGGCTGAAAAACACGTTTTGAAAAGTCTGCTGTTCCTGCCATACAAGTTACATGGGGGTGACCAAAGTTGCAGAAAAATGTTTATTTCTGCTGAAATACACGTTTTGACACTTTCTGCACATTGGGGTTAAGAGCTTTGGCAGTGAGCTCCTCTTTGCCTAGCTGTTACATTGGGATTCAACAATCTGAAAAAACGTGTTTATCTCGGGCTGAAAAACACGTTTTGAAAAGTCTGCTGCTCCTGCCCCATAAGTTACATGGGGGTAGCCAAAGTTGCAGAAACATGTTTATTTTTGCTGAAATACACGTTTTGACACTTTCTGCACACTGGGGTTAAGAGCTTTGGCAGTGAGCTCCTCTTAGCCTAGCAGTTACATTGGGATTCAACAATCTGAAAAAACGCGTTTATCTCGGGCTGAAAAACACGTTTTGAAAAGTCTGCTGTTCCTGCCATACAAGTTACATGGGCGTGACCAAAGTTGCAGAAACATGTTTATTTCTGCTGAAATACACGTTTTGACACTTTCTGCACATTGGGGTTAAGAGCTTTGGCAGTGAGCTCCTCTTTGCCTAGCTGTTACATTGGGATTCAACAATCTGAAAAAACGTGTTTATCTCGGGCTGAAAAACACGTTTTGAAAAGTCTGCTGCTCCTGCCCCATAAGTTACATGGGGGTAGCCAAAGTTGCAGAAACATGTTTATTTTTGCTGAAATACACGTTTTGACACTTTCTGCACACTGGGGTTAAGAGCTTTGGCAGTGAGCTCCTCTTAGCCTAGCAGTTACATTGGGATTCAACAATCTGAAAAAACGCGTTTATCTCGGGCTGAAAAACACGTTTTGAAAAGTCTGCTGTTCCTGCCATACAAGTTACATGGGGGTGACCAAAGTTGCAGAAACATGTTTATTTCTGCTGAAATACACGTTTTGACACTTTCTGCACACTGGGGTTAAGATCTGAGGCAGTGAGCTCTTCTGAGCCTAGCAGTTACATTGGATTTCAACAATCTGAAAAAACGCGTTTATCTCGGGCTGAAAAACACGTTTTGAAAAGTCTGCTGCTCCTGCCCCATAAGTAACATGGGGGTAGCCAAAGTTGCAGAAACATGTTTATTTCTGCTGAAATACACGTTTTGACACTTTCTGCACACTGGGGTTAAGAGCTTTGGCAGTGAGCTCCTCTTTGCCTAGCTGTTACATTTTGATTCAACAATCTGAAAAAACGTGTTTATCTCGGGCTGAATAACAATTTTTGAAAAATCTGCTGTTTCTGCCATACAAGTTACATGGGGGTGACCAAAGTTGCAGAAACATGTTTATTTCTGCTGTAATACATGTTTTGACACTTTCTGCACACTGGGGTTAAGAGCTTTGGCAGTGAGCTCCTCTTTGCCTAGCAGTTACATTGGGATTCAACAATCTGAAAAAACGTGTTTATCTTGGGCTGAAAAACACGTTTTGAAAAGTCTGCTGTTCCTGCCATACAGGTTTCATGGGGGTGACAAAAGTTGCAGAAACATGTTTATTTCTGCTGAAATACACGTTTTGACACTTTCTGCACACTGGGGTTAAGAGCTTTGGCAGTGAGCTCCTCTTTGCCTAGCAGTTACATTGCATTTCAACAATCTGAAAAAACGCGTTTATCTCGGGCTGAAAAACATGTTTTGAAAAGTCTGCTGCTCCTGTCCCATAAGTAACATGGGGGTAGCCAAAGTTGCAGAAACATGTTTATTTCTGCTGAAATACACGTTTTTACACTTTCTGCACACTGGGGTTAAGATCTGAGGCAGTGAGCTCTTCTGAGCCTAGCAGTTACTTTGGATATCAACAATCTGAAAAAACGCGTTTATCTCGGGCTGAAAAACACGTTTTGAAAAGTCTGCTGCTCCTGTCCCATAAGTTACATGGGGGTAGCCAAAGTTGCAGAAACATGTTTATTTTTGCTGAAATACACGTTTTGACACTTTCTGCACACTGGGGTTAAGAGCTTTGGCAGTGAGCTCCTCTTAGCCTAGCAGTTACATTGGGATTCAACAATCTGAAAAAACACGTTTATCTCGGGCTGAAAAACACGTTTTGAAAAGTCTGCTGTTCCTGCCATACAAGTTACATGGGGGTGACCAAAGTTGCAGAAACATGTTTATTTCTGCTGAAATACACGTTTTGACACTTTCTGGCCACTGGGGTTAAGAGCTTTGGCAGTGAGCTCCTCTTAGCCTAGCACTTACATTGGGATTCAACAATCTGAAAAAACGTGTTTATCTCGGGCTGAAAAACACGTTTTGAGAAGTCTGCTGTTCCTGCCATACAAGTTTCATGGGGGTGACAAAAGTTGCAGAAACATGTTTATTTCTGCTGAAATACACGTTTTGACACTTTCTGGCCACTGGGGTTAAGAGCTTTGGCAGTGAGCTCCTCTTAGCCTAGCACTTACATTGGGATTCAACAATCTGAAAAAACGTGTTTATCTCGGGCTGAAAAACACGTTTTGAAAAGTCTGCTGCTCCTGCCCCATAAGTAACATGGGGGTAGCCAAAGTTGCAGAAACATGTTTATTTCTGCTGAAATACACGTTTTTACACTTTCTGCACACTGGGGTTAAGATCTGAGGCAGTGAGCTCTTCTGAGCCTAGCAGTTACAATGGATTTCAACAATCTGAAAAAACGCGTTTATCTCGGGCTGAAAAACACGTTTTGAAAAGTCTGCTGCTCCTGTCCCATAAGTTACATGGGGGTAGCCAAAGTTGCAGAAACATGTTTATTTCTGCTGAAATACACGTTTTGACACTTTCTGCACACTGGGGTTAAGAGCTTTGGCAGTGAGCTCCTCTTTGCCTAGCAGTTACATTGGGATTCAACAATCTGAAAAAACGTGTTTATATCGGGCTGAAAAACACGTTTTGAAAAGTCTGCTGTTCCTGCCATACAAGTTATATGGGGGTGACCAAAGTTGCAGAAACATGTTTATTTCTGCTGAAATACACGTTTTGACACTTTCTGCACATTGGGGTTAAGAGCTTTGGCAGTGAGCTCCTCATAGCCTAGTAGTTACATTGGGATTCAACAATCTGAAAAAACGCGTTTATCTCGGGCTGAAAAACACGTTTTGAAAAGTCTGCTGCTCCTGTCCCATAAGTTACATGGGGGTAGCCAAAGTTGCAGAAACATGTTTATTTCTGCTGAAATACACGTTTTGACACTTTCTGCACACTGGGGTTAAGATCTGAGGCAGTGAGCTCTTCTGAGCCTAGCAGTTACATTGGATTTCAACAATCTGAAAAAACGCGTTTATCTCGGGCTGAAAAACACGTTTTGAAAAGTCTGCTGTTTCTGCCATACAAGTTACATGGGGGTGACCAAAGTTGCAGAAACATGTTTATTTCTGCTGAAATACACGTTTTGACACTTTCTGCACACTGGGGTTAAGATCTTAGGCAGTGAGCTCTTCTGAGCCTAGCAGTTACATTGGATTTCAACAATCTGAAAAAAACGCGTTTATCTCGGGCTGAAAAACACGTTTTGAAAAGTCTGCTGCTCCTGTCCCATAAGTTACATGGGGGTAGCCAAAGTTGCAGAAACATGTTTATTTCTGCTGAAATACACGTTTTGACACTTTCTGCACACTGGGGTTAAGATCTGAGGCAGTGAGCTCTTCTGAGCCTAGCAGTTACATTGGATTTCAACAATCTGAAAAAAACGCGTTTATCTCGGGCTGAAAAACACGTTTTGAAAAGTCTGCTGCTCCTGTCCCATAAGTTACATGGGGGTAGCCAAACTTGCAGAAACATGTTTATTTCTGCTGAAATACACGTTTTGACACTTTCTGCACACTGGGGTTAAGAGCTTTGGCAGTGAGCTCCTCTTTGCCTAGCAGTTACATTGGGATTCAACAATCTGAAAAAACGTGTTTATCTCGGGCTGAAAAACACGTTTTGAAAAGTCTGCTGTTCCTGCCATACAAGTTACATGGGGGTGACCAAAGTTGCAGAAACATGTTTATTTCTGCTGAAATACACGTTTTGACACTTTCTGCACATTGGGGTTAAGAGCTTTGGCAGTGAGCTCCTCTTTGCCTAGCTGTTACATTGGGATTCAACAATCTGAAAAAACGTGTTTATCTCGGGCTGAAAAACACGTTTTGAAAAGTCTGCTGCTCCTGCCCCATAAGTTACATGGGGGTAGCCAAAGTTGCAGAAACATGTTTATTTTTGCTGAAATACACGTTTTGACACTTTTTTGCACACTGGGGTTAAGAGCTTTGGCAGTGAGCTCCTCTTAGCCTAGCAGTTACATTGGGATTCAACAATCTGAAAAAACGCGTTTATCTCGGGCTGAAAAACACGTTTTGAAAAGTCTGCTGTTCCTGCCATACAAGTTACATGGGGGTGACCAAAGTTGCAGAAACATGTTTATTTCTGCTGAAATACACGTTTTGACACTTTCTGCACACTGGGGTTAAGAGCTTTGGCAGTGAGCTCCTCTTTGCCTAGCAGTTACATTGCATTTCAACAATCTGAAAAAACGCGTTTATCTCGGGCTGAAAAACATGTTTTGAAAAGTCTGCTGCTCCTGTCCCATAAGTTACATGGGGGTAGCCAAAGTTGCAGAAACATGTTTATTTCTGCTGAATTACACGTTTTGACACTTTCTGCACACTGGGGTTAAGATCTGAGGCATTGAGCTCTTCTGAGCCTAGCAGTTAGATTGGATTTCAACAATCTGAAAAAACGCGTTTATCTCGGGCTGAAAAACACGTTTTGAAAAGTCTGCTGGTCCTGCCATACAAGTTACATGGGGGTGACCAAAGTTGCAGAAAAATGTTTATTTCTGCTGAAATACACGTTTTGACACTTTCTGCACATTGGGGTTAAGAGCTTTGGCAGTGAGCTCCTCTTTGCCTAGCTGTTACATTGGGATTCAACAATCTGAAAAAACGTGTTTATCTCGGGCTGAAAAACACGTTTTGAAAAGTCTGCTGCTCCTGCCCCATAAGTTACATGGGGGTAGCCAAAGTTGCAGAAACATGTTTATTTTTGCTGAAATACACGTTTTGACACTTTCTGCACACTGGGGTTAAGAGCTTTGGCAGTGAGCTCCTCTTAGCCTAGCAGTTACATTGGGATTCAACAATCTGAAAAAACGCGTTTATCTCGGGCTGAAAAACACGTTTTGAAAAGTCTGCTGTTCCTGCCATACAAGTTACATGGGCGTGACCAAAGTTGCAGAAACATGTTTATTTCTGCTGAAATACACGTTTTGACACTTTCTGCACATTGGGGTTAGAGCTTTGGCAGTGAGCTCCTCTTTGCCTAGCTGTTACATTGGGATTCAACAATCTGAAAAAACGTGTTTATCTCGGGCTGAAAAACACGTTTTGAAAAGTCTGCTGCTCCTGCCCCATAAGTTACATGGGGGTAGCCAAAGTTGCAGAAACATGTTTATTTTTGCTTAAATACACGTTTTGACTCTTTCTGCACACTGGGGTTAAGAGCTTTGGCAGTGAGCTCCTCTTAGCCTAGCAGTTACATTGGGATTCAACAATCTGAAAAAACGCGTTTATCTCGGGCTGAAAAACACGTTTTGAAAAGTCTGCTGTTCCTGCCATACAAGTTACATGGGGGTGACCAAAGTTGCAGAAACATGTTTATTTCTGCTGAAATACACGTTTTGACACTTTCTGCACACTGGGGTTAAGATCTGAGGCAGTGAGCTCTTCTGAGCCTAGCAGTTACATTGGATTTCAACAATCTGAAAAAACGCGTTTATCTCGGGCTGAAAAACACGTTTTGAAAAGTCTGCTGCTCCTGCCCCATAAGTAACATGGGGGTAGCCAAAGTTGCAGAAACATGTTTATTTCTGCTGAAATACACGTTTTGACACTTTCTGCACACTGGGGTTAAGAGCTTTGGCAGTGAGCTCCTCTTTGCCTAGCTGTTACATTTTGATTCAACAATCTGAAAAAACGTGTTTATCTCGGGCTGAAAAACAAGTTTTGAAAAATCTGCTGTTTCTGCCATACAAGTTACATGGGGGTGACCAAAGTTGCAGAAACATGTTTATTTCTGCTGAAATACATGTTTTGACACTTTCTGCACACTGGGGTTAAGAGCTTTGGCAGTGAGCTCCTCTTTGCCTAGCAGTTACATTGGGATTCAACAATCTGAAAAAACGTGTTTATCTTGGGCTGAAAAACACGTTTTGAAAAGTCTGCTGTTCCTGCCATACAAGTTTCATGGGGGTGACAAAAGTTGCAGAAACATGTTTATTTCTGCTGAAATACACGTTTTGACACTTTCTGCACACTGGGGTTAAGAGCTTTGGCAGTGAGCTCCTCTTTGCCTAGCAGTTACATTGCATTTCAACAATCTGAAAAAACGCGTTTATCTCGGGCTGAAAAACATGTTTTGAAAAGTCTGCTGCTCCTGTCCCATAAGTTACATGGGGGTAGCCAAAGTTGCAGAAACACGTTTATTTCTGCTGAAATACACGTTTTGACACTTTCTGCACACTGGGGTTAAGATCTGAGGCAGTGAGCTCTTCTGAGCCTAGCAGTTAGATTGGATTTCAACAATCTGAAAAAACGCGTTTATCTCGGGCTGAAAAACACGTTTTGAAAAGTCTGCTGCTCCTGTCCCATAAGTTACATGGGGGTAGCCAAACTTGCAGAAACATGTTTATTTCTGCTGAAATACACGTTTTGACACTTTCTGCACACTGGGGTTAAGATCTGAGGCAGTGAGCTCTTCTGAGCCTAGCAGTTAGATTGGATTTCAACAATCTGAAAAAACGCGTTTATCTCGGGCTGAAAAACACGTTTTGAAAAGTCTGCTGTTCCTGCCATACAAGTTACATGGGGGTGACCAAAGTTGCAGAAAAATGTTTATTTCTGCTGAAATACACGTTTTGACACTTTCTGCACATTGGGGTTAAGAGCTTTGGCAGTGAGCTCCTCTTTGCCTAGCTGTTACATTGGGATTCAACAATCTGAAAAAACGTGTTTATCTCGGGCTGAAAAACACGTTTTGAAAAGTCTGCTGCTCCTGCCCCATAAGTTACATGGGGGTAGCCAAAGTTGCAGAAACATGTTTATTTCTGCTGAAATACACGTTTTGACACTTTCTGCACACTGGGGTTAAGAGCTTTGGCAGTGAGCTCCTCTTTGCCTAGCAGTTACATTGGGATTCAACAATCTGAAAAAACGTGTTTATCTCGGGCTGAAAAACACGTTTTGAAAAGTCTGCTGTTCCTGCCATACAAGTTACATGGGGGTGACCAAAGTTGCAGAAACATGTTTATTTCTGCTGAAATACACGTTTTGACACTTTCTGCACATTGGGGTTAAGAGCTTTGGCAGTGAGCTCCTCTTTGCCTAGCTGTTACATTGGGATTCAACAATCTGAAAAAACGTGTTTATCTCGGGCTGAAAAACACGTTTTGAAAAGTCTGCTGCTCCTGCCCCATAAGTTACATGGGGGTAGCCAAAGTTGCAGAAACATGTTTATTTTTGCTGAAATACACGTTTTGACACTTTCTGCACACTGGGGTTAAGAGCTTTGGCAGTGAGCTCCTCTTAGCCTAGCAGTTACATTGGGATTCAACAATCTGAAAAAACGCGTTTATCTCGGGCTGAAAAACACGTTTTGAAAAGTCTGCTGTTCCTGCCATACAAGTTACATGGGGGTGACCAAAGTTGCAGAAACATGTTTATTTCTGCTGAAATACACGTTTTGACACTTTCTGCACACTGGGGTTAAGAGCTTTGGCAGTGAGCTCCTCTTTGCCTAGCAGTTACATTGCATTTCAACAATCTGAAAAAACGCGTTTATCTCGGGCTGAAAAACATGTTTTGAAAAGTCTGCTGCTCCTGTCCCATAAGTTACATGGGGGTAGCCAAAGTTGCAGAAACATGTTTATTTCTGCTGAATTACACGTTTTGACACTTTCTGCACACTGGGGTTAAGATCTGAGGCATTGAGCTCTTCTGAGCCTAGCAGTTAGATTGGATTTCAACAATCTGAAAAAACGCGTTTATCTCGGGCTGAAAAACACGTTTTGAAAAGTCTGCTGGTCCTGCCATACAAGTTACATGGGGGTGACCAAAGTTGCAGAAAAATGTTTATTTCTGCTGAAATACACGTTTTGACACTTTCTGCACATTGGGGTTAAGAGCTTTGGCAGTGAGCTCCTCTTTGCCTAGCTGTTACATTGGGATTCAACAATCTGAAAAAACGTGTTTATCTCGGGCTGAAAAACACGTTTTGAAAAGTCTGCTGCTCCTGCCCCATAAGTTACATGGGGGTAGCCAAAGTTGCAGAAACATGTTTATTTTTGCTGAAATACACGTTTTGACACTTTCTGCACACTGGGGTTAAGAGCTTTGGCAGTGAGCTCCTCTTAGCCTAGCAGTTACATTGGGATTCAACAATCTGAAAAAACGCGTTTATCTCGGGCTGAAAAACACGTTTTGAAAAGTCTGCTGTTCCTGCCATACAAGTTACATGGGCGTGACCAAAGTTGCAGAAACATGTTTATTTCTGCTGAAATACACGTTTTGACACTTTCTGCACATTGGGGTTAGAGCTTTGGCAGTGAGCTCCTCTTTGCCTAGCTGTTACATTGGGATTCAACAATCTGAAAAAACGTGTTTATCTCGGGCTGAAAAACACGTTTTGAAAAGTCTGCTGCTCCTGCCCCATAAGTTACATGGGGGTAGCCAAAGTTGCAGAAACATGTTTATTTTTGCTGAAATACACGTTTTGACTCTTTCTGCACACTGGGGTTAAGAGCTTTGGCAGTGAGCTCCTCTTAGCCTAGCAGTTACATTGGGATTCAACAATCTGAAAAAACGCGTTTATCTCGGGCTGAAAAACACGTTTTGAAAAGTCTGCTGTTCCTGCCATACAAGTTACATGGGGGTGACCAAAGTTGCAGAAACATGTTTATTTCTGCTGAAATACACGTTTTGACACTTTCTGCACACTGGGGTTAAGATCTGAGGCAGTGAGCTCTTCTGAGCCTAGCAGTTACATTGGATTTCAACAATCTGAAAAAACGCGTTTATCTCGGGCTGAAAAACACGTTTTGAAAAGTCTGCTGCTCCTGCCCCATAAGTAACATGGGGGTAGCCAAAGTTGCAGAAACATGTTTATTTCTGCTGAAATACACGTTTTGACACTTTCTGCACACTGGGGTTAAGAGCTTTGGCAGTGAGCTCCTCTTTGCCTAGCTGTTACATTTTGATTCAACAATCTGAAAAAACGTGTTTATCTCGGGCTGAAAAACAAGTTTTGAAAAATCTGCTGTTTCTGCCATACAAGTTACATGGGGGTGACCAAAGTTGCAGAAACATGTTTATTTCTGCTGAAATACATGTTTTGACACTTTCTGCACACTGGGGTTAAGAGCTTTGGCAGTGAGCTCCTCTTTGCCTAGCAGTTACATTGGGATTCAACAATCTGAAAAAACGTGTTTATCTTGGGCTGAAAAACACGTTTTGAAAAGTCTGCTGTTCCTGCCATACAAGTTTCATGGGGGTGACAAAAGTTGCAGAAACATGTTTATTTCTGCTGAAATACACGTTTTGACACTTTCTGCACACTGGGGTTAAGAGCTTTGGCAGTGAGCTCCTCTTTGCCTAGCAGTTACATTGCATTTCAACAATCTGAAAAAACGCGTTTATCTCGGGCTGAAAAACATGTTTTGAAAAGTCTGCTGCTCCTGTCCCATAAGTTACATGGGGGTAGCCAAAGTTGCAGAAACACGTTTATTTCTGCTGAAATACACGTTTTGACACTTTCTGCACACTGGGGTTAAGATCTGAGGCAGTGAGCTCTTCTGAGCCTAGCAGTTAGATTGGATTTCAACAATCTGAAAAAACGCGTTTATCTCGGGCTGAAAAACACGTTTTGAAAAGTCTGCTGCTCCTGTCCCATAAGTTACATGGGGGTAGCCAAACTTGCAGAAACATGTTTATTTCTGCTGAAATACACGTTTTGACACTTTCTGCACACTGGGGTTAAGATCTGAGGCAGTGAGCTCTTCTGAGCCTAGCAGTTAGATTGGATTTCAACAATCTGAAAAAACGCGTTTATCTCGGGCTGAAAAACACGTTTTGAAAAGTCTGCTGTTCCTGCCATACAAGTTACATGGGGGTGACCAAAGTTGCAGAAAAATGTTTATTTCTGCTGAAATACACGTTTTGACACTTTCTGCACATTGGGGTTAAGAGCTTTGGCAGTGAGCTCCTCTTTGCCTAGCTGTTACATTGGGATTCAACAATCTGAAAAAACGTGTTTATCTCGGGCTGAAAAACACGTTTTGAAAAGTCTGCTGCTCCTGCCCCATAAGTTACATGGGGGTAGCCAAAGTTGCAGAAACATGTTTATTTCTGCTGAAATACACGTTTTGACACTTTCTGCACACTGGGGTTAAGAGCTCTGGCAGTGAGCTCCTCTTTGCCTACCAGTTACATTGAGATTCAACAATCTGAAAAAAAGTGTTTATCTCGGGCTGAAAAACACATTTTGAAAAGTCTGCTGCTCCTGCCCCATAAGTAACATGGGGGTAGCCAAAGTTGCAGAAACATGTTTATTTCTGCTGAAATACACGTTTTTACACTTTCTGCACACTGGGGTTAAGATCTGAGGCAGTGAGCTCTTCTGAGCCTAGCAGTTACTTTGGATATCAACAATCTGAAAAAACGCGTTTATCTCGGGCTGAAAAACACGTTTTGAAAAGTCTGCTGCTCCTGTCCCATAAGTTACATGGGGGTAGCCAAAGTTGCAGAAACATGTTTATTTTTGCTGAAATACACGTTTTGACACTTTCTGCACACTGGGGTTAAGAGCTTTGGCAGTGAGCTCCTCTTAGCCTAGCAGTTACATTGGGATTCAACAATCTGAAAAAACGCGTTTATCTCGGGCTGAAAAACACGTTTTGAAAAGTCTGCTGTTCCTGCCATACAAGTTACATGGGGGTGACCAAAGTTGCAGAAACATGTTTATTTCTGCTGAAATACACGTTTTGACACTTTCTGCACACTGGGGTTAAGATCTGAGGCAGTGAGCTCTTCTGAGCCTAGCAGTTACATTGGATTTCAACAATCTGAAAAAACGCGTTTATCTCGGGCTGAAAAACACGTTTTGAAAAGTCTGCTGCTCCTGCCCCATAAGTAACATGGGGGTAGCCAAAGTTGCAGAAACATGTTTATTTCTGCTGAAATACACGTTTTGACACTTTCTGCACACTGGGGTTAAGAGCTTTGGCAGTGAGCTCCTCTTTGCCTAGCTGTTACATTTTGATTCAACAATCTGAAAAACGTGTTTATCTCGGGCTGAAAAACAAGTTTTGAAAAATCTGCTGTTTCTGCCATACAAGTTACATGGGAGTGACCAAAGTTGCAGAAACATGTTTATTTCTGCTGAAATACATGTTTTGACACTTTCTGGCCACTGGGGTTAAGAGCTTTGGCAGTGAGCTCCTCTTAGCCTAGCACTTACATTGGGATTCAACAATCTGAAAAAACGTGTTTATCTCGGGCTGAAAAACACGTTTTGAAAAGTCTGCTGCTCCTGCCCCATAAGTAACATGGGGGTAGCCAAAGTTGCAGAAACATGTTTATTTCTGCTGAAATACACGTTTTTACACTTTCTGCACACTGGGGTTAAGATCTGAGGCAGTGAGCTCTTCTGAGCCTAGCAGTTACAATGGATTTCAACAATCTGAAAAAACGCGTTTATCTCGGGCTGAAAAACACGTTTTGAAAAGTCTGCTGCTCCTGTCCCATAAGTTACATGGGGGTAGCCAAAGTTGCAGAAACATGTTTATTTCTGCTGAAATACACGTTTTGACACTTTCTGCACACTGGGGTTAAGAGCTTTGGCAGTGAGCTCCTCTTTGCCTAGCAGTTACATTGGGATTCAACAATCTGAAAAAACGTGTTTATATCGGGCTGAAAAACACGTTTTGAAAAGTCTGCTGTTCCTGCCATACAAGTTATATGGGGGTGACCAAAGTTGCAGAAACATGTTTATTTCTGCTGAAATACACGTTTTGACACTTTCTGCACATTGGGGTTAAGAGCTTTGGCAGTGAGCTCCTCATAGCCTAGTAGTTACATTGGGATTCAACAATCTGAAAAAACGCGTTTATCTCGGGCTGAAAAACACGTTTTGAAAAGTCTGCTGCTCCTGTCCCATAAGTTACATGGGGGTAGCCAAAGTTGCAGAAACATGTTTATTTCTGCTGAAATACACGTTTTGACACTTTCTGCACACTGGGGTTAAGATCTGAGGCAGTGAGCTCTTCTGAGCCTAGCAGTTACATTGGATTTCAACAATCTGAAAAAACGCGTTTATCTCGGGCTGAAAAACACGTTTTGAAAAGTCTGCTGTTTCTGCCATACAAGTTACATGGGGGTGACCAAAGTTGCAGAAACATGTTTATTTCTGCTGAAATACACGTTTTGACACTTTCTGCACACTGGGGTTAAGATCTTAGGCAGTGAGCTCTTCTGAGCCTAGCAGTTACATTGGATTTCAATAATCTGAAAAAAACGCGTTTATCTCGGGCTGAAAAACACGTTTTGAAAAGTCTGCTGCTCCTGTCCCATAAGTTACATGGGGGTAGCCAAAGTTGCAGAAACATGTTTATTTCTGCTGAAATACACGTTTTGACACTTTCTGCACACTGGGGTTAAGATCTGAGGCAGTGAGCTCTTCTGAGCCTAGCAGTTACATTGGATTTCAACAATCTGAAAAAAACGCGTTTATCTCGGGCTGAAAAACACGTTTTGAAAAGTCTGCTGCTCCTGTCCCATAAGTTACATGGGGGTAGCCAAACTTGCAGAAACATGTTTATTTCTGCTGAAATACACGTTTTGACACTTTCTGCACACTGGGGTTAAGAGCTTTGGCAGTGAGCTCCTCTTTGCCTAGCAGTTACATTGGGATTCAACAATCTGAAAAAACGTGTTTATCTCGGGCTGAAAAACACGTTTTGAAAAGTCTGCTGTTCCTGCCATACAAGTTACATGGGGGTGACCAAAGTTGCGGAAACATGTTTATTTCTGCTGAAATACACGTTTTGACACTTTCTGCACATTGGGGTTAAGAGCTTTGGCAGTGAGCTCCTCTTTGCCTAGCTGTTACATTGGGATTCAACAATCTGAAAAAACGTGTTTATCTCGGGCTGAAAAACACGTTTTGAAAAGTCTGCTGCTCCTGCCCCATAAGTTACATGGGGGTAGCCAAAGTTGCAGAAACATGTTTATTTTTGCTGAAATACACGTTTTGACACTTTCTGCACACTGGGGTTAAGAGCTTTGGCAGTGAGCTCCTCTTAGCCTAGCAGTTACATTGGGATTCAACAATCTGAAAAAACGCGTTTATCTCGGGCTGAAAAACACGTTTTGAAAAGTCTGCTGTTCCTGCCATACAAGTTACATGGGGGTGACCAAAGTTGCAGAAACATGTTTATTTCTGCTGAAATACACGTTTTGACACTTTCTGCACACTGGGGTTAAGAGCTTTGGCAGTGAGCTCCTCTTTGCCTAGCAGTTACATTGCATTTCAACAATCTGAAAAAACGCGTTTATCTCGGGCTGAAAAACATGTTTTGAAAAGTCTGCTGCTCCTGTCCCATAAGTTACATGGGGGTAGCCAAAGTTGCAGAAACATGTTTATTTCTGCTGAATTACACGTTTTGACACTTTCTGCACACTGGGGTTAAGATCTGAGGCATTGAGCTCTTCTGAGCCTAGCAGTTAGATTGGATTTCAACAATCTGAAAAAACGCGTTTATCTCGGGCTGAAAAACACGTTTTGAAAAGTCTGCTGGTCCTGCCATACAAGTTACATGGGGGTGACCAAAGTTGCAGAAAAATGTTTATTTCTGCTGAAATACACGTTTTGACACTTTCTGCACATTGGGGTTAAGAGCTTTGGCAGTGAGCTCCTCTTTGCCTAGCTGTTACATTGGGATTCAACAATCTGAAAAAACGTGTTTATCTCGGGCTGAAAAACACGTTTTGAAAAGTCTGCTGCTCCTGCCCCATAAGTTACAAGGGGGTAGCCAAAGTTGCAGAAACATGTTTATTTTTGCTGAAATACACGTTTTGACACTTTCTGCACACTGGGGTTAAGAGCTTTGGCAGTGAGCTCCTCTTAGCCTAGCAGTTACATTGGGATTCAACAATCTGAAAAAACGCGTTTATCTCGGGCTGAAAAACACGTTTTGAAAAGTCTGCTGTTCCTGCCATACAAGTTACATGGGCGTGACCAAAGTTGCAGAAACATGTTTATTTCTGCTGAAATACACGTTTTGACACTTTCTGCACATTGGGGTTAAGAGCTTTGGCAGTGAGCTCCTCTTTGCCTAGCTGTTACATTGGGATTCAACAATCTGAAAAAACGTGTTTATCTCGGGCTGAAAAACACGTTTTGAAAAGTCTGCTGCTCCTGCCCCATAAGTTACATGGGGGTAGCCAAAGTTGCAGAAACATGTTTATTTTTGCTGAAATACACGTTTTGACTCTTTCTGCACACTGGGGTTAAGAGCTTTGGCAGTGAGCTCCTCTTAGCCTAGCAGTTACATTGGGATTCAACAATCTGAAAAAACGCGTTTATCTCGGGCTGAAAAACACGTTTTGAAAAGTCTGCTGTTCCTGCCATACAAGTTACATGGGGGTGACCAAAGTTGCAGAAACATGTTTATTTCTGCTGAAATACACGTTTTGACACTTTCTGCACACTGGGGTTAAGATCTGAGGCAGTGAGCTCTTCTGAGCCTAGCAGTTACATTGGATTTCAACAATCTGAAAAAACGCGTTTATCTCGGGCTGAAAAACACGTTTTGAAAAGTCTGCTGCTCCTGCCCCATAAGTAACATGGGGGTAGCCAAAGTTGCAGAAACATGTTTATTTCTGCTGAAATACACGTTTTGACACTTTCTGCACACTGGGGTTAAGAGCTTTGGCAGTGAGCTCCTCTTTGCCTAGCTGTTACATTTTGATTCAACAATCTGAAAAAACGTGTTTATCTCGGGCTGAAAAACAAGTTTTGAAAAATCTGCTGTTTCTGCCATACAAGTTACATGGGGGTGACCAAAGTTGCAGAAACATGTTTATTTCTGCTGAAATACATGTTTTGACACTTTCTGCACACTGGGGTTAAGAGCTTTGGCAGTGAGCTCCTCTTTGCCTAGCAGTTACATTGGGATTCAACAATCTGAAAAAACGTGTTTATCTTGGGCTGAAAAACACGTTTTGAAAAGTCTGCTGTTCCTGCCATACAAGTTTCATGGGGGTGACAAAAGTTGCAGAAACATGTTTATTTCTGCTGAAATACACGTTTTGACACTTTCTGCACACTGGGGTTAAGAGCTTTGGCAGTGAGCTCCTCTTTGCCTAGCAGTTACATTGCATTTCAACAATCTGAAAAAACGCGTTTATCTCGGGCTGAAAAACATGTTTTGAAAAGTCTGCTGCTCCTGTCCCATAAGTTACATGGGGGTAGCCAAAGTTGCAGAAACACGTTTATTTCTGCTGAAATACACGTTTTGACACTTTCTGCACACTGGGGTTAAGATCTGAGGCAGTGAGCTCTTCTGAGCCTAGCAGTTAGATTGGATTTCAACAATCTGAAAAAACGCGTTTATCTCGGGCTGAAAAACACGTTTTGAAAAGTCTGCTGCTCCTGTCCCATAAGTTACATGGGGGTAGCCAAACTTGCAGAAACATGTTTATTTCTGCTGAAATACACGTTTTGACACTTTCTGCACACTGGGGTTAAGATCTGAGGCAGTGAGCTCTTCTGAGCCTAGCAGTTAGATTGGATTTCAACAATCTGAAAAAACGCGTTTATCTCGGGCTGAAAAACACGTTTTGAAAAGTCTGCTGTTCCTGCCATACAAGTTACATGGGGGTGACCAAAGTTGCAGAAAAATGTTTATTTCTGCTGAAATACACGTTTTGACACTTTCTGCACATTGGGGTTAAGAGCTTTGGCAGTGAGCTCCTCTTTGCCTAGCTGTTACATTGGGATTCAACAATCTGAAAAAACGTGTTTATCTCGGGCTGAAAAACACGTTTTGAAAAGTCTGCTGCTCCTGCCCCATAAGTTACATGGGGGTAGCCAAAGTTGCAGAAACATGTTTATTTCTGCTGAAATACACGTTTTGACACTTTCTGCACACTGGGGTTAAGAGCTCTGGCAGTGAGCTCCTCTTTGCCTAGCAGTTACATTGGGATTCAACAATCTGAAAAAACGCGTTTATCTCGGGCTGAAAAACACGTTTTGAAAAGTCTGCTGTTCCTGCCATACAAGTTACATGGGGGTGACCAAAGTTGCAGAAACATGTTTATTTCTGCTGAAATACACGTTTTGACACTTTCTGCACACTGGGGTTAAGATCTGAGGCAGTGAGCTCTTCTGAGCCTAGCAGTTAGATTGGATTTCAACAATCTGAAAAAACGCGTTTATCTCGGGCTGAAAAACACGTTTTGAAAAGTCTGCTGTTTCTGCCATACAAGTTACATGGGGGTGACCAAAGTTGCAGAAACATGTTTATTTCTGCTGAAATACACGTTTTGACACTTTCTGCACACTGGGGTTAAGATCTTAGGCAGTGAGCTCTTCTGAGCCTAGCAGTTACATTGGATTTCAACAATCTGAAAAAAACGCGTTTATCTCGGGCTGAAAAACACGTTTTGAAAAGTCTGCTGCTCCTGTCCCATAAGTTACATGAGGGTAGCCAAAGTTGCAGAAACATGTTTATTTCTGCTGAAATACACGTTTTGACACTTTCTGCACACTGGGGTTAAGATCTGAGGCAGTGAGCTCTTCTGAGCCTAGCAGTTACATTGGATTTCAACAATCTGAAAAAACGCGTTTATCTCGGGCTGAAAAACACGTTTTGAAAAGTCTGCTGCTCCTGCCCCATAAGTAACATGGGGGTAGCCAAAGTTGCAGAAACATGTTTATTTCTGCTGAAATACACGTTTTGACACTTTCTGCACACTGGGGTTAAGAGCTTTGGCAGTGAGCTCCTCTTTGCCTAGCTGTTACATTTTGATTCAACAATCTGAAAAAACGTGTTTATCTCGGGCTGAAAAACAAGTTTTGAAAAATCTGCTGTTTCTGCCATACAAGTTACATGGGGGTGACCAAAGTTGCAGAAACATGTTTATTTCTGCTGAAATACATGTTTTGACACTTTCTGCACACTGGGGTTAAGAGCTTTGGCAGTGAGCTCCTCTTTGCCTAGCAGTTACATTGGGATTCAACAATCTGAAAAAACGTGTTTATCTTGGGCTGAAAAACACGTTTTGAAAAGTCTGCTGCTCCTGTCCCATAAGTTACATGGGGGTAGCCAAAGTTGCAGAAACACGTTTATTTCTGCTGAAATACACGTTTTGACACTTTCTGCACACTGGGGTTAAGATCTGAGGCAGTGAGCTCTTCTGAGCCTAGCAGTTAGATTGGATTTCAACAATCTGAAAAAACGCGTTTATCTCGGGCTGAAAAACACGTTTTGAAAAGTCTGCTGCTCCTGTCCCATAAGTTACATGGGGGTAGCCAAACTTGCAGAAACATGTTTATTTCTGCTGAAATACACGTTTTGACACTTTCTGCACACTGGGGTTAAGATCTGAGGCAGTGAGCTCTTCTGAGCCTAGCAGTTAGATTGGATTTCAACAATCTGAAAAAACGCGTTTATCTCGGGCTGAAAAACACGTTTTGAAAAGTCTGCTGTTCCTGCCATACAAGTTACATGGGGGTGACCAAAGTTGCAGAAAAATGTTTATTTCTGCTGAAATACACGTTTTGACACTTTCTGCACACTGGGGTTAAGAGCTTTGGCAGTGAGCTCCTCTTTGCCTAGCAGTTACATTGGGATTCAACAATCTGAAAAAACGTGTTTATCTCGGGCTGAAAAACACGTTTTGAAAAGTCTGCTGTTCCTGCCATACAAGTTACATGGGGGTGACCAAAGTTGCAGAAACATGTTTATTTCTGCTGAAATACACGTTTTGACACTTTCTGCACATTGGGGTTAAGAGCTTTGGCAGTGAGCTCCTCTTTGCCTAGCTGTTACATTGGGATTCAACAATCTGAAAAAACGTGTTTATCTCGGGCTGAAAAACACGTTTTGAAAAGTCTGCTGCTCCTGCCCCATATGTTACATGGGGGTAGCCAAAGTTGCAGAAACATGTTTATTTTTGCTGAAATACACGTTTTGACACTTTCTGCACACTGGGGTTAAGAGCTTTGGCAGTGAGCTCCTCTTAGCCTAGCAGTTACATTGGGATTCAACAATCTGAAAAAACGCGTTTATCTCGGGATGAAAAACACGTTTTGAAAAGTCTGCTGTTCCTGCCATACAAGTTACATGGGGGTGACCAAAGTTGCAGAAACATGTTTATTTCTGCTGAAATACACGTTTTGACACTTTCTGCACACTGGGGTTAAGAGCTTTGGCAGTGAGCTCCTCTTTGCCTAGCAGTTACATTGCATTTCAACAATCTGAAAAAACGCGTTTATCTCGGGCTGAAAAACATGTTTTGAAAAGTCTGCTGCTCCTGTCCCATAAGTTACATGGGGGTAGCCAAAGTTGCAGAAACATGTTTATTTCTGCTGAATTACACGTTTTGACACTTTCTGCACACTGGGGTTAAGATCTGAGGCAGTGAGCTCTTCTGAGCCTAGCAGTTAGATTGGATTTCAACAATCTGAAAAAACGCGTTTATCTCGGGCTGAAAAACACGTTTTGAAAAGTCTGCTGTTCCTGCCATACAAGTTACATGGGGGTGACCAAAGTTGCAGAAAAATGTTTATTTCTGCTGAAATACACGTTTTGACACTTTCTGCACATTGGGGTTAAGAGCTTTGGCAGTGAGCTCCTCTTTGCCTAGCTGTTACATTGGGATTCAACAATCTGAAAAAACGTGTTTATCTCGGGCTGAAAAACACGTTTTGAAAAGTCTGCTGCTCCTGCCCCATAAGTTACATGGGGGTAGCCAAAGTTGCAGAAACATGTTTATTTTTGCTGAAATACACGTTTTGACACTTTCTGCACACTGGGGTTAAGAGCTTTGGCAGTGAGCTCCTCTTAGCCTAGCAGTTACATTGGGATTCAACAATCTGAAAAAACGCGTTTATCTCGGGCTGAAAAACACGTTTTGAAAAGTCTGCTGTTCCTGCCATACAAGTTACATGGGCGTGACCAAAGTTGCAGAAACATGTTTATTTCTGCTGAAATACACGTTTTGACACTTTCTGCACATTGGGGTTAAGAGCTTTGGCAGTGAGCTCCTCTTTGCCTAGCTGTTACATTGGGATTCAACAATCTGAAAAAACGTGTTTATCTCGGGCTGAAAAACACGTTTTGAAAAGTCTGCTGCTCCTGCCCCATAAGTTACATGGGGGTAGCCAAAGTTGCAGAAACATGTTTATTTTTGCTGAAATACACGTTTTGACACTTTCTGCACACTGGGGTTAAGAGCTTTGGCAGTGAGCTCCTCTTAGCCTAGCAGTTACATTGGGATTCAACAATCTGAAAAAACGCGTTTATCTCGGGCTGAAAAACACGTTTTGAAAAGTCTGCTGTTCCTGCCATACAAGTTACATGGGGGTGACCAAAGTTGCAGAAACATGTTTATTTCTGCTGAAATACACGTTTTGACACTTTCTGCACACTGGGGTTAAGATCTGAGGCAGTGAGCTCTTCTGAGCCTAGCAGTTACATTGGATTTCAACAATCTGAAAAAACGCGTTTATCTCGGGCTGAAAAACACGTTTTGAAAAGTCTGCTGCTCCTGCCCCATAAGTAACATGGGGGTAGCCAAAGTTGCAGAAACATGTTTATTTCTGCTGAAATACACGTTTTGACACTTTCTGCACACTGGGGTTAAGAGCTTTGGCAGTGAGCTCCTCTTTGCCTAGCTGTTACATTTTGATTCAACAATCTGAAAAAACGTGTTTATCTCGGGCTGAAAAACAATTTTTGAAAAATCTGCTGTTTCTGCCATACAAGTTACATGGGGGTGACCAAAGTTGCAGAAACATGTTTATTTCTGCTGTAATACATGTTTTGACACTTTCTGCACACTGGGGTTAAGAGCTTTGGCAGTGAGCTCCTCTTTGCCTAGCAGTTACATTGGGATTCAACAATCTGAAAAAACGTGTTTATCTTGGGCTGAAAAACACGTTTTGAAAAGTCTGCTGTTCCTGCCATACAAGTTTCATGGGGGTGACAAAAGTTGCAGAAACATGTTTATTTCTGCTGAAATACACGTTTTGACACTTTCTGCACACTGGGGTTAAGAGCTTTGGCAGTGAGCTCCTCTTTGCCTAGCAGTTACATTGCATTTCAACAATCTGAAAAAACGCGTTTATCTCGGGCTGAAAAACATGTTTTGAAAAGTCTGCTGCTCCTGTCCCATAAGTAACATGGGGGTAGCCAAAGTTGCAGAAACATGTTTATTTCTGCTGAAATACACGTTTTTACACTTTCTGCACACTGGGGTTAAGATCTGAGGCAGTGAGCTCTTCTGAGCCTAGCAGTTACTTTGGATATCAACAATCTGAAAAAAACGCGTTTATCTCGGGCTGAAAAACACGTTTTGAAAAGTCTGCTGCTCCTGTCCCATAAGTTACATGGGGGTAGCCAAAGTTGCAGAAACACGTTTATTTCTGCTGAAATACACGTTTTGACACTTTCTGCACACTGGGGTTAAGATCTGAGGCAGTGAGCTCTTCTGAGCCTAGCAGTTAGATTGGATTTCAACAATCTGAAAAAACGCGTTTATCTCGGGCTGAAAAACACGTTTTGAAAAGTCTGCTGCTCCTGTCCCATAAGTTACATGGGGGTAGCCAAACTTGCAGAAACATGTTTATTTCTGCTGAAATACACGTTTTGACACTTTCTGCACACTGGGGTTAAGATCTGAGGCAGTGAGCTCTTCTGAGCCTAGCAGTTAGATTGGATTTCAACAATCTGAAAAAACGCGTTTATCTCGGGCTGAAAAACACGTTTTGAAAACTCTGCTGTTCCTGCCATACAAGTTACATGGGGGTGACCAAAGTTGCAGAAAAATGTTTATTTCTGCTGAAATACACGTTTTGACACTTTCTGCACACTGGGGTTAAGAGCTTTGGCAGTGAGCTCCTCTTTGCCTAGCAGTTACATTGGGATTCAACAATCTGAAAAAACGTGTTTATCTCGGGCTGAAAAACACGTTTTGAAAAGTCTGCTGTTCCTGCCATACAAGTTACATGGGGGTGACCAAAGTTGCAGAAACATGTTTATTTCTGCTGAAATACACGTTTTGACACTTTCTGCACATTGGGGTTAAGAGCTTTGGCAGTGAGCTCCTCTTTGCCTAGCTGTTACATTGGGATTCAACAATCTGAAAAAACGTGTTTATCTCGGGCTGAAAAACACGTTTTGAAAAGTCTGCTGCTCCTGCCCCATATGTTACATGGGGGTAGCCAAAGTTGCAGAAACATGTTTATTTTTGCTGAAATACACGTTTTGACACTTTCTGCACACTGGGGTTAAGAGCTTTGGCAGTGAGCTCCTCTTAGCCTAGCAGTTACATTGGGATTCAACAATCTGAAAAAACGCGTTTATCTCGGGATGAAAAACACGTTTTGAAAAGTCTGCTGTTCCTGCCATACAAGTTACATGGGGGTGACCAAAGTTGCAGAAACATGTTTATTTCTGCTGAAATACACGTTTTGACACTTTCTGCACACTGGGGTTAAGAGCTTTGGCAGTGAGCTCCTCTTTGCCTAGCAGTTACATTGCATTTCAACAATCTGAAAAAACGCGTTTATCTCGGGCTGAAAAACATGTTTTGAAAAGTCTGCTGCTCCTGTCCCATAAGTTACATGGGGGTAGCCAAACTTGCAGAAACATGTTTATTTTTGCTGAAATACACGTTTTGACACTTTCTGCACACTGGGGTTAAGATCTGAGGCAGTGAGCTCTTCTGAGCCTAGCAGTTAGATTGGATTTCAACAATCTGAAAAAACGCGTTTATCTCGGGCTGAAAAACACGTTTTGAAAAGTCTGCTGCTCCTGTCCCATAAGTTACATGGGGGTAGCCAAACTTGCAGAAACATGTTTATTTCTGCTGAAATACACGTTTTGACACTTTCTGCACACTGGGGTTAAGATCTGAGGCAGTGAGCTCTTCTGAGCCTAGCAGTTAGATTGGATTTCAACAATCTGAAAAAACGCGTTTATCTCGGGCTGAAAAACACGTTTTGAAAACTCTGCTGTTCCTGCCATACAAGTTACATGGGGGTGACCAAAGTTGCAGAAAAATGTTTATTTCTGCTGAAATACACGTTTTGACACTTTCTGCACACTGGGGTTAAGAGCTTTGGCAGTGAGCTCCTCTTTGCCTAGCAGTTACATTGGGATTCAACAATCTGAAAAAACGTGTTTATCTCGGGCTGAAAAACACGTTTTGAAAAGTCTGCTGTTCCTGCCATACAAGTTACATGGGGGTGACCAAAGTTGCAGAAACATGTTTATTTCTGCTGAAATACACGTTTTGACACTTTCTGCACATTGGGGTTAAGAGCTTTGGCAGTGAGCTCCTCTTTGCCTAGCTGTTACATTGGGATTCAACAATCTGAAAAAACGTGTTTATCTCGGGCTGAAAAACACGTTTTGAAAAGTCTGCTGCTCCTGCCCCATATGTTACATGGGGGTAGCCAAAGTTGCAGAAACATGTTTATTTTTGCTGAAATACACGTTTTGACACTTTCTGCACACTGGGGTTAAGAGCTTTGGCAGTGAGCTCCTCTTAGCCTAGCAGTTACATTGGGATTCAACAATCTGAAAAAACGCGTTTATCTCGGGATGAAAAACACGTTTTGAAAAGTCTGCTGTTCCTGCCATACAAGTTACATGGGGGTGACCAAAGTTGCAGAAACATGTTTATTTCTGCTGAAATACACGTTTTGACACTTTCTGCACACTGGGGTTAAGAGCTTTGGCAGTGAGCTCCTCTTTGCCTAGCAGTTACATTGCATTTCAACAATCTGAAAAAACGCGTTTATCTCGGGCTGAAAAACATGTTTTGAAAAGTCTGCTGCTCCTGTCCCATAAGTTACATGGGGGTAGCCAAAGTTGCAGAAACATGTTTATTTCTGCTGAATTACACGTTTTGACACTTTCTGCACACTGGGGTTAAGATCTGAGGCAGTGAGCTCTTCTGAGCCTAGCAGTTAGATTGGATTTCAACAATCTGAAAAAACGCGTTTATCTCGGGCTGAAAAACACGTTTTGAAAAGTCTGCTGTTCCTGCCATACAAGTTACATGGGGGTGACCAAAGTTGCAGAAAAATGTTTATTTCTGCTGAAATACACGTTTTGACACTTTCTGCACATTGGGGTTAAGAGCTTTGGCAGTGAGCTCCTCTTTGCCTAGCTGTTACATTGGGATTCAACAATCTGAAAAAACGTGTTTATCTCGGGCTGAAAAACACGTTTTGAAAAGTCTGCTGCTCCTGCCCCATAAGTTACATGGGGGTAGCCAAAGTTGCAGAAACATGTTTATTTTTGCTGAAATACACGTTTTGACACTTTCTGCACACTGGGGTTAAGAGCTTTGGCAGTGAGCTCCTCTTAGCCTAGCAGTTACATTGGGATTCAACAATCTGAAAAAACGCGTTTATCTCGGGCTGAAAAACACGTTTTGAAAAGTCTGCTGTTCCTGCCATACAAGTTACATGGGCGTGACCAAAGTTGCAGAAACATGTTTATTTCTGCTGAAATACACGTTTTGACACTTTCTGCACATTGGGGTTAAGAGCTTTGGCAGTGAGCTCCTCTTTGCCTAGCTGTTACATTGGGATTCAACAATCTGAAAAAACGTGTTTATCTCGGGCTGAAAAACACGTTTTGAAAAGTCTGCTGCTCCTGCCCCATAAGTTACATGGGGGTAGCCAAAGTTGCAGAAACATGTTTATTTTTGCTGAAATACACGTTTTGACACTTTCTGCACACTGGGGTTAAGAGCTTTGGCAGTGAGCTCCTCTTAGCCTAGCAGTTACATTGGGATTCAACAATCTGAAAAAACGCGTTTATCTCGGGCTGAAAAACACGTTTTGAAAAGTCTGCTGTTCCTGCCATACAAGTTACATGGGGGTGACCAAAGTTGCAGAAACATGTTTATTTCTGCTGAAATACACGTTTTGACACTTTCTGCACACTGGGGTTAAGATCTGAGGCAGTGAGCTCTTCTGAGCCTAGCAGTTACATTGGATTTCAACAATCTGAAAAAACGCGTTTATCTCGGGCTGAAAAACACGTTTTGAAAAGTCTGCTGCTCCTGCCCCATAAGTAACATGGGGGTAGCCAAAGTTGCAGAAACATGTTTATTTCTGCTGAAATACACGTTTTGACACTTTCTGCACACTGGGGTTAAGAGCTTTGGCAGTGAGCTCCTCTTTGCCTAGCTGTTACATTTTGATTCAACAATCTGCAAAAACGTGTTTATCTCGGGCTGAAAAACAATTTTTGAAAAATCTGCTGTTTCTGCCATACAAGTTACATGGGGGTGACCAAAGTTGCAGAAACATGTTTATTTCTGCTGTAATACATGTTTTGACACTTTCTGCACACTGGGGTTAAGAGCTTTGGCAGTGAGCTCCTCTTTGCCTAGCAGTTACATTGGGATTCAACAATCTGAAAAAACGTGTTTATCTTGGGCTGAAAAACACGTTTTGAAAAGTCTGCTGTTCCTGCCATACAGGTTTCATGGGGGTGACAAAAGTTGCAGAAACATGTTTATTTCTGCTGAAATACACGTTTTGACACTTTCTGCACACTGGGGTTAAGAGCTTTGGCAGTGAGCTCCTCTTTGCCTAGCAGTTACATTGCATTTCAACAATCTGAAAAAACGCGTTTATCTCGGGCTGAAAAACATGTTTTGAAAAGTCTGCTGCTCCTGTCCCATAAGTAACATGGGGGTAGCCAAAGTTGCAGAAACATGTTTATTTCTGCTGAAATACACGTTTTTACACTTTCTGCACACTGGGGTTAAGATCTGAGGCAGTGAGCTCTTCTGAGCCTAGCAGTTACTTTGGATATCAACAATCTGAAAAAACGCGTTTATCTCGGGCTGAAAAACACGTTTTGAAAAGTCTGCTGCTCCTGTCCCATAAGTTACATGGGGGTAGCCAAAGTTGCAGAAACATGTTTATTTTTGCTGAAATACACGTTTTGACACTTTCTGCACACTGGGGTTAAGAGCTTTGGCAGTGAGCTCCTCTTAGCCTAGCAGTTACATTGGGATTCAACAATCTGAAAAAACGCGTTTATCTCGGGCTGAAAAACACGTTTTGAAAAGTCTGCTGTTCCTGCCATACAAGTTACATGGGGGTGACCAAAGTTGCAGAAACATGTTTATTTCTGCTGAAATACACGTTTTGACACTTTCTGGCCACTGGGGTTAAGAGCTTTGGCAGTGAGCTCCTCTTAGCCTAGCACTTACATTGGGATTCAACAATCTGAAAAAACGTGTTTATCTCGGGCTGAAAAACACGTTTTGAGAAGTCTGCTGTTCCTGCCATACAAGTTTCATGGGGGTGACAAAAGTTGCAGAAACATGTTTATTTCTGCTGAAATACACGTTTTGACACTTTCTGGCCACTGGGGTTAAGAGCTTTGGCAGTGAGCTCCTCTTAGCCTAGCACTTACATTGGGATTCAACAATCTGAAAAAACGTGTTTATCTCGGGCTGAAAAACACGTTTTGAAAAGTCTGCTGCTCCTGCCCCATAAGTAACATGGGGGTAGCCAAAGTTGCAGAAACATGTTTATTTCTGCTGAAATACACGTTTTTTCACTT
This sequence comes from Lepisosteus platostomus, assembly GCF_059453375.1. NCBI lineage: Eukaryota > Metazoa > Chordata > Actinopteri > Semionotiformes > Lepisosteidae > Lepisosteus > Lepisosteus platostomus. The sequence continues at coordinate 9,980,798 of NC_142629.1, forward strand.
TCTGCACACTGGGGTTAAGATCTGAGGCAGTGAGCTCTTCTGAGCCTAGCAGTTACAATGGATTTCAACAATCTGAAAAAACGCGTTTATCTCGGGCTGAAAAACACGTTTTGAAAAGTCTGCTGCTCCTGTCCCATAAGTTACATGGGGGTAGCCAAAGTTGCAGAAACATGTTTATTTCTGCTGAAATACACGTTTTGACACTTTCTGCACACTGGGGTTAAGAGCTTTGGCAGTGAGCTCCTCTTTGCCTAGCAGTTACATTGGGATTCAACAATCTGAAAAAACGTGTTTATATCGGGCTGAAAAACACGTTTTGAAAAGTCTGCTGTTCCTGCCATACAAGTTATATGGGGGTGACCAAAGTTGCAGAAACATGTTTATTTCTGCTGAAATACACGTTTTGACACTTTCTGCACATTGGGGTTAAGAGCTTTGGCAGTGAGCTCCTCATAGCCTAGTAGTTACATTGGGATTCAACAATCTGAAAAAACGCGTTTATCTCGGGCTGAAAAACACGTTTTGAAAAGTCTGCTGCTCCTGTCCCATAAGTTACATGGGGGTAGCCAAAGTTGCAGAAACATGTTTATTTCTGCTGAAATACACGTTTTGACACTTTCTGCACACTGGGGTTAAGATCTGAGGCAGTGAGCTCTTCTGAGCCTAGCAGTTACATTGGATTTCAACAATCTGAAAAAACGCGTTTATCTCGGGCTGAAAAACACGTTTTGAAAAGTCTGCTGTTTCTGCCATACAAGTTACATGGGGGTGACCAAAGTTGCAGAAACATGTTTATTTCTGCTGAAATACACGTTTTGACACTTTCTGCACACTGGGGTTAAGATCTTAGGCAGTGAGCTCTTCTGAGCCTAGCAGTTACATTGGATTTCAACAATCTGAAAAAAACGCGTTTATCTCGGGCTGAAAAACACGTTTTGAAAAGTCTGCTGCTCCTGTCCCATAAGTTACATGGGGGTAGCCAAAGTTGCAGAAACATGTTTATTTCTGCTGAAATACACGTTTTGACACTTTCTGCACACTGGGGTTAAGATCTGAGGCAGTGAGCTCTTCTGAGCCTAGCAGTTACATTGGATTTCAACAATCTGAAAAAAACGCGTTTATCTCGGGCTGAAAAACACGTTTTGAAAAGTCTGCTGCTCCTGTCCCATAAGTTACATGGGAGTAGCCAAACTTGCAGAAACATGTTTATTTCTGCTGAAATACACGTTTTGACACTTTCTGCACACTGGGGTTAAGAGCTTTGGCAGTGAGCTCCTCTTTGCCTAGCAGTTACATTGGGATTCAACAATCTGAAAAAACGTGTTTATCTCGGGCTGAAAAACACGTTTTGAAAAGTCTGCTGTTCCTGCCATACAAGTTACATGGGGGTGACCAAAGTTGCAGAAACATGTTTATTTCTGCTGAAATACACGTTTTGACACTTTCTGCACATTGGGGTTAAGAGCTTTGGCAGTGAGCTCCTCTTTGCCTAGCTGTTACATTGGGATTCAACAATCTGAAAAAACGTGTTTATCTCGGGCTGAAAAACACGTTTTGAAAAGTCTGCTGCTCCTGCCCCATAAGTTACATGGGGGTAGCCAAAGTTGCAGAAACATGTTTATTTTTGCTGAAATACACGTTTTGACACTTTCTGCACACTGGGGTTAAGAGCTTTGGCAGTGAGCTCCTCTTAGCCTAGCAGTTACATTGGGATTCAACAATCTGAAAAAACGCGTTTATCTCGGGCTGAAAAACACGTTTTGAAAAGTCTGCTGTTCCTGCCATACAAGTTACATGGGGGTGACCAAAGTTGCAGAAACATGTTTATTTCTGCTGAAATACACGTTTTGACACTTTCTGCACACTGGGGTTAAGAGCTTTGGCAGTGAGCTCCTCTTTGCCTAGCAGTTACATTGCATTTCAACAATCTGAAAAAACGCGTTTATCTCGGGCTGAAAAACATGTTTTGAAAAGTCTGCTGCTCCTGTCCCATAAGTTACATGGGGGTAGCCAAAGTTGCAGAAACATGTTTATTTCTGCTGAATTACACGTTTTGACACTTTCTGCACACTGGGGTTAAGATCTGAGGCATTGAGCTCTTCTGAGCCTAGCAGTTAGATTGGATTTCAACAATCTGAAAAAACGCGTTTATCTCGGGCTGAAAAACACGTTTTGAAAAGTCTGCTGGTCCTGCCATACAAGTTACATGGGGGTGACCAAAGTTGCAGAAAAATGTTTATTTCTGCTGAAATACACGTTTTGACACTTTCTGCACATTGGGGTTAAGAGCTTTGGCAGTGAGCTCCTCTTTGCCTAGCTGTTACATTGGGATTCAACAATCTGAAAAAACGTGTTTATCTCGGGCTGAAAAACACGTTTTGAAAAGTCTGCTGCTCCTGCCCCATAAGTTACATGGGGGTAGCCAAAGTTGCAGAAACATGTTTATTTTTGCTGAAATACACGTTTTGACACTTTCTGCACACTGGGGTTAAGAGCTTTGGCAGTGAGCTCCTCTTAGCCTAGCAGTTACATTGGGATTCAACAATCTGAAAAAACGCGTTTATCTCGGGCTGAAAAACACGTTTTGAAAAGTCTGCTGTTCCTGCCATACAAGTTACATGGGCGTGACCAAAGTTGCAGAAACATGTTTATTTCTGCTGAAATACACGTTTTGACACTTTCTGCACATTGGGGTTAGAGCTTTGGCAGTGAGCTCCTCTTTGCCTAGCTGTTACATTGGGATTCAACAATCTGAAAAAACGTGTTTATCTCGGGCTGAAAAACACGTTTTGAAAAGTCTGCTGCTCCTGCCCCATAAGTTACATGGGGGTAGCCAAAGTTGCAGAAACATGTTTATTTTTGCTGAAATACACGTTTTGACTCTTTCTGCACACTGGGGTTAAGAGCTTTGGCAGTGAGCTCCTCTTAGCCTAGCAGTTACATTGGGATTCAACAATCTGAAAAAACGCGTTTATCTCGGGCTGAAAAACACGTTTTGAAAAGTCTGCTGTTCCTGCCATACAAGTTACATGGGGGTGACCAAAGTTGCAGAAACATGTTTATTTCTGCTGAAATACACGTTTTGACACTTTCTGCACACTGGGGTTAAGATCTGAGGCAGTGAGCTCTTCTGAGCCTAGCAGTTACATTGGATTTCAACAATCTGAAAAAACGCGTTTATCTCGGGCTGAAAAACACGTTTTGAAAAGTCTGCTGCTCCTGCCCCATAAGTAACATGGGGGTAGCCAAAGTTGCAGAAACATGTTTATTTCTGCTGAAATACACGTTTTGACACTTTCTGCACACTGGGGTTAAGAGCTTTGGCAGTGAGCTCCTCTTTGCCTAGCTGTTACATTTTGATTCAACAATCTGAAAAAACGTGTTTATCTCGGGCTGAAAAACAAGTTTTGAAAAATCTGCTGTTTCTGCCATACAAGTTACATGGGGGTGACCAAAGTTGCAGAAACATGTTTATTTCTGCTGAAATACATGTTTTGACACTTTCTGCACACTGGGGTTAAGAGCTTTGGCAGTGAGCTCCTCTTTGCCTAGCAGTTACATTGGGATTCAACAATCTGAAAAAACGTGTTTATCTTGGGCTGAAAAACACGTTTTGAAAAGTCTGCTGTTCCTGCCATACAAGTTTCATGGGGGTGACAAAAGTTGCAGAAACATGTTTATTTCTGCTGAAATACACGTTTTGACACTTTCTGCACACTGGGGTTAAGAGCTTTGGCAGTGAGCTCCTCTTTGCCTAGCAGTTACATTGCATTTCAACAATCTGAAAAAACGCGTTTATCTCGGGCTGAAAAACATGTTTTGAAAAGTCTGCTGCTCCTGTCCCATAAGTTACATGGGGGTAGCCAAAGTTGCAGAAACACGTTTATTTCTGCTGAAATACACGTTTTGACACTTTCTGCACACTGGGGTTAAGATCTGAGGCAGTGAGCTCTTCTGAGCCTAGCAGTTAGATTGGATTTCAACAATCTGAAAAAACGCGTTTATCTCGGGCTGAAAAACACGTTTTGAAAAGTCTGCTGCTCCTGTCCCATAAGTTACATGGGGGTAGCCAAACTTGCAGAAACATGTTTATTTCTGCTGAAATACACGTTTTGACACTTTCTGCACACTGGGGTTAAGATCTGAGGCAGTGAGCTCTTCTGAGCCTAGCAGTTAGATTGGATTTCAACAATCTGAAAAATCGCGTTTATCTCGGGCTGAAAAACACGTTTTGAAAAGTCTGCTGTTCCTGCCATACAAGTTACATGGGGGTGACCAAAGTTGCAGAAAAATGTTTATTTCTGCTGAAATACACGTTTTGACACTTTCTGCACATTGGGGTTAAGAGCTTTGGCAGTGAGCTCCTCTTTGCCTAGCTGTTACATTGGGATTCAACAATCTGAAAAAACGTGTTTATCTCGGGCTGAAAAACACGTTTTGAAAAGTCTGCTGCTCCTGCCCCATAAGTTACATGGGGGTAGCCAAAGTTGCAGAAACATGTTTATTTCTGCTGAAATACACGTTTTGACACTTTCTGCACACTGGGGTTAAGAGCTCTGGCAGTGAGCTCCTCTTTGCCTACCAGTTACATTGAGATTCAACAATCTGAAAAAAAGTGTTTATCTCGGGCTGAAAAACACGTTTTGAAAAGTCTGCTGCTCCTGCCCCATAAGTAACATGGGGGTAGCCAAAGTTGCAGAAACATGTTTATTTCTGCTGAAATACACGTTTTTACACTTTCTGCACACTGGGGTTAAGATCTGAGGCAGTGAGCTCTTCTGAGCCTAGCAGTTACTTTGGATATCAACAATCTGAAAAAACGCGTTTATCTCGGGCTGAAAAACACGTTTTGAAAAGTCTGCTGCTCCTGTCCCATAAGTTACATGGGGGTAGCCAAAGTTGCAGAAACATGTTTATTTTTGCTGAAATACACGTTTTGACACTTTCTGCACACTGGGGTTAAGAGCTTTGGCAGTGAGCTCCTCTTAGCCTAGCAGTTACATTGGGATTCAACAATCTGAAAAAACGCGTTTATCTCGGGCTGAAAAACACGTTTTGAAAAGTCTGCTGTTCCTGCCATACAAGTTACATGGGGGTGACCAAAGTTGCAGAAACATGTTTATTTCTGCTGAAATACACGTTTTGACACTTTCTGCACACTGGGGTTAAGATCTGAGGCAGTGAGCTCTTCTGAGCCTAGCAGTTACATTGGATTTCAACAATCTGAAAAAACGCGTTTATCTCGGGCTGAAAAACACGTTTTGAAAAGTCTGCTGCTCCTGCCCCATAAGTAACATGGGGGTAGCCAAAGTTGCAGAAACATGTTTATTTCTGCTGAAATACACGTTTTGACACTTTCTGCACACTGGGGTTAAGAGCTTTGGCAGTGAGCTCCTCTTTGCCTAGCTGTTACATTTTGATTCAACAATCTGAAAAACGTGTTTATCTCGGGCTGAAAAACAAGTTTTGAAAAATCTGCTGTTTCTGCCATACAAGTTACATGGGGGTGACCAAAGTTGCAGAAACATGTTTATTTCTGCTGAAATACATGTTTTGACACTTTCTGCACACTGGGGTTAAGAGCTTTGGCAGTGAGCTCCTCTTTGCCTAGCAGTTACATTGGGATTCAACAATCTGAAAAAACGTGTTTATCTTGGGCTGAAAAACACGTTTTGAAAAGTCTGCTGCTCCTGTCCCATAAGTTACATGGGGGTAGCCAAAGTTGCAGAAACACGTTTATTTCTGCTGAAATACACGTTTTGACACTTTCTGCACACTGGGGTTAAGATCTGAGGCAGTGAGCTCTTCTGAGCCTAGCAGTTAGATTGGATTTCAACAATCTGAAAAAACGCGTTTATCTCGGGCTGAAAAACACGTTTTGAAAAGTCTGCTGCTCCTGTCCCATAAGTTACATGGGGGTAGCCAAACTTGCAGAAACATGTTTATTTCTGCTGAAATACACGTTTTGACACTTTCTGCACACTGGGGTTAAGATCTGAGGCAGTGAGCTCTTCTGAGCCTAGCAGTTAGATTGGATTTCAACAATCTGAAAAAACGCGTTTATCTCGGGCTGAAAAACACGTTTTGAAAAGTCTGCTGTTCCTGCCATACAAGTTACATGGGGGTGACCAAAGTTGCAGAAAAATGTTTATTTCTGCTGAAATACACGTTTTGACACTTTCTGCACACTGGGGTTAAGAGCTTTGGCAGTGAGCTCCTCTTTGCCTAGCAGTTACATTGGGATTCAACAATCTGAAAAAACGTGTTTATCTCGGGCTGAAAAACACGTTTTGAAAAGTCTGCTGTTCCTGCCATACAAGTTACATGGGGGTGACCAAAGTTGCAGAAACATGTTTATTTCTGCTGAAATACACGTTTTGACACTTTCTGCACATTGGGGTTAAGAGCTTTGGCAGTGAGCTCCTCTTTGCCTAGCTGTTACATTGGGATTCAACAATCTGAAAAAACGTGTTTATCTCGGGCTGAAAAACACGTTTTGAAAAGTCTGCTGCTCCTGCCCCATATGTTACATGGGGGTAGCCAAAGTTGCAGAAACATGTTTATTTTTGCTGAAATACACGTTTTGACACTTTCTGCACACTGGGGTTAAGAGCTTTGGCAGTGAGCTCCTCTTAGCCTAGCAGTTACATTGGGATTCAACAATCTGAAAAAACGCGTTTATCTCGGGATGAAAAACACGTTTTGAAAAGTCTGCTGTTCCTGCCATACAAGTTACATGGGGGTGACCAAAGTTGCAGAAACATGTTTATTTCTGCTGAAATACACGTTTTGACACTTTCTGCACACTGGGGTTAAGAGCTTTGGCAGTGAGCTCCTCTTTGCCTAGCAGTTACATTGCATTTCAACAATCTGAAAAAACGCGTTTATCTCGGGCTGAAAAACATGTTTTGAAAAGTCTGCTGCTCCTGTCCCATAAGTTACATGGGGGTAGCCAAAGTTGCAGAAACATGTTTATTTCTGCTGAATTACACGTTTTGACACTTTCTGCACACTGGGGTTAAGATCTGAGGCAGTGAGCTCTTCTGAGCCTAGCAGTTAGATTGGATTTCAACAATCTGAAAAAACGCGTTTATCTCGGGCTGAAAAACACGTTTTGAAAAGTCTGCTGTTCCTGCCATACAAGTTACATGGGGGTGACCAAAGTTGCAGAAAAATGTTTATTTCTGCTGAAATACACGTTTTGACACTTTCTGCACATTGGGGTTAAGAGCTTTGGCAGTGAGCTCCTCTTTGCCTAGCTGTTACATTGGGATTCAACAATCTGAAAAAACGTGTTTATCTCGGGCTGAAAAACACGTTTTGAAAAGTCTGCTGCTCCTGCCCCATAAGTTACATGGGGGTAGCCAAAGTTGCAGAAACATGTTTATTTTTGCTGAAATACACGTTTTGACACTTTCTGCACACTGGGGTTAAGAGCTTTGGCAGTGAGCTCCTCTTAGCCTAGCAGTTACATTGGGATTCAACAATCTGAAAAAACGCGTTTATCTCGGGCTGAAAAACACGTTTTGAAAAGTCTGCTGTTCCTGCCATACAAGTTACATGGGCGTGACCAAAGTTGCAGAAACATGTTTATTTCTGCTGAAATACACGTTTTGACACTTTCTGCACATTGGGGTTAAGAGCTTTGGCAGTGAGCTCCTCTTTGCCTAGCTGTTACATTGGGATTCAACAATCTGAAAAAACGTGTTTATCTCGGGCTGAAAAACACGTTTTGAAAAGTCTGCTGCTCCTGCCCCATAAGTTACATGGGGGTAGCCAAAGTTGCAGAAACATGTTTATTTTTGCTGAAATACACGTTTTGACACTTTCTGCACACTGGGGTTAAGAGCTTTGGCAGTGAGCTCCTCTTAGCCTAGCAGTTACATTGGGATTCAACAATCTGAAAAAACGCGTTTATCTCGGGCTGAAAAACACGTTTTGAAAAGTCTGCTGTTCCTGCCATACAAGTTACATGGGGGTGACCAAAGTTGCAGAAACATGTTTATTTCTGCTGAAATACACGTTTTGACACTTTCTGCACTCTGGGGTTAAGATCTGAGGCAGTGAGCTCTTCTGAGCCTAGCAGTTACATTGGATTTCAACAATCTGAAAAAACGCGTTTATCTCGGGCTGAAAAACACGTTTTGAAAAGTCTGCTGCTCCTGCCCCATAAGTAACATGGGGGTAGCCAAAGTTGCAGAAACATGTTTATTTCTGCTGAAATACACGTTTTGACACTTTCTGCACACTGGGGTTAAGAGCTTTGGCAGTGAGCTCCTCTTTGCCTAGCTGTTACATTTTGATTCAACAATCTGAAAAAACGTGTTTATCTCGGGCTGAAAAACAATTTTTGAAAAATCTGCTGTTTCTGCCATACAAGTTACATGGGGGTGACCAAAGTTGCAGAAACATGTTTATTTCTGCTGTAATACATGTTTTGACACTTTCTGCACACTGGGGTTAAGAGCTTTGGCAGTGAGCTCCTCTTTGCCTAGCAGTTACATTGGGATTCAACAATCTGAAAAAACGTGTTTATCTTGGGCTGAAAAACACGTTTTGAAAAGTCTGCTGTTCCTGCCATACAAGTTTCATGGGGGTGACAAAAGTTGCAGAAACATGTTTATTTCTGCTGAAATACACGTTTTGACACTTTCTGCACACTGGGGTTAAGAGCTTTGGCAGTGAGCTCCTCTTTGCCTAGCAGTTACATTGCATTTCAACAATCTGAAAAAACGCGTTTATCTCGGGCTGAAAAACATGTTTTGAAAAGTCTGCTGCTCCTTTCCCATAAGTAACATGGGGGTAGCCAAAGTTGCAGAAACATGTTTATTTCTGCTGAAATACACGTTTTTACACTTTCTGCACACTGGGGTTAAGATCTGAGGCAGTGAGCTCTTCTGAGCCTAGCAGTTACTTTGGATATCAACAATCTGAAAAAACGCGTTTATCTCGGGCTGAAAAACACGTTTTGAAAAGTCTGCTGCTCCTGTCCCATAAGTTACATGGGGGTAGCCAAAGTTGCAGAAACATGTTTATTTTTGCTGAAATACACGTTTTGACACTTTCTGCACACTGGGGTTAAGAGCTTTGGCAGTGAGCTCCTCTTAGCCTAGCAGTTACATTGGGATTCAACAATCTGAAAAAACGCGTTTATCTCGGGCTGAAAAACACGTTTTGAAAAGTCTGCTGTTCCTGCCATACAAGTTACATGGGGGTGACCAAAGTTGCAGAAACATGTTTATTTCTGCTGAAATACACGTTTTGACACTTTCTGCACACTGGGGTTAAGATCTGAGGCAGTGAGCTCTTCTGAGCCTAGCAGTTACATTGGATTTCAACAATCTGAAAAAACGCGTTTATCTCGGGCTGAAAAACACGTTTTGAAAAGTCTGCTGCTCCTGCCCCATAAGTAACATGGGGGTAGCCAAAGTTGCAGAAACATGTTTATTTCTGCTGAAATACACGTTTTGACACTTTCTGCACACTGGGGTTAAGAGCTTTGGCAGTGAGCTCCTCTTTGCCTAGCTGTTACATTTTGATTCAACAATCTGAAAAAACGTGTTTATCTCGGGCTGAAAAACAAGTTTTGAAAAATCTGCTGTTTCTGCCATACAAGTTACATGGGGGTGACCAAAGTTGCAGAAACATGTTTATTTCTGCTGTAATACATGTTTTGACACTTTCTGCACACTGGGGTTAAGAGCTTTGGCAGTGAGCTCCTCTTTGCCTAGCAGTTACATTGGGATTCAACAATCTGAAAAAACGTGTTTATCTTGGGCTGAAAAACACGTTTTGAAAAGTCTGCTGTTCCTGCCATACAAGTTTCATGGGGGTGACAAAAGTTGCAGAAACATGTTTATTTCTGCTGAAATACACTTTTTGACACTTTCTGCACACTGGGGTTAAGAGCTTTGGCAGTGAGCTCCTCTTTGCCTAGCAGTTACATTGCATTTCAACAATCTGAAAAAACGCGTTTATCTCGGGCTGAAAAACATGTTTTGAAAAGTCTGCTGCTCCTGTCCCATAAGTAACATGGGGGTAGCCAAAGTTGCAGAAACATGTTTATTTCTGCTGAAATACACGTTTTTACACTTTCTGCACACTGGGGTTAAGATCTGAGGCAGTGAGCTCTTCTGAGCCTAGCAGTTACTTTGGATATCAACAATCTGAAAAAACGCGTTTATCTCGGGCTGAAAAACACGTTTTGAAAAGTCTGCTGCTCCTGTCCCATAAGTTACATGGGGGTAGCCAAAGTTGCAGAAACATGTTTATTTTTGCTGAAATACACGTTTTGACACTTTCTGCACACTGGGGTTAAGAGCTTTGGCAGTGAGCTCCTCTTAGCCTAGCAGTTACATTGGGATTCAACAATCTGAAAAAACGCGTTTATCTCGGGCTGAAAAACACGTTTTGAAAAGTCTGCTGTTCCTGCCATACAAGTTACATGGGGGTGACCAAAGTTGCAGAAACATGTTTATTTCTGCTGAAATACACGTTTTGACACTTTCTGCAAACTGGGGTTAAGATCTGAGGCAGTGAGCTCTTCTGAGCCTAGCAGTTACATTGGATTTCAACAATCTGAAAAAACGCGTTTATCTCGGGCTGAAAAACACGTTTTGAAAAGTCTGCTGTTTCTGCCATACAAGTTACATGGGGGTGACCAAAGTTGCAGAAACATGTTTATTTCTGCTGAAATACACGTTTTGACACTTTCTGCACACTGCGGTTAAGATCTTAGGCAGTGAGCTCTTCTGAGCCTAGCAGTTACATTGGATTTCAACAATCTGAAAAAAACGCGTTTATCTCGGGCTGAAAAACACGTTTTGAAAAGTCTGCTGCTCCTGTCCCATAAGTTACATGGGGGTAGCCAAAGTTGCAGAAACATGTTTATTTCTGCTGAAATACACGTTTTGACACTTTCTGCACACTGGGGTTAAGATCTGAGGCAGTGAGCTCTTCTGAGCCTAGCAGTTACATAGGATTTCAACAATCTGAAAAAACGCGTTTATCTCGGGCTGAAAAACACGTTTTGAAAAGTCTGCTGCTCCTGCCCCATAAGTAACATGGGGGTAGCCAAAGTTGCAGAAACATGTTTATTTCTGCTGAAATACACGTTTTGACACTTTCTGCACACTGGGGTTAAGAGCTTTGGCAGTGAGCTCCTCTTTGCCTAGCTGTTACATTTTGATTCAACAATCTGAAAAAACGTGTTTATCTCGGGCTGAAAAACAAGTTTTGAAAAATCTGCTGTTTCTGCCATACAAGTTACATGGGGGTGACCAAAGTTGCAGAAACATGTTTATTTCTGCTGAAATACATGTTTTGACACTTTCTGCACACTGGGGTTAAGAGCTTTGGCAGTGAGCTCCTCTTTGCCTAGCAGTTACATTGGGATTCAACAATCTGAAAAAACGTGTTTATCTTGGGCTGAAAAACACGTTTTGAAAAGTCTGCTGCTCCTGTCCCATAAGTTACATGGGGGTAGCCAAAGTTGCAGAAACACGTTTATTTCTGCTGAAATACACGTTTTGACACTTTCTGCACACTGGGGTTAAGATCTCAGGCAGTGAGCTCTTCTGAGCCTAGCAGTTAGATTGGATTTCAACAATCTGAAAAAACGCGTTTATCTCGGGCTGAAAAACACGTTTTGAAAAGTCTGCTGCTCCTGTCCCATAAGTTACATGGGGGTAGCCAAACTTGCAGAAACATGTTTATTTCTGCTGAAATACACGTTTTGACACTTTCTGCACACTGGGGTTAAGATCTGAGGCAGTGAGCTCTTCTGAGCCTAGCAGTTAGATTGGATTTCAACAATCTGAAAAAACGCGTTTATCTCGGGCTGAAAAACACGTTTTGAAAAGTCTGCTGCTCCTGTCCCATAAGTTACATGGGGGTAGCCAAACTTGCAGAAACATGTTTATTTCTGCTGAAATACACGTTTTGACACTTTCTGCACACTGGGGTTAAGATCTGAGGCAGTGAGCTCTTCTGAGCCTAGCAGTTAGATTGGATTTCAACAATCTGAAAAAACGCGTTTATCTCGGGCTGAAAAACACGTTTTGAAAAGTCTGCTGTTCCTGCCATACAAGTTACATGGGGGTGACCAAAGTTGCAGAAACATGTTTATTTCTGCTGAAATACACGTTTTGACACTTTCTGCACATTGGGGTTAAGAGCTTTGGCAGTGAGCTCCTCTTTGCCTAGCTGTTACATTGGGATTCAACAATCTGAAAAAACGTGTTTATCTCGGGCTGAAAAACACGTTTTGAAAAGTCTGCTGCTCCTGCCATACAAGTTACATGGGGGTGACCAAAGTTGCAGAAACATGTTTATTTCTGCTGAAATACACGTTTTGACACTTTCTGCACACTGGGGTTAAGAGCTTTGGCAGTGAGCTCTTCTGAGCCTAGCAGTTACATTGGATTTCAACAATCTGAAAAAAACGCGTTTATCTCGGGCTGAAAAACACGTTTTGAAAAGTCTGCTGCTCCTGTCCCATAAGTTACATGGGGGTAGCCAAAGTTGCAGAAACATGTTTATTTCTGCTGAAATACACGTTTTGACACTTTCTGCACACTGGGGTTAAGATCTGAGGCAGTGAGCTCTTCTGAGCCTAGCAGTTACATTGGATTTCAACAATCTGAAAAAACGCGTTTATCTCGGGCTGAAAAACACGTTTTGAAAAGTCTGCTGCTCCTGTCCCATAAGTTACATGGGGGTAGCCAAACTTGCAGAAACATGTTTATTTCTGCTGAAATACACGTTTTGACACTTTCTGCACACTGGGGTTAAGAGCTTTGGCAGTGAGCTCCTCTTTGCCTAGCAGTTACATTGGGATTCAACAATCTGAAAAAACGTGTTTATCTCGGGCTGAAAAACACGTTTTGAAAAGTCTGCTGTTCCTGCCATACAAGTTACATGGGGGTGACCAAAGTTGCAGAAACATGTTTATTTCTGCTGAAATACACGTTTTGACACTTTCTGCACATTGGGGTTAAGAGCTTTGGCAGTGAGCTCCTCTTTGCCTAGCTGTTACATTGGGATTCAACAATCTGAAAAAACGTGTTTATCTCGGGCTGAAAAACACGTTTTGAAAAGTCTGCTGTTCCTGCCATACAAGTTACATGGGGGTGACCAAAGTTGCAGAAAAATGTTTATTTTTGCTGAAATACACGTTTTGACACTTTCTGCACACTGGGGTTAAGAGCTTTGGCAGTGAGCTCCTCTTAGCCTAGCAGTTACATTGGGATTCAACAATCTGAAAAAACGCGTTTATCTCGGGCTGAAAAACACGTTTTGAAAAGTCTGCTGTTCCTGCCATACAAGTTACATGGGGGTGACCAAAGTTGCAGAAACATGTTTATTTCTGCTGAAATACACGTTTTGACACTTTCTGCACACTGGGGTTAAGAGCTTTGGCAGTGAGCTCCTCTTTGCCTAGCAGTTACATTGCATTTCAACAATCTGAAAAAACGCGTTTATCTCGGGCTGAAAAACATGTTTTGAAAAGTCTGCTGCTCCTGTCCCATAAGTTACATGGGGGTAGCCAAAGTTGCAGAAACATGTTTATTTCTGCTGAATTACACGTTTTGACACTTTCTGCACACTGGGGTTAAGATCTGAGGCATTGAGCTCTTCTGAGCCTAGCAGTTAGATTGGATTTCAACAATCTGAAAAAACGCGTTTATCTCGGGCTGAAAAACACGTTTTGAAAAGTCTGCTGTTCCTGCCATACAAGTTACATGGGGGTGACCAAAGTTGCAGAAAAATGTTTATTTCTGCTGAAATACACGTTTTGACACTTTCTGCACATTGGGGTTAAGAGCTTTGGCAGTGAGCTCCTCTTTGCCTAGCTGTTACATTGGGATTCAACAATCTGAAAAAACGTGTTTATCTCGGGCTGAAAAACACGTTTTGAAAAGTCTGCTGCTCCTGCCCCATAAGTTACATGGGGGTAGCCAAAGTTGCAGAAACATGTTTATTTTTGCTGAAATACACGTTTTGACACTTTCTGCACACTGGGGTTAAGAGCTTTGGCAGTGAGCTCCTCTTAGCCTAGCAGTTACATTGGGATTCAACAATCTGAAAAAACGCGTTTATCTCGGGCTGAAAAACACGTTTTGAAAAGTCTGCTGTTCCTGCCATACAAGTTACATGGGCGTGACCAAAGTTGCAGAAACATGTTTATTTCTGCTGAAATACACGTTTTGACACTTTCTGCACATTGGGGTTAAGAGCTTTGGCAGTGAGCTCCTCTTTGCCTAGCTGTTACATTGGGATTCAACAATCTGAAAAAACGTGTTTATCTCGGGCTGAAAAACACGTTTTGAAAAGTCTGCTGCTCCTGCCCCATAAGTTACATGGGGGTAGCCAAAGTTGCAGAAACATGTTTATTTTTGCTGAAATACACGTTTTGACTCTTTCTGCACACTGGGGTTAAGAGCTTTGGCAGTGAGCTCCTCTTAGCCTAGCAGTTACATTGGGATTCAACAATCTGAAAAAACGCGTTTATCTCGGGCTGAAAAACACGTTTTGAAAAGTCTGCTGTTCCTGCCATACAAGTTACATGGGGGTGACCAAAGTTGCAGAAACATGTTTATTTCTGCTGAAATACACGTTTTGACACTTTCTGCACACTGGGGTTAAGATCTGAGGCAGTGAGCTCTTCTGAGCCTAGCAGTTACATTGGATTTCAACAATCTGAAAAAACGCGTTTATCTCGGGCTGAAAAACACGTTTTGAAAAGTCTGCTGCTCCTGCCCCATAAGTAACATGGGGGTAGCCAAAGTTGCAGAAACATGTTTATTTCTGCTGAAATACACGTTTTGACACTTTCTGCACACTGGGGTTAAGAGCTTTGGCAGTGAGCTCCTCTTTGCCTAGCTGTTACATTTTGATTCAACAATCTGAAAAAACGTGTTTATCTCGGGCTGAAAAACAAGTTTTGAAAAATCTGCTGTTTCTGCCATACAAGTTACATGGGGGTGACCAAAGTTGCAGAAACATGTTTATTTCTGCTGAAATACATGTTTTGACACTTTCTGCACACTGGGGTTAAGAGCTTTGGCAGTGAGCTCCTCTTTGCCTAGCAGTTACATTGGGATTCAACAATCTGAAAAAATGTGTTTATCTTGGGCTGAAAAACACGTTTTGAAAAGTCTGCTGTTCCTGCCATACAAGTTTCATGGGGGTGACAAAAGTTGCAGAAACATGTTTATTTCTGCTGAAATACACGTTTTGACACTTTCTGCACACTGGGGTTAAGAGCTTTGGCAGTGAGCTCCTCTTTGCCTAGCAGTTACATTGCATTTCAACAATCTGAAAAAACGCGTTTATCTCGGGCTGAAAAACATGTTTTGAAAAGTCTGCTGCTCCTGTCCCATAAGTTACATGGGGGTAGCCAAAGTTGCAGAAACACGTTTATTTCTGCTGAAATACACGTTTTGACACTTTCTGCACACTGGGGTTAAGATCTGAGGCAGTGAGCTCTTCTGAGCCTAGCAGTTAGATTGGATTTCAACAATCTGAAAAAACGCGTTTATCTCGGGCTGAAAAACACGTTTTGAAAAGTCTGTTGCTCCTGTCCCATAAGTTACATGGGGGTAGCCAAAGTTGCAGAAACATGTTTATTTCTGCTGAAATACACGTTTTGACACTTTCTGCACACTGGGGTTAAGATCTGAGGCAGTGAGCTCTTCTGAGCCTAGCAGTTAGATTGGATTTCAACAATCTGAAAAAACGCGTTTATCTCGGGCTGAAAAACACGTTTTGAAAAGTCTGCTGTTCCTGCCATACAAGTTACATGGGGGTGACCAAAGTTGCAGAAAAATGTTTATTTCTGCTGAAATACACGTTTTGACACTTTCTGCACATTGGGGTTAAGAAATTTGGCAGTGAGCTCCTCTTTGCCTAGCTGTTACATTGGGATTCAACAATCTGAAAAAACGTGTTTATCTCGGGCTGAAAAACACGTTTTGAAAAGTCTGCTGCTCCTGCCCCATAAGTTACATGGGGGTAGCCAAAGTTGCAGAAACATGTTTATTTCTGCTGAAATACACGTTTTGACACTTTCTGCACACTGGGGTTAAGAGCTCTGGCAGTGAGCTCCTCTTTGCCTACCAGTTACATTGAGATTCAACAATCTGAAAAAAAGTGTTTATCTCCGGCTGAAAAACACGTTTTGAAAAGTCTGCTGCTCCTGCCCCATAAGTAACATGGGGGTAGCCAAAGTTGCAGAAACATGTTTATTTCTGCTGAAATACACGTTTTTACACTTTCTGCACACTGGGGTTAAGATCTGAGGCAGTGAGCTCTTCTGAGCCTAGCAGTTACTTTGGATATCAACAATCTGAAAAAACGCGTTTATCTCGGGCTGAAAAACACGTTTTGAAAAGTCTGCTGCTCCTGTCCCATAAGTTACATGGGGGTAGCCAAAGTTGCAGAAACATGTTTATTTTTGCTGAAATACACGTTTTGACACTTTCTGCACACTGGGGTTAAGAGCTTTGGCAGTGAGCTCCTCTTAGCCTAGCAGTTACATTGGGATTCAACAATCTGAAAAAACGCGTTTATCTCGGGCTGAAAAACACGTTTTGAAAAGTCTGCTGTTCCTGCCATACAAGTTACATGGGGGTGACCAAAGTTGCAGAAACATGTTTATTTCTGCTGAAATACACGTTTTGACACTTTCTGCACACTGGGGTTAAGATCTGAGGCAGTGAGCTCTTCTGAGCCTAGCAGTTACATTGGATTTCAACAATCTGAAAAAACGCGTTTATCTCGGGCTGAAAAACACGTTTTGAAAAGTCTGCTGCTCCTGTCCCATAAGTTACATGGGGGTAGCCAAACTTGCAGAAACATGTTTATTTCTGCTGAAATACACGTTTTGACACTTTCTGCACACTGGGGTTAAGAGCTTTGGCAGTGAGCTCCTCTTTGCCTAGCAGTTACATTGGGATTCAACAATCTGAAAAAACGTGTTTATCTCGGGCTGAAAAACACGTTTTGAAAAGTCTGCTGTTCCTGCCATACAAGTTACATGGGGGTGACCAAAGTTGCAGAAACATGTTTATTTCTGCTGAAATACACGTTTTGACACTTTCTGCACATTGGGGTTAAGAGCTTTGGCAGTGAGCTCCTCTTTGCCTAGCTGTTACATTGGGATTCAACAATCTGAAAAAACGTGTTTATCTCGGGCTGAAAAACACGTTTTGAAAAGTCTGCTGTTCCTGCCATACAAGTTACATGGGGGTGACCAAAGTTGCAGAAAAATGTTTATTTTTGCTGAAATACACGTTTTGACACTTTCTGCACACTGGGGTTAAGAGCTTTGGCAGTGAGCTCCTCTTAGCCTAGCAGTTACATTGGGATTCAACAATCTGAAAAAACGCGTTTATCTCGGGCTGAAAAACACGTTTTGAAAAGTCTGCTGTTCCTGCCATACAAGTTACATGGGGGTGACCAAAGTTGCAGAAACATGTTTATTTCTGCTGAAATACACGTTTTGACACTTTCTGCACACTGGGGTTAAGAGCTTTGGCAGTGAGCTCCTCTTTGCCTAGCAGTTACATTGCATTTCAACAATCTGAAAAAACGCGTTTATCTCGGGCTGAAAAACATGTTTTGAAAAGTCTGCTGCTCCTGTCCCATAAGTTACATGGGGGTAGCCAAAGTTGCAGAAACATGTTTATTTCTGCTGAATTACACGTTTTGACACTTTCTGCACACTGGGGTTAAGATCTGAGGCATTGAGCTCTTCTGAGCCTAGCAGTTAGATTGGATTTCAACAATCTGAAAAAACGCGTTTATCTCGGGCTGAAAAACACGTTTTGAAAAGTCTGCTGTTCCTGCCATACAAGTTACATGGGGGTGACCAAAGTTGCAGAAAAATGTTTATTTCTGCTGAAATACACGTTTTGACACTTTCTGCACATTGGGGTTAAGAGCTTTGGCAGTGAGCTCCTCTTTGCCTAGCTGTTACATTGGGATTCAACAATCTGAAAAAACGTGTTTATCTCGGGCTGAAAAACACGTTTTGAAAAGTCTGCTGCTCCTGCCCCATAAGTTACATGGGGGTAGCCAAAGTTGCAGAAACATGTTTATTTTTGCTGAAATACACGTTTTGACACTTTCTGCACACTGGGGTTAAGAGCTTTGGCAGTGAGCTCCTCTTAGCCTAGCAGTTACATTGGGATTCAACAATCTGAAAAAACGCGTTTATCTCGGGCTGAAAAACACGTTTTGAAAAGTCTGCTGTTCCTGCCATACAAGTTACATGGGCGTGACCAAAGTTGCAGAAACATGTTTATTTCTGCTGAAATACACGTTTTGACACTTTCTGCACATTGGGGTTAAGAGCTTTGGCAGTGAGCTCCTCTTTGCCTAGCTGTTACATTGGGATTCAACAATCTGAAAAAACGTGTTTATCTCGGGCTGAAAAACACGTTTTGAAAAGTCTGCTGCTCCTGCCCCATAAGTTACATGGGGGTAGCCAAAGTTGCAGAAACATGTTTATTTTTGCTGAAATACACGTTTTGACTCTTTCTGCACACTGGGGTTAAGAGCTTTGGCAGTGAGCTCCTCTTAGCCTAGCAGTTACATTGGGATTCAACAATCTGAAAAAACGCGTTTATCTCGGGCTGAAAAACACGTTTTGAAAAGTCTGCTGTTCCTGCCATACAAGTTACATGGGGGTGACCAAAGTTGCAGAAACATGTTTATTTCTGCTGAAATACACGTTTTGACACTTTCTGCACACTGGGGTTAAGATCTGAGGCAGTGAGCTCTTCTGAGCCTAGCAGTTACATTGGATTTCAACAATCTGAAAAAACGCGTTTATCTCGGGCTGAAAAACACGTTTTGAAAAGTCTGCTGCTCCTGCCCCATAAGTAACATGGGGGTAGCCAAAGTTGCAGAAACATGTTTATTTCTGCTGAAATACACGTTTTGACACTTTCTGCACACTGGGGTTAAGAGCTTTGGCAGTGAGCTCCTCTTTGCCTAGCTGTTACATTTTGATTCAACAATCTGAAAAAACGTGTTTATCTCGGGCTGAAAAACAAGTTTTGAAAAATCTGCTGTTTCTGCCATACAAGTTACATGGGGGTGACCAAAGTTGCAGAAACATGTTTATTTCTGCTGAAATACATGTTTTGACACTTTCTGCACACTGGGGTTAAGAGCTTTGGCAGTGAGCTCCTCTTTGCCTAGCAGTTACATTGGGATTCAACAATCTGAAAAAATGTGTTTATCTTGGGCTGAAAAACACGTTTTGAAAAGTCTGCTGTTCCTGCCATACAAGTTTCATGGGGGTGACAAAAGTTGCAGAAACATGTTTATTTCTGCTGAAATACACGTTTTGACACTTTCTGCACACTGGGGTTAAGAGCTTTGGCAGTGAGCTCCTCTTTGCCTAGCTGTTACATTTTGATTCAACAATCTGAAAAAACGTGTTTATCTCGGGCTGAAAAACAAGTTTTGAAAAATCTGCTGTTTCTGCCATACAAGTTACATGGGGGTGACCAAAGTTGCAGAAACATGTTTATTTCTGCTGAAATACATGTTTTGACACTTTCTGCACACTGGGGTTAAGAGCTTTGGCAGTGAGCTCCTCTTTGCCTAGCAGTTACATTGGGATTCAACAATCTGAAAAAACGTGTTTATCTTGGGCTGAAAAACACGTTTTGAAAAGTCTGCTGCTCCTGTCCCATAAGTTACATGGGGGTAGCCAAAGTTGCAGAAACACGTTTATTTCTGCTGAAATACACGTTTTGACACTTTCTGCACACTGGGGTTAAGATCTCAGGCAGTGAGCTCTTCTGAGCCTAGCAGTTAGATTGGATTTCAACAATCTGAAAAACCGCGTTTATCTCGGGCTGAAAAACACGTTTTGAAAAGTCTGCTGCTCCTGTCCCATAAGTTACATGGGGGTAGCCAAACTTGCAGAAACATGTTTATTTCTGCTGAAATACACGTTTTGACACTTTCTGCACACTGGGGTTAAGATCTGAGGCAGTGAGCTCTTCTGAGCCTAGCAGTTAGATTGGATTTCAACAATCTGAAAAAACGCGTTTATCTCG
The DNA here is from genome assembly GCF_059453375.1 of Lepisosteus platostomus. NCBI lineage: Eukaryota > Metazoa > Chordata > Actinopteri > Semionotiformes > Lepisosteidae > Lepisosteus > Lepisosteus platostomus. The sequence goes on from NC_142629.1 coordinate 10,000,876, forward strand.
GGCTGAAAAACACGTTTTGAAAAGTCTGCTGCTCCTGTCCCATAAGTTACATGGGGGTAGCCAAACTTGCAGAAACATGTTTATTTCTGCTGAAATACACGTTTTGACACTTTCTGCACACTGGGGTTAAGATCTGAGGCAGTGAGCTCTTCTGAGCCTAGCAGTTAGATTGGATTTCAACAATCTGAAAAAACGCGTTTATCTCGGGCTGAAAAACACGTTTTGAAAAGTCTGCTGTTCCTGCCATACAAGTTACATGGGGGTGACCAAAGTTGCAGAAACATGTTTATTTCTGCTGAAATACACGTTTTGACACTTTCTGCACATTGGGGTTAAGAGCTTTGGCAGTGAGCTCCTCTTTGCCTAGCTGTTACATTGGGATTCAACAATCTGAAAAAACGTGTTTATCTCGGGCTGAAAAACACGTTTTGAAAAGTCTGCTGCTCCTGCCATACAAGTTACATGGGGGTGACCAAAGTTGCAGAAACATGTTTATTTCTGCTGAAATACACGTTTTGACACTTTCTGCACACTGGGGTTAAGAGCTTTGGCAGTGAGCTCTTCTGAGCCTAGCAGTTACATTGGATTTCAACAATCTGAAAAAAACGCGTTTATCTCGGGCTGAAAAACACGTTTTGAAAAGTCTGCTGCTCCTGTCCCATAAGTTACATGGGGGTAGCCAAAGTTGCAGAAACATGTTTATTTCTGCTGAAATACACGTTTTGACACTTTCTGCACACTGGGGTTAAGATCTGAGGCAGTGAGCTCTTCTGAGCCTAGCAGTTACATTGGATTTCAACAATCTGAAAAAACGCGTTTATCTCGGGCTGAAAAACACGTTTTGAAAAGTCTGCTGCTCCTGTCCCATAAGTTACATGGGGGTAGCCAAACTTGCAGAAACATGTTTATTTCTGCTGAAATACACGTTTTGACACTTTCTGCACACTGGGGTTAAGAGCTTTGGCAGTGAGCTCCTCTTTGCCTAGCAGTTACATTGGGATTCAACAATCTGAAAAAACGTGTTTATCTCGGGCTGAAAAACACGTTTTGAAAAGTCTGCTGTTCCTGCCATACAAGTTACATGGGGGTGACCAAAGTTGCAGAAACATGTTTATTTCTGCTGAAATACACGTTTTGACACTTTCTGCACATTGGGGTTAAGAGCTTTGGCAGTGAGCTCCTCTTTGCCTAGCTGTTACATTGGGATTCAACAATCTGAAAAAACGTGTTTATCTCGGGCTGAAAAACACGTTTTGAAAAGTCTGCTGTTCCTGCCATACAAGTTACATGGGGGTGACCAAAGTTGCAGAAAAATGTTTATTTTTGCTGAAATACACGTTTTGACACTTTCTGCACACTGGGGTTAAGAGCTTTGGCAGTGAGCTCCTCTTAGCCTAGCAGTTACATTGGGATTCAACAATCTGAAAAAACGCGTTTATCTCGGGCTGAAAAACACGTTTTGAAAAGTCTGCTGTTCCTGCCATACAAGTTACATGGGGGTGACCAAAGTTGCAGAAACATGTTTATTTCTGCTGAAATACACGTTTTGACACTTTCTGCACACTGGGGTTAAGAGCTTTGGCAGTGAGCTCCTCTTTGCCTAGCAGTTACATTGCATTTCAACAATCTGAAAAAACGCGTTTATCTCGGGCTGAAAAACATGTTTTGAAAAGTCTGCTGCTCCTGTCCCATAAGTTACATGGGGGTAGCCAAAGTTGCAGAAACATGTTTATTTCTGCTGAATTACACGTTTTGACACTTTCTGCACACTGGGGTTAAGATCTGAGGCATTGAGCTCTTCTGAGCCTAGCAGTTAGATTGGATTTCAACAATCTGAAAAAACGCGTTTATCTCGGGCTGAAAAACACGTTTTGAAAAGTCTGCTGTTCCTGCCATACAAGTTACATGGGGGTGACCAAAGTTGCAGAAAAATGTTTATTTCTGCTGAAATACACGTTTTGACACTTTCTGCACATTGGGGTTAAGAGCTTTGGCAGTGAGCTCCTCTTTGCCTAGCTGTTACATTGGGATTCAACAATCTGAAAAAACGTGTTTATCTCGGGCTGAAAAACACGTTTTGAAAAGTCTGCTGCTCCTGCCCCATAAGTTACATGGGGGTAGCCAAAGTTGCAGAAACATGTTTATTTTTGCTGAAATACACGTTTTGACACTTTCTGCACACTGGGGTTAAGAGCTTTGGCAGTGAGCTCCTCTTAGCCTAGCAGTTACATTGGGATTCAACAATCTGAAAAAACGCGTTTATCTCGGGCTGAAAAACACGTTTTGAAAAGTCTGCTGTTCCTGCCATACAAGTTACATGGGCGTGACCAAAGTTGCAGAAACATGTTTATTTCTGCTGAAATACACGTTTTGACACTTTCTGCACATTGGGGTTAAGAGCTTTGGCAGTGAGCTCCTCTTTGCCTAGCTGTTACATTGGGATTCAACAATCTGAAAAAACGTGTTTATCTCGGGCTGAAAAACACGTTTTGAAAAGTCTGCTGCTCCTGCCCCATAAGTTACATGGGGGTAGCCAAAGTTGCAGAAACATGTTTATTTTTGCTGAAATACACGTTTTGACTCTTTCTGCACACTGGGGTTAAGAGCTTTGGCAGTGAGCTCCTCTTAGCCTAGCAGTTACATTGGGATTCAACAATCTGAAAAAACGTGTTTATCTCGGGCTGAAAAACACGTTTTGAAAAGTCTGCTGTTCCTGCCATACAAGTTACATGGGGGTGACCAAAGTTGCAGAAACATGTTTATTTCTGCTGAAATACACGTTTTGACACTTTCTGCACACTGGGGTTAAGATCTGAGGCAGTGAGCTCTTCTGAGCCTAGCAGTTACATTGGATTTCAACAATCTGAAAAAACGCGTTTATCTCGGGCTGAAAAACACGTTTTGAAAAGTCTGCTGCTCCTGCCCCATAAGTAACATGGGGGTAGCCAAAGTTGCAGAAACATGTTTATTTCTGCTGAAATACACGTTTTGACACTTTCTGCACACTGGGGTTAAGAGCTTTGGCAGTGAGCTCCTCTTTGCCTAGCTGTTACATTTTGATTCAACAATCTGAAAAAACGTGTTTATCTCGGGCTGAAAAACAAGTTTTGAAAAATCTGCTGTTTCTGCCATACAAGTTACATGGGGGTGACCAAAGTTGCAGAAACATGTTTATTTCTGCTGAAATACATGTTTTGACACTTTCTGCACACTGGGGTTAAGAGCTTTGGCAGTGAGCTCCTCTTTGCCTAGCAGTTACATTGGGATTCAACAATCTGAAAAAATGTGTTTATCTTGGGCTGAAAAACACGTTTTGAAAAGTCTGCTGTTCCTGCCATACAAGTTTCATGGGGGTGACAAAAGTTGCAGAAACATGTTTATTTCTGCTGAAATACACGTTTTGACACTTTCTGCACACTGGGGTTAAGAGCTTTGGCAGTGAGCTCCTCTTTGCCTAGCAGTTACATTGCATTTCAACAATCTGAAAAAACGCGTTTATCTCGGGCTGAAAAACATGTTTTGAAAAGTCTGCTGCTCCTGTCCCATAAGTTACATGGGGGTAGCCAAAGTTGCAGAAACACGTTTATTTCTGCTGAAATACACGTTTTGACACTTTCTGCACACTGGGGTTAAGATCTGAGGCAGTGAGCTCTTCTGAGCCTAGCAGTTAGATTGGATTTCAACAATCTGAAAAAACGCGTTTATCTCGGGCTGAAAAACACGTTTTGAAAAGTCTGCTGCTCCTGTCCCATAAGTTACATGGGGGTAGCCAAAGTTGCAGAAACATGTTTATTTCTGCTGAAATACACGTTTTGACACTTTCTGCACACTGGGGTTAAGATCTGAGGCAGTGAGCTCTTCTGAGCCTAGCAGTTAGATTGGATTTCAACAATCTGAAAAAACGCGTTTATCTCGGGCTGAAAAACACGTTTTGAAAAGTCTGCTGTTCCTGCCATACAAGTTACATGGGGGTGACCAAAGTTGCAGAAAAATGTTTATTTCTGCTGAAATACACGTTTTGACACTTTCTGCACATTGGGGTTAAGAAATTTGGCAGTGAGCTCCTCTTTGCCTAGCTGTTACATTGGGATTCAACAATCTGAAAAAACGTGTTTATCTCGGGCTGAAAAACACGTTTTGAAAAGTCTGCTGCTCCTGCCCCATAAGTTACATGGGGGTAGCCAAAGTTGCAGAAACATGTTTATTTCTGCTGAAATACACGTTTTGACACTTTCTGCACACTGGGGTTAAGAGCTCTGGCAGTGAGCTCCTCTTTGCCTACCAGTTACATTGAGATTCAACAATCTGAAAAAAAGTGTTTATCTCGGGCTGAAAAACACGTTTTGAAAAGTCTGCTGCTCCTGCCCCATAAGTAACATGGGGGTAGCCAAAGTTGCAGAAACATGTTTATTTCTGCTGAAATACACGTTTTTACACTTTCTGCACACTGGGGTTAAGATCTGAGGCAGTGAGCTCTTCTGAGCCTAGCAGTTACTTTGGATATCAACAATCTGAAAAAACGCGTTTATCTCGGGCTGAAAAACACGTTTTGAAAAGTCTGCTGCTCCTGTCCCATAAGTTACATGGGGGTAGCCAAAGTTGCAGAAACATGTTTATTTTTGCTGAAATACACGTTTTGACACTTTCTGCACACTGGGGTTAAGAGCTTTGGCAGTGAGCTCCTCTTAGCCTAGCAGTTACATTGGGATTCAACAATCTGAAAAAACGCGTTTATCTCGGGCTGAAAAACACGTTTTGAAAAGTCTGCTGTTCCTGCCATACAAGTTACATGGGGGTGACCAAAGTTGCAGAAACATGTTTATTTCTGCTGAAATACACGTTTTGACACTTTCTGCACACTGGGGTTAAGATCTGAGGCAGTGAGCTCTTCTGAGCCTAGCAGTTACATTGGATTTCAACAATCTGAAAAAACGCGTTTATCTCGGGCTGAAAAACACGTTTTGAAAAGTCTGCTGCTCCTGTCCCATAAGTTACATGGGGGTAGCCAAACTTGCAGAAACATGTTTATTTCTGCTGAAATACACGTTTTGACACTTTCTGCACACTGGGGTTAAGAGCTTTGGCAGTGAGCTCCTCTTTGCCTAGCAGTTACATTGGGATTCAACAATCTGAAAAAACGTGTTTATCTCGGGCTGAAAAACACGTTTTGAAAAGTCTGCTGTTCCTGCCATACAAGTTACATGGGGGTGACCAAAGTTGCAGAAACATGTTTATTTCTGCTGAAATACACGTTTTGACACTTTCTGCACATTGGGGTTAAGAGCTTTGGCAGTGAGCTCCTCTTTGCCTAGCTGTTACATTGGGATTCAACAATCTGAAAAAACGTGTTTATCTCGGGCTGAAAAACACGTTTTGAAAAGTCTGCTGTTCCTGCCATACAAGTTACATGGGGGTGACCAAAGTTGCAGAAAAATGTTTATTTTTGCTGAAATACACGTTTTGACACTTTCTGCACACTGGGGTTAAGAGCTTTGGCAGTGAGCTCCTCTTAGCCTAGCAGTTACATTGGGATTCAACAATCTGAAAAAACGCGTTTATCTCGGGCTGAAAAACACGTTTTGAAAAGTCTGCTGTTCCTGCCATACAAGTTACATGGGGGTGACCAAAGTTGCAGAAACATGTTTATTTCTGCTGAAATACACGTTTTGACACTTTCTGCACACTGGGGTTAAGAGCTTTGGCAGTGAGCTCCTCTTTGCCTAGCAGTTACATTGCATTTCAACAATCTGAAAAAACGCGTTTATCTCGGGCTGAAAAACATGTTTTGAAAAGTCTGCTGCTCCTGTCCCATAAGTTACATGGGGGTAGCCAAAGTTGCAGAAACATGTTTATTTCTGCTGAATTACACGTTTTGACACTTTCTGCACACTGGGGTTAAGATCTGAGGCATTGAGCTCTTCTGAGCCTAGCAGTTAGATTGGATTTCAACAATCTGAAAAAACGCGTTTATCTCGGGCTGAAAAACACGTTTTGAAAAGTCTGCTGTTCCTGCCATACAAGTTACATGGGGGTGACCAAAGTTGCAGAAAAATGTTTATTTCTGCTGAAATACACGTTTTGACACTTTCTGCACATTGGGGTTAAGAGCTTTGGCAGTGAGCTCCTCTTTGCCTAGCTGTTACATTGGGATTCAACAATCTGAAAAAACGTGTTTATCTCGGGCTGAAAAACACGTTTTGAAAAGTCTGCTGCTCCTGCCCCATAAGTTACATGGGGGTAGCCAAAGTTGCAGAAACATGTTTATTTTTGCTGAAATACACGTTTTGACACTTTCTGCACACTGGGGTTAAGAGCTTTGGCAGTGAGCTCCTCTTAGCCTAGCAGTTACATTGGGATTCAACAATCTGAAAAAACGCGTTTATCTCGGGCTGAAAAACACGTTTTGAAAAGTCTGCTGTTCCTGCCATACAAGTTACATGGGCGTGACCAAAGTTGCAGAAACATGTTTATTTCTGCTGAAATACACGTTTTGACACTTTCTGCACATTGGGGTTAAGAGCTTTGGCAGTGAGCTCCTCTTTGCCTAGCTGTTACATTGGGATTCAACAATCTGAAAAAACGTGTTTATCTCGGGCTGAAAAACACGTTTTGAAAAGTCTGCTGCTCCTGCCCCATAAGTTACATGGGGGTAGCCAAAGTTGCAGAAACATGTTTATTTTTGCTGAAATACACGTTTTGACTCTTTCTGCACACTGGGGTTAAGAGCTTTGGCAGTGAGCTCCTCTTAGCCTAGCAGTTACATTGGGATTCAACAATCTGAAAAAACGCGTTTATCTCGGGCTGAAAAACACGTTTTGAAAAGTCTGCTGTTCCTGCCATACAAGTTACATGGGGGTGACCAAAGTTGCAGAAACATGTTTATTTCTGCTGAAATACACGTTTTGACACTTTCTGCACACTGGGGTTAAGATCTGAGGCAGTGAGCTCTTCTGAGCCTAGCAGTTACATTGGATTTCAACAATCTGAAAAAACGCGTTTATCTCGGGCTGAAAAACACGTTTTGAAAAGTCTGCTGCTCCTGCCCCATAAGTAACATGGGGGTAGCCAAAGTTGCAGAAACATGTTTATTTCTGCTGAAATACACGTTTTGACACTTTCTGCACACTGGGGTTAAGAGCTTTGGCAGTGAGCTCCTCTTTGCCTAGCTGTTACATTTTGATTCAACAATCTGAAAAAACGTGTTTATCTCGGGCTGAAAAACAAGTTTTGAAAAATCTGCTGTTTCTGCCATACAAGTTACATGGGGGTGACCAAAGTTGCAGAAACATGTTTATTTCTGCTGAAATACATGTTTTGACACTTTCTGCACACTGGGGTTAAGAGCTTTGGCAGTGAGCTCCTCTTTGCCTAGCAGTTACATTGGGATTCAACAATCTGAAAAAATGTGTTTATCTTGGGCTGAAAAACACGTTTTGAAAAGTCTGCTGTTCCTGCCATACAAGTTTCATGGGGGTGACAAAAGTTGCAGAAACATGTTTATTTCTGCTGAAATACACGTTTTGACACTTTCTGCACACTGGGGTTAAGAGCTTTGGCAGTGAGCTCCTCTTTGCCTAGCAGTTACATTGCATTTCAACAATCTGAAAAAACGCGTTTATCTCGGGCTGAAAAACATGTTTTGAAAAGTCTGCTGCTCCTGTCCCATAAGTTACATGGGGGTAGCCAAAGTTGCAGAAACACGTTTATTTCTGCTGAAATACACGTTTTGACACTTTCTGCACACTGGGGTTAAGATCTGAGGCAGTGAGCTCTTCTGAGCCTAGCAGTTAGATTGGATTTCAACAATCTGAAAAAACGCGTTTATCTCGGGCTGAAAAACACGTTTTGAAAAGTCTGCTGCTCCTGTCCCATAAGTTACATGGGGGTAGCCAAAGTTGCAGAAACATGTTTATTTCTGCTGAAATACACGTTTTGACACTTTCTGCACACTGGGGTTAAGATCTGAGGCAGTGAGCTCTTCTGAGCCTAGCAGTTAGATTGGATTTCAACAATCTGAAAAAACGCGTTTATCTCGGGCTGAAAAACACGTTTTGAAAAGTCTGCTGTTCCTGCCATACAAGTTACATGGGGGTGACCAAAGTTGCAGAAAAATGTTTATTTCTGCTGAAAAACACGTTTTGACACTTTCTGCACATTGGGGTTAAGAAATTTGGCAGTGAGCTCCTCTTTGCCTAGCTGTTACATTGGGATTCAACAATCTGAAAAAACGTGTTTATCTCGGGCTGAAAAACACGTTTTGAAAAGTCTGCTGCTCCTGCCCCATAAGTTACATGGGGGTAGCCAAAGTTGCAGAAACATGTTTATTTCTGCTGAAATACACGTTTTGACACTTTCTGCACACTGGGGTTAAGAGCTCTGGCAGTGAGCTCCTCTTTGCCTACCAGTTACATTGAGATTCAACAATCTGAAAAAAAGTGTTTATCTCGGGCTGAAAAACACGTTTTGAAAAGTCTGCTGCTCCTGCCCCATAAGTAACATGGGGGTAGCCAAAGTTGCAGAAACATGTTTATTTCTGCTGAAATACACGTTTTTACACTTTCTGCACACTGGGGTTAAGATCTGAGGCAGTGAGCTCTTCTGAGCCTAGCAGTTACTTTGGATATCAACAATCTGAAAAAACGCGTTTATCTCGGGCTGAAAAACACGTTTTGAAAAGTCTGCTGCTCCTGTCCCATAAGTTACATGGGGGTAGCCAAAGTTGCAGAAACATGTTTATTTTTGCTGAAATACACGTTTTGACACTTTCTGCACACTGGGGTTAAGAGCTTTGGCAGTGAGCTCCTCTTAGCCTAGCAGTTACATTGGGATTCAACAATCTGAAAAAACGCGTTTATCTCGGGCTGAAAAACACGTTTTGAAAAGTCTGCTGTTCCTGCCATACAAGTTACATGGGGGTGACCAAAGTTGCAGAAACATGTTTATTTCTGCTGAAATACACGTTTTGACACTTTCTGCACACTGGGGTTAAGATCTGAGGCAGTGAGCTCTTCTGAGCCTAGCAGTTACATTGGATTTCAACAATCTGAAAAAACGCGTTTATCTCGGGCTGAAAAACACGTTTTGAAAAGTCTGCTGTTTCTGCCATACAAGTTACATGGGGGTGACCAAAGTTGCAGAAACATGTTTATTTCTGCTGAAATACACGTTTTGACACTTTCTGCACACTGGGGTTAAGATCTTAGGCAGTGAGCTCTTCTGAGCCTAGCAGTTACATTGGATTTCAACAATCTGAAAAAAACGCGTTTATCTCGGGCTGAAAAACACGTTTTGAAAAGTCTGCTGCTCCTGTCCCATAAGTTACATGAGGGTAGCCAAAGTTGCAGAAACATGTTTATTTCTGCTGAAATACACGTTTTGACACTTTCTGCACACTGGGGTTAAGATCTGAGGCAGTGAGCTCTTCTGAGCCTAGCAGTTACATTGGATTTCAACAATCTGAAAAAACGCGTTTATCTCGGGCTGAAAAACACGTTTTGAAAAGTCTGCTGCTCCTGCCCCATAAGTAACATGGGGGTAGCCAAAGTTGCAGAAACATGTTTATTTCTGCTGAAATACACGTTTTGACACTTTCTGCACACTGGGGTTAAGAGCTTTGGCAGTGAGCTCCTCTTTGCCTAGCTGTTACATTTTGATTCAACAATCTGAAAAAACGTGTTTATCTCGGGCTGAAAAACAAGTTTTGAAAAATCTGCTGTTTCTGCCATACAAGTTACATGGGGGTGACCAAAGTTGCAGAAACATGTTTATTTCTGCTGAAATACATGTTTTGACACTTTCTGCACACTGGGGTTAAGAGCTTTGGCAGTGAGCTCCTCTTTGCCTAGCAGTTACATTGGGATTCAACAATCTGAAAAAACGTGTTTATCTTGGGCTGAAAAACACGTTTTGAAAAGTCTGCTGCTCCTGTCCCATAAGTTACATGGGGGTAGCCAAAGTTGCAGAAACACGTTTATTTCTGCTGAAATACACGTTTTGACACTTTCTGCACACTGGGGTTAAGATCTGAGGCAGTGAGCTCTTCTGAGCCTAGCAGTTAGATTGGATTTCAACAATCTGAAAAAACGCGTTTATCTCGGGCTGAAAAACACGTTTTGAAAAGTCTGCTGCTCCTGTCCCATAAGTTACATGGGGGTAGCCAAACTTGCAGAAACATGTTTATTTCTGCTGAAATACACGTTTTGACACTTTCTGCACACTGGGGTTAAGATCTGAGGCAGTGAGCTCTTCTGAGCCTAGCAGTTAGATTGGATTTCAACAATCTGAAAAAACGCGTTTATCTCGGGCTGAAAAACACGTTTTGAAAAGTCTGCTGTTCCTGCCATACAAGTTACATGGGGGTGACCAAAGTTGCAGAAAAATGTTTATTTCTGCTGAAATACACGTTTTGACACTTTCTGCACACTGGGGTTAAGAGCTTTGGCAGTGAGCTCCTCTTTGCCTAGCAGTTACATTGGGATTCAACAATCTGAAAAAACGTGTTTATCTCGGGCTGAAAAACACGTTTTGAAAAGTCTGCTGTTCCTGCCATACAAGTTACATGGGGGTGACCAAAGTTGCAGAAACATGTTTATTTCTGCTGAAATACACGTTTTGACACTTTCTGCACATTGGGGTTAAGAGCTTTGGCAGTGAGCTCCTCTTTGCCTAGCTGTTACATTGGGATTCAACAATCTGAAAAAACGTGTTTATCTCGGGCTGAAAAACACGTTTTGAAAAGTCTGCTGCTCCTGCCCCATATGTTACATGGGGGTAGCCAAAGTTGCAGAAACATGTTTATTTTTGCTGAAATACACGTTTTGACACTTTCTGCACACTGGGGTTAAGAGCTTTGGCAGTGAGCTCCTCTTAGCCTAGCAGTTACATTGGGATTCAACAATCTGAAAAAACGCGTTTATCTCGGGATGAAAAACACGTTTTGAAAAGTCTGCTGTTCCTGCCATACAAGTTACATGGGGGTGACCAAAGTTGCAGAAACATGTTTATTTCTGCTGAAATACACGTTTTGACACTTTCTGCACACTGGGGTTAAGAGCTTTGGCAGTGAGCTCCTCTTTGCCTAGCAGTTACATTGGGATTCAACAATCTGAAAAAACGTGTTTATCTTGGGCTGAAAAACACGTTTTGAAAAGTCTGCTGTTCCTGCCATACAAGTTTCATGGGGGTGACAAAAGTTGCAGAAACATGTTTATTTCTGCTGAAATACACGTTTTGACACTTTCTGCACACTGGGGTTAAGAGCTTTGGCAGTGAGCTCCTCTTTGCCTAGCAGTTACATTGCATTTCAACAATCTGAAAAAACGCGTTTATCTCGGGCTGAAAAACATGTTTTGAAAAGTCTGCTGCTCCTGTCCCATAAGTTACATGGGGGTAGCCAAAGTTGCAGAAACACGTTTATTTCTGCTGAAATACACGTTTTGACACTTTCTGCACACTGGGGTTAAGATCTGAGGCAGTGAGCTCTTCTGAGCCTAGCAGTTAGATTGGATTTCAACAATCTGAAAAAACGCGTTTATCTCGGGCTGAAAAACACGTTTTGAAAAGTCTGCTGCTCCTGTCCCATAAGTTACATGGGGGTAGCCAAACTTGCAGAAACATGTTTATTTCTGCTGAAATACACGTTTTGACACTTTCTGCACACTGGGGTTAAGATCTGAGGCAGTGAGCTCTTCTGAGCCTAGCAGTTAGATTGGATTTCAACAATCTGAAAAAACGCGTTTATCTCGGGCTGAAAAACACGTTTTGAAAAGTCTGCTGTTCCTGCCATACAAGTTACATGGGGGTGACCAAAGTTGCAGAAAAATGTTTATTTCTGCTGAAATACACGTTTTGACACTTTCTGCACATTGGGGTTAAGAGCTTTGGCAGTGAGCTCCTCTTTGCCTAGCTGTTACATTGGGATTCAACAATCTGAAAAAACGTGTTTATCTCGGGCTGAAAAACACGTTTTGAAAAGTCTGCTGCTCCTGCCCCATAAGTTACATGGGGGTAGCCAAAGTTGCAGAAACATGTTTATTTCTGCTGAAATACACGTTTTGACACTTTCTGCACACTGGGGTTAAGAGCTCTGGCAGTGAGCTCCTCTTTGCCTACCAGTTACATTGAGATTCAACAATCTGAAAAAAAGTGTTTATCTCGGGCTGAAAAACACGTTTTGAAAAGTCTGCTGCTCCTGCCCCATAAGTAACATGGGGGTAGCCAAAGTTGCAGAAACATGTTTATTTCTGCTGAAATACACGTTTTTACACTTTCTGCACACTGGGGTTAAGATCTGAGGCAGTGAGCTCTTCTGAGCCTAGCAGTTACTTTGGACATCAACAATCTGAAAAAACGCGTTTATCTCGGGCTGAAAAACACGTTTTGAAAAGTCTGCTGCTCCTGTCCCATAAGTTACATGGGGGTAGCCAAAGTTGCAGAAACATGTTTATTTCTGCTGAAATACACGTTTTTACACTTTCTGCACACTGGGGTTAAGAGCTTTGGCAGTGAGCTCCTCTTAGCCTAGCAGTTACATTGGGATTCAACAATCTGAAAAAACGCGTTTATCTCGGGCTGAAAAACACGTTTTGAAAAGTCTGCTGTTCCTGCCATACAAGTTACATGGGGGTGACCAAAGTTGCAGAAACATGTTTATTTCTGCTGAAATACACGTTTTGACACTTTCTGCACACTGGGGTTAAGATCTGAGGCAGTGAGCTCTTCTGAGCCTAGCAGTTACATTGGATTTCAACAATCTGAAAAAACGCGTTTATCTCGGGCTGAAAAACACGTTTTGAAAAGTCTGCTGTTTCTGCCATACAAGTTACATGGGGGTGACCAAAGTTGCAGAAACATGTTTATTTCTGCTGAAATACACGTTTTGACACTTTCTGCACACTGGGGTTAAGATCTTAGGCAGTGAGCTCTTCTGAGCCTAGCAGTTACATTGGATTTCAACAATCTGAAAAAAACGCGTTTATCTCGGGCTGAAAAACACGTTTTGAAAAGTCTGCTGCTCCTGTCCCATAAGTTACATGAGGGTAGCCAAAGTTGCAGAAACATGTTTATTTCTGCTGAAATACACGTTTTGACACTTTCTGCACACTGGGGTTAAGATCTGAGGCAGTGAGCTCTTCTGAGCCTAGCAGTTACATTGGATTTCAACAATCTGAAAAAACGCGTTTATCTCGGGCTGAAAAACACGTTTTGAAAAGTCTGCTGCTCCTGCCCCATAAGTAACATGGGGGTAGCCAAAGTTGCAGAAACATGTTTATTTCTGCTGAAATACACGTTTTGACACTTTCTGCACACTGGGGTTAAGAGCTTTGGCAGTGAGCTCCTCTTTGCCTAGCTGTTACATTTTGATTCAACAATCTGAAAAAACGTGTTTATCTCGGGCTGAAAAACAAGTTTTGAAAAATCTGCTGTTTCTGCCATACAAGTTACATGGGGGTGACCAAAGTTGCAGAAACACGTTTATTTCTGCTGAAATACACGTTTTGACACTTTCTGCACACTGGGGTTAAGAGCTTTGGCAGTGAGCTCCTCTTTGCCTAGCAGTTACATTGCATTTCAACAATCTGAAAAAACGCGTTTATCTCGGGCTGAAAAACACGTTTTGAAAAGTCTGCTGCTCCTGTCCCATAAGTTACATGGGGGTAGCCAAAGTTGCAGAAACACGTTTATTTCTGCTGAAATACACGTTTTGACACTTTCTGCACACTGGGGTTAAGATCTGAGGCAGTGAGCTCTTCTGAGCCTAGCAGTTAGATTGGATTTCAACAATCTGAAAAAACGCGTTTATCTCGGGCTGAAAAACACGTTTTGAAAAGTCTGCTGCTCCTGTCCCATAAGTTACATGGGGGTAGCCAAACTTGCAGAAACATGTTTATTTCTGCTGAAATACACGTTTTGACACTTTCTGCACACTGGGGTTAAGATCTGAGGCAGTGAGCTCTTCTGAGCCTAGCAGTTAGATTGGATTTCAACAATCTGAAAAAACGCGTTTATCTCGGGCTGAAAAACACGTTTTGAAAAGTCTGCTGTTCCTGCCATACAAGTTACATGGGGGTGACCAAAGTTGCAGAAAAATGTTTATTTCTGCTGAAATACACGTTTTGACACTTTC